>NC_088378.1:115227500-115852500 GCF_037993035.2 Macaca fascicularis
CCATCACTGATGGAGCATAAAGTATATTTCATAATATTTTGAGCCCCCAAATTAATTGTATAAATATCAACTTTTCTTTTTATAGATTGTAGTTGTGTTCTTTGGTTAGTTTCCAAAAAACATGCTTTAGTGTATATTAAATTTTTTCTAGTTACAGTAAGATGCTGCTTACTAGGCTTAAAGGGTTTTGGTTTGCCAGTATTTTAGTGAGGCCCATTACGTTTATAAGATATTTAGTTAATATATTAATAGATATGCATAAAGTGGGGATAGGAGAGGAATCTGCCAGAGAATGTTTAAACTGAAACAAACAAAATAACCAAGGCCCTTAAACATCACATACTAAACAATCTGTTCTTGCAGACTAAACTGGAAGAGGCTCTCAACTTGGCAATGGAGTTCCACAATTCTCTCCAAGACTTCATCAACTGGCTTACTCAGGCTGAACAGACCCTAAATGTAGCTTCTCGGCCAAGTCTTATTTTGGATACTGTCTTATTTCAAATTGACGAACACAAGGTATGTAGTGAGTCAAATAGATAGGATTCTCCTTTCAGACACCAGGCCTTTTTTTTTTTTTTTCCCCCCCCGAGACTGAGTCTCACTGTAGTGGTGCAATCTTGGCTCACTGCATCCTCTGCCTCCCGGTTCAAGCGATTCTTGTGCCTCAGCCTCCCCACAGGTAGCTGGGACTACAGGCGCCCACCACCATGCCTGCCTAATTTTTGTATTTTTAGTAGAGATGGGATTTCACCATGTTTGCCAGGCTGGTCTTGAATTCCTGACCTCAAGTGATCCTCCCGCCTCAGCCTCCAAAAGTGCTGATCTCAGGCATGAGCCACTGTACCTGGCTGACAGCAGGCCTTTTTAAACTCAAAAGAATGCATTTGGTATTTTGAAAGCTTTTGTTTGGCCTTTAAAACAATTTCAGGCTTATGACACCAGAAGCATTTTTAATACTGATCTGATTTTCATTTGTTTCTACTTACGTCCTTTTTTTCTGGGAAAGGTTTTTGCCAATGAAGTAAATTCTCATCGTGAGCAGATAATAGAACTGGACAAAACTGGAACCCACCTAAAATATTTTAGTCAGAAACAAGATGTTGTTCTAATCAAGAATCTACTTATCAGTGTACAAAGTCGATGGGAAAAAGTGGTTCAACGGTTGGTAGAGAGAGGAAGATCTTTGGATGATGCAAGGAAGAGAGCCAAGCAGGTAATAATCCTTTGGAAAAATTCTTCTAAACTTGTCAATAAATCACTTCTAGCTGTTGAAATATATGTTATGGATGTACTTTTATCGCAGGCTGTATTAGGCATAACAATCATGGCATGGTGCCATCGTGGTTCTTTCCTGAGAGGTCTGTGGCCTCAATTTGGATGCTGACATCACTTTTTGACCTGGCAGCAACTTCAGCCCCTGGGGACTAATCTTAAGAAGACTGATTACAGCTTGACTTTATAGACAGGCTATTATCATTGAGGCCCAGAAAGAAGCTCAGAATTTTTTTTTATTGGGTTTGTTTTCTTTTTCTTTGTCCTTTTGACCTCCATTCTCATAATCAGAGTGAGACATCATACTTCATTGTATTGCTACCTTTTGTGTAGTTCCTAAGCCAGACTTTCTTCACAAGCTATCAGTGCTGAGAGCCAGACATGGAGCCCTCCCGACAGCTTTCTGAAGGGTCATATTCTCTGTCTGAGTTGGTCGGCACTCCCCACCTCTCTGAACACTTGTTGACAGACCTTCATTTCTTTTCTAATATTTTGAGCAGATAATAGAGCACCATCTCACTTTGAAATTAATTTTTTTAATCTTTTGGGGCCACTTTAAAATTTTAATCTAGGGAATTTCACAAATTTCACAAAGAACTCTCCTTACTCCCTTTACCTGTTATTAGCATTCCATTCTAGACTAAACACAAAGAGGTAAAGTTATGCAATCTCTGTGTATCTTTGTACTCCATGGAAGAGAGAGATGTACCTACCTTGCTTGACAAATATATATATTTTTAAATCTTTGATTCTTACTAGAAATTTAGTGTAATATTGTAGGAGGATTTTACAATTACTTTTTGCCTCAGTCAGCTGCAATTTTCCAGCCTTAGTGTTATACCCCATTGTTTTGAGGAGTTAGGTTCAATTGGGTGATGTAAAAAGACGTCATGAGAGTCAAGTGTTTCAGTGTTTAATGCTAACAGTACAAATGTTTAAAGGTTTTAGAAATGACAAATTGCACTGTTATAGCATTATACACCGTAGACCCCATTTTGAATGGGAGGTGTGAAATGTTCAATGTTACAGATGAGTCACTGGGATAGACTCGGTTTCTAATGTTTCTTTAAGACAGTATTAATTCTGAGCCTGACACTTTTCTCTCCACATTATGTGGTGCAATAGCATGTGTAGTGCAGGCATTTCTTGACTTATGAACATCAATTTATAAATGTTTCTTGGGTATCAGTAGCCAGTTGCTCATCTTTTTCCTGCTTTCTTGATTTAATCAATTTTATTTTCTTATTTTGTCTAATTAACTTTATAAATATTTGCTACTGTTTTTAGTGCAAATGTAGAGCATTTCCTCTATTTATATGGCTTAAAAATAGTTTTGAAAGCAGAACCAGCCTCAGAACTTGTGCATTTGTATCATTGACCTTACCATCCAACTGTTATAGCCTGTATTATTTGGAGTCAAGCTACCTAACACCTTGACTCGCTGTTTCTTCAATTTATTTCTTCTTATTCTAATATCTCAGTTTTTGGCTCAGATATTGATCATACTTCTCTGACTTCCACAATTCATGTGTCTATTCTAGTTTCCATTTTTCCATGTTTAAATTGATTAAAGTTGTGAGAGGGATATGAAGGTTTGTAATGAGATGATCTCCAGAGAGCCCTTACAGTTTTGTGAGTCTGTGTCCTTAATCTGCTCTTATTGTTAAATATCTTGTTGTTATTTCATTATTTATGTGCTTTGGTATACAATAGATTTAATTTTGATTACTAAATTTTTTGTTAGGTATCTGTTCACTTAAGCTTATTGTGATATAATTTATAACCAATTTCACAATTGTATCAGAAAATAGTACCTGGTGGTTCTTTATGGCGAACAGAAAACTGTGCTCAAAATCAAATATGTATAGTACTAGAATGTTTGCAAGGTTATAAATGCCAAAGAGAATAACATTTTGTTAGAACCCAAATATTGTGGCTGCTCAGACATTTAAAACCAATATGTGAGGCATAGGCATTAATTTGAGGATTTTGATAGCAGCAATAAAGATGTTGAAATATCTTTGCATTAAATAGGAATGCAATGGTGTCTTTTTTGTTTTTGCTACTTTAAAAAATCAATTTACAAGCTTTATAGTTCCCCCTCCCCATTTTTGTTCCTTTTTCTTAACATAGGGATTAAATTCCCTAGGAGTAAACCCAGATCTGTCAACAGACAGCAGTAAACAACAACAACAATAAAAATACAAAACATTTTCTGAGAGTTTATGTTAATTATTGAACAAGAAGAAAGTATAAGGAAGAAGTTCTTTCTGGAGCTTCCTAACTTATTTCTAGGCTCTTTTAGAGCTGATATGTTGAATGAATTAAAACGAAGTGACAGTGGGGCACAGCCACCAATAATGCTAAGCATTATCAAGACTTTTTTTGTAATTTGCCAATGAAAGCATTACTTTTTTCTTCTTCAGTGGAAATTTTGAAATAACAATTTTCAGCATTTTCATTACTATTAATCTCTGTCTTAAAACTATACTAGGTCTCAAGTATAATATGCTTAAAAAAGTTTCAGACAAAGATGTGAATTTCTTTCCAGTTCCATGAAGCTTGGAGTAAACTTATGGAGTGGCTGGAAGAGTCAGAAAAGTCTTTGGATTCTGAACTGGAAATAGCAAATGATCCAGACAAAATAAAAACACAACTTGCACAACATAAGGTAGGTCCATAATTAAGAAGAGCATATTGTCTCATTATATAGTTCAAGATCACTTTAAAATCCTTGCTTCATCACGTGTTTATTCATCACTAAAGAAAAAAAGCTGTCCAATGTGAACCTATATTAAATTTAAAACCTATTGCTCTTCATGTTAGTCGTGTTGCAGTATCTTTACTCTTCAGTGACCATTTCATTAATGATTCCAAGGTTAATTGTTAAAAAGAAAAACATACAAAATAAAAATGGAAGTCATCTACATTCTAAAACATATAAAGGATTTGTAGTGGTTTTGAACATTGGCATTTCAGTTTTTCATGATAGCTGTCTTTTTCTGTACTTTCTTTGACAGACAAAATAGCACCTTGAAGATAATTCTATAGAAAAAGTAATAGATATTTGAAATATAGATTCTTTTAAACAATAGAATGAGAAAAATTGGTTGCCCGTACCTAAATTCAAAATTAATATTTTATTGTGTTTGTGCACATATAAAATTACACCCAACCTCAAAGATATCCAAAGACATGTTTATATAGACTAGAAAAGCATGTAGAAACACTGTTTTTTAAATATTTTCTACCTTTTCTATGTCTATCACATTTTATACCTACCGCATAACATTCAAAGAGCATTCCCTCCCACCCTTCTCAGCTCTTTTGAATTTGGATTTCTATGTAATTCTATTTATAAAGTGACCCTACCAGCCGTCAGGGTGAGGATGTGGGTAAAAGGAGAGTGATTCTTGCAAAGGGTTTTACAATTTTAGGCATGTACATATAAATTATCGCTTGAAACATGATAATTTTAAAAGACTGGAAAAATTGGGCTGATAAAAATTTTATCATTATCAGGAGGAAATCCTGGCCATCATCTTCACACAGGTGGCTGCTTCCATCAGTGGGTCTAACCTTTGGAGGTCATGATTAGAGGGATGGGAGGAAACATATTGAGCATCTGCTCTCTGGCCAGATGAGGGCTAATGAATGGCTTGCTCTGCTGGCACCCTTTGTGAGCTGCCACATTCAATATTGGGAGCACAGTGACAGTGAACAGCACCTTCCTTCCTTCCCCTCTGATAGCGAAATGAGAGCTTCCTTCTCAAAATAGAATGCTTTATTTGAACTTGAACATGGATGTTGTATCATGTAGTCTTATGAAAGTGTATTGCATAGTCCTATAAATAAGAATATCTACCTTTTTAGAGTCTCTGTTTGGCAACAGTGATGTGTATTCAACCATAACACTTTTTGTATGTCTGCTTTGTGAAGAAAATCTCTGTCAATACCATGGTTCTATAACATTGGCATTCTGTTTAGAATAACACGAAAAAAATATTTATGGATAACAAACTGTAGAAATAATGTGATTATAATTGTGTTGTCTATTACTTAGAAATTTCCAGATGCACTTGCCTATTACCCATGACAAACTAAATAATTTAGTCATATTAAAACATTTTAAAGTATGTAGCTTTTAAAGGCAGTAAAAACTTCTTAGGTAACTATAACCTTGAGATTATTTTAGAAAATTGTACCTTTGCATAGCATTTTACTATCTAAGGTAATTTTAATTTGCTACAAGGATTGAGAATCACTATATTAATGTTTCCATTATATTTTATGAGTTTGTAAGCTTCCCATTAAGTTGACCTTTCTTTGTTCTCATTCCTGCTATTGGATATTCAGTAGCAGTTATCTCATTCTTTCTACTCTTCCTGTTGAGTATTTATAAACATCTACTAGGTGTAAGATGATAATGAGAGGTCTACAAAGACAATGTCCCTGCTCTATAAAAGCTTATAATTGAGTTGTGTAGAAAGACTATACAGATGTTCCTCAACTTACAATGAGTTTTTATCCCCATAAACGTGCTGTAAATTGAAAATTTTGTAAATCAAAAATGCATTTAATACAACTAACATTAGCTTACAATAGAACAAGATCATCTAACACAAATCCTGTTTCTATAGCAAAGTATTGAATACTCAGGTAATTTATTGAATACATGACTGAAGTATGGTTTCTACTGAATCCCTATGACTTTTGTACCATGGTAAAGTCAAAAAATCCTAAGTCATCATAAGTCAGGGACTGTCTATAATTCATCTCCGTTTATTAGGAATGCCTCTGTTAATGCCTCTTACCTATTTATCAGTCCCAAGAAGAAATGCACGTATTTTTCTTGTTAAATGTATAGGAGTTTCAGAAATCACTCGGAGCCAAGCATTCTGTCTACGACACCACCAACAGGACTGGACGTTCTCTGAAGGAGAAAACCTCCCTGGCTGATGACAACCTGAAACTGGATGACATGCTGAGTGAACTTAGAGACAAATGGGATACCATATGTGGAAAATCTGTGGAAAGGTAAAATGTTCTTTAAGACAGTTTGGTTACTCTGTAGACCTCTTTCAAATACACAGTAATGGTGCTTTGCAGGGACATTTCAAAAACCTTAAATATTTTCTTTGCCTAAGGAACTTCTGCTTGTCCTAAGTACCCCACACAAATATCATCTGCATTTGAAGACTTTGCTGTTCATTATTTTTAACTACTCATTACAATAAAAAGTGATATCATTGTCCAAGCTTCTGCCATCTCACACCTGACTACACCCACTGCTTCTGACTCGTCTTCCCACGTCCACCTTTATCACTTCTTTAACTCAATTTCTACGTAACTACTAGGATTGTCTCTTAAAAATGTAAATGGAATCTTGTCATTCCCCTCCTTCATACCGTTTGGTGACTTACTACTGGGCATGCATTGAAACATAGGCTTCTTAATGTGATGTGCAAGGTACCACTCATCTGGCCCCAGCATTTCTTTCTAACTCCATCTACCCTTTTTTGATCTCCCTCTTTCTTATTACATTTCCATGAAAACCCAAGACGTATTTCAAAAATTTTAAGTAATTAAGTACAATAGTAGTAGAGTTGAAATATCTTGTACATGTTTCCAAATTTTCCTGTTGATCCTTAATCCTAATGATTTTTGTCAGCATCAAGATTAAATAGGTTATATTCAGTTCTAGGGAACTCAGTAAGTTTTTGTCATGTTAGTTTTTTAAAAATCTTAAATTCCTGAGCCACAAAATTTTACTTACCTTTTCCAGTATTGTATATATGGTTTTATTTACAACATTTTTGAAAAGACAAAATAATGAAGTCATGACAAACAGATCAATGAATGCTAGGGGCTTGAAGACAGGGACAAGGTGTGTCTATAAAGAGACAGCATGAGGGAGAGTTTTGGGATGGTTGAACTGTTCTGGATCTTGATTGTGGTGATGGTTACATGAATCTATATATGTGTTAAAATGTATAGAAGTGTATATGAAAAAATGTCAAGTATACTGCCTGAGAATCTAAAACAAAATTTTAAAAATATTTGAACAATTTAAAAGGTCGATTTTTATAAAGAAACATGAAGAGTCCATGGTTTCCAAAGGTGGGAATTTTCCTGGAACAGATGCCGTGTATTTAAGGAATAAAAAAGAAAGTTTAGAAAAGTTTTGGGGTTTTTTCTAAGAAGAGCAAAGAAGCAACAATGAATACCAATATACTGCTCTTCCTCTTGAGTACCACTCAGCCTTCATCAATTAATTTTAGATGTTCAGATATATGAGTGGCTTTTTTTGTTGCAAGGATCAATTTTTCTACCTTTTTCCCTAGACAAAACAAATTGGAGGAAGCCCTGTTATTTTCTGGACAATTCACAGATGCCCTACAGGCTCTCATTGATTGGTTGTATAGAGTTGAACCCCAGCTGGCAGAAGACCAACCTGTTCATGGAGACATTGATTTAGTGATGAATCTGATCGATAATCACAAGGTAATGTTATCTGGGGCATTTTATTTTATCTTGTTTGATTACTCTGAGTGTATAAGAAAATATGAACCATTTAAAATAGCTTTTAAAATCAGGAGACTATAGATCATATGACATAACAGTCTTTATTTTTGAAATATGTGTCTGAGCAGAACCTGGAAGCTACCTTTAAAAGTGATGGGGAAATATTATTTAGTGTCAGTGAAATACTTTTGTTTTTAATTACCAGATCTAAAACCTTTTTAGAACTTGGAAAGTGATTTCATTCTCTGGTGCTTTAAAACAGATTTCAAGAATGTTTTACTGTCTTTAGTTATGCACTTAAACAATTATGTAATAAAATTTAAAATAATTCATTCAGTGACCTGACACTAAGTTATTGCATAAGTGTGTAGATTTGTGACATGATCCGTGGGGGTCATGACCAACTGCTTTTAAAAATATGGAACCAAAACTGTTTTAACCTTGCCCCTTGAACTATAGCAATTTATGAGTCAGCAGCATGTGCTATGAGGGATTTGATTATTGTTTACTTCAAGAAAACTGGCTTTCTTGAAATCTCCTGATATATTTATGTTAAACTGTCATGTCACGTAAATCAAAGGTAATATTCAAGGTGTCCAGCTAAGTGTAAGGTCCTAAATTATGATCAAATCATATAAACAACTTAGCCTGGAAACAATATGAAGCATAGTACTAATTTAGAATAGTTGTGTCGGAGTTGACTTTATATAAAAACATCTTACATCACTCTACTTGAATTTATCTTGTATTTCCTCTGTCTAGTGTTTGAGTTCAGAAAACTTATTTCATTTGTAATGTTCTCTTTATACTGGTTATGCTATTTTGATCTTACCATTCTTTTTAAAATAGTCTTATTGCATATTTATTTTCCCTTTTTTCTTTCTATTCTATCGTTATACCCATAAGAGAGTTTGTTACACTCAAAAAGTGAAACAAACTAAATTAAAATAAAATAAAAGAATAAATAAAGAACAACGGTTAGGTCTACAAAAGCTAAAAATTTAAAAATTACATGGCTTTGCTTATATTGAAATAAATATTTTGTGTATGGTTAATACTTCTCTATTTCCTGGCATTTATTCAATGAGTAATGAATAGCGTAATGTTACTTTTTACATAAATGCCATTTCTGTAAACTCACTGTCTAAATATTTAGTACTCTAGGTAATTGCCAGATCTTTTATATATTAAAGGTCATCAAGAATGAATGAATCATTTAGCATTAGTAATACAACTGGAAGGCTCAAGAAGTTTAAGTATGCAAAATGCTTTGGAAAGTCTGCTGAAAACTATTGGACTAGTCCTATCATAAATGGAATATTTAAATACTGTACCATTTGCACATGTGTTTATGTGTGTGTGTGAATGTGTGTATTGGTGTATATGTGCGCATTTGTATCTATCTGCAGGCATATCATAACTGTTAGAGTTGAATCCGTCAAATAATCACTTTTGTGATAGGCTCACTTTTGTGAATGATCTGAGTATCAGAATAGAAACCTATAGATAAGGCCAAATGGTAACATTCATTTATGATGATTTTTTTAAAAACTCATTAATTTCGTTGTGACAGAGTGTTGGTTATTAATGTTTGAAAGATCTAGTTGCATACACAGATTCTTGGATCAAAAATAAAGAGCACTGGGCTCACTTCTTAGATCAGTCTGTGGCCAAAATAAATCAATTTAATTTCTGGCACATCAAAGTTTGTCAAAATTAGGCAGGAGAAAAAAAAAAAAAACAACCCAGAAACTTTTCCTCTAAGGTGAAAGACGGGGATTTAAGCCTCTAAAATTTGACATTATGAGTTAGTACCTAATATATTATGAAAGACCAAGGAGTTTTGTAGGAGTCAAGGACCGTCTGCCAACTTCCTATGGAATTCCCTGCCATTATCTCTAAGAACTCCATGGTACACACATCAGGATTGTTTAGTCCTCTGTTAGCTTCTTAGGTACATCTCTTAGAGTAGTGCCGAAGCCAGGATCATTTGGAATTCACACTAATTATTTGAGAGGAATTGGGACACCATATTAAAGAATCATTAAAAAAAGGAATCTGATGCATTGTTTTATGAAATTGAAATAAAGAAGGCTGGCTGCCATTATTTAAATCCAATATGTCATTTTAAAATAAGGTAATCTCGTTTTCTCACGAGAATGTGATAGGACTGAATAAATGTATACAAGACTATTCTTGATGATGCTCAAATAGGAGTAGTGTGTCGTTTATCTTCTGAAGATGCTGCCAGAAATATGGTTATTGAACTTTAGGTCTTAGATATCTGTACATGATGTTATATGCACATATATATCTCAAACAGTATGTGTTACTGTTTTGGTTTTGTAATTAAAAATAATTTTTCAAAATATGGTCTTCTTAGGCCTTCCAAAAAGAGTTGGGGAAGAGGACCAGCAGTGTGCAGGCCCTGAAGCGCTCAGCCCGAGAACTCATAGAAGGCAGTCGGGATGACTCCTCCTGGGTCAAAGTCCAGATGCAAGAATTAAGCACACGCTGGGAGACCGTGTGTGCACTTTCCATATCAAAGCAAACGCGGTTAGAAGCAGCCCTGCGTCAGGTAAAAACCATGTAAATGAGAGCTGGGTGTAATGGGAAAAGTATTGAAACCTCAACAAGAACTATTCTAGTAAAAAACTGAGTAAACTGTGAGTAAAAAACCTCGTGTCTCAATCAGGACAGTCTGAAGAAGGAAATTCTAATAGCATCATTGCCTTGATCCTTCTCCCACCCTCCCCCATGAATTTAAATTACTGCTAGAGGGAGGCATTCTAATCTTCACATAGAAGTGCTGCTTGAGTAATGTTTCAGCTTGGAAGTATGATGGACTGCCATTCATCTAAAATCAAGTTGTTAAAGTGGTAATTTTTTCTTCATATAGGCCTTTTTTATATATTAGGTGTTTTCTTATTTTTAAAATATGTATATCTTTATCTTCTTAATGGGAGTAGTGAAGCAATTTAAATTTAAAACTTTTTGTTTTTTTTTCATTGAAAGGATGAATCCACTATACAGTTCTGTAAATTGTGCTAACAGGCATATTTGGGAATTTTGTTTGGTGTGTGTGTGTGTGTGTATGTGTGTGAACTCTTAGGCAGAGGAATTCCACTCGGTGGTACATGCCCTCTTGGAGTGGCTGGCTGAGGCAGAGCAAACCCTGCGTTTCCATGGTGTCCTCCCAGATGATGAGGATGCTCTCCGGACTCTCATTGATCAGCATAAAGTGAGTAATATATAAATGCTAAGTAAAGCTACATTAGAAAATCAAAGCAAGGAAAATAGACTCATGATTACAAATATCAACTGCATGAATATTTTCCTTCCTGAGAAATACTTAAACACCTGGTACATTTGAGAGTGTACTTCTGTCCACCTTGCTTACATACGTATGTCCCTGTGCACCCACACACATGTATGTGTACCTGTCTTTTTATGTTTCCTTTTTAGGGAAGGTAGTTATTCTGTTTCCTATCTCAAGGAAGCATATTGATTTATCTAGGCTTTTTGGCTTTTGACCAAAATTGGTCGATATTGTTGCAGTCATTATGTGGGTTTCAAAAATAAAACTTCTTTAATAGGCAGTTTGGCATTTATAAAATTATACCTGTAGGATTGTAAATTAGTAATTTTGCCCTTTGTAAACAAGACACACAGGTAATTTAATAACTCACCTTTAAATCTATTTTTAAGCCTCCGCTGCTTCTGTTCTTAATCAAGAGCCTTTTAAATCCTTTTTAGAAGTAACCTATAGTATACATTAAAAATTTTAAAAATGAATTCCACAAGCCAATATTCTGTTGAATAACTAACCAAGTCTAAATCTGGCTATTGAGTTTTCAAATCAAGATTTTTCCTGTGGCAATGCATGAAACTTGCCAAAACCCTTCAGTGAGTGATCCAGATATCTCTTAACAGATGTTTTTTAACCTTTGACTCAAAAAGTCAGGAATTTGAAATGGTAACACTCAATGTAGTGTTGATGTCAGCATTTCCTATTAACTTTAAAGGATCTTTTTAACACCAGTAAATAATTTTGTCTTTTGAGATCAGGCTGGAAATACATCATTAATTTTAGTGTAGCATGGATTACATCATCTGTAGAGAGTTGTTATTTTAATTAATACCCTCTATCAAAAATGGGTTGCTGCATCTATAGCAATGAAATATTGCCATGTCATTTAAAAAGTGGTGCAAGCTTTCATAGCATTTTCTGGAAGAATGAAATGCTATATACACCATTTAAATTTGAAGCTAGAATATAAGAAGAAGACAGTTACATCAAATTTATTATAAATTTTTGAGTCCATTCAACATTTTGAAAATGTAGTTTATATTATATTACTGTGGGCTTACCATCAGCCAGCATTGAGTTCTATTAACATTCTTAGGTTTGGGTCTCAGAGTAGCAATAAATATTTGCTGGACACCACTTAAAGCCCGTCGTGCATATCTAACACCCTACAGAAAGGAGCCTATTTGTGGTATCACCACTCTCACAGGACCAGGAAACCTCCAGGAGGCAAGTATCCAGAGCAGGGGTAGTGGTTTTTATAACAAATTATTTTTAAATAGCATAAAATTACCAGTAATTTTATAAAGCATTTCTTAATAATATTTTGCAGTAACACTATTCATTCTTTTCCATCTCTTCTGTTTCCCTTCGCACATTCACCATTCACCAATCAAAGAAAAACCGAATATTTAATTTCTTAACACTAGGACTAGAGACTTCTTAGTATAATCCAGTTTCTAAAAACGGCAGGCTTTCCCACATGAGAACAAACCAGTAAGGTAAGGTTCAGACTAGGTTGGAAGGGCATAGAATTCAGTGGAATGTTGACAGTCCCATCCACCAAATAGGTGTACAAGTGATTGTGAGAGTACATTATTTGTATCAGCTGTTCTCTGGGGGAAACACAGATGTTAGATTAACCTATTTTTTCCTCTTCCTTATAATGTTGCAGTTTTTAACTTTTTTCATTTAGGAGGATCTGTATTGAAAAAGTGATAATTTTTTAAGTTATGATATTTAAAAAGTAGGTCATGTTATCGGAGTGTACCATCAATTGAAACGACTCCATTATAGTAAACTTGTAAATAAAAGGTCTAGAAAGCATTTATTCAGTAAATCATATACTCTTTTGAACGAATTACTGGGAACATAAAAATGAATAAAACACAGTCTTTTAATCTTGTGGACCGAACAGTCTAATATAGCAAAATGCCAGAGTAGGAGATATGTCACAGAGCTGCTTCACAGAGATTAAAGACAAAAGGCCACTTATATTAGAGTAAAACATATAAACATATTATATAAATTTAAATTCAGAGAGTACATGTACATGTTTGCTACCTGAGTATATTGAGTAATAGTAGAGACTGGACTTCTTTTGTACCAGTCATCCAAATATTAAACACTGTACACAATAGGTAATTTTTTAAATTTTTCAACCCTCAGGCCCCTTTTATCCTCCATGCTTTTTGGAGTCCTCAGTGTCTGTTATTTCCATCTTTATGTCCATGTGTTCCCATTGTTTGGCTCCCACTTATACGTGAGAATATGTGATATTTGATTTTCTGTTTGAGTTACTTCACTTAGGATAATGGCCTCCAGCTCCATGCATGTTGCTGCAAAGTACACGATTTCATTCTTTTTTATGGCTGCATAGTATTCCATGCTATATATGTACCACATTTTTTTTATCCAATCAACTGTTGATGGACACTTAGGTTGGTTCTGTGACTTTGCTTTTATGAATAGTGCTGGAATTAACATATGAGTGCTGGTGTCTTTTTGATATAACAATTTCTTTTCCTTTGGTTAGATACCGAGTAGTGGAATTGCTAGGTCAAATGGTAGTTCTAATTTTAGTTTTTTGAAATATATCCATACTGTTTTTCATAGACATTGAACTAATTTATATTCCCACTAACAGTGTATAAGCACTCCCTTTTCTCAGCATCCACATCATGTGTTGTTTTTTTCACTTTTTAGTAATAGTTATTCTGACTTGTGTAATATGATATCTCAGGGTGGCTTTAATTTGCGTATCTCTGATAATTAGTGATGCTGAGCATTTTTCATGTGTGTGTTGGCTGCTTGTATGCTTGTATTTCTTCTTTTGAGAAATGTCTGTTCATGTCCTTGTCCCAGTTTTCGGTGGAGTTGTTTGTTGTTTTCTTGTTGAGTTGTTTGAGTTCCTTGCAGATTCTGGATATTAGTCTTTCTTCAGAGGCATGATTTGCAAATATTTTCTCCCATTCTGTAGCTTAGCTGTTTACTCTGTTGATTCTACCTTTTACTGTGCAGAAGCTTTTTTATTTAATTAAGTCCCATTTGTCTGTATTCATTTTTGTCGCATTCACTTTTGGGATCCTTGTCATAAATTATTTGCCTAGGCCAATGTCCAGAAGAGTTTTTTCTAGGTTTTCTTGTAGTATTTTTATTGTAAAACATGTATATTTCAAAGTGAACACCCCTCTTCACATAGTGTGAGTAGCACGGGCATCATCGACATCTGCGGCCTCTGACACTCATTGTATAATCAAGTAATTGCTCTTGGTGCAGGGGTCCAGAGAGACTGGGGTGTCTGCAGATCTCTGACATTCTATATGAGATTTTGGAAGCATGTCGCATTTTTAAGGGCAAAGATTCTCAATTTGTAGTCACATTTTCAGAGTTCTATGGTGTGTTTATCTATGGATGTAGTTCTGATGGTAGAAAGTACAATTATGTATGTGAGACATTTGTAAAACATTTATTTGAAAGATCATCCTCAAGGATGTCAAGGCTTTGTTCATTCTGCTTGCTCAGAGGGACTTGCTCTAACCACTAGAACTGCCAGAACAGAGGAGAGTGCCTCTTACTGGCATCTTAAAGGGACAGTTCTCACATGGGCTGACGTGCTGTCAGGCTCACTCTCTCCAACCTCCCCCTCACTTTTTACTGCCTGGACACTTTGGGCCCTGTCTCCCGTACCCCCAAACATTTATATTTACTTACCCAGTCTTCTCTCTACTTAGTACTTTTTAATTCATGCTCCTATATTTCCTGGCATAGTTAATGCTATTTTAAATATTAACCTCCTTATCTTATTTGTTAGAACTTATTTTTGGTCAATCAATGTTGTTTCTATCTCTAGCAATACTGCCTCTCCCAATGCTATTCTCCATTAATAATATAATTATATCCAAATTTGGAAGAGTTATTTTTTGTATAATACATTTTTAAAGCATGAAATATCCTATAAAGTTGGCCCTCTGTATCCAAATACTCAAAAATAAAATAGTTAAAAATATTCAAAAATAAAATGGATGGTTGCATCTGTGCTGAAGATATACACACTTTTTTCTTTGTCATTATTCCCTAAACAATACCATAACAACTATTTACAATTATTTACATTGTATTAGGTATTATTAGTAATCTAGAGATGATATGAAGTATATGGGGAGGATGTACTTAGGTCATATGCAAATACTACGTCATTTTATATGAGGGACTTGAGCATCCTTGGATTTTATTATGCACAATATCCTGGAACCAACTCCCCATGGATACCAAGGGATGACTGTACTTGTATTTTAAAGTACATATTAGAAAGTACTTTTTCTATTTTGTCCCCTTTTCCTCCCCAATTAGTAAATGATTTCCACTGTGAATAAACCAATTGAAGTTTTTGCTTATTTGTTTTAATTCTGGCAGTCAAATGTCACCAGAGTTTTGTTTTCAGCCAATGCCAACAGTTAATTGAAGTCTTTGTTTCTGCTGTAGGAATTCATGAAGAAACTGGAAGAAAAGAGAGCTGAACTAAATAAAGCCACCACTATGGGCGACACCGTTTTGGCTATCTGCCACCCCGACTCCATCACCACCATTAAGCACTGGATAACAATCATCCGGGCGAGGTTTGAGGAGGTCAGTGTGTCTCAGATAATCTTCACAGTAGCAATAGCTTAGAGAGTTGAGGGGTGTGGGAAATTAAGGAATTAAGATGCGCTTATGGCCATGGGAAAATGAGACCTCTACATAGAAAATGTTCCTGTAAATATGCTTCTTTTATGCATTACAATCTCTGAAATTAACTTTTCTTTAAAAGGTCAAAGAAATTTTGCAGCTATATCCCTGGAAAATTTGAAGGCAAATATTTAGTTTACTATATAACATTTTGGCCTCCTTCCACATTGTTTCTATTGAATAATTCAGCAGTTAGATGGTGTTTCGGAGCAGTATATACTGGTGAAGTGAATTGGTATACATAAAGTGAATTAATTCTGCATTTAATATTTTAGCTTTTTTTTTTTTTTTTTTTTTTTTGGACAGAGTCTCGATTTATTGCCCAGGCTGGAGTGCAGTAGTGTGATATTGGCTCACTGCAACCTCCACCTCCCAGGTTCAAGCAATTCCTCTGCCTCAGCCTCCCGAGTAGCTGGGATTACAGACGCGCACCACCATGCCTGGCTAATTTTTTTGTACGTTTAGTAGAGACAGGGTTTCACCAGGTTGGTCAGACTGGTCTTGAACTCCTGACCTCATGATCCGCCCGCCTCGGCCACCCAAAGTGCTGGGATTACAGGCGTCAGCCACCGTGCCCTACCAATATCCTAGCTTTTTACATTTCTACTCTGTGCCACATGGAGTAAGCTTACCTGATCCTTCAGAGAATGCATATTTGAACTCAAATTAGAAAGCAAAAGGAAGCCTGAGTGATTGACATGCATCTTTAAATTCTGAAGATGATGAACATCATCGTGGGCTCTCATATCCTCCTCGAGCCAGATCTTGATGCCACTAATGGAATCTAAAAAGACCAGAAGCATTATGGGTCTAGCCCAGGATGATCCTAATTGTCATTTAAAATTTATTTATTTTATATCACTGCAATTATTTTACTAAGTTGGAGGAAATTCTGAGAAATTTCTGTTTCTCTGACAGGTGCTGGCCTGGGCAAAGCAACATCAGCAGAGATTAGCAAGTGCTCTGGCTGGGCTTATTGCCAAACAGGAATTGTTGGAAGCTTTGCTGGCTTGGTTGCAATGGGCTGAAACTACACTTACTGATAAGGATAAAGAAGTCATCCCCCAGGAGATCGAAGAGGTGAAAGCACTCATTGCAGAACACCAGGTAAAATAAATATAATCCTAACTCCTGTTAACCATTTTCTCAGATATTTTCTTTCTTTCACTGCTGTACTTCTCAAAACACTGCTTTGTTATTATTTTCACTTCTTCAGACTCCTCAGTTCCTTACAATTGTATTTCCAGTTCTGCAGCTGCCCTAAAACCTCTTTTTACAGGAACCCTCTGTGACCTTTGCAAAACTTTCCTTCTTTGTCCTCTGTGGGGTTATACTCGTGGTATTGTCTCACGCTCACTCCTGCTCTCCCTTTTGCCTTCTTAACGTCAGCTCTCCTTACTCCTTATGTGTTATCCTCAGCTCTCTACTTCCCTCACTCTGTTCCCTCTTTTGGTGATCTCACCCACCTCCACCTCCCTGGCTTCAGTGGGTACCTTGTTTGATTGCTCTGTTTGCATTTTTATGTCTTCGAAGATGACTGTCACCACTTGAAATACATCGTGTGAAAAAGGGAACATGTTGTCTTTCTTAGAAAAAACACTTTTCCTATATATCCTACTTGTTTTAAACTCAAATGATGGGTATCACACTCACTTTGATTTACTTGATTGCTCACAATGTGTTTAATATGCATTTACAAAGAGAAATATTAAGTGTCAGCTCAGTTGGTTAAGCAATTAATGTTGCCATTATTGTGTGTATATGTGTGTGTGTTTTAAAAGTCTAAGACATCAATGTCTATAATGGCCCTAAGTGTACCAGGTCATGTTCCCTGTGATCAGAGGTATTAGAGTTCTTCAGTGTGACAAATATTCCAGAAAGGTGTTACTTCACTTTTCCCTTTTGTCTGGGTCTCCTTTTTCCCATCATTTTTCACAGTCTCTGCCTTTCCTCAGCCTTTGCTGCATATTCCAAATATAGGGATACCTAGTAAATAATAATAATAAGCCCAAGGAGATGAGATAAGCAGTGGCAAGGTAGTTAAACCTTTTAAATACAATGGTAGTATACTTTAAACCAAATAGCTTTTACCATCCTTGGAATAGCCTATTTATGAATATTTTGATATGTCCACATTAAATGTGGATGCAGTATGTCATAATATATCAAAGAGCCGTCTTTTTTTTTGAGGGGCAGGGTCTCACTCTGTTGCCCAGGCTGGAATGCAATGGCACAGTCATGGCTTACTGCAGCCTCAACCTCCTGGGCTCAAGTGATCCTCCCACCTCAGCCTCCTGTGTAGCTGGGACTATAAGGCACATGCCACCTGGCCTAATGTTTTCATTTTTTGTAGAGACAGGGTTTCACTGTGTTGCCTAATCAAAGCCATCTTAAATATTTCAAATATGTAGGTGAAATGTGCCACAGAAAAGTTCTTGGAAACATCCTAGCTAACTAGTTTCCCTGTAGACAGATGCTCACTAAAGATTCTTCTGAGGAGCTTGGAAGCCTGAGTTTGGTTGGTGCACAGACACGTTATTTTATTCACATGACTTCTCCCATGTGTCCATGTACGTTATTCAACTAAAACAAATTATTTTTATTTTCAGTGTACTCTCTTTACATTTTATATATATATATATATATATGTTTTTTTTTTTGAGACAGAGTCTCACTCTGTTGCCCAGGCCAGAGTGCAGTGGCACAATCTCGGCTCACTGCAACCTCTGCCTCCTAGGTTCAAGCAATTCTGCTGCCTCAGCCTCCCCAGTAGCTGGAACTACAGGCACGTACTACCATGCCTGGTTAATTTTTGTAATTTTAGTAGAGACGGGGTTTCATCATATTGATCAGGCTAGTCTCAAACTCCTGACCTCAGGTGATCCACCTGCCTTGGCCTCCCAAAGTGCTGGGATTACAGGTGTGAGCCCACTGCACCCAGCCACATTTTATATTCTTTAAAAGTTAGTAAATGCTGCATTATGATGGTTTAGATTTTTTTTTACCCTGAAGATAAAGCATGATGATTTATTCTTCTTCAGAAATAATAACATGGTTCTTTCATCCTTCTGTTTTTAGTTCATTTCTGAAGATGGTTTTCTCTAGTATACTCTTATTTGATTGACATAATTTCTTTCATTTCAGACCTTCATGGAGGAAATGACCAGAAAACAGCCTGATGTTGATAAAGTAACGAAGACCTACAAGAGGAGAGCTGCTGATCCTTCCTCATTACAATCCCATATTCCAGTCTTGGATAAGGGACGAGCAGGAAGTAAGCAGTGATCAATTTCTTTAAAATGTCAATAAACAAGGGAGCTAATTTTATTTTGAGTTATTTGAAATTTGGGGGCAGTTGGTGATTTTACATGAGCACTGGATATCATGAAATGCTTTCTTGAAAGAATATATGTGCTCAAGTATTGTAGAAACTTACTTAAAAATAAAGAAAAAATATACCCAGGTTTCTATATGTAACTTTATTGTCTTAAAGTGTATCTTTCATATTAGCTAGAAGAAAACTGAAAAAATTTACAATAAGAACAGAAATCATCACCCCCATTGCATTGTCTCATTTTTCTTCTGTTATATATATAACTTTAAAGCTGAGCATAATAAAAATGACCATGACCTGGATAACGTTCATGACTTAGTTGTTCATTGGTGGCCAGCAGTCTGATAGCTTTTGCACATGTTCGTGTGACTTCAGGCTCTGTTTACTTCTAGAGCTGCTTTAACAATATGACATGACATTATAAACAATCATAGTTAGCTTGGAGAAAATTTAAAAGAAACACAATTTGTGTTACTGAATGAAAATGCATTTTGTGTATTACTTAATTTTTTAATTAAAAAGAAATGATGTCAGAGCTGTTGTGATTACTTATTACACAAGGAGACAAGGTAAACTATTAAGAGCCCTATAGCCAGACTCCTTGGCTGTCTCCAACACTTACCAAACTGAGAAACATAACCCTGGACGCATTACTTAAACTCATTCTGAACCTCAGTTTCCTCATCTGTAAAAGGGGATAATTATAACCTCATTGGACTGCAGTGAGAATTAAATGAGCTAGTACATATAAAATGCTTAACATACTTCCAGGCATATAGTTAAATGCTTAAGTATTTCTTGTACTGTAAATCTCAGCTGGGACACTTAACATTCTATATGACCCTAGGCCAGTAATTTTTCTAGGTCATATTTAGCCATTTAGTAAGATGAGAAAAATTTGTTAAGGTCATTGTTTTGTGAAGTTGTTGAGACTTGTGGAAAACAGCCAGAAAGCAGGAGGAAACTTCAGGAAGGCAGTAAACTTGGGTTTGAGACTATGCATAGGAAACATGCAATCTCAGTGGAAAATGGATGTGGGCAAAGGCTGGGGTCCCATACACATGCTGCCATATTTTATTGGCATTTGTGAAGTGTCTTGCTTTGACTCCTGTGACTGCCCAGTGTTTGCTGCCCTCATCTGCTCTCCCTTTCTGCCTTCTTCTCTAGGAAGGACAGCTGGGTTTGATGTAACTCATTGTAAGATAGTCTCACTGGCCTGTGAGATTTCCTTTAACAAACAGGAGGATAACAGCATGCTTCATTGTCATTGAAATGGCATGAATTTTAAGCTGGAAGATGTTTTAAGCGTAAATTTATTGAGAGAGGTTTCCAGTATTTAAATGCCCTTGTCAAGAGATATTTCTTCAACTTGCATGAACAGTGTGTGATCCTTAATAAGGAAAACAGATTTGGACCTTGACATTTTACATCATCTAAATCAGGATACTTTTACTTGTACAAACCCACAATTAAGTTGATGCAGTCTTAGCTAGGAGCAAAAAAGGTCAAGCCTTAACACATTTCAGAACCCTGGAAACTGCCATCCTAACTAAAGTTATATCTTCACAGGAAAACGCTTTCCAGCATCAAGCTTGTATCCTTCTGGGTCACAGACACAAATTGAAACCAAAAATCCTAGGGTTAACTTACTGGTGAGCAAATGGCAGCAAGTCTGGCTCCTGGCGTTGGAAAGAAGGAGGAAACTCAATGATGCCTTGGACAGGCTGGAGGAGGTTTGGAAATTCATACCCTCATCACCTTATTGTCATTTGCCCTCATTTCTCGTAACACATGGCCATTGCCAAAATCTTGGTATTTTTTAACTTTTCTGATAATAAGCAAACTCTTGCTATTCGAGTACATTTTTAAATTCCAAAATAAATACCACAAGTATGTGTGATTTTGTGAAACATTGATATATAGGATTTGGATTTAGGAAATCAATAAAGTAAAAAAAAATGATTGTATTTTAACAATCAGAAGCTGATTCCTTAAGAATAAAATCTAACTTGACATAATGTCATAATGTTTGCTGGCCATTCTGCCTGGCAAATATAATCATTGATATTTCAGATCTTTTGATTGTGTGTATTTGATTACCTAAGATTTCAAGTTTTGGATTCTGCAATTGGGAAATTTTTAGAAGCCCTGGGGAGTTAAGAGAGTGGCTGATAGTGCAGAGGGAGAGAGAGCAAAGGGTTAGGTAAGTGCTGTTGAGCTGGACCTGCTATCCCAGTGAGCATGACTAGTGGTGGTACTTAGAGCCAGACCACCTTTATGACTTTGGCATTAATCAGAAATTTACAGCGTAAGTTTTTAGGAATTTTATTTGTAAAGATAAATCAGTGACAGAAATGAAATACATTTTAAAGCCAAAATGTTTCTAAGTCCCCTTGGCAAGATAATACCTCTTTTTGAAATGGAAAGGATATGTGTACTACCTAGAGAATCATTTAAAAAGTTATTCATATGTATAATCTACAATTTTAGTACAACATTAACTCAACCAAAATACCTTTTGTCCTTTTTAGCTGAGGGAATTTGCTAACTTTGATTTTGATATTTGGCGCAAAAAATACATGCGATGGATGAATCACAAGAAATCTCGAGTGATGGACTTCTTCAGGAGAATTGATAAAGACCAGGATGGGAAAATAACACGGCAGGAATTTATTGATGGAATTCTTTCCTCAAGTAAGTTCCAAGACAGGTGACTGTAACTAATACAATTTTTAAAAGAAAGAAGCACATTTTAAAATTGTGGGTCCAGTGAACTTGTGTTACTAATAAGGCATTGCCTTATAAGTTGCCTAGGAAGTCACTACCCTTAAAAAAGTGTTTTTTGGTAAAATCTGTCGTCTGGATTCAGGAACACTCACTACCTGTGTGATCACAGATATGTTGTTCCCTCACTCCACTGAGGCTGAGAACTTGTTAGAATAATAAAGTCAATAATATATGATTCTTAAGGTGTTTTCTGTGTGTGTGTGTGTGTGTGTGTGTGTGTGTGTGTGTGTGTGTGTGTCTGTGTAATAGGAAGTCAATAAATTCAAGTCCCTTTCTTTTTCATTCTAATTTACATTCTGATCTAACTTTGTCATTAGTAGGAAATTAGAACTCTGTAAAACTTCTTAAGATACTTATCACCTTCTTGTTTGATGGCCCAATCATTTGTATGTGAT
The DNA here is from genome assembly GCF_037993035.2 of Macaca fascicularis. NCBI lineage: Eukaryota > Metazoa > Chordata > Mammalia > Primates > Cercopithecidae > Macaca > Macaca fascicularis. Next base: position 115,249,852 of record NC_088378.1, read on the forward strand.
TTCCCTGACAGATGTTACTAGATGTCATTCTTAAGGTAAATTTCATAAATTATTCTTTGACTAGTAATTGAACCATATAAAATTGCCAATGTTAAACATTTTCAACCTAAAAAAAACAGCATTTTACATGATTCACCTAAGTAGTAATTAAAGATAAGTTAAGAGTATATATAGCTCTTCATTTGCTATGATGTAAATCAGTTTTTTAAAAAAGGATTTTAACATGTTTGATCACTGATGATTTAACCAGCCACATTGAGATTAAAATGTGCAATTGAGAATACCTTGAGAAAGAACTAACAAGTCACTACTTATCATTGTTTTCAAAATTTTAGAGTTTCCAACCAGTCGCTTGGAGATGAGCGCAGTTGCAGACATCTTTGACAGAGATGGTGATGGATATATTGACTACTATGAATTTGTAGCAGCCCTTCACCCAAATAAAGATGCATATAAACCTATCACAGATGCTGACAAAATTGAAGATGAGGTACTCATTATCTTTCCATTGCGTATAACACTGATAGTATGTTCTGCCAGGATATCATGCACAATTCATACAATCATTTTATTTTCACTTTAATTGTAGTGTCAAAGTTTTAAGGATTCTACTATGTAATATTAACATTAAAGTAAATATTTCATCATTGTTTTTGGCAGGTGACAAGGCAGGTAGCTAAGTGTAAATGTGCAAAGCGATTTCAAGTTGAACAGATTGGTGATAATAAATACAGGGTAAGTTTTCAAAATAATGTTGTAGTTCCTTTAAAGGACATAAATTGAAATCTGTATGTAATTTGATCTCCGTTGTTTTCCAGGAATCTTATTTATTTATGTTTTTCCTCATATCAAAATTTAATGGTATATGAAACTCTTATGTTTAACATTTTAATTTGTATAATGGTAGCCTGCATTTTGCATATTAGGAAATATCTTTGACATCTACATCATGCACATTGCCTTTAAAGAAAAGTTATTCACAAGAAAATACTCAAATCTCATATATTTAGGTTGCTTCATATTATTTTATATTTTATTATGATTAGAAGTAAGTTTTCAGATTTCAAACAAGAAAGCTGCTCTAATCCAGAACCACAAAGTTAAAAATATGGACTCACTTTAATAAATAGGAAAAAAGAGGATAATGTCTTCTCCACTTGTGCAGTAATTTTTGCTTTTATTAAAAATCTCAATTAACTTGGTTCACTCTCTTCAAAACAGAAGAACAGTGTGACTTCATTACTCTTTCTCTATTTTTTTTTTTTTTTTGGAACATCTCTTATATGTAGTAGCTAGATAGGAAATGTGCTGAGTTTCCCCAATATAGTGTGTTACTTATAAATGAAACATTATTTTTATTTTTATGCTTCCATATTAAAAAATAGTCATCAATGTATTAAAAACTTTAACTTAAATTTGAAATCCTAAGATTTTCAAAAATACATGTACAGAAAATAGTCTGATTATTTGGTTTGAAATTGGGACAGATTTCAAACTGGGTGCCTGCACATCTCTAAACTAGATACTACATCCAGAAGCACAGAGTGTGAGTATGTGTGTATGTTCTAGAGTCATACAGAAAGTTTCCTGTTGAACTAATTGTGTCTTTCTTCCATTTTTCATTTTTATCAGTTCTTCCTGGGAAATCAGGTATAAACCAGTGGAATGTATTCTCAAGTTCCTGATGATTTTTTTTTTAACTTTAATTCATAGTCATTAAAGCTTGCCATGGCCAATCTTTCCCATGCTGTCTCCCTAGCTACTACATTGTTGGTTGGCGTGGTGTTTCTGTAAGCGCTATAAGGGTCCTTGATCCAGGATTCCTTTTTGCCTTGTGTCTTAAATGAGGAGATTACTTTTAAGCAAACCAGATAATGAATTGTAGCTTGGCTTGCTACAATGTTACAAATGCAATTTTTAATTCCCATTTTTGATAATATGAGCATATATTTATGCTAATACTCATTGGAACACAAATTTGATTCTCCACACATCTCTGTGTTAGGCTCATTGATGTTTAACTATTTAGGACACACGGTCTACAGTAGCCCAGGAGGATCAGCCTCAGGCAGTGACACGGGAAGACAGAGAGCCAAGAGGTCTCCTTGGCACTCAGCCGCAAGTAACAAGTTCTCTCCAAAGAAGCTATTTGCCATTTGTTCAAAATCACTGATTTTCGGGGATTGGCATCCTCTGAGTAGAAATGTTAACTCCGTAGGCTTTAAGTAGTATCATTCCTTTTGAGGAAAGTTATTGCTGTAACATATGCAGAATCTTAAAGTCACGTTTTATGCCATCTTGTTCGAATGTTTATATTGGCACTGAAGTCAATATAAAATGTTTACATTGACATTTAAGTCAGTATGAACTGTCTAGTGGCACTACATCATGATCAGAATTTTGAAACTAAAGACAAGAGATGCTCTGTTTTGATTTAAACATATTCATGAGCTTTTTTTTTTTTTTTAACTTTATACTTTGGAAACAACCATGCTATCTATAGTACCTGACCATATTACATTAGATATGACTCTGCCACTCCGTTTTAAAGCCATATTACATCTCAAGCTTCAAATTATCTATTACCTTCATTTATTGCAAGCAGATAATTTATTTTTAAAACTTCCATTAGTTATAATATAAAACATAAAATGTTACTTTTCCGTCCTTGCAATTTTTGGAGTCAGCAAATGAGAGTGAATCTTTTATTTGCAGAGAGGATGAGAGAAATACTTACCTCAAAAGGTTTTACTCACTGAAAGCACAGTCAGCAACATTAGTCTGTTTTCTCTTGTCTTGTGATTTGGTTATTGGGAAAATTTAGAGAAATTCTGAAGACAGTGTTAGTTGTCTGGAGAATACCTTATTAAAATAGAAAATTATTTGTATTTATTACACTTGAAATATCATCTCTATAAGGAACTTTTAGTTATTTCCTTATAACTTTTGTTTTGAGTATAATCTTGAACCAAAATCATCTAGTCCCATTATCTGGTTCCTTAAGGGTAATTTTCTTTGAATCCCCTCCTTTCCCTTTGCTTATTAGCAGCACCCAATTTTTTCTAACAAAATAAATTGACACTTTTATTTTTAAATTTTAATTAACATTTCAGGAACAATGATAGGAAAGTTTAAGTCTCAATGTTTAAGAAAAAAAGATTTAGAAATAGTGGTTTTTAAAAGTTTGATGGAAAAACACATGAGTTCCTGCTGGTGCATTTTACATGCTTTCTAGGTCCTTCTGAGTTTTAGGATCCCGAGGGGTTTGGTTGGTATTGTTTTTGGGTTTTCTTCTTGAAACTCAATATTAAAATACTAAAAAGCAGCAGATTTTTTTCTACTTAGAGTTTTCTGCTTATCCATAATGAGCCCAAATAAAGTCACAATTGTATGTTACCTGCTTTACAAAGAAGCCATTTATGTTTAATTGACTGTTCATTTTGCTTTCTTGTCTGCTGGGATAACAACCGTGAAATTCAGTCTGGTAGTTTTTATGAGTTGGACATGAACCTATTAGAAATGATTTAAAGTATAAAATCATTTCTCACAGGCTTTCAAAACATAAACCTATGATCAGAAACCTGGGATCTAGATATTTATTCAGGACTTGCAGAATTTGTAGCATATCTACATTGTTGGAGATCTATTGAAAGGGCAAGAAAAAGATGATTGCCTCTTAGTATCAACAATTATGGTACAGACAACTGTGAGAGAAACCTTTTAGATTTGGCAGCCATATCATTAATAATGTGTCATTGGCTATTCTAATATTACAGTAATCTAAAGTGGCATATTAACCCAGCCTTTAACAAATTGGTTTACCAGATCATTAGGGATGCAGAAATTTTAGTTGACTGTGAAATTTGTACAAGTCATACTCATTTACTTTATTCTTAAGTCAAAACTGCTCTTAGAGAAAACAAAATGAGTTTATAAAGATTTCTCACAGATTTCAGTGGAAAGCAGTTTTACTGTAAGAGATAGTTTTAATGAAGAAGAATCAAAGCTTATTAAATTTTTCTTAGAATCATCTTATTTTAGATAAGCCCTGGGCAAGTGGGCCAATGCTTACTTTCATGGCTATGTTTAATTCCTAGAAACATTTTAAAATTACTGCCTTACTAATATTGTTTCTGTCATAAGAAAGAAAAATACTTTTTGGACCAAAGCTTTGATAGTATACTTGATAACCTTTGTAATCTTTTTTTTTTTTTCAAACTGTTTCCTTTGGGCTAAATCAGCATGCAGCTGTCTAACGCAAATCATTACAAACCCCCTTTTCTGAGATTTTACTAATCGCTACGAACTAAGCAAGAAATTAAAGTCGGTTGCTTTAGCTACTGCAAATTGCGCATCATCCTGCAGTTTAGAATTATTATTGACAACTAGAGGTTCTTTCTTTCTTCACTGAACAGTTTGGAGACTCCCAGCAACTGCGACTGGTCCGGATCCTGCGGAGTACTGTGATGGTTCGTGTTGGAGGTGGATGGATGGCACTTGATGAGTTCTTAGTGAAAAATGATCCTTGCAGGGGTAAGGAGATGCTTATCATGATAACATCATGAAAGTATTTCAATTTTATATTATTTTCCAGCACCAAAACATACTGGGCATAATTTGGTCATTTATTCCAATAGTGAATGTTTCACATTGGTCTGTCAGCCTAAAGTTCCCAAAGAACCTGTGGCAGTCATGTAAACCATGTTCTTCTCATTTTTTTCTTTTTTTTACTTCTTCTGGATAAATATGGTGGGCAGGAAATACTAGAATCCATTTTCTTTAGGAGACTTTTATATCTATGATTTTCCAAACAATTATACCAACCAAGGAAAGGATTTTGTCTATTATTACATAGCAAAGTAAGAGAAAAGAAAATTGAGGCGATGAAGACTGAAAATACTGGATAATAAAAGTTTAAAGGTCAAAGTTTTTATGAAATGAAGGGCAGGTGAGGAAAGCCATAATTAAAAAATGTTTAAATAACAATCCAATGCTAACTTGACTCTTTGAAGTTGCAGATTAGAACATTAAAAATATAAACATATAATACTATAGCTCTCTACATATCTTCCAGCCCAAGTCCTAAGTTAGCTTTTAGTTTTTCTGTTTTCAGATCCTTCTGTCAATGTTTAAGTTCTTAACCAATTTATGTTACACGTGGTCATTTGATTGCAATTTCTAATTAGGTACCATTTACTCAGTAGGCCCATTTTTCTTCCCCTTCCACCCCCCCCAAAAAAACCAATAAAATTGTTATAATTTTCTTTAACCTGTGAGCTCACTGTAATCCTTTTTAGCAAACAGCAAATGTTCATGTCAGTGCTGCCTCCTTCGGCTACCCAAGTGGGAGCCCAGGTTTCCTCCTGTAGGTCCTCTTGATTTTGGTGATGGTGTCACCATCTGGTACGCATAGACATATCAGAGTCATCAGGCTTCTCTGCCAAGGCCACCATGGATTGTTATACAATCATATGCAGTAACCCTGCTCTCTCCTGGCCAAAGACACACCTGTGAGAGAAGTAAAACAAGAACAAAAGCTCCTGTTTGTTGTATATTTTGAAAATAATGTAGCCTAAGGTGAAATGCATCTCCATTTATGAAGAAATCAGAACACGTTGTGTTCTGTTGGGTTGCTTACGAAGGTTAGCATGGCTGTGGCACAGTCTTCCAAATACATTTTTCTTATTGAGCCAATCCTTTGAGTGCTTCTTTTCCTGATGCAACTTTTCTTCTAAAATGTGTGCTAAAGGCTGGATCTGAGCACCCTTTGCATATTCAACTACTGTACTTTGTTTTCTTCTTCTGCTAACAGTATTTTTTAATGTGATTGGTATCCTGTGTCATTTTTTCTAGTTCATCATCATGGGAGTAAAATGTTACGTTCGGAATCAAACTCTTCAATTACTACTACTCAGCCTACTATAGGTTGGCAACCTCTCTCTTTGCCTCTCCCCTCTTTCCTTTTCTCTTTCCTACTTTTCCATTCTTGCTTCAGTCATTTATTTTAAAATAACATGCTTTATCCATCGCGTATGGCTTAACTCATATCCAACTGAGCTGGTGCTTCCAAATTTAAAGTCTGAAAATTTGATGCACTTTGGTTGTGTTACAAATGCAGGTGTTATAAGTGATCAAACACATGCTAACACGTTGCTCATCGGGTTCTTGTGGAGTGTTCTCCGTGTGCATATGTGTTTGTATGAGTGCTGCATCACTGATTACCTCACAGATCCTTGGGTCTGGTGTTTGTTATTGCATGTTGGTAAAACAGTTTTTCAAGGCATAAAATAAAAATACTAGCTGCCTCATTTAAGTGAAAAACCCAGAAGTTTATATGTTGTCATCATGACTAACAAGCCATCATTCATTCTGTGTAATTATATTGTTTAATTAATCCCAATGTTGAAATACTGGCATTCTCTTTGCGTCAATAGTACATGCAAAAGACACAGTCCCTGCCTTACTAGTCTGTCTTCTCAGTGTGGTGAGAGGGTAATGAAACCATGTGGGCATCAGTAGCTGGTGGATTAATGATATTTTAGCATGAGCTTTCCATTTTCATGCTGACACTTTCTTTAATAGTGGTTATTCTTGCTGGTGTCTAGTATTAGAATAAGCACACTTTATTTTTTCCTCCCCAAACTCACCTGTATCCAAAAGGAATGCATTGTAAAGGAATGCATTTAACTTTTTGTTATGCTGAGTTGGAGTTGGCATGGCAAAAAGATGTTCTTGAAATTCTCAATGTGATCTCTGGTGCCAGGTGGCTGTTCTTCCCATAAACGATTGAGCGCCTCTTCTTTTCCTTCTTTTCTTTGTGTGCATTGTTGTGTGTGTGTAAACCAGCCAAAGGAAGGACAAACATGGAACTGCGTGAGAAGTTCATTTTAGCAGACGGTGCCAGCCAGGGTATGGCTGCTTTCCGACCCCGAGGCCGAAGATCCCGGCCATCATCACGAGGCGCTTCACCCAACAGATCCACTTCTGTGTCCAGTCAGGCTGCACAGGCGGCCACCCCACAGGTCCCTGCCACCACCACACCCAAGGTAAGACTCAGGGATGAAGACTTTTCCTCCCCCTTTGCAATCAGTTTCCCAAGTAGACTTTTGAATGTTCTATTTAGGGCCCTAGAATTTGTAGGACCAGCTATCTCCATTTGTGCACCTTCTCACAATATAGAAAATACAGGATTTTTTTTAATATGCTTTTGCCTAGTGCCTCACATAGAGATGATCTATTTAGGGAGCCTTTGTGATCTTCCAGATTGATTTTTCTTTTTAAAGCTTCATTCATTTTTTTGGTGTGTATGATTTGCCATTGGATCTTTCCACTTATTTAAAATTGTTATTATTCTTACTGTGAGATGTGACTCTTTGCTATGAGTATCTCTTTCTGTGGCTTTGGTTTTTTTATCTGCTATCCTTTTCATTTGATTTGCCATTGTTCCATACAGATTCTCCATCCTTTAACACGCAATTATGGTAAACCATGGTTGACAAACAGCAAAATGTCAACTCCTTGTAAAGCAGCAGAGTGCTCAGACTTTCCCGTGCCATCTGCAGAGGTATCGTAAGGCCCCAGAGTCCAGTCTTAACAGTCTCCTTTAACTGAAACTATCACCCACTAACATTGCTTCACCACTCCCTTAATATATGTACTTTGACAATCCTATGTCTTTTTATGCACTTCTATAAAATAAGTATCAACCCAGCAGTTCTTGGAAGATGTGAGAGTAAGAGGTTAACAGAAAAGATCGTCTGCAGCAATTTAAACAGTGTCAGTTTGAGCCAGTCACTCCTGCAGACTACCTCCTTTTTGTTCTCATTCATACTTAGTTCCACTTTTATCTCTTGGGAGAGTAAAATATAGTAGATTATATCCAGACTTAAGTAAAATTTCTTTTAAAGCTACTAAATATACTAGATATAATGTGGTCAAGAAGTGCAACACATTCCCTTCAGATGGGAGTAAAAGGCAGTATCATTTGCAAGAGAATCACTGAAAAGAATGTTTACTGAATGTTCACTGTGGGCATGGTCCTTCTGAATGTCTGTTACATTTATACCTGCCCCATAACTTTGGGCGGGTGTGTCATAAGCTCTCAGTATCAGTGCAGGGGGTCAGAGGGAGGCTTAGGTATACAGAAAGTTATCTGTCATTTTCAACAGGTAATAAATGTATGGGTTTTTTTTAAGATTTTAATTACTAAGCATGCTCTAACTTTTTAATACGGCATGATTTATGGGGAGAAGATATGTAGGTGATATAAAATTTGCCAAGATAACTCATGTATCAGGTCATTTACATTCAACTGAAAATCAACCGTATATCTTTTTAAGAAACTTCACTGTAAAACAACAGACATAGGCACAAAATAATCAGATATTTTATTAGAATCCCAATAATTAATGGGGAAAAATCCCTAAATACCTTTTCTTGAAATTGAAGAAGGTATTTCACCTTAATTATAAAGGACGTAACTTAAAGGCCAGGATCCTCAAATAAAAGTAATGTAATAACTTTTAAAAGCCCCCTTATGCTTTTCAAAACACTTTCTTCTCTCTTCCTTAATCCTCACGTTAATAATAAGTGGCAGGCAGAGAAAACAGTGTGTTACCTTCATGTCTCCATGGAAATCTTGTTGCTGATAAGTGGGAGAATTGGAACAAAAACAACCCATTCTTTAGTGTTTCCTCATTTCTTCCTCTTCATTTCCCCAAGCCCCAGATTTCCACCCCTTCCCACCAAGTGGGCGATGTTAGTATTATATATTACTTCTAGAGATGTCTGTCAATTATTATGGATCTATTGTAGAAAAAAACTGAGAAAGGTTCAAACAACCTTAAGGGACATACTAACATTTACTTTAAATATTGAAGGCTATGATGCTGTGTTCAAAATTTTTTTAAGTGGATACTCTCTCAAATTAAAGTCTGAGTAGTTATTTTGACTAGTGAAAAACTGTGTTTCATTTCAAATAACCTGATGAAACAAAAAACACCCAAAAAACAACATGTTTCTATGGGAGGGACTGTGAAATAAAATCGAAACAATCACGAAGGCATTCTGAGAAGAATGACTGTGGTCTTTCACGGTTATGAATTCTGACACCTTGAGTGATATGTTTCATAATTTGTGGATTCTCCCTCGTGTTGTTGAGATTCTGTTTAAGTCAGGAATTTAGCTAGATCAGCATTGTCAGATCTTGGGCAAATCATGTCCCTCCTCAGGCTCTAATCTTTCACATTTTCAAGGTTATGATTAGGTAAGCGTGAGGATTAATTGTGGTTATGTGTGTAAAAGTATTTTGAAAACTTGAGCATTCTGTGTATACAAATCACATATAAATACTACACTTAAGTATATGAGTAGTATACACATATGTAGATAAATGACTTAATAAAAGTAGCTCATGTATCAGATGGTTATAACATTTTAAGCTAATAAAGGGAAAATCAGTTGTTTAAAAATATACATGTAATTTGTTTCGATGCATTTCCTCCAAATAGTTCTCTGGCTGTGCGTTCATTGAGGAATATTATATTACATTCCTTGTATTCCTCAAGATACCTGGGTTTTTTTTTTTTAACTTTGGGAGAATTTTTTAAATGTTGTAGTGATCTGGAAAAAGTGCAATGATTGTATAATAAAATCTCGTAGTTATGATTGTTTTAGACATTCTCTACAAACTCATATAAAGATTGTAAAAAAAAAAATTTCTCCAAATGTTGCCTAATATTTTGTCTGTAAAGACTGTAGAAGTGATAGAGCCAGGAAGTGAAGCGATATGATAGCAAGTTACTTAAAAATCACTTTTTTTCTTTTTGCAGTTAAGTTTATTTAAATGATGTGTGTATCCATTATTTATTTACTTATCATTCTGTCTCTATCTCTGCCTAGCTCTGTAAAAGCAATGGAGGCAGCAGAATATCCAGGCACAGCTTTTCTCTGCTCCATGCCCCCTCTATGCATGGAGTCACCATCTTTTTAGCAATACACCATTACCTCTGTAATATTCACTGGCAGTCTGAAAGATACTAACATACTCACCGTTTAATTTGTCTTTTTCTCCTTGCCATCACTTTTATGCTCAGTTGGGGGGGTCTCCATTTTGTTTTCTCTTCAATCATGAATTCATATTGTTTAGAAAGTTTCTTTTGAATTCTGAGAAAGAATAAGAAATTAAAAGAGAAAATTAAGTGAGAACCCAATGCCTTATTTAATTGAAGAGTTTCTCCTGCTCCACCTCCTAAAGAGGAATAGTAGAGAGTTTCCAGCCATGTGTAAAGAAGTGGTGTCAGTGGAATATCATGGTGCAGGAGCAGTATTTTGAAATGTCTTGTCACTGGTTAAATACAGGGAACGCCAATACAAGGAAGCAAGCTTCGACTTCCAGGATATTTATCAGGGAAAGGCTTCCACTCTGGGGAGGACAGTGGCTTGATAACAACTGCAGCTGCCAGAGTCCGAACACAATTTGCTGGTGAGTGTGGTGCCCTTCTTTTTTTAATGGCTTTTGCAGCATGGTCATTTGAGGATTAAAGTCCCTTTTCCTCCTCATTGGGGAAGAAATTACAAATTGACCCTCAGGGGTCTTAAAATGATATGTAGCCCTGGTCCTCCAAAAGTCAGGGATAAAGTGAGTCATGGGCACAAGTATCTAAAAGTGTCCAAGAAAGATGAAAGAATTACCGTAGAACAGAAGAAAACATACAGTGGTATTCTACGCCTTCAAGCTGAAAGGTCTTGGCTCTTCTACCAGCTCAGAGATTGCAGAGGGTCCTGTTTTGGGGTGGTTGGAAAAACCCAGCCACACTGAGCCTCACACCAGTATATCTCACATTGCTTCACAAAATAGCGAACCTACTAATCTCTGGGTTCTGAGCTCAGCAAGCAAGACGCCTCTTTAAAGTTTCCAATCTCCTCTGTTGAATTCCTGTATTCTTGGAGTTACCTATTCTCGGGCAAGACTTAAGCCTGTCTTGTTTGTTCTATGTTTGCATCACACACATCCCTGGATACCTAATTTAAACTTTAGAAAGCACAATCTTAAAGGATAGGCATATTCCTTATGTCTGTTTGCAATAAATGGAATCCTGTGTTACGTAGGGGAAGCTGAAACTTACCTTTTAGATAGAAATCTAGGCTTTTCTATATTATGTCTACTTAGAGTAAGCCTGCATCATACCCTTGTGTAATAGGGAAAGGCCGTGAATCCAAAAGTGTTTTCTGAGTGCCTACTACACACCAGGAAAAAAAGTTAAGATTAAAAGTGGCATCAGGTTTCAAAAATTGGTTGCAGATGGACCCAATAATAAGGGTGAGCTGTCTCTACCTTCTTTCCTCAGATTCCAAGAAGACTCCCAGCCGACCAGGAAGTCGAGCTGGAAGCAAAGCTGGCAGCAGGGCCAGCAGCCGCCGAGGCAGTGATGCATCAGACTTTGACATTTCAGAAATCCAGTCCGTGTGCTCAGATGTGGAAACTGTCCCCCAGACACACAGACCTACACCCCGAGCAGGTTCTCGGCCATCCACAGCCAAGCCTTCAAAAATCCCCACGCCCCAGAGGAAATCACCTGCCAGCAAATTGGACAAGTCCTCAAAGAGATAGTGCAATTGGTTCTACCAAGGCCCTTCCTTGAGCATTTATTATTTAAATTTGAACAATGTAAAATATGGTGTAGAAATTCTTGTGAATTATTGCAAGAGGCGAGTTTAAAATTCTGCAGATGGCCTTATTTGTGTATTTGTCTTTTTATTTTATCTGTATAATGTTTTTGTCAGATATTCTGGGGTTAAAATCACATCATATGTGAGGAGGAAAAGTTTAACATGAACTAACATTTCTGCACTGTAACGTGCAGGGCACACACTAAACTCAGTTACTGTACCTACAGGTAAGTCTACATCCTCTCTGACAGCCACAGCACTATATCAATCCCTGACGTTAAGGATACCTCATGACATTTTCCTGTTTTTATGGAAACTCTGAGAAGCTGAATGATACATGCGGGGGATATTTTTTGAGATGATTTAAATGTAACCCAAAAGATGGAAGACAGAAAGATAAACGCACCCACACACAGTCTTTGCAGTATCTGACAGAGAACTCACAGGAAGTTACTTCAAGCACTTGCCAGTACTATGATATTCAAGTACCTTGCAGCATTTCTGTGCCATTGCTTTCAATGAGGCCAGAGGCATCCTGGATATTAGACCTATTATACTGTAAGAATATAAGTATAAAGTGCATTCATATACATGTGAGGTTTTCTTTTGCTTGAGTGGACAGTAGCACCTGTATCATTGAACTCATTTTGTATCAGAGCAATTTTGCTTGCAGAAAGCTATGAAATAAAACATGTCCCTTAACTGCATTGCTATGGAATTAATTTTTTTCCCCAGGGAAAATTAGTGTATTTTTTTATGAGCAATATCAAATTTGGAGTGACCAAAAGATACTTAAAAATGGGTTTATTTTGATTTCTCATCTGAAATAATCATGTTCTGGTATTATATCTATCTATATTTAATAAATATATACATTTTAATTTATTATGTATACTCACATACTATAGAAAGATATTAGTATGCATTTAATAAAACATATTCACTTGAATATATGGAATACCTGATTATTTAAAGTGAACTTCTTCTATTATTTGTTTTAAATAAAGGTTATATGTATGATATATGTTTACTAAGAAACAAATAGGCTAAATTTGGGGGACATCAAAAACAGGGAGTTATAATAATGTTAACTACTCATACAACAAATATTTCTGAGTATCAGCCATGTGCCAGCCATTGTAAGTGACATGAGACTATAAGATTCCTGCCCTCCCCTCTTCAAGAGGGAATCAGTTAATAAATCACTAAAAAGCAAGGGATGTGTGGCAGGATTACAGATTTAATTAAGGTAATATAGTAGTATTCTTCTGGCCTGTATACATTTAAAAGTGAAATTGTAAAATTTTCCTAAATATAAAAACAGTATCAGATATCCTCAGAAGGATGGCAGATTGTTATTTTAGGCATAAGGGTCCCAACATTCTGCATAACTTTGTGAATTTGCTTTAGCAAGTGTCAGTGATGGTATTCAGATTCAAGGGAACAGTATTACATTTTTCCTTCTTGGCCTTTTTAATGGAGGCCAACACTGAAGAGCCTGGAGTTTCTACTGGCATAAATTAGATTTTTAAGCAATAGTAATCCCTTCTTTGTCCGGGCATTGGTCTCAGGTGGGAGCCCATGATGGAAAGGGTAATTCTAACCTATGAGATCACATGCTGTATAGTTCCTGCATTTGATTATTAACATGTCATCTTAGAAGGCAATTGAAATTGTTTTTATTCCTTTAGTGCTTTTGCATATGATCACATTTCCACTTCAAAGACAAATTTAAGGCAATGATTTTTATCTCAGTCTGTTTCAATGCTACCCCTCTGAAGGAGCTAGGGATTTTTCTTTTTAAGTAGTAAAACAAGCTTTTTGAAAAAGATAAGTGGTTTAAAATAGAGAAGTCTTAAGGAACTGCTCCCAGTTATCAGCATTGGCCCCAGGTGAGCTTTCCAAACTTTGACATGGTGCCTGCTCATTTCTTTCCTTTTGCGCTAATAGTCCCAGAGCCTCAGGCTGACATCTCCAGCGTCCTCCTGTAAGTTTCAGTTAATGTAACAGAAACCTCTTCCCCACCCTACACACATTCCTTCTCTTTTCTTTTTCTCTTTCTCTTTTTTCATTTTTTTTCTTTAAAAAACAGAAGACTGGAGAATCTCAATTCTCAACATCTTAATTGGAAAAATTGGATCTTAAGCATTAGGGAAGTTGAATTGTGGATTTTTTTTGTTTTAAAAATCAAAGCTCCTAATTCTCATGTACTGCTACCTTCTTTGGAAATAGTGGACTGTCCCCTTTGATATCCATGCAGAAGTAGATGGGCCTGGCCAAGTCTCAGATATAGGTGGGAGAGTTTGAGAAGTGCCCCATGGCTGTCTGGGATTGACCTGTGGAATGAAAAGGAGGGGGAGGTGAAGAAAAGATCTTCTTTCCTTTTTTGGATCATTTTAAAACTTGCTTTCTGTATTTGTAGTAAGGGAAATTGTAATGAGATACAGTTACCTATTCCTTTTTGACAAGGTGCTTTGAAATGTGTGTTCTTTATTGTTAAATGGTGATCTGATACCACCAAATAGTACATTTGCCAGTGCCTGCTTCTCTGTGTATGTCTGATGCCACTGCCACTGGGGTCCCACAAAGAAGGCAAAGACATTTGAGCTTTGTCTTTTAGTATAATACTTTAGTAACTAAGGTCCTTACAGTCATGTTGGGGATTGACTTGTCAGTTACCAAAATCTGCTTGGAAGTGAATAGAGTCAAGGACAGGGCAGGAAATAGTTTGTATGACTATTTGAAATATCTGACTTAACCTACCAAACTCTGCAACTTTGGTTGATTTTATGTAACTCTTACGTCTATGTAGATGTTGAATGTCTAGCTAGGGTAAAGTATAACAAAAATAGGTTTCTTTTTTTCTTGCTACTAATTCTCATGTGCTAAGTTAAGAATATATACAAAGCAAAGTGTGTTAAGGGAATTTAATATTAGTTTACCCACATTTTTATCGTACTTCATTATTGAAAATTAAAAGACTTCATCAGAGAAGAAAATAAAATAGAGGTTAAAAAGTTTTCAACAATGTCCCCCAAATAAAAATAAAACATTCTTTTAGAATGTTACTAATCTTAAAGTACAGCTATTTTTGCCCCAGCGCAAAGACTAGGAAATGTAGTTCCCACAGCCTTAGACTCCAGCTTCTATGCCAATGGCCTCTAGACTTCTTGGTTGGAATCTTATCAGTAAAAGTTTTTTTGTGCAAACACCTCCAATATATGTATATTTTTTCCAAGATATTATTTGCACGTATTTTATCATTAGCTGATTTCTCAGGGCTCATTCTAATCTTAAAATTTATCCTAACAACATTGGTGTACATCCTTAGTTCAAATAGTCTTGACAATTATTTTGGTCAAGTTTTTGCCAAATCAGATGAGACTCTTTCTGGTTTAACTCCTGGTGTGGCTGAGTTTTGCCAAATCAGATGAGATTCTCTCTGGTTTAATGCCTCATGTTTAACTCCTTTGTTCTAGGAGAAGCGTTGTCTCTGCCATTTTTCTTATTGCTTGTTTGTTTCTTGCAGTATAAGCGTCTTAAATCCATGGTTCTGTTGCAGGGATCTGTCTAAGCCTTTTTTGTTTTTGTTTTTTTTGGGTTTTTTTGGTAAATATTATTTAATTCAGAAGAGTTAATAAAAATCTGTACATTCACCCAACTTGATATAAATAAACTTCAGTTTGCTGCATGCTGAAAGCAAACCAAGGAGTGTGGGCACTGTTGGGACTTCCACTCTGCCCTTGGGTCACCTAAGCTACAGATCCTGAGAAGATGCAAACGACGTGGATGTCACTGGAGAGATGGTAGCAGTGTCAGTCTGTAGTAAATGTTAGTAAAGGTTAATTTCCTCCTCTTTTAAGATGAAATGTAAATATAAATAGACATTTTCTTCCAACATCCTATGAAGTTACTTTGCATAATCTAATTTTAGGGTTCATTGTTCTATACTATTTTCTTCTTTCTACCTCTTCTCAACTGGTCTCAGGTGGAATGGAAGTATGCTGTAAAGTTTCTTCCTTTCTCTTCTGATACTAGTTTTGCAAGGGCATACACACCTGTGCTACTGGTTATATGTGGTTATATCCCTGATTTGTGGTTCTCTGAAAATTCCAGTTGAGGGAGGCTGAGGGGACATACTAACATTCCTGAAGCCTCAGTTCTAGTTCCAGCCCTTGTTACCTCTCACTTGTGTTACTACAACGACCATCTATTGATTTCCTCATTTTCAATGTCTTCTCCTCTAGACATCAGCTTGGAGGAACTGGCCTTATGGGGAAGGACATGCCTTTTGATATGAAGGACTGGAAGAAAGGGAGATTGAAATGGGATAAGAGACATTGAGGGAGTTGCCCTGCACTCTCTATCTCAGTAAATTGGAAGACAGGTTTTTGACTTGACCAGAGAAGGTTAGAAGTAGCCAAGGCCCTGAACTGATAGTTACCCTGATCTCCAGTGTAGAGGCTGGTTTAGGAACAGAGGGGACAGAAAGTTCATTTATCTAGAGTTGGAGTTTCTTCAGTTGGGCTCAATAGGTAGAGCGAAGGAAGGAAGCGGGGTCTCTAGGATGGGCTTTTACCTCAGAAGCAGGTTTTAGGGTACCCAGAGGAAAGGATTTGGGAGGAAGGCACACTGTGGGTGGGTATTTGGGTCAGAGTGGTAGAAAGCTAGAACACTATGCATGCACACACAAGAGTGTGTATATGACCAAGAGTGACTTATATTTGGGGCATTATCTAAAATTTGCAAGAATGTGAATTTCGGGAGCCTCAGCATTTCTTTAAATATTAGTCTTAGCTGTTCCAAGTCTTCATTGATTTTTATTGTGCTTACAGCAGAATCTGCGTGGAGAAAGCTATGAGAGTCCCTAGAGTGAGGGAGAGAGTAGAAGAGCCTGCCTTTCAGCTGCAGTTGGTTGTGCTTCAAAGCCCCAGGTAGGCTTAGCGGTATGTGTGTGTGTAGCTCTGGCTTTTGAAGGAGGCAGAAGTATAGTATTTTGGTATATACTTTTAGAAATGTCTCTGGGCATGAGTTAAAAATGAATTAACATAAAGACTGCATTTCTGAAAGGAGTGCCAACCAGGAAGACAAATGTACATAGTTGTGTTTTTAATTATCCAGTGTAGGAAAGTTTGTTTCAAAAATACTCAGCCAACGGACATATGTCCTGGTCAGTAGTCTCGTCACTGCATACTTGCTTGAGAATGGACCAGTGAATTCAGAGGAATATAATAGGTTTGGAGCAATGTTTTCTTAGACTTCACAGTGCCATATCTGATCATGGATTAATTTTGCATTGTTTCTCTTGGGGAACCTTTTGTGTCTTAGCTACCTCATTATGCTCATAGTGATTTTTTGAAGTCCTATATTTATGTGTCAATTTTGGTTTATGAAGCTCTAATATCTCATAAGGTTTTCAACCAGCCATTGAAATAGTAAATAAATATCATTTAAATTGTATAAATAATTTAAATGAAGCTAGAGAGGTTTTTATTTGTCCAGGATCACACAGCTAAAAAATGACTGAGTAGATAGATCTTTTCAGGCTGAGACCAACGATCACCCCACTGCCTCTCACCATTATACCTGGGCTTATGCATTCTTTTCTAAAAAGATGGTAACTTCATAAGGAAGACATGATCTTGGCATCTTTCAGGAAGCTATATCACATCTGGGTTTTCCAGAGTAGCAAGATTCATATTAAGATAGTTTTAAGCTCTTCTTTGGAGCATTGGAAATGCCTTATGTTCCATAACTAGACAGATTTTCCATTGTTTCATGTCTCAACCTGATCTGGTTCCAAACAAGTCAGTAAAACCGATTTGCTAACTCAGGTCTGATTTGAGGTAGCTAAATATTTACTATCCTTTTCTACTTCAACAATAACAAAATGTATGATGAGTTCCCCTCTAAAGTCATTTCATCATGTAGCGACCAGAGTCCTGATTCCTCCCCTGTTGCCCAGTAGGCATCCCAAATGACTTACTGGAGTTAGACTTTTGAATATTCTACCTTCTGCTTAAGTTCATTGACAATATATAAAAATAAGTGTTGGAACTCCTCATTGACTATATTTTGGTGTGCCTTTTTTTTTTTTTTTTTTTTTTTTTTTTTTTTTTTTTTGAGACAGAGTCTTGCTCTGTTGCCCAGGCTGGAGTGCAGTGGTGCGATCTCGGCTCACTGCAACCTCCACCTCCCTGGTTCAAGCAATTCTTCTGCCTCAGCCTCCTGAGTAGCTGGGACTACAGGCGCCTGCCACCATGCCTGGCTAATTTTTGTATTTTTGGTATAGACGGGACTTTACCATATTGGCCAAGCTGGTCTCGAACTCCTGACTTTGTGATCCGTCCACCTTGGACTCCCAAAGGGCTGGGATTACAGGTGTGAGCCACCACACCTGGCTTGGTGTGTCATTTTTAAATCAAGTTATTCCCCAAAAAATATATTTCAAGTATGGAGACATATACAATGTAACCTAACAAAAAGAAGGTTCTAATCAAAAGATATAAAGAGTGATGTACACTCAGATTTTCTTCATTTTTAGTCAGGTTGAGTACAGTGCTTTATAAGGTGGTCCTGGCCATTTATCCTGATTCTGTCACTCAAATATATTTCAAATTATGTTGGTACTTTCATGTATGTGTTCTTTTGCTCACTCTTACCTCTAGAAATGTATCTTTTAAGTATCAGTTTAATATATCAGTGTTAGAAGGATCATTTGCTTTTGTGAAACCATGTTTGAAAAGTAGTTAATTCTGTGAAGAATTTGTATTTAGTGCATTTATTTGATCTTTATTGACTGCATTCTGAGAGTGGGATATCTTATACATTCAGTGATACATTTATTGTCAGTTTCTGATTCTAAAACTATGCCTGTTAATTGTAGACAAATTAGAAAATACATAAAAGTACTAAGAAGAAAATAAAAACATGGATCACCCCAATACTCAGAATGAATCATGGATACATTTGTGAGGTGATCGTTATTTTAAGTTTTTGATGTCATATTGTACTTTCATTTTGGTATTCCCAATTATGTGTTTAAACTAAAATAGACCAAAGACACTGTAAGTTGTTAGTAATTAGTATTTAAAGTTGGAAATAAGGTGATACTTGTGACCTATTGCTGGACAACAAATTGTCATAAAACTGTGACTTTGAGCCAGTTATCTCACAGTTTTCTGTGGTGTGGAATCTGAGCAGCACTTAACTGGGTCCTCTGCTTCAGGGTCTCTTATGAGGCTGCAGTCATCCCAAGGCTTATCTGGAGCCAGATCCATTTTTGAGCTCGTTGGTTGGTTGGTGCCAAGATTTTGTTTCTCATAGGCTGTTGGAATAAGGGCTCACTTGCTGCTGGCTGCTGGCTGGAGGCCATCCTCAGTTCTTTGCCACATGAGGCCCTTCAGCAGGGCAGCTTGTTTCATCAAAGTGTGCAAACCAAGAAGGCAGGATGAAGTTTTTCATAACCTAAGTATAGACGTGACCTCCTATCACTTTTGCCATGTTCTATTAGAAGCAAATCACTAAGTCTGTCCACATTCAAGGACAGGGGATTACGGAAGGGCCTGATTACCAGGAGGCAGGGATCACTGAGGGCTGTCTTTGAAAACTGCCTGCCACAGTGCTAAATCAGAAAAGCTGGACTCTAATCCCTTGAATTCTTTATGTAATGAAGAGACTGGTTTAAAAACCGCTTTTGAAAAATTTCTATAGTTCTTTCCATCATTATATGGTTTAAAGCATGACACATCAAAATTGAATTTCTGGTTTAACACAATCTAGATTAGAAGAGGAGTGTTTCTTAAAAACTTCACTTTACCAAAGAGGTTTACTTAAAATGTTTGGAAACGAGCAGCACAAACATCCAATCAAAGATTGTCTATCCCAAGCCGCAGGAGTTTGTCTGTCATTCAGAACAACAAACAAGGTTAGAGACCAAATGGGCATCAGTGACTCCCTAACAGGGTCAGTGGGGAGAGGCACTGGGAAGTTACTGAACATTCTTCAAATATGGTTGTGAGGATTCATGGGATAAATATTGTTTAGGTTGGAACTCACTGGATGCCACCTCATCCTTGGTGAAATGTTGTTTTACCTCATTCCCCTTCTCTTCACACCCTTCTTTTGTTACCCTGGAGGCTCTAGGTTGCTGTCACTTGGACATAGTAGATTCTCTCCACAGGGAATACGTAATTCCCACAGTTGGGCATATATGCTTGCTGTCATTGGCACCTAAGTCCTTCTCTGCTGGCCTAGGAGCTCCTAGGAATTAACTAGCTGGTCAGGGTTAATATCTAATTCAAATTTTCTTCCAAGGAATCCCACATTTGCAGCACAGGCATCTTAAAAGATCCATACTCCTTTGTGAAGCAAGGGAAACAAGTATGGCAGCAGATAAAACATGCCCCTGTGTCGTCTCCCTCCTGTCTGCATGTTTCAGCATGGTTGGACATTTGGTTTGTGCCAGTGAGATTCCTTTTATATTCAAAGGGACTGCTTCACAATGTTCTCTTTAAAAAACGAACTGCACCTCATGAGCAGGGCCCTGTTTTGTAGACCTCAAAATGAAGTTTATCCACTAGATTTTATGTATAATGAAGCCACACTGCTTAGAGATTTTGCAGGAGCCATCAGCCAACTTGCCTATGAATTATTGTTAAACAATCTATGAACAATGGAAATAGTGCTTACATACCATATACATACACCGGCTTTTAAGAGACAGAGCTAATTTCCAGTTTTTATTGCTTCTGGAGAAAAGCCACAAGAATCCAGAAGCCGTTTTGGACAGATTGACTCCTTCCTCTCTACCTTACCTGCTTCCCCTCACCTACACATACTGTTGGTAGGTACTGAAAGGAATTAGGATTTTGCAGGTCTTTCTGTGGTGGGACCCATATTTTCTTAATTCTCAGTCAACACTGAATTAAGAGTTACCCCAAATTACTGGTAAGGAAAAAGGCTCTGAGAATTACGTGCGGAAGGCTACACAAGAAGTAGAGGACTCCATGTTGAATAGCCCAGTTCTGGCTGAACCTAAAGCCCTCAGTATTTCTACTGTACCGTGCTACTTTCTCAGTGGCTATTTTTTAGATTTATTTTCTGTCCTGGCCCTTATCTTATTGATTAGTTTTTTACCTTATTTGTTCCTAATGTGAGTGCTTTAGCAATTTGACAGATATAAAAATATATTCTTCCTTATCCTGCTTCCCCACCACCACCAACAACAACAAAAAAGGAAAGCAACAAAGCATATACTTTTTATTTATTTATTTTCTTTTATTTTTTCGAGACAGAGTCTTGCTCTGTCACCCAGGCTGGAGTGCAGTGACGCGATCTCTGCTCACTGCAAGCTCCGCCTCCTGGGTTCACGCCATTCTCCTGCCTCAGCCTCCCCAGTAGCTGGGACTACCGGCGCCCGCCACCACGCCCGGCTAATTTTTTGCATTTTTAGTAGAGACGGGGTTTCACCGTGTCCGCCAGGATGGTCTCGATATCCTGACCTTGTGATCCGCCTGCCTCGGCCTCCCAAAGTGCTGGGATTACAGGCGTGAGCCACCGCGCCCAGCCCAGCACATATTTTTTAAACATGGAATTCACCTAGTTTATGCAAAGAGTATCTCCTTGACAGCTAAATGTGGCGGAAAGATTAGAAAGAGAAAAGCAGAAAAAATTCTTTTGAAAAGAAAGAGAAAGAGAAAGGTAGAAGGATTTAAAATGGCTACTGGGAAGCAACAAGAAATGTGGGTCTCTGACATGATGTAAATTTAAGATGCACAATTGATTTATGCGCAGCTTTGCAGGAAAATTTCTGGCTTTAGAGGATAATATGAAAACACTCTTTAGGATTAGGCTGAATTATGTTTTCAACAGGATGGAAGAGTCTATTGTCTGTGCCAAGAGTTGGTGATCTTGGCTGATAGTTACGTCTTATCTCTTTGATATGTGGTGCTTGAGTCTCTTAAGACCAAGGACGGCCTTCAGAGGAAAGTGCCTTTTTCTTTCTGGCTGACAGTTAGAAAGCTGTTCCGAAACCATATTTATGACTATAAATGCCAGAGCTATAACAGTATATGATGTGCACTTACCAACAGGTTGGTGGAAAAATAGTAGGGAAGAATGATTATCTGATTATAGTTCACGTTCTTGAACATATGTTTGAAAATGTAAAATAAATCTTATCTATTTTTCTGCTGGGCTCATAATACTACAGAAACCTACTATCATCTTTGTCAATTGCCTTACCTCTATGGCCTCCCTGGGAAGTAGATGCACTAGAGGGATTGACTACACACCTGATCACTCCTGTTGCTTGTTAATGGACCCGAATGATGGTTACCAAACAATTGCTGGTAAGAAAAACCACCTTATCCCAATGCGATCTACACAGTGCTCTCTTTTAGTTTTTAAACCTAAGGTTCCTCTGTCCTCCTGTCTCAAAGCTTGAGTTTCTGTAGTAAGAAGTATTTTTAAAATAATCAGATGACAGATGAAGATTTAGAAACATGCAAAAATGATCTGGACATGCTAGATTCTTAACCTACAAATAAAAAGAAAAATTTACTAAGTCTTATACATTTGGGAATAGGAAAATGAAATGCAGGATATAAGATAAATTTATCCACAGCATAGGTAACAAAAAGAAAAGGAGTTATAGTTGATAGCTCAAGTAAAGTGAGTTGGTGATGTGGCTATCAAATGATTTTGAGCTGCATTCATGGAAATATAGTGCTCAGCAGGGGGTGCGGGGAAGGAAGATCCATTCCACTGTGGTACCTCATTATAAGATATGGGAAACTGGCCAGTTTCTACAGGCAAGGGACCAGGAGGCAACTCAAAACCTTATTGGAAATGGACATAATGTGGAAAAATAAGATTTTATGTAATTTTTAATATAAACAACTGCAATTTAATTATTGCAAGGAAATCTCTTTTGTAAAGGGATCTACAAAGTTTATATACTGCACACTTTAATTATAACAAATCAGTGAAATCCAGTTAGCCTGTTAATTGTCACAACTTTGGTGAATAAATTTACTTAAACTTTAAGTGGGTTAACAAGAATTATTTTACAACTAATATTCATTTTTTATAACAAACAAACATAGTCTCACAATTATTGTTAGTATACTTGGAAAATATTACAACCTGCATGTATTATAGGAACACTCTTTGTACTTTTTAGGCAGCAGATTTAGAAACTTGACAATAACCAGATACAGAATATGTACAGAGTTACCTTAAATTCCATGGTAATCAGAGGGTGGCCATTCTCTATTTCTCTCATATTTCTCCCCATCCCCCAAGAAAGGGATAACGGTCGGGTCAGTGGTTCACCCTTAAGAGAACAGTCTTTTCTAGATTTCCATAAACATTCACAATTGTGACTGATTACAATAACCATTTTACCTGGGCTCAATAAGATCATTTGGAGCTTATAAGAACTCTAATAATCGTGGTTTTCCTGTAATGCAGGTAATAAAAACCCATTTTAAGGACCAGAAAAAATAGAGGTTAAAAAAACTGCACAAGGTCACACAGTAACAGAACCAAACCCAAGTCTCTCTGACTTTAATGACTCTGTAGCTTTCTGGATATTTGAAGGACAACCAATGGGTAGAAGACAAGTTTTTATTTCATCATAAGGAAGAATTTTTTATTCATTACCTCTGTCCTTAAGATGGTTGCCTTGAAGTATCTGCTTTGCCAGATAATGTACAGGACACCCAGCTAAATTTGAATTTCAGAAAAACACTAAAAAAACTTTTAAAGTGTATGTCCCACATACTGCATAGGGAATTCCTATGCTAAATATTATTCATTGCTTATATGGAATTTAAGTTTAGGCATTCTGGGTTTTTTTGTTGTTTGTTTTTGTTTTTTTTCTTTGTTTTTTGAGACGGAGTCTTGCTCTTCCACCCAGGCTGGAGTGCAGTGGCTGATCTCGGTTCACTGCAACCTCCACCTCCTGGATTCAAACGATTCTCCTGCCTCAGCTTCTCAAGTAGCTGAGATTACAGGCACATGTCCCGCGTCCTGCTAACTTTTGTATTTTTAGTAGAGATGGGTTTTCACCATATTGGCCAGGATGGTGTCACACCCTTGACCTCAAATGATCCACCTGCCTTGGCCTCCCAAAGTGCTGGGATTACAGGCATGAACCACAATACCCAGTCAATTTATATTTTTATTTGCTAAATCTCTCAATCAATCCTACTTGAGAAGGATTGTATTTCCAGGTGCTGGTAATCGAAAACACCAGTGCTCCCATGGAGGAGTGGTGTTGAGGCTCTGAGAGGGGTTGTGACTTCATCATCTTCATGGCTGTCTCCTTTGAGTCCAGAGCTGGGCTAGGTGTCGGGGGGAAATGAATGACTCTACATTTCTTGGCTTTGAGGAACAGCAGCTCTTTAAAGTCTTCTTTCCATTCCTTGTTTTTTGTTCCTTTGGCAGGATCACCTCACTGCTCACCAGCTCCTGGTAGGTACGTTGGACAGTGGAGGGTACAAAAGAGAACAACAAATTACTCCTTATGAAGATTTCTTGAACTATGTTGGTGGGGATCCTTGGAAACACATCTCTATAAAGGATTGTGTTTATGTCAAGAATTCTAGGATTTTTCACCCCCAAGATGCAGTATGTTAAATATATTTTGTGTTTTGTCCCAAAAGAATAAGGCATTGGGAGTGTTTTTCTTAGAGATGGGATTTATGACAACTTGTGGAAGATCTTTCAACTCACACAAGGCAAGTTAAAAGTTGGCCCTATTTTGAAGTTGATAAAACCATCGCTCTGGAAACATTTCTTAAAGTTTCTGAATAAAACACTTTAGGAGAATTCTTCTTTAATGGATATCTTATAGCACATGGTATTAATGACCTGTCCCATGAAATTCATAAGAAGTGGCTTCAGGCTGAAAATTGACAAATAATGAAAGTTCAACTGGGGCCCCTTTCAAATGTGATTCTCCCACGCAGTGTGATCTGTTTACTGGAGACTGTTGTGAAGACTGTAAATACAATTCCTGTCTGGGTGCCTGAACAGAACTCAGGCTGCCCAAGGCCTGAAGAATCAGTCCCGCATGTGTTCCATGTAATTATGTGTCTGTAGACATATTTCTAGGTTACAATTGTGAGAAATGCTTGACAACGTTCCAGTGGAAGCAGAGACCAAAACTATGATACTTTTGCGAAACCAATATATAAGAAAAATACCTAATTTTATGAAATACTTTTGTTATTTTAACTGGTGGAAACCTGCCTTCCCTCAAAATAAGACTGAAACTGAAAGAGTGTCTGACAATACAAGAGAGAATTTTAAAAAATACAGTCTTACAGTGGAGAAAGCTTTTCTTTTCTTTTTTTGAGACAGGGTCTTACCCTGTCACCCAGCCTGGAGTGCAGTGGCGCAATCTCAGCTCACTGCAACCTCTGCCTGCCAGGCTCAAGTGATTCTTGTGCCTCAGCCTCCCAAGTAGCTGGAAGTACAAGCGTGCACCACCATGCTTGGCTAATTTTGTGTATTTTTAGTACAGATGTGGTTTCATCATGTTGCCCAGGCTGGTTTGAACTCCTGAGCTCAGGCAATCCGCCTGCCTCAGCCTCCCATAGTGTTGGGATTACAGGCCTGAGCCACCACACCCGGCCAGCAGGGAGAGCTTTTCTAAGCAAGATGCAAAAATCCAGGAACCATGAAGGAGAGATGGATAAATGTCTGCCCACCATAATGCCACAAAGTCAAAAGACAAACTGGGGGAAATATTTGCATTATAATAGCAAAGGGAAAAATTTTCCTAATTGACAGAAAAATACAATTTACATTAAGTAGTATAAATGGCACTCGCTACTGAAATTTAAGAGTTATAAGACCACATTTCTCCCCTAGTAGTTTGGCAAATGTAGAAAAGTTTGGCTGTACACATCACATTGGTGAGAACAATTCCTCCTATGCTGTTGCCAGGAGTATAAGTTGAAGTGGCCTTTTTAGGAGGCAATTTGACAATGTTTATCAGAGCTTTAAGTGCACATACCTTCTGACCCAGCAATACTGCTTCTGGAAATGTATCCAACAAGAATGTGTGCTAACCTAGAACAATTTTCCTGGAAAAATAATATTCCCCTCGTCAGACCCATATTGCTTTGCCAACCAAAGCCCCAAGTAGTAAAATAACATTGCCTTGGGGAAGAAACAGAGGGAAATGCAGAGCATAAGGAAGATGTCCTTGGTTTCAAGATGGCCAGGATGCTGGTCAAGCTGAGCTGGAGTCTAGACCAAGTATACAGTTTGTGAACTTAATTCCATACAGAGAGCTGGTCTAGAAGTTACTTGGGACACTGTATTTCCTTTTTATTTTTTTTCTTTTTCTTTCTTTCTTTCTTTCTTTCTTTCTTTTTTTTTTTTTTTTTTTTTTTTTTTTTTTTTTTTGAGGTGGAGTCTTGCTCTGTCGCCCAGGCTGGAGTGCAGCGTCGCAATCTCGGCTCACTGCAAGCCCCGCCTCCTGGGTTCACGCCATTCTCCTGCCTCAGTCTCCGGAGTAGCTGGGACTACAGGTGCCTGCCACCACACCCTGCTAATTTCTTTTTTATTTGTAGTAGAGAAGGGGGTTTCACCATGTTAGCCAGGATGGTCTCAATCTCCTGACCTTGTGATCCACCCGCCTCAGCCTCCCAAAGTGCCTGGGATGACAGGGGACACTGTATTTCCATATAGAGGGAGGGGATCCCTATCACACTGAATCCTCTTGGAAACAGTGGCATTTGAGACACTCTAGGATTCTTCCTTTATGTTTTGCTCTTTCCCCTTTGAATCTCATGTTCCCTGCTCCTCCAGGATGATGTGGCCTTCACTTCCTCTTGGGACCATGGCTCCCTTCAAGTATGGCAGGCAGTTCTCCAAGCACACTCCCACCGCTCCAGTCCTCTGTATCTTCCATCCTCAGCAAGATGCTGGGCCCTGTTAGTCCTATATCAAGGTAGCTGCTCCACTCCCTCCCGCTCTGGAATTCTTAGGCCCTTGCACCCTCTTGCCCAGGAGTGTTTTGCTTTTTAGTTCACATTTGTCTCAGCCACATACAAATGGGAGCTGCAAGCACTTGGAATGAAGCCACTGTTGATATGTCCATTAAATCCTAAGGCCCCCAAGAGGCCCAGGGAGGCTCTTGCTTCACCAGCTTCTCCTCGAACATTGCCTCTCCTCAACTTTTTAAAAATGTCTTATTATTGTTAATAAGCAATTCATTTACATGATTCAAAAGTCAATACTGTAAGTAATGTGTACATGAGAAGTCTTAGTTCCACCTCTGTCTCATTTTATTCATTTTCTGTTCTTCTAATGGTTCTTGATATGAATGTGCGTGTGTATACATACAAATAAAGTAAGTCATAACACAGATTATGCTAAATTTTATTCCCCTTTCTTACCCCCAAAATGTTTGAATATGATATAAACTATACTCCACCTTGGTTTTTTGCACTTAAAAATATCTGGTCATATATATTTTTAAAATTTTAATTGTAAATAGAACATAAAATGTACCACATTAATCATCTTTAAATGTACACCTCAGTGGTATTAATTCCATCCACATGATTGTGCAACCATCATCACCATCTATCTTCGTAACTCTTTCATCTTGCAAAACTGAAACTCTGTACCCAGTGAACAATAACTCCACATGTTCTCTTCCCCACAACCTCTGGCAACCACCATTTACTTTCTATCTCTATCGATTTGACTCATGTAAGTACATATATAAGTAGGATCATACAGTATTTGTCTTTTTGCGACTGGCTTAGCATAAAGTACTTGAGACTCATCCATGTTATAGCACCTGTCAGAATTTTCTTCCTTTTGAAGGTTGAATATTCTGTTGTATGTATATGGCCACACTTTCTTTATCCATTCATCTATCAATAGATATTTGGGTTACTTCCACCTCTTGGCTATTATGAAAAATGCTGATGTAAACATGGGCGCACAAGTATTTCTGAAACCTTTCTTTGAGTTCTTTTGGATATCTACTCAGAAGTAAAATTGTTGGCTTATATGATAAATCTTTTTAAAAATGTTTTGAAGAACCTCCATACTGTTTTCCATAGTGGTGGCTGTATCATTTTATATTCCCGCCAATGGTGCACAAGTTTTCAAA
The DNA here is from genome assembly GCF_037993035.2 of Macaca fascicularis. Taxonomy (NCBI): domain Eukaryota; kingdom Metazoa; phylum Chordata; class Mammalia; order Primates; family Cercopithecidae; genus Macaca; species Macaca fascicularis. The sequence continues at coordinate 115,277,669 of NC_088378.1, forward strand.
AATAGCACTAGTTATTTTCTGGATTTTTTGGTTTGGTTTGTTTCATTTTTGATAGTATCCATCCTAATGGGTGTGAGGTTTCATTGTGGGTTTGATTTGTGTTTCTCTAGAGATGACTGATATTAAGAATCTTTTCATGTGCTTGTTGACCATTTTGTCCTTAGCCTTTGCTTATTACAGACCTTGAATAACTTGCCAGCTTCAACAGTAACAGAAACATTTGGGCCCCCTTCTGTAGGCCACTTGTCTATTTGTGGTAGGGGAATATACCAGTAATATTTCATTTCCCTACTTCTTTCTGCTGAATGTGTAAAATCTTCATCTGCTTCTGAGGTTAGTTCTTGCCATTTCTACAAGCTGTAAAGACACTGCTGAATCATGGTGTCTTCACTACCTTAACTCTCTTTACTTTCTGTCTGACACATTCCTCCAGATTCCTCCCTAGAGAGGGAGAGACAAGTCAGTAAGTTCTGGGCCTCTTGAAGACATCCATTGTTTAAACAAACCCTGTCAAAGAAAGGTTCGCTAATCAGGCCTAGTTCTTTTGCTATCCTTCTGCTTCTCCTCTGCCAGGCTTCACCTGCATCTTCCACTGGAGGATGTTTGTTGGGCATATTCCCCTGTAGATGATCAGTACTTCCACTTTCACCAGCTCTTGCATTCTGAAATTACCTAATCAGGCTCCAGATAATTCATGCTAATCTTTTCTATCTTTCTTTCTGAATATCCCTACATCAGTGGTTCTCAGCTTTGGCTGTAGATTGGCATTGGCTGGGTAGATTTTTTTAAAAACTGATGTCTAGGCCTCACCCCCAGAGACTTTTACTTAATTGATTGAATTGTAGCCAGAGCATGGGGATTCTAATGTGCAGCCAGTGTTGAGAACTACTGACCTAAATTTTTGGAAAAATTAATCTTATTAATGAATGATATTAATAAATCTTACTCTCTATTATAACTTAAAAGGCTCACCTCAATAGTATCCTAGATTGGGCTATCTCTGGGGTAATCACCACAGTTAGTTCTCTAAGGTTTTACCCTCTGTTAATTATTGTTTGCACTTCAGGCTCTGATCCAATCACAAAGCCCCTTTCCTTATTACAGCTGTGAAAGCAATGTGTCTCTCTTTTTACCCTTCATATTTCTCTAGCCTGTCAGGAACAGGGTAGAAGAAAATATCTTCCCTACTTCACCCTCAAACGCCTTCTACAAGGAGGAATACACATTGGCAAATATTTGGTTCAAGGTTTGTTGGAAAGCCTTTGGAGGCTGATTTCTGTAATTCTAGAATTCTACTAAAAATTATCTAAAGATATGCCAGCTGGTGAATGCTGTGTTAAAGATACATATGCAGGCCGGGCGCGGTGGCTCAAGCCTGTAATCCCAGCACTTTGGGAGGCCGAGACGGGCGGATCACGAGGTCAGGAGATCGAGACCATCCTGGCTAACACAGTGAAACCCCGTCTCTACTAAAAAATACAAAAAAAAAAAAAAAAAGATACATATGCAGCTGGAGAGGCAAGTAATTATGAGACTAGCAGCAAAATGAGTAGAAACAATAGTCGGGAAGATTAGCAATTTAAACTGCATAGAAACTAAGTCAATTTATCTCTTTGGAAACTTCAGAACCCTTTGCTTTTAGGTCAACTTATGGAATCACTCTCATTACGTACCACTTCTACAATCTGTGACTGGTGGAATTCTCATTCCTTAAACTCAAGATGCTATCGAAAGTCATCCAATTATTCTACTATGAAGAGGTAAACATAGTAAACATTTTCCCTTGATGCCAGTTAGGGTTTGTGTAGATCTGCTTAGGAGAAAGACCTTTTCTCCAATGACTTCAATCTGTAGTCCTGTGAGCTGCTTGGTGAAAATTGTCTCAAGTCCCAACAGTGGGGCTGCTTCATGTTGTTTGGGTCATACAAAGACAGGAGGTGTGGTAACGGATAAGCCTCTAAGCAAGAAGTCATAGGGCTAGACCTTACCAAGGAGTCAGAAGTCTACACGGTTTGGTATAAATTGCAATTTATCAAGTGCAATTAACTTGCTATAACTGGAGCCCTTCAACTTCCTGGAAGGAGCAAAGGATTATCATAACCTACCTAGTTCACAGACCCTGCCATGCCTTTGTGAGGCTTTTCTTAGTGCCCTAACCTCTTAGTTACCTAACCTTATCAGTTTACTGTTTAACTCTTCATAGTAGAATAATTGGATGATTTTCAACAACATATTGAGTAGTTTTCTAAGAATCCCGTTGATAAGCTTATCTATTGCTGTCCACCTGCCAGCCTTTCTGTCTACTCATGAATTGATCATCACTATGCCTAATGGGCAACCCCAACTCTGCAGGTTAGATACACTCAGGTGCTTACCTGTGTGGCCCCAGACATTGAGTTCCTGCCTCCAACTGAGCTTCTTCCCAGGTCATATCACTGTGTGTTGTTCCTCAGTACCTACCTGATTTTAATGAGTCAGCCTCGTCTCAGGCCTCAGCCTTACCTGGCCTCATCCTGCCGTAGATCTACAGTTCATGCCTGACTTCAGTGGTGGTAAAGATCATCAGTGTGCAGCAAGACTTTAGAGTTCAGGTTCAAATTATGCTCTGCTACCTGCTAACAGTGAGGTTTTCCCAAGACTCATTTTCCTCAGGCACAAAAATTGAGAATGAACAGTAATTACCTCATGGAATTGCTATGAGGTTTAAATGAAACAGTCCATGGAAAGCACTTAGCACAATGCCTAACATATTGTGAGTGCTCAATAAATACAATAAATGTTGTCTGCATTATTTCGGTTGCAAGAAACATAAACCAACTCAGTTTAGTTCAAGAAACAATGGAACTTGTTGAAAAGCCACAGAGAAACTTCACAGAAGCCAGTTTCTATGTAGCAAGGACAGATGGATGTCCAGGAAATGGGAAGTCAGAGACAACCACTCCCTGACTCTCTGATTCTGACTCTATCTCTCTGTCATTTCTGCTTCTTGCTGCCTGTTGACTTCTCTCTACTGATTCTCTGAGTACCTTTTTTCTCAGCTTACTCACATCCTGTGGCAGACTGCTAGTCATTCTCCAATATCCATTTTTTTTTCTTCCTTTAACAATAGAGCCCTTTCATTTAGTTGGATACGTGGCCTCCTTGCCAAACATTATATTTTCTGGACTCCCTTGCAGCTAGGTGTGGCCACTCGATCAAGTTCTGGGTTCATGTACACGTGGCGTATGTAACTTTGTCGTCATAGGAAAGGGCAGCCTCCTTCTGCATCCTTTTGACTGCAACATAAGTATGGTAGTAAGCTATTTTGGACTGTGCCACCCTAACAGTGAGTAGGCCAGAAGCCTAGGTCCCCACCAATGGGAAATTGCTATGTCAAGTCTGGGCTTGAGAAAAACAATATTTCCTACCTTTTTTCGGGCATTTTATTTTGTCTTTAATACAGTGGTTGAATCTGTGTCCTAACAGATGAATCATTTACTCTCAGGGGCTTGGGTAGATTTGCCCTCTCTTGGTCCCAAATCACTATCACAAACACTCATCATTGTCCAACCGACCCAAATACTTAGTTTTCATTTCCAAATTCTGATGAGAAGGAATTTAATTGCCCAAGCTCAGGTCAAGTATCTAGCCTGGTCTAATCATCTATAACTGAAAATAACTGGGGTTTTGGGTTTGAGTAGTGAGGAGGCAAGTCACATGGTACAGACGGCTGCCCCAGCCAAAGACTATCAGTGTTGTAGGTTCACTGATAGTAGGATATAGAAGAGATAATGATTACTGGCTTGCCTAAACCCGTGAGGTGTTATATTATACAAATACATAGAAAATAAGCTTTTGTTAGCTTTTTTATATAAAAGCTTCTAACATATGTTGTAGATCAGTACAGATTCCAGGCAAAGCCCCAAAACCCCAGAACCCTCTACTTCTGTAGGACTACCTGATAGTCACTGAATAAAATGAACATCCTGCACATATAAACATCCTGAATCATCAAAATATGCTTCAAATATGTTTATTTATTGAGTTGATGAAGCCTAAAAAGTGCACTTATAGATTTTACAAACATTTCTAGCCCAATATTTTATCTAAATTAATCAGAAAACTCAACTTATTCAGTTACTTTATACTCTGCAAACTTAAGTTACCCAAGATGTTATCGGTGAAGTTGTTTAGCTATGACATTGTCAAAACCTTTTTATGATATGTAACTAAACTGCTTGCAATTTGTACATTTTACTTCCATAATTTCATACTTAGGTTTAAGTGTCATACTTAAATTATAGATCAATATCAAGGAATAATGTGAGATTATTGGAGATATAGTCTCTGAGATGTTCCTTGTCAGTGAAGCCATTTGATTTCTACCAAGCCTATACAGCAGCTTTTCCAAAGGTGCGTTCTGCAAACCACTGGTACTCATGGATATTCTGGGACAAAAGGAATTCCATTATAAAATAAATTTGGAAAAGATGCTGCAAGTTATATTTCCCTGTTGGAGTCTCATAATGCTATGCATAATGAAGGCACTGAGATGTCCAGCTGAACCAAAACGTGACATTTGTCCTCCCATTTTTCCTCAAAATTTTATACCTTGGAAAATGCTGTGTGCACGTGTGTACTACAACGGGCAGGGCAAATGCAACAATGAGGCTATGGGCAGAATTTTAAGAAACAGGCCAAAGTAGCTTAAGCAGGGATGAGGTTGCTCAAGAAAGACAAACTTTTAAGCCATAAGGACTATATACATGTCTAAATGAGCTAAAAAGTGTGAAGAGACATATATTTTAATTTTACCACCAGGGTTATGGCCCTGCCTAAAAACACAGACATTTGTCTAGTACTTTATCATTTACAGGGCAACTATAGATGTATGTAAATTACACTTAATCCTCATATTAACCTCATGATATGAAGTGTTATTCTATTTTTTAAGTGAGAGAGGTAAATATTAGAGTGGTTAGGGACTGGGCCTAGGACATGAGGACACACAGCAAGGAAAAGATAAAGGTGAGATTACTCGGCAAAAGAAAGACTATCTTTAAATAAGTTTGGAGAGGCTCAATACACCATAGATCATTGACCATTCTAAACTGTTGTCAGCAGAAGAACTCCTCGGCCTTAGATATCCCCAAACCTATTTGCTTGCAACATGTTTGTTTAAGGTTTTTTTTTTCCCCACATTAATTTTCTATCAACTTTCTAGGGAACATACTTCGAAAATGGCTGCTCTGGATCATTGATTTCTTACCAGCCAAAGACAAGAATTATCATGGCCAGGAACTTCCCATAAATCATGGCCTATTAGTCAGACATTCCTGGAACTGGATTAAGGTTTACCTTTGTGGTTTATATAAAGAACACCCTTGCCAAGTAATTAATATGTCCTGATCTCCTTCCCCACTGCAATTTGCCCAAATTACTCGGGTGTGACTTAGCTTATAGAGGTTTTTCTCTTGTGTGTGGTTTCCAAGAATGGAGGCAGGTTGGTGCCTGTGTTACGGGTTGCTTAAAACATTTGGAATCTTATTTACCTTCTGAAAAATAAATGGGAAGCATGGGTCAAACTTTAAAAATGAATACTCCAGATGAAAAGAAACTGATAACCATACCCAGATGTTAATTTAGTGACTGCATCTCATGTGATGCCATGGCAATGGCAAATTCCAGTGTTTGGTGGACCAGTGTGGGGAATGTTTAAAGACTTCCCGACTCCAGTTAAAAGCCAAGAGTTGTTTGTTGGGAAGGTCTTGCAAGGTCTTTCAGTTGCCATTTTTAAGTAGACCAATCTCCCGCCAGTCTATACAAGTCATTATAAACACATCGAAGGATTACTCCAGGAGGGGTACCTAAGAGTATATTATAAAAACGCAAAAACACAAAGACATACAAGCTACAATCTTCACCTTAAAAGCATTTTTGGAGGGAAAAGTTGATGTCATTTAAATGATTTCGATTTAAACTTTCCTCTAATGCATATTCATTCTGGGTGACTAACTGGAGAAAAGAGGGGCAACTTTGAGGGAATAGTTATACCCTCAATCTTTTAAATGTTTTAAAATTAAAATCCACAGATCCATTATTTCTTCTGTTCTTTTTATGTTTTCTCTCCCATTCATAGTTGACATAGATAGTATGACATATTATTAAGTCTGTCAGCTTCTGTGAGCCTCAGTTTTCTCACACCTAAAATGAGAGGATTGGGCCAGAAACTTTAAGGTTTCCTTGGATCTATGATTTTAGCGTAGTGCCTGGCCATGGTAGATACTGGATAAATAATTGTTGAATAATTCTGTATACTTAGTCACATATTTTGACCTCTACCAAATACAATAGGTCTGCTATCTGGCAGACCCAAGTTAATACCTTGGCTCCACAATTTATTAGTTCTGTGAACTTGAGCAAATTACCCTTCCTAAGGCTTTTTGGCCACATCTATTTTATGGAAAAAAAGTGCTCACCTCATTAGGTTAGTAGAGGATGAGATGAGTTGGCCTCCACCACCCTCAGGGCAATGCCTTTGATACAGCAAGCATGCAACAAATAGTTGCTGGTATTACCATATTAATAGATGCTTATAAGAAATAAGTATCAGTAACAGTAGGTCCTCGGGAATTTCCAGACAGAAATTTCCACAGAGCTAGAACCGTTCTCTTTATGGGTTCTTGTCTGCCTCAGATGGCATCCATTACAGTGGGGAATGTGTTCATAGTCAGAAAGTTTTGCTATCTCCATGCTCCTAGTTCCTAGAAAATCACTTGCCTCATTGTGAATGTTCCCAAGTTCTTCATCTCCAGCCCACCTTCTCCATCTCCACCCCACAGTTTCTGCCCTACCATCATCTGGCTGACTCCTGTACTTTCCATTCTTGCCAGCTTTGTAACCTGCCCTTTCTTGGTCAGGGCACTTTCCTGATCATGCCTATGCTCTGTCCCTCTTCTCAAGCTCTCCCACTGAATGTGAGTTGCTTGACCATTTTGATGTTGACTATTTTATTCACCACTCCATCCCAAGAACCTAAGCACATAACAGGTGGCCAACAACTATTTGCCAAATAAACAAATAAGGTATTCATTGCTGCTGCTGCTTTTAAGACAACTTGGTTTCAGATGAATGCTTCAAAATACTAAGATAGCCAAGTCTCAGGTCTTCTCAGTGTTAGATAAGTTCCAGGATGTGGATTATCCAAAGACTATGTAGTGAACTCTATAGCACCCTTCACGCTTATGTTTGAAAACGGTTGCCATTTTAAGGATTCAAAAAATGAAGCTACATTTTATATTATGGCTCAGAAAGAAATGGTCAGGTTTTTCATTTCTCCATAATTTTCTACACCCTTTGTCAGATATGGCACATCAGTAGTCCTCTCCAACAAATGCATAGCCTATCTGTTTTTATCATGTCATCAAAGAACTAGAGGTTGGATAAGCATTTGAACTTCAATGGCTTGCTTCTTGCGTTGTAAAGTAACCACTTAGGTGCAACTTAAGTTTATTCTGTATCGTTTATAAACCAACAAGACGATGAAATGTCCTGAGGCTGCAAAAAGTAGCTGAGAGTAAACTGTAAGACAGATCTGTTTTAAAATACAGGGTCTTCCTTCCCTTTGACAAGGAGAAGAAATTTCATCTATCTGTAAGTCTGGCTCTTATGGTTGTTAAAACTGATGCAGGGATGACCTCCATATTTATTTCATTAAAATCCCCTGAAACTTCTTTTAATATCTGTGTCTTAAAAAGTTTCACTCTTTGGAGATTACATTATGAAGTAAATTTTATTTGAAAGCTAATTCCAAAAGAACACATTTTGGCTTGGCTCATCTTCAATGTAATAAATAATCTAAAAAGAATCACTAATGTCATATTTTCAGATGTTATTATCAAGATAATATATAAGTAGAATTTTTCAAAACTACTATAAGTGGTCAAGATAATGTTTATGCAGTGGTCAAATTTAATTTAAGCTAGAGGTCTACGCAACAGTCTGAATGGTATTGTGAACTTAGAAATAACAGTAGAGATCTTCTCCAGGAGCAATAACTGAATTTATTCACTCTTTGGTAAGTGGTTTCTTCGTGTTGGGCATTGCCTTGTGCTCATGATGTACAATTCATTCATTGATTTATAAATGCTTTCAAAAATATGCCTTGAATATAGACATGCCAGGCACAATTCTAGATGCTGCTGATGAACAAGTCACACATGGTCCCTGCCACTAAGTAGCTTACATTACATGATGGAGGGAGTTGTAAAATATAGACATAGAAGAAACATGTGCTTCAGACTAATCTTCTTCAAAGAGCAACCCTAAGATAAATAGCAAACTTTTCAACAAAAATTAAGAAAGCAGAAGTTAATGGAATGATATTTTTAAGTGCTAAAAGAAAAAAAAACCCTGCTAGTCTAGAATTCTATATTCTAAAATAATTTTCAAAAATTAGAGCAAACCAAAGGCATTTTCAGTCAATTAAAAGTTGAGCAAAGTTGTCATTAGCAGACCTGCAATACAAGAATTATTAATGTAAGTTCTCCAGGTTGAAAGACAATGACCCCAAATATCTGACAGAAGAAAATAAGGTTCTCCAGGATGTTTTTATATATATATATATATATAAAATTTTATATATTATTTACATTATATATTTTGTATATGTAATATATATTACATATTAATAATATATGTATTTTTTTGAGACAGGGTTTTGCTCAGTCTCCTAGGCTGGAGTGCAGAGGCATGACCATAACTCACTACAGCTTTAATATCTCAGGCTCAAGCAATCCTCCTGCCTCAGCCTCCCTAGTAGCTGGGACTACAGGCATGTATCATCACACCCAACTAATTTATTTTTATTTTTATTTTTTGTTTTAGTATTTAGTACAGATGAGGTTTCACTATGTTGCCCAGGCAAGTCTTGAACTCCCAAACTCAAGTGTTTTTCCCTCCTTGGCCACTGAAAGTGCTGAGGTTACAGACATGAGTCACTGTCTTGCCCCCATATTTAAAATAAATTTTTATTTTATCTTTTACATTCTTTAAAGCAGCAACAGCAATCATGTCGTGTAGGGTTTGTGTCATTTGTGAATGTAAAATATTAAAAGCAATATCACAAAGGCAGGAGGAAAGTAAATGGAGCTAAACTATTTTGAAGTTTTTGCACTACTCATGAAGTGGTGAAACTACTAATTTAAGGTAAATTATACTTAGTCTGAAATGAGATGCATATTACAATCATTAAATTATGTTTTATATTCACTAGAAATATAATTCAAAAATGTTTAAGAACTAACGGAAAAAGCAAAATGGAATGCTAAAAAATACTTCACTAATTAAACAGAAGTCAAGAAAGCATCATCAAAGGAACAAAAAACAGATGATTTAATAGAGACGAAAAGCAAAATAGTAGACTTATACCCAAATATATTAGTAATTACATTAAATGTAAGCGGATTAAATACTATAATTGAAAAACCAAGCTTGCCAGAGTGAATTTTAAAAATTATCCCAAATAATTCCTGCTTGTAAGACACACATTAAATCTAAGGACACAGATAGGGTGAAAGTCAAAGGATGGTAAACTTATACCATGCAAACACTAACCAAAGGAAAGCTGGCACAGCTATGTTACAAACGGACAAAGTATACTTTAAGACAAAGAGTAATACTAGATATATAGAGAGTGACATTTCATGATAAAAAGGGTCAGTTCAACAGGAAAACACAATTCTAAATGTATACGCATCTAATAATATATCTCTAAAACAAGAATTGTTTAAACTAGAAAAATTCACAATCATACATATAGATTTAAAACTATCTCCCTCTGTAACTGATAAAATAAGAAGACAAAAAGGCAGTATCCCAAAACTGCAGCATATATTCTTTTTCAATCAGACCTGGCAAAACCCATCAGCCTTAGATGATGAGAGGGCACTTTGACTGAAGTATTGATATTAAACCAAATTAAAGTCACCTGAATTATGATAATATATTCTGGAAGTAACATAGGCACTCTGTTAAGCCTAGGGAAATCCATAAAAATGAGGTGCAGCCTTTTCCTTCAATGAACTCATACTTTAATAATAATAATAATGATAACCAGGGTTTACACAGCAGTTTTTGCGTGCAAGCAACTATTTCAAATGCTTTATTTGTATTAATTCCCCCAAGAACCCAGTGAGGTGGATTATTATCTCCCATTTCACAGATGACAAAACCGAGGCACTGAGAAGCCAATCACTTCATCAAAGGTCAACCCGGCTAAGTGCTAGATCTGGGATTTGAACCCAGGGTTCTGGCGCTTTCCCATGTTCTTATTTCTGTTAGCCCTCTTTGAGAGTGAGCACTTCTTTCCTTACCAGGATTTAGGGTTCGGTAGAAGTACTTTGGAAAGCGTATCTGGTGAGTGGGCTGAAGCCCTCGTCTGCGCCGGAAAAAAAAAAAAAAGCCCTCAGATCCGTCTTTTAGTTGCTTCTCTTCGTTTTTTCTCTCCGGTTTCTCATCACTCCAACCAGCCGCGACCAGGCCCAGGAAGAAGGCGGCGGCGGCGGCCTGGGAGGAGCCGAGCTCGGGCAACTGCACAGACCGCGCCAGGCCCAGGAAGCGCGGCGGCCCAGCGGGCAGGAAGCGCGAGAGGCCCGAGCTCTGCAGTAGCTGCAGTGGCAAGCGCGCGGGGCGCCAAGGAGCGCGTCAAACTTGAAGGGTCAAAGTGTAATGGGCAGCTTTTGATTTTGGGGGCAACCAACTGGGACATGATTGGTGAAAAGGAGTGCCTAAACAGCAAGCTGCTTACCGCAATTTCGGCCAGAATGTGTGGGGGTCCCACAGGTATGGGTGCCTGGCGGGGGTCCGGGTGCCGACAGTGGTCTAGGGTTCCTGTGCTGCGCACAGCCTCCTCATCACCACTGAAGGGAAGCTGTGGAAACGAGAAGGGGCAGCTGGGACATGGCGACACCAAGAGAATAGAGACCTCCAGACTCATTGAGGGTTTCTGCCATGAAGTTATCATGTCTGCAGCATGTGGGCGGAACCACACCTTGGCCTTGACAGAAACGGGCTCCGTGTTTGCGTTTGGGGAGAACAAGATGGGGCAGCTGGGCCTTGCCAATCAGACAGACTCTGTCCGCAGCCCCGTGTAGATAATGTATAACGGCTGGCATTTACTAAAATGGCCTGTGGGGCTGAATTCAGTATGATAATGGACTGAAAAGGAAACCTCTATTCTTTTGGGTGGTCTGAATATGGTCAGCTGGGACACAACTCGGATGGGAAGTTCATCTCCCCAGCACAGCGGATAGAGTACGACTGCGAACTGGTACCCCCGCGAGTGGCCATCTTCATCGAGAAGACAGATTCTGCCTGTACCAAAAGGTGGTTGTGCGAGATGTGGCCTGTGGTGCTAACCGCACGCTGGTCCTGGACTCCCAGAAGCGAGTCTTCACCTAGGGCTTCGGTAGCTATGCCCGGCTGGGCCACGCAGAGCAGAAGGACGAGATGGTCCCCCACTTGGTGAAGCTGTTTAACTTCCCTGGGCGTGGGGTGCCCCAGATCTATGCTGGTTACATCTGCTCCTTGGCCCTCAGTGAAGTGGGTGGTCTGTTTTTCTGGGGGGCCACCAACACCTGCCGTGAATCTGCCATGTACCCGAAAGCAGTGCAGGACCTCTGTGGCTGGAGAATCTGGAGCCTGGCTTGTGGGAAGAGCAGCATCATTGTGGCCGCCGATGAGAGCACCATCAGCTGGGGCCCAACACCGATCTTCGGGGAACTGGTCTACGGAGACCACAAGTCTTCCACTGCAGCCCAGGAGGTGAAGACTCCAGATGACGTTTTCTCAGAGAAGGTCGCCATGGGCTACTCACACTCCTTGGTGATGGCAAGAGACGAAAATGAGACCGAGAAAGAAAAGATCAAGAAACTGCCAGAATACAACCCCGAACCCTCTGGATGCTCCCGGAGACTCCTCCGACTCCACACCTCTCGCGGCAGCTGTCGTTTCCATATGCACTGGGACGTGAAGTCAAACAAGGAATTTAAAAAAGCAAAAGTTGACCGAAGATGCATTTTTGTTTGGACTCTCTGAGGTTCCGTTTTACAAGTGATCCAACCTTACCTTCTTTTTTTTTTCTGTATGTTTTCCAAAGTACGTTTTTTCCCCTTGATGTCGATTTAAAATACTTGCTAATAGTTGACTTATTACTACAAAAGAGGCAGAAACTTTGAGCAATGTAGGTTTTTTTTAAAGCTTTTTCTTTCTTCCTCTCCTGAATACACTCCCCAAAACACCCCTTTCCAATTATAATTAGCATTGCGATCCAAGCAGATGCTACATGGAAGAGGAATTGCCATTTACTAAAAAAAAAAAAAAAAAAAAAAAAAAAAAAAAAAATGTCCCTTACAAGAACCGGCAGCAGCTAGGCAAAGTCAGTTCCCTCCGGCCCGCCTCCATCCAAAATCATGCTCGCGTGCTTCGGCAGCGGGTCACTCCTTTCCCGCTTTTTCTTGCAGATCGTACTAGGCTGGTGTGGGTTCTGTTTCTCCCCTTGGCGGCCTGTACGCCCACAGCCTTCTGGCTGCAACACTATAGAATCTGCCCTGTCCCCGGCGATGGGGGATTGGGAGTCTGTGCTTAGCCATTTATATCGACCTCAGCTGTTAACGAAGTCCAAATGAAAATCAGGTGATGGTGGAACCATGGGGCCTTGGAGGTGGGGCAGAGGTGGGAACATTTGTATCATTTGAGTCGGCTTCGTGGCTTCCTGTGGAGCCAGGGCTGAACCTTGGCGCACTCGCCACTTGGAGACTGATCAGCCAGCAGTCAAGTGGATTCTCCAGTCCTTGCAAGAAGGATCAGCCCTTTCCATAGCAGCGCTGACCACCCTGTGTCTTGGTCTCCTTTTCTACCCTGCCTGCATCCTGCCTTGCACTGGCCGTCCTGTTGCTGAGACTCGGGGTACCGTTCTGCTGACTCAGCTCCCTTTAGTCACGTCTGCTTGGCTCTGGTATCAAATAGTTGGGATTACTGTAGAGTCCCCTTCCTCGAGTGTCAGCACGGATGCTGTGACTGCCACCCGCGTCCCGGTCAAGTGCCTGAACTCGCCGCCGTGTGCGCTGTGCTGAGTGAGTTACGAGGTGCCTTTTCTGGAACCCTCCTCTCGCCTGGACCCAAGAGAGGCGACAGCTCTGGCTGGGGTTCTTGGTTTCCAGAGGGTCTGGACTGGTTTGGGTACTTTAAAATAGATATTTAGTTCAGTGGTGCTTATGGGGAGTTGGGAATAGAACTTAAGTGTGAGATTTGGGTGGATGGGAAATAGTTAAATATTGGTCTCTTCAAGTTTTTTGTTTTTGTTTTTGTTTTTGTTTTGTTTTGTTTTGCTTTGCTATTGTTACCACTTGTCACTGTCTCCGTGTTAAAATGCCAAAAATGATCTTGTTGCTCCACCCCAGTCTCTCCTTACCGTGACTCCTGCCCTTGGAGGCCACATAGCAGTGTCCGTCCCGCCAGTCCCAAGGCCTGTGGGAGGAGACTGGCCTGCATCTCTCTAAGACTTAGTCTGACCCCAGGCGCATCTTTTGTTCTGTGTTCAATCAGTAGTCCAGGGGAGAAGCTTCTGCCACTTCAGAGCTTTGCTAAACTAACCTAATTTGTCCATATCACCCCAAAACCACCATCTCTGACTCAGGCTTCCATGGGATAACCTGATCCGTTTCCCTGGACAGTTCTCTTTATTGGAAGGCAGCCCCAGCACCTGTGCTCCCGGCTCCCTTGAGGTCTCTCCTTTGAGTCGTGGTCACCGAGAGGGTTGAGGAAGCAGCACTGGAGGTCCCAGCCTTTGCAGGAGCTGCCCTGGGTGGAGCTGGACTTAGATCTTCCAGTGGCCAGCCACTTCTAGAACCCTAGCCAGGGACTGGAGCAGGAAAGTGGCCTTCGAAGTGAAGACTGCCTTGTTCCCCACCTCCTTTTGGCTTAGATTGAAAAATGAACTTCCTAATGGGTTAAATCCTTTAAAACAAGGAGTTGGGGAGAAGGGCGTCATGCACGCCTAGAGAGAGGTACACAGTTGCCCAGCTGGGAACGTGTTAGGCGCTGACCCCGCGGGCGACTGACTGGTCTTCCAGCTCAGGAAAAAGAATTTGAAAGAGGCTTAGAGTGAAGCGGAATCAAAGAGGAGGATGTGATTTGGTCGAAGGTGCTTGGTTTAGTGCTGTAATTGTCATATATATATTTCTTGAAGTAAACATTTTAAATGAACGACATCGTTGTCTACTAAAAAAAAAAAAAAAAAAAAAAAAAAAAAAAAAAAAAAAGAAGTACTTTGGGAAAGGGAGAATGGGGGGATTTTCCCCCCAGGATCCCTTAGGGTCCCATCTTTGGAACTTCAAGCAAGCCCACATTTTCCTATGTAGTCAGTAAAGGAGTAGCCATCTTACCCTCCACTCTGAGGGCTGGTCTGCAGGATGTGGTCTCTGGGCACATAATGAACCTCTAAAATAGAGGGGGTATTCCTGAGCCAGCCATCTGCACACATTGAGTTTAGATATTTTGTCTTAGATGAAGCAATTGCTCATTCTAGAACCTCAACCCTGCAGCACACAAGGATAGCTAACTAATAAATTTTCCTAAGTGAATTTCTGGGAAGACTGGCCATTGAATCTTCCTCCTTCCAGAGCAACAGTACCACTGGCAGCATTTGCAAAAATCCCAGTAATTAGATTAATTTGCTAAATGCTACTGCAGATTCAAGGAGTATTTTAGACTTGATTTTATTTTGCTGTGTATGCTTCGTTTATTTCTTTATTACTGCTGTGGTTTAATTAATTTTTCTCAATTTTACGCTGGCCTTTCCTGCAAGGAGTCTGAGAGGTACCCTCTCAATGAGAGCTTCTTGTTCATCTTTGGTTTTTGGCATAGGAATTTTTCTTTATATTTTTGCTGTAGGGTTTCTCAGCCTGGGCACTATTGACATTTTGGGCCACATATATCTTTGTCATGGCAGCTGTCCTGTGCATTTTGGAATGCTTGGTGGCATTCTTGGATTTTAACCACCTGATGCCAGTAACACCTGCACCTTCAGTTGTGACACCAAAAATGTCTTCAGACAATGTCAAATGAGGAGGGAAGAACCACTGCTTTAGTTCATGGTTCATGATAGGAAGAAAATTAAATACAGTCATAAAGTCCCAGTTATTAAATTTCTACACACCTGCAAGCTCCACCCTGGATGGTTGTGAGATCTTGACAGCACAAACTTAGCCAGTTTCTAGCCCTGGGCCAGGCATAGTGTCTTCAGAAAATATTCATTTTAAAGTGAATGGTTAACACATAAAAATTCTTTCTAATGCCACAAATTTAGGCTAACTGGATGTCAAATAAACCAAATAATGTGGCTGGCTTGTTTGATTTTACACTGAATTTGCTGGCTTGCATTCATTTATTTGTATATTCATTTATTCTTTGGCTCAGCAGATCTTGCTACACCTGAGCAACCTGGACTAATGGTTCATGGCATGGGTGCTGGTGCTGGTGCTGGTGCTGTATTACCTGGGTGCAAGCTCTGTTATTGCTACTCATTGGTTTTATGACCCCCGGCAAGTTTACTGACCTTTTTTTTTGTGCCTTAGTTTCCTCATTGGCAAAACAGAGAGGATGCATATGCATTGTACATACCTTAAAGAGTTAATTATAAGAATTCAGTTACGGCTGGACGCAGTGGCTCAAGCCTGTAATCCCAGCACTTTGGGAGGCCGAGACGGGCGGATCACGAGGTCAGGAGATCAAGACCATCCTGGCTAACACGGTGAAACCCCGTCTCTATTAAAAAATACAAAAAACTAGCTGGGCGAGGTGGCGGGGGCATGTAGTCCCAGCTACTCGGGAGGCTGAGGCAGGAGAATGGCATCAACCTGGGAGGCGGAGCTTGCAGTGAGCTGAGATCCAGCCACTGCACTCCAGCCTGGGCGACAGAGCGAGACTGTGTCTCAAAAAAAAAAAAAAAAAATTCAGTTACTTAATATATTTTAAGTGCTTAGACTGTTCTCAGACACCTAGTAAGCAGTATATACGTTTGCTATTATTATACCTAGTTGAGAAGGTAAAGAAGGATAAAGTGAAAGATGTGCATCAGAATAGCTCTAATTCGAGGCAGAATATAATACCTGTTGTAAGAGAAGTTCAAACTAAATGTGACAAAGAAGCAAGATCGTAGCCAATGGAGGGGTAGAGAAAGCACAGATAGCCTCATGACAGAGGAGATGTTTGAGTTGGGCTTTGCGCAGGGTACCATGTGAGGGGGGCATCTGGAGGAGGCAACAATAGAAGCAAAGTTGTGAGGATACATGAAGAGAATTTCTGATGGTCCTATTGAGCTGGAATTTAGGGAGATGATGGGAAATAGGTCTGACAACACAAGTTAGGAATTGACTAAAGAATTATGTAAAGTCTGAAACTTAATGGGGCTGAGCTTTGGATCGCTGTTTCCTTACTATGTCCTAGACATGTCGTGAAACCTCTCCAAGCTTCAGATTTCTAACCTTAAAATGGGCAATGTTTACCTCCAGAATTGTGAGGAATAGTAGAAATAATAAAAAGGAAGAGTTTAGTACAATGCCCATAAACAGGATTTATCATTATTATTTTCCTGAAAAAGAACTTGAATTGGGAAAGAAAAGGAGAGAAAAAGCAGAAGTACTTAGGTATTTGTCCATGCTGGTTGAACAGAGACAGGTACCTTACAATGCTTTGCCAGTGACAAAGCAGGATGATGATGACTAGAACAAGAAGCCAGATAACACTTATTTGATAAAACAAAGTATGTTGAGTAACTGCCCCATGCCAAGCACTATGTTGCATACAGAGGATAAGACATGTAGCATCTAGTGCACACTGACAAGTGAGAACATGGAGTATCTGACTTTCTGTTTCTGAGTTATTTCACTTAAGATCATGTCCTCCAGTTCCATGCATGTTGCAAAAAAAACAAACAAACATGATTTCATTCTTTTTCATGACTAAATAGTAGTCCATGGTGTGTCTGTGTGTGTATATATATGTACACATATATATAGGTCTGACACACATATATGCATATATCACACACACATATATGCATATATCACGTTTGCTTTATCTCATTATTCATTTATGGGCACTTAGGTTAATTTCATGATTTTGCTATTGTAAATAGTGTTGTGCTAAACATATGAGTGCAGGTATCTTTTTGATATAATAATATTTTTCCTTTGGGTAGATACTCAGCAGTGGGGGATTTCTGTGTTAAAGGGTGGTTCTATTTGTAGTTCTTTGAGAGAGCTCCACACTGTTTTCCATAAAGATTGTACAAATTTACATTTGCACCAACAGTGTATAAGCATTCTCTTTTCTCTGCATCCTCACCAACATCTGTTATTTTTTGACTTTTTAATAATAGCCATTCTGACTGGTATAATATAGTATCTCATTGTGGTTTTAATTTGCACTTCTCTGATGATCAGTGGCATTGATCAGTGGCATTTCTTATACTTATTGGCAGTTTGTATTTCTTCTTTTGAACAATGTCTGTTCATGTCTTTTGCCCACTTTGTAATAGGGTTATTTGGGTTTTCCCTTGTTGAATTGTTTGAGTTCCCTGTAGATTCTAGATATTAGTCCTTTGTTGGATGCATAGTTTGCCAATATTTTCTCCCATTCTGTAGATTGTCTTTCATTCTGTTGATTATTTCTTTTGCTGTGCAGAAGCTTTTTAGTTTAATTAATTTCCATTTGTCTATTTTTGTTTTTGTTGCATTTGCTTTTGAGGCCTGAATCATGAATTATTTTCCTAGGCCAATGTTCAGAAAAGTTTTTCCTAGGTTTTCTTCGAGAATTTTTATAGTTTCAGGTTTTGCGTTTAAATCTTAAATCCAACTCCAAAATACCAAGTTATTTTGTTTTTGCTTTTATGTAAAGAAGGTGGTGAACATGAGAGAGGGCTGGGAGAGGCGGGTGTACAGCGCTTTCATAAAGCACGGGAAAACTTCTTTTTTTTTTTTTTTTAAATTTATGTATTATTATTATACTTTAAGTTGTAGGGTACATGTGCATAACGTGCAGGTTTGTTACATATGTATACTTGTGCCATGTTGGTGTGCTGCACCCATCAACTCGTCATTTATATCAGGTATAACTCCCAATGCAATCCCTCCCCCCTCCCCCCTCCCCATGATAGGCCCCTGTGTGTGATGTTCCCCTTCCTGAGTCCAAGTGATCTCATTGTTCAGTTCCCACCTATGAGTGAGAACATGCGGTGTTTGGTTTTCTGTTCTTGTGATAGTTTGCTAAGAATGATGGTTTCCAGCTGCATCCATGTCCCTACAAAGGACACAAACTCATCCTTTTTGATGGCTGCATAGTATTCCATGGTGTATATGTGCCACATTTTCTTAAGCCAATCTGTCACTGATGGACATTTGGGTTGATTCCAAGTCTTTGCTATTGTGAATAGTGCTGCAATAAACATACGTGTGCATGTGTCTTTATAGCAGCATAATTTATAATCCTTTGGGTATATCCCCAGTAATGGGATGGCTGGGTCATATGGTACATCTAGTTCTAGATCCTTGAGGAATCGCCATACTGTTTTCCATAATGGTTGAACTAGTTTACAATCCCACCAACAGTGTAAAAGTGTTCCTATTTCTCCACATCCTCTCCAGCACCTGTTGTTTCCTGACTTTTTAATGATCGCCATTCTAACTGGTGTGAGATGGTATCTCATTGTGGTTTTGATTTGCATTTCTCTGATGGCCAGTGATGATGAGCATTTTTTCATGTGTCTGTTGGCTGTATGAATGTCTTCTTTTGAGAAATGTCTGTTCATATACTTTGCCCACTTTTTGATGGGGTTGTTTGTTTTTTTCTTGTAAATGTGTTTGAGTTCTTTGTAGGTTCTGGATATTAGCCCTTTGTCAGATGAGTAGATTGCAAAAATTTTCTCCCATTCTGTATGTTGCCTGTTCACTCTGATGGTAGTTTCTTTTGCTGTGCAGCAGCTCTTTAGTTTAATGAGATCCCATTTGTCAATTTTGGCTTTTGCTGCCGTTGCTTTTGGTGTTTTAGACATGAAGTCTTTGCCCATGCCTATGTCCTGAATGGTACTACCTAGGTTTTCCTCTAGGATTTTTATGGTATGAGGTCTAACATTTAAGTCTCTAATCCATCTTGAATTAATTTTCATATAAGGAGTAAGGAAAGGATCCAGTTTCAGCTTTCTACTTATGGCTAGCCAATTTTCCCAGCACCATTTATTAAATAGGGAATCCTTTCCCCATTTCTTGTTTCTCTCAGGTTTGTCAAAGATCAGATGGCTGTAGATGTGTGGTATTATTTCTGAGGACTCTGTTCTGTTCCATTGGTCTATATCTCTGTTTTGGTACCAGTACCATGCTGTTTTGGTTACTGTAGCCTTGTAGTATAGTTTGAAGTCAGGTAGCGTGATGCCTCCAGCTTTGTTCTTTTGACTTAGGATTGTCTTGGAGATGCGGGCTCTTTTTTGGTTCCATATGAACTTTAAAGCAGTTTTTTCCAATTCTGTGAAGAAACTCATTGGTAGCTTGATGGGGATGGCATTGAATCTATAAATTACCTTGGGCAGTATGGCCATTTTCACAATATTGATTCTTCCTATCCATGAGCATGGTATGTTCTTCCATTTGTTTGTGTCCTCTTTGATTTCACTGAGCAGTGGTTTGTAGTTCTCCTTGAAGAGGTCCTTTACATCCCTTGTAAGTTGGATTCCTAGGTATTTTATTCTCTTTGAAGCAATTGTGAATGGAAGTTCATTCCTGATTTGGCTCTCTGTTTGTCTGTTACTGGTGTATAAGAATGCTTGTGATTTTTGCACATTAATTTTGTATCCTGAGACTTTGCTGAAGTTGCTTATCAGCTTAAGGAGATTTTGGGCTGAGACAATGGGGTTTTCTAAATATACAATCATGTCATCTGCAAACAGGGACAGTTTGACTTCTTCTTTTCCTAACTGAATACCCTTGATTTCTTTCTCTTGCCTGATTGCCCTAGCCAGAACTTCCAACACTATGTTGAATAGGAGTGGTGAGAGAGGGCATCCCTGTCTTGTGCCAGTTTTCAAAGGGGATTTTTCCAGTTTTTGCCCATTCAGTATGATATTGGCTGTGGGTTTGTCATAAATAGCTCTTATTATTTTGAGGTACGTTCCATCAATACGGAATTTATTGAGCGTTTTTAGCATGAAGGGCTGTTGAATTTTGTCAAAAGCCTTTTCTGCATCTATTGAGATAATCATGTGGTTCTTGTCTTTGGTTCTGTTTATATGCTGGATTATGTTTATTGATTTGCGAATGTTGAACCAGCCTTGCATCCCAGGAATGAAGCCCACTTGATCATGGTGGATAAGCTTTTTGATGTGTTGCTGAATCCGGTTTGCCAGTATTTTATTGAGGATTTTTGCATCGATGTTCATCAGGAATATTGGTCTAAAATTCTCTTTTTTTGTTGTGTCTCTGCCAGGCTTTGGTATCAGGATGATGTTGGCCTCTTGAAATGAGTTAGGGAGGATTCCCTCTTTTTCTATTGATTGGAATAGTTTCAGAAGGAATGGTACCAACTCCTCCTTGTACCTCTGGTAGAATTCAGCTGTGAATCCATCTGGTCCTGGACTTTTTTTGGTTGGTAGGCTATTAATTATTGCCTCAATTTCAGAGCCTGCTATTGGTCTATTCAGGGATTCAACTTCTTCCTGGTTTAGTCTTGGAAGAGTGTAAGTGTCCAGGAAATTATCCATTTCTTCTAGATTTTCCAGTTTATTTGCGTAGAGGTGTTTATAGTATTCTCTGATGGTAGTTTGTATTTCTGTGGGGTCGGTGGTGATATCCCCTTTATCATTTTTAATTGCGTCAATTTGATTCTTCTCTCTTTTCTTCTTTATTAGTCTTGCTAGTGGTCTGTCAATTTTGTTGATCTTTTCAAAAAACCAACTCCTGGATTCATTGATTTTTTGGAGAGTTTTTTGTGTCTCTATCTCCTTCAGTTCTTCTCTGATCTTAGTTATTTCTTGCCTTCTGCTAGCTTTCGAATGTGTTTGCTCTTGCTTCTCTAGTTCTTTTAATTGCGATGTTAGAGTCTCAATTTTAGATCTTTCCTGCTTTCTCTTGTGGGCATTTAGTGCTATAAATTTCCCTCTACACACTGCTTTAAATGTGTCCCAGAGATTCTGGTATGTTGTATCTTTGTTCTCATTGGTTTCAAAGAACATCTTTATTTCTGCCTTCATTTCGTTATGTACCCAGTAGTCATTCAGGAGCAGGTTGTTCAGTTTCCATGTAGTTGAGCGGTTTTGATTGAGTTTCTTAGTCCTGAGTTCTAGTTTGATTGCACTGTGGTCTGAGAGACAGTTTGTTATAATTTCTGTTCTTGTACATTTGCTGAGGAGTGCTTTACTTCCAATTACGTGGTCGATTTTAGAGTAAGTACGATGTGGTGCTGAGAAGAATGTATATTCTGTTGATTTGGGGTGGAGAGTTCTATAGATGTCTATTAGGTCTGCTTGCTGCAGAGATGAGTTCAATTCCTGGATATCCTTGTTAACTTTCTGTCTCGTTGATCTGTCTAATGTTGACAGTGGAGTGTTGAAGTCTCCCATTATTATTGTATGGGAGTCTAAGTCTCTTTGTAAGTCTCTAAGGACTTGCTTTATGAATCTGGGTGCTCCTGTATTGGGTGCATATATATTTAGGATAGTTAGCTCTTCCTGTTGAATTGATCCCTTTACCATTATGTAATGGCCTTCTTTGTCTCTTTTGATCTTTGATGGTTTAAAGTCTGTTTTATCAGAGACTAGTATTGCAACCCCCGCTTTTTTTTGTTCTCCATTTGCTTGGTAAATCTTCCTCCATCCCTTTATTTTGAGCCCATGTATGTCTCTGCGTGTGAGATGGGTCTCCTGAATACAGCAGACTGATGGGTCTTGACTCTTTATCCAGTTTGCCAGTCTGTGTCTTTTAATTGGACCATTTAGTCCATTTACATTTAAGGTTAAGATTGTTATGTGTGAACTTGATCCTGCCATTATGATATTAACTGGTTATTTTGCTCGTTAGTTGATGCAGTTTCTTCCTAGCCTCGATGGTCTTTACATTTTGGCATGTTTTTGCAATGGCTGGTACCAGTTGTTCCTTTCCATGTTTAGTGCTTCCTTCAGGGTCTCTTGTAAGGCAGGCCTAGTGGTGACAAAATCTCTAAGCATTTGCTTATCTGTAAAGGATTTTATTTCTCCTTCACTTATGAAACTTAGTTTGGCTGGATATGAAATTCTGGGTTTAAAATTCTTTTCTTTAAGAATGTTGAATATTGGCCCCCACTCTCTTCTGGCTTGGAGAGTTTCTGCCGAGAGATCTGCTGTTAGTCTGATGGGCTTCCCTTTGTGGGTAACCCGACCTTTCTCTCTGGCTGCCCTTAAGATTTTTTCCTTCATTTCAACTTTGGTGAATCTGGCAATTATGTGTCTTGGAGTTGCTCTTCTCGAGGAGTATCTTTGTGGCGTTCTCTGTATTTCCTGGATTTGAATGTTGGCCTGCCCTACTAGGTTGGGGAAGTTCTCCTGGATGATATCCTGAAGAGTGTTTTCCAACTTGGTTCCATTTTCCCCCTCACTTTCAGGCACCCCAATCAGACGTAGATTTGGTCTTTTTACATAATCCCATACTTCTTGCAGGCTTTGTTCATTTCTTTTTCTTCTTTTTTCTTTTGGTTTCTCTTCTCTCTTCATTTCATTCATTTGATCCTCAATCGCAGATACTCTTTCTTCCAGTTGATCGAGTTGGTTACTGAAGCTTGTGCATTTGTCACGTATTTCTCGTGTCATGGTTTTCATCTCTTTCATTTCGTTTATGACCTTCCCTGCATTAATTACTCTAGCCATCAATTCTTCCACTTTTTTTTCAAGATTTTTAGTTTCTTTGTGTTGGGTACGTAATTCCTCCTTTAGCTCTGAGAAATTTGAGGGACTGAAGCCTTCTTCTCTCATCTCGTCAAAGTCATTCTCCGTCCAGCTTTGATCCGTTGCTGGCGATGAGCTGCGCTCCTTTGCCGGGGGAGATGCGCCCTTATTTTTTGAATTTCCAGCTTTTCTGCCCTGCTTTTTCCCCATCTTTGTGGTTTTATCTGCCTCTGGTCTTTGATGATGGTGATGTACTGATGGGGTTTTGGTGTAGGTGTCCTTCCTGTTTGATAGTTTTCCTTCTAACAGTCAGGACCCTCAGCTGTAGGTCTGTTGGAGATTGCTTGAGGTCCACTCCAGACCCTGTTTGCCTGGGTATCAGCAGCAGAGGCTGCAGAAGATAGAATATTTCTGAACAGCGAGTGTACCTGTCTGATTCTTGCTTTGGAAGCTTCCTCTCAGGGGTGTACTCCACCCTGTGAGGTGTGGGGTGTCAGACTGCCCCTAGTGGGGGATGTCTCCCAGTTAGGCTACTCGGGGGTCAGGGACCCACTTCAGCAGGGAGTCTGTCCCTTCTCAGATCTCAACCTCCATGTTGGGAGATCCACTGCTCTCTTCAAAGCTGTCAGACAGAGTCGTTTGCGTCTGCAGAGGTTTCGGCTGCGTTTGTTATTGCCCTGTCCCCAGAGGTGGAGTCTACAGAGACAGGCAGGTTTCCTTGAGCTGCTGTGAGCTCCACCCAGTTCGAGCTTCCCAGCAGCTTTGTTTACCTACTTAAGCCTCAGCAATGGTGGGCGCCCCTCCCCCAGCCTCGCTGCTGCCTTGCCGGTAGATCACAGACTGCTGTGCTAGCAATGAGGGAGGCTCCGTGGGTGTGGGACCCTCCCGGCCAGGTGTGGGATATGATCTCCTGGTGTGCCTGTTTGCTTAAAGCGCAGTATTGGGGTGGGAGTTACCCGATTTTCCAGGTGTTGTGTGTCTCAGTTCCCCTGGCTAGGAAAAGGGATTCCCTTCCCCCTTGCGCTTCCCAGGTGAGGCAATGCCTCGCCCTGCTTCAGCTCTCGCTGGTCGGGCTGCAGCAGCTGACCAGCACCAATCCTCAGGCACTCCCCAGTGAGATGAACCCAGTACCTCAGTTGAAAATGCAGAAATCACCGGTCTTCTGTGTTGCTCGCGCTGGGAGTTGGAGACTGGAGCTGTTCCTATTCGGCCATCTTGCTCCGCCCCCTCGGGAAAACTTCTTTAAAGTTCTTTTTCCTCATTGTATTTCACATTCACTGTCTCAACTCCTGCAGGTGCTTTAGTCTCTCTCTTCCCCAATTCCCACCTCATCTCCAATTTAGCCCCTCTAAACCCGATGCTGCAGACTTCCTTTTTTCTCCCCACCCACCCTAGTTCAATTCTTTATTATGTGGATTGACTTCACCTTTCCTGTCTCTCGATTACTACTGGTTCTCTCAGTCCCTAGATTTTGTATAATCAATGGACCAGGGTTGACTAAGCCAGTCAGGATCTTTCCTCCTTAGGAATATGGGGTAGGGAGTGAGGAAGAATGGCCTAGGAGTCTTATTAAAGGCAGAAACAGGGAAAGAGGCTACAAATACCCATTGACTAATGATTTTGGACCATGTTTTAATGAACGAATAGAAGTGGTTCTTGTGAGTCCAACTGAATTCACTGACTGACAAGCTTTTTTAATGCATGTGGACACAGCCTAAGGGAGCTGTCTCAATTTGAACTGCAGAATTTTACCAACACTTCTGTCTATTATTGCATTGTCAGTGCTCTCTGGTCAAAGACAATCAGGAATCTGCCTGTAAATGTAAGACAGTTTGTGTTTATTCATCTGTTGCAGTGAAGGCAATCTCACTCCATGGGAAATCGTGGGGTGTCTTGAAAAGGGGGTGTTAGAAAGGACTTACTATAGGATTTGGGTGATTTTGGTAAGAGTTCAAGGAAGTAGGATTTTATTCTGGATTAGATGCTGTCAGGAAACAGAGGTAATTCTGATTGGTGATATTAATAATTCTTTAGGAAGCACAGAAACATAACCTCACAATGCTTCACCCTCTTACCCAGCTAACTCCTTGCTGCCAGTCTGAAAACATCAGGTAAAAGATAGTCTTAACTCATTTATTTTTGGAGGTCCTTTCAAACTATCCTCATTTTGATTGTTGCCTTTTAAATAGAGAGTTAAACATGCTATTTTCTTAGTCCAGTTAGACTTATCCAGTAAAGGATCTAGTTTTTCATGGAATATCTTTCCTATTTTTAAGTTTTAAAGGCCACTCCAGAAAGTAATGATTTTTCTTCATGGGCGTGGCCACAGGGTGCTCCAGACACAATTTCATGCCCTCCTGGGTAAGTTTGTAGTTGACTGGGTAGTAAATGAACTGCTTGAACAGGGTCCCCTTTTTCCAGGGTTTGTCTAAGAAAGCTAAGTGACTTTTCTGTCATCTCGGGCACTTTGACCTAAGTGAATGGTTCATATAGTAGCTGTCATCCCAGCACATCTTCTCTCAAGTCAATTTTTTTTTTTTTTGGTGAAAATTTCCTCTTACACTTACTTTATTTGTCTCTCATACTGATCCTTTAAACACCAGACTGCCAACTTAATTCTCCGCAGTGCATGATTGTCCTTTAACAAAAATACACATTATGCTTTCCACAAATAGATTATAATGGGGTGGTGCTCACTGCACAGCTCTTGACCTCCTCTTGAACTGAGCATCCAGGGTGACTTTCCTGTCTTTGCCAAGGTTGCCTTTCTCCGCTCTACTATTCCCTGACTCCTGGCTGGTGGAGGGAAATGGTTCTTGAGGAGGTTTCAGCACATCCGTCACCCCTCATATCTCCAAAGAATTAACAGCCAAGCATGGTCCTGTCAAGAGCTCAAAGGCCTTCTTGGCCTTGTGGATAGGCTTATAAAGGACAAGAATCTTTTAAACTTTGCTACATGCTTTTATCATTTGAAGGATGCCAAAGGATACTTGCATTTTTAAAATAACAAGTAAGAAAATTTCACAATTCTTAGGTTGTCATTAGCCTTTTCTAACCAATAAATTGATCCTGTGTGACACCAAATGATTCTTTCTGGCCTCTGAGCAGGATTCCTTTCTAAAACTGTAAGAACTGCAGTTGCAAACAGGTCCTTGATGGATACTGCAGGTCAGAGATGCTTGGCTCACACACTTGGCTTTCTAGGATCCCTTGGGTTTTGTAACTAAAGCCAGCACTTATCTAGCATTCCAGCTTTCAGGGGGAAATGGAAAACAGTCTACAGGCCCCCAAAGTAGGAAAGGGCCTGAGTCTTTAGTGCTCTGAGGAGGATGGCTCCAACAGCCCCTCTGGTGTAAAGGGGTTCTGACAGCCCCCCAGGAGGTGGCAGGGCACTGCTCAGTTTCTACTCATTTCCATCTGTAACCCCAGCCAGCTACAAACAGAACAGGAGAGCACTCTTCTGCCAGGCCTTTTGGAGGACATGGTGTGGCACAGAGGGCTTCTGCAAAGGTGAACATGCTCTGCTCCTGAGTATCCCAGGAAAGCCCTGGCACTGAGTCTTGAAAGAGATGCCTTTAGACTCAAATCATCCAAGAAAGCTTCCTTATATTATCTAACAGGTCCAGTCTAAAGAAGTAAAGACCTTAATGCCAACTACTCAGGATGCTGTTACATTGGGTAAATGTTTCAGTAATTAAAGCAAACCTCAGAGAATGAAGACCATACAAAATTTTTGACAAAACGGTTTCGCCCTGTAGAGAGGCATATGAGGAGTGACAAGAGTGTTAAACTCCATTAGTTTATTTTATTTATTTATTTATTTTTTTGAGACGGAGTCTCGCTCTGTGGCCCAGGCTGGAGTGCAGTGGCCGGATCTCAGCTCACTGCAAGCTCCGCCTCCCGGGTTTACGCCATTCTCCTGCCTCAGCCTCCCGAGTAGCTGGGACTACAGGGGCCCGCCACCTCGCCCGGCTAGTTTTTTTGTATTTTTAGTAGAGACGGGGTTTCACCATGTTAGCCAGGATGGTCTCGATCTCCTGACCTTGTGATCCGCCCGTCTCGGCCTCCCAAAGTGCTGGGATTACAGGCTTGAGCCACCGCGCCCGGCCTTTTTTTTTAAGATTACTGATTTGAACTGACTTGGATAGGGACAATTTTTCCTCTCAAAGGGAGGACTCTTATTTTGCCTCTTTATTCTCTCTGCCTCAACTGTGCCCCATCACCATAGACCTCTCCACAGGTAGATTTCAATGAACTGTGCCCAAGGAAAGGGACAGAACCATCAGGAGTTACGCAGCTCCAAGCTTTTCCCCGTCCTTGTCCTTGTCTCTATTGCCTCAGAAGTATGTCTGGTAAGTGATGAAGAGCAAAAACCCAGGAAAGTGACAAAACAGGCCTATTTATCTTTGGTGTTTCCTAACCCTTGGTGCCCTAAGCCTTGTCCAGATGGGATGTGAGTGGAATTTCACCCTACCCAGGCCTGTCTGTCACTGAGACCTTGTCCCTTCCTCATAAGGGAAACATTCTGTGTCTAATATTTTTAAAACCCTTTTTACCCATTTCTAAAGTAGCAAGTAGATAGGCTTATAACTAGTGGGTGCTAGGCGGCCTACTCATTTTTGTTACCCAAGTTAAGTGTACTTTAACATGTTATGTAGACAGTACTCTAGTAGTGGCTAATTCCATCATATGCAGGATAGCCTGGATATGATAGACTTCTATAGGGGGAATATCAAGCCCAGGTCCCTCTTCAGTCCCTCTGAGGATAGTTACTCACCAGCTTGGTAATCTTGCACAAGTTACCTCTACGAACTTCTGTTTTCTCATCTTTAAATTTGGCGAAATAATAGTAACACATAGCATTTATTGAATGCTTAATTATTTTCCAGGCATTATTTAAAATTTTTTAAAAATTTCAATAGGTTTTGGGGTACAAGTAGTTTTTGGTTACATGGTTGAGATCTATAGTGGTGATTTCTGAGATTTTAGTGCATCTGTCACCTGAGCAGTGTACCCTGTACCCAATATGTAGTCTTTTATCACCTCCTTCCAAACGTTTCCCACCCCTGAGTCCCCAAAGTCCATTATACCACTCTATACCTTTGCATTTCCATAGCTTAGCTCCCAATTATAAGTGAAAACATGTTTTTTTTGTTTTCCAATCCTGAATTTACTTCACTTAGAATAATGGACTCCTGGTCCATCCAAGTTGCTGCAAAGGACATTACCTCATTCCTTTTTATGGCTGAGTAGTATTCCATGGTGTATATATACCACATGTTTTTTTATCCACTAGTTAGTTGGTGGGCACTTAGGTTGGTTCCATATCTTTGCAATTGTGAATTGTGCTGCTATAAGTGTGTGTGCATGTGTTTTTCATATAATGACTTCTTTTCCTGTGAGTAGAAACCCAGTAGTGGGATTGCTGAACTGAATGATAGATCTAGTTTTAGTTCTTTAAGAAATCTCTACACTGTTTTCCATAGTGGTTGTACTAATTTACATTCCCACCAGCAGGGTAAAAGTGTTCCTTTTTCACCAATCCATGCCAACACCTATTGTTTTTTGACTTTTTAATAATGGCCATTCTTACAGGAGTAAGGTGGTGCCTCATTGTGGCTTTAATTTGTATTTTTCTGATGATTACTCATGTTGAGCAGTTTTTTCATACATTTGTTGGCTACATGTATATCTTCTTTTGGGAAATATCTATTCATGTCCTTTGCCCACTTTTTAATGGGATTATTTATTTTTCTTGCTGATTACTTTGAGTTCCTTGTAGATTCTGGATGTTAGTCCTTTGTCAGGTGCATAGTTTCTGAATATTTTCTCCCACTCTATGGGTTGTCTGTTTACTTTATTCATTATTGCTTTTGCTATGCAGAAGCTTTTTAGTTTAGTTAGGCCCCATTTATTTATTTATTTTTGTTTTTGTTGCATATGCTTTTGGGGTCTTAGTCATGAATTATTTGCCAAAACCAATGTCCAGAAGACTTTTTCTGATATTACCTTCTAGGATTCTTATGGCCTTAGGTCTTAGATTTAAGTCTTTGATACATCTTGAGTTGATTTTTGTATAGTGAGAGATAACTGAGGAGGTGAAAGACTGCTAAAAGGAAAACTACAAAACACTGCCTAAAGAAATCATAGATGACACAAACAACTGGAGACACAGCGCATACTCATGAATGGGAAGAATCAATATTGTGAAAATGACTGTGCTATTCAAAGCAGTCTGCAGATTCAATGCAATTCCCATCAAACTATCATCATCATTCTTCACAGAACTAGAAAAAAAATCCTAAAATTCATATTGTAACAAAATAGAGCCCATGCAACAAAAGCAATAAGCACCAAGCCGTAAGCAATAAGCACAGAGCCAAAGCCCGAAACAAAAAGAACAAATCTGGAGGCATCACATTACCCAACTTCAAATTATACTACAAGGCTGCAGTTACCAAAACAGCATAGTACTGGTATAAAAATAGGCATGCAGACTAATGGAACAGAATAGAGAACCCAGAAATAAAGCCAAATACTTACAGCCAATTGAGTTTTGACAAAACATATAAAAACATAAGTTGGGAAAATGATGCCCTATTCAATAAATGGCGCTGGGAAACCACCAGCACCATGGGCAAGCCACATGTAGAAGAATGAAACTAGGCACTGTTTTAAGCCTGTCATATTAATTAATTTACTGAAGCCTCACAATACACTTAATGAAAAAAGGTAACTGAGGCACAGAAAGGTTACATACTTGCCAAAAGCCACTCAGCTAGCAGGTGTCAGAGATGGTCATCAAACCAAGGTGATCTAGTTCCAGAACTCATGTGGTTGACTGCTACACATACTGATCCCCAATGCTGACCTTCTGCCGTGTAATACATGGAAAACATCCAAAACTGTGCCTGATGTGCAGTGGGTACTCAATAATAATATTGTTGACCGGTCTTCCTGAAAGACCTGCTCCACTGAAGGTTCTGCTCTGATAATCTATTGCTTGGACAATTTCAGTTCCCCTTTGATGAGAGGAGCTGCATAGTAGAATCCACTGTTCTATTTAATAAACAAACAAGCAAACACAGTCACATATTCATGTAACCAATCAGACTGCATAACCATAAAATCCTTCTAGTCCAAAGGAAGGTGAAGGACAAGAATGCAACAAACCTAATAGACGAATGGGATGATAAATGTCACAGGAGGTACACAGAAAACACGTTTTGGAAGTTTAATGGAAAAGGTATTTGTCCTGGAATCTCTTCAAAATCAGAAGTTTAAGTTCATGTGAGTCATGGGTCCTCAGGAATAGAAAGATCAAGTGGAAAAATCTGGGTCTGATACCACAGAGGCCAAAAACTTGTGACTGTGGGCTCATTACCTTACTTCTCTGAGTTTTTTGTGTGTGTTTGTGTGTGTGTGTGTGTGTGTGTTTTAATCTGGAAAATTTGGATAATTTTACCATCTCCTCATCTCCTGAGAGTTGATGCAAGGATTCAAGTGAAAATGAATGTAATATGCTCCACTCATGATGAATCCGTGAGTGATGGATGTGAGAAGTACCATGCTGTTCATTATTTTATGCTGGCTTTATGGTAAATGGAAAGATCCATTCTTTTACTTGAGAAATACTTCAAAGGAGTGTTTTTTTTCTTATGATGAATTAATAAAATTTCCCCATACTATTAAGCAGTAACCTACCTCAATTTATTAGTTTTTGTCCTTCCTGCTTATAATAATTATTTAAACCTCCTTCCCTACTTAACACAGTACAGAAAAACTAAGCTGTTTGGTATTGATGGACCCATGACTAAACTGATATATGTCAAGCAATTCTATTGTGTTCCTGAGGATGTAAGCACCATGAGGACAGGATTTTGTCTGTTTCTTTTTCCCACTGCTGTATTCTCAGAGTTTAGAACTGTGCCTGCCTCAGATTAGGCCATCAATATTTATTGAATGAATGAGGCAGCAGGCATGAGTGCACACTTTTATATCTTTATGGACTTACTCTAAGCAGAGCTACAAAGAGCATAAGTTTATTGTTCTTTACCAGATGAATTAATGCAAATGGATTAATGAATGTTCTTTATCAAATGAATGCCCATAAAAGAATTTTGAAATTGTAAAGCACTATAGAAATAGAGAGTATTATTTTTATTTCCTGTTAGGCAAATGGAGGGGATAAAAGCAAGTTCTATAGGAAATAGTATCAGGCTTTCTAAGTTTTATTCTGAATTTATTTAAAGAAAATGGATGTTAGCAATAACTAGAGAGCTATCTTCTATTTGAAAATTGAAAACGGTCCAAGAAGTAAAATGTGAGGAAAATGTGGCTTCTCTGATAGTTTGCTGAGTGTGTGGCAGATGTGTTTGTAATTCAGCGTAATTGTTTTTCCACCAAAAGCCATTACTAATCTTTTTACAGCTCCTTACCACATTAGACTCGGTCGTTCACTTTCTATCAGTTCCATCTGAAGAGTCAATTTTGTCTGTTGGAAAGAAAGGAGGGAGCAGAATAACATCCCCTCAGATGTTCCAGGCAAAGTGTATGGAGCTGGTGGGATCACTATCCTCTACTCCTAACTTGTGTTGAGGGTTATTCTAGCAACGAGCTAAAGCCCATGGCAACCCAGCACTGCCTCTGACTGCTGGGCCCCCACTGTGTATGTAGTTCATGTTAGAAACCTTGTTTCAATATAAGTTGAGGAAACCTAGCCCTCTGTAGACACCCCCTACAATGTGCAGTAGTCCACTTACAGGCATATGAATTGTAGACTTTAATGCTGAGAATATAGTGCTGGTCAGAAAGCTGTTTATTACCCTTATGTATTGGTGATTTTAACATATGATTGACTTAGAAGTGAAGTATCTCAAGAAAACTACATTAAGGTCCCTTGATTGGGGAGAATTATCTTTGTGTTATAATTCCTTTTCTTTTCTTTTTCAACTTATACCCCCCTACCTTATCCTTATCTCTATGATTTAGGAAGAGTTCTTTTTGTTTGTTTGTTTGTTTTATAAATTGTCACTTTTTTCTTTAAACCCTCCAACACAAATGACAATAATTGATCGACTGGCTATTGCCCATAAGTTCACTCTGTACTCACTCTGTAGGGGTGCTACTCTGTTTCATTAGTAGTTTCCAAGAATTTTCTGAAGATATATCTTGAGATGTTTCAAGAAATCTGGCCTCTTTCAGATGACATTATTGGAAATTTTATGAGTGTTCTGGCTTATGGGCCTTTCCCCTTTGGTTTATTTCACTGCTTATTGGTACTCTGGGATGGGGATTGTAGGAACAGAGCAGAGACCAAAGAGAAATATCTGCTGGGTAAAGGTCCTAGAGATTTACCATCTGTCTGCAAAAAGTCTTAGAAAATTCAGCCCAAACTATCTTGGACAATAAGGGTATTCATTATTTCACATTGTCAGACATCTTGAAGCAGAGCAGGTTCTAGGCACAATGTGTCAGACTCTGTTTGTCCTTCTCTGCGATTCCTTGGCCCAGTCAGCCTCTGAGTATTGGCTTTATCCTTGAGCTGGTAATGAGAGGCTGCAGCAATCCCAGGCATCATCCCCAGACTTGACAATGTCCCCAGAGAAAGTGTGTGTCTTTTTAAAAAATTTTAGATTCAGGAGGTACGTGTCCAGGTTCATTACATGGATATTTTGCATGATGCTGAGATTGGGGCTTTTAGTGAAACTGTCACACAAATAGTGAACATAAAACCCAGTAGGTGGCTTTCCAATCCTTCTTTGTTTTTAAGGGCATGTCTTTCCTATGTAACCCCTACCAGACCTTTCTTGATGAGTGAGTGTCCAAAGTTGCAGCCAGGACTATTCCTACACCAGTCAATAGCAAGCTGAATGGGACTAGCGTGATACATTGGTGACATTTGCAGCTTTTTGAGGGAGCAGGTTATCTAGATGAAATCAGGGACAGCAAGAGCAATGGCTTTAGTGTAGGCAACCAACAGCTGTATGTACTCTTGGAGGATGATCAAGGGGAGACTTTGGAAAACAAGAAATGTAGACTGGGTTTTTGACTTGTTCCAAGTGTCTGTTGATGGGTCCAGAAGCACAAAGCAATCTTTCAAATATTTGAAGTAAAGAGGAATTAGGCAAGACACTAAAGCATTTGGGTTACAGAGTTAAAATAAATTTGTGTCCTTGATCATGCCATGCCAGAGAGAGTTCTAACTCTAAAAGGTTTGACAGTCCTTATCCACCTTACAATTAGCAACCTGTAAATAAGAAAGCAGGAGAAAAGCTTTGGTGGTTAGGGTGCACTAATGACTTCAGTGAAAACAGAGCTTCTGAGTTATAAAGAGTTCATCTATTTTTCCTGTCACCATTCCCCACTATTTAAAAGTACCGTTAAATACTTACTTGCAAATTTT
Source organism: Macaca fascicularis (assembly GCF_037993035.2). Classification (NCBI taxonomy): domain Eukaryota; kingdom Metazoa; phylum Chordata; class Mammalia; order Primates; family Cercopithecidae; genus Macaca; species Macaca fascicularis. The sequence continues at coordinate 115,311,016 of NC_088378.1, forward strand.
CCTATTCTGGGTACTGAGGTAGATTAGTTAAAAGGTAGCTGATACAATTTAAAATGTATATCCAAAGCAGTTTGGCCTCTGATGACAGGGAAATGGGCTGGAGAGGTGGGGCAGAGAGATGGAATGACTATGTTAGCCCATAATTCTGAAGGGCATAGTGAGTACAGTTATGGAGACTGGTTAAAAGCCCTCTCCTCTGCACTGCTATTAGAGGAGGCGCCTCTTAAGTGGTAAAGATTTTGGCTTGGTTTTTTTTTTTATTATATCCCTAAAATTTCATTACATGTGATTAATCAATATATAATTTGTCAGAGTTTATTCTTAATTCTTCTTATTAAATTCAATTGGGATTCTTTTTTTGTTTTGTTTAGTGTGGGAAGCCTCTAAACTGGTAGTGAAAAATAATTTCATTAAATATTCCTGTTCACAAGGGCCTTTTTTGGAAACAGTCAAGGAACTAAGGGGGTTGTAGTGAAATTCAATTGAATACAGGCCCAAATATGGAAAATTGGTACTTTCGTAGCTTTTTATATTTAAAAAAATCATTTGGAAGAGGATAGCTTTGTAATTGACCAGTTCTTAAAAGGCTGAAAAATAAATGAAGTTTCTTTTCTTTTATGTGTCTGGCAAAATCTTAATTTTTTTTCTTTAAGATAGGGAGGGCTGCCAGTGTAACAAAAAGAGAGACAAATTTTCTTCTGCTTTTTGTAACTAATGTTATTTGGCATGCTTTAATCTGGCAGCAAGCTGTATATGAATTACAGATTAATGGAGGGAGTGATTGGTATAAAGTCTTACTCAACAGATAGTCATTGTACAACTGTGAAAGCTCACTGGTTCAAAGCCACTCCAAACCAGCACTTTACCTAATGCTTCTTAATATAGTTCTTTTCTTTGCATGTCTTTTATAATATGTCTCAAAAACCCCAAAATGGACCCCCACAAATGACTCAAAATCTGGAAAATATGTTTTCCTGGCCAATTCTGGTTTGCCTCAGTAGTGTTTTGAAGACTTTCTATGTTAACTGCAAACATTCATACACCAAATTCCATGGGACCTTCATCATTTTTAATGTAAAAAAAATCTGGTTTTGGTTTCTTTAATCTTTTATGGCCAAATTGGGTCCAGAAGATGAAACTGTGGACCTACATTTTCTAAATAAACAATGTGTTGCCAATGGAGAGAAAATGTGTAGAGACCCCGTAACATTAAATTTCCAATGTTTGCCTTCTTTAACTCTTGGCATGGAGATCTATTTAATACTTGAGGGAAACACTGCCCTCTGGTCTTAATACTGAGAGCAGGAAATAATTTCAGAGGCTCAGAATCTGGCTTTATTCGAGATCTACTGGGAACAGTGGACTTGTTGGAAAAGATGTCATGGTCACATGATCACAGCCAGTTTTATGAACCTCACTCAGGTGAGTAAAGAAGCCCTTTTCAGGTGGTCCACTTCAAGGTTTTCACATTATGTCTGCATATTTATTATGTTCTCCAAAACAAGGGCGTTTAAATTATGATATGTGGATGTCCAAAGCATCTGTGAATGGGTTTTGGGAAGTCTGTGGAACACTGTGGAATTCTGAATCCATTTTTCTTGGAAAGACACCTTAATCTACATCTGATTCTGAAGACAGTCATTGATGATCATCCACAAAACTTCATTACCACTTCCTAAAGACTTATATATTCAAGATATTTTGAACCCCTTTTGTAAGATTTCTCTCTTCTGTGTAGAGCTGAATACTAAATAGTGAGGAGGAGTGAGTTCTGAATGTATTTTTTCTTTTATTTCTCTCCTTTAAGAAAGTTGTATTTTTTAAATTAAAATTGTACATATTTTCATAAACAGTTTCATTTTATTTACTGTAAAAGTATAGCACTCACGCATCTCATTTCTGCTTCACGTAAGTGACCACTTTCAACTTTTATAACTATTTCTTTTGGAGTTAACTGCCATTATTTCTAAATAACATGATTATTTTGCTCTTGTTGGCTTTTGCCGTGTTAGCTCTTATCCACTGATGTACCATTTAAAGAAAGTGAGGGTACAGTTCTCTTTGTTACCTCCCATAAAGGCCTAAGATATTGCAGATATCTATGCAAGCATGTACACACACTCACACAATTTTCCTTCCTCCATTTTTCTAACATATTTAAATAATAATATTTGACTAGCTCAACTTTCACTGCTTACATTATTATCCCTGTGTAAATTTTATTTGTAGTTAGATCACATAGTGTACTATGAATAGATTTATTTTATATAACTTTGTTTCTTTTGGATCTAATAATCTAATTTTTTTTGGTGTCCTAAAATGACAACCCGAAATAATATTTGGTGTTTTTTTAAAATTTATCCTCCAACTCTCCTCCAGATATATATATATACACACATATACATATATATACGTGTGTGTGTGTGTATCTGAAAATGTTCTGCTGTCCATCACCAGCATTACTTCTTGGAGAACAGCTCCTGGAGACTTCTGTCCTTGTGACTGTTCTCTGTGCCTGTTGTCCCTGGATTTGCTTTTATCATCACCCCTGGAGTCCTTTCTTCCTGTGATTGGATCCCCTGCTTGATGGACTTATGCCTTCCTCTGTCTTGGTTTGCACATTCATTTTATTAGAATATATTTTCTGAAAATGTCCAAAGGAAGGCTGCATGGGTAATAGACGTTTTAAAAGTCTGCATGTTTGAAAATGTCTTACTCCTACCCTCACAATTGTTTGAGAGTTTGGCTTCTTATAGAATTGTGGATTGAAAATTATTTTCTCTCAGAAGTTTTGAAAATATCCAAACAATAGCATTTTATTGATAAAAAGTTTGTTGCATATAAAATTATTGTGTAAAATAAGTGTGTTCAAAATACATTTTTAAAAGTAGAGATTAATTATCTCTTGGCAAAATAGAATAAAATATTATTAGCAAAAGCATATTGTCAAATCTGGGCAGCAAAACAAAAAGTGACATAAGAAGCATATCACATAAATATTATTAAATGTTAACTTCTGCCAAGTGATAATTTTATTCAAACACCACAGGGATTAGTTTGTAGTGGTAATTTACAAGTAGAATTTTTTTTTTTTTTTTTTTTTTCCCCCAGACAGAGTCTCGCTCTGTTGCCAGGCTGGAGTACAGTGGCGCGATCTCGGCTCACTTCAATCTCCATCTCCTGGGTACAAGCAATTCTCCTGCCTCAGCCTCCCAAGTAGCTGGGACTACAGGCATATGCCACCATGCCCAGCTAATCTTTGTATTTTTAGTAGAGATGGGGTTTAACCATGTTGGCCAGGATGGTCTTGATCTCTTGACCTCGTGATCTGTCCACCTTGACTTCCCAAAGTGCTGGGATTACAGGTGTGAGCCACCATGCCTGGCCACAAAGAGATTTTTAAAAATAGTTTTCTCTAGTATAATTAACAAGTGCCCAATTAATTAAAATAACAGAATTTCTATATAATGCACTGAAATATAGAACAATTTTCTTGATAAAAATGCGCATAATAACTCAACTGTAACATATTAATAGAGTTATTAAAGGTAAATAATTTAAAAAGTACTTTAAAAGCAAACCATATCGCATGTGACCATTAGTAGTTATTCTATGGTAAGGTGCAGTATTAGTGAGAAGCTTAAGTATTTTTTGAAGTATTACATCTTTATAAATAATGTTTTTAATTTTTAATTTTATTATTTTTTTGGTTTAGGCCAAATAGAAACCCCGTCTCCTCCTTAATCTTCTTTTCAACTTCTATACCTTCCACTGAGGAAAATGAAAATACAAATAAACCAACACTTTCTGCCAGTTCTCTTTAATAGATTAATATTTGGAGTCTAAACTTCAAAGTGTCAGTAAAAGCAAACAGTTGGAACATCAATTTCAAATTAATGTATTAAAGTAAGAGACATTGAAAAAGAAAAAGTGAGTATAAAGGCCAAATTTTGCACACAATGGGTGATAATGAATAGCTTTGACCTTTGGCACAGATTGATCATTAGTTTCATCTGGCATTGATTTGCAATACACTTTATTCTTGTACAAATTGTTGAAAAGTTTGTATTACTCCAAATGAAGGTAATCACAACAGATGACAGTGGACGAAATCTAAATACAGCACAGCTGTGATTACTAATGACATTCTATCAGAAAACTATCCAATAAAGGGATGGTTAGAGTCAGAAAGTTCAGGAAAGTTCTAGGGCTCCTATCTGGGTAAAGCCACAGGGGAACCCAGGTCTGTCATCTCAAAGACTCCATCCCCAAATGAACCGGACGTGTATTGCTGAGGCTGATCCTTAAAATGGTTTTTGAACAGGTCTATTAAGGCTTTTAAAATTGTCTTTAAAAAGAGAGACTATTATTTTCAAATTTAATTAATAAAATATAGTCTTAGTGACTCTTATTTTGCGGGTAAGAATCTTATTTGAAATCCAAAAACTGGAGCAAACAGGCTATTTTGAGTTTTCTCTGCAGCACAGTGTAACCAATATGAACTTTCTAGAAATAAACATTTTAGAAAAAGATTATAAAATAAAAATGGCATTTAATGAGTTTGCTGCAATCATGGTTTTAAAATTACCTAGTATCAGAATCCAGAGGACTTCTTAAAATGACCTCCTACCAGTCTCTGGTTTGATTAGAGCCTTTTAAGTATGACCATTACCTCATGATATTGTTTTCCACTGTTTTCTTTGGTAAGCACATAAATGTATAATTTTTAGTATTGAGTGGTAACCACATATCTTTTTCAAGGGTTATATTTAACATACACAGCTAGAACAAGGAAGCAGAAGACTTGCAGAAGGACTGCATGCTAAGGAATGTCCTAATGTCCATCCCAAGTCAGAGACTGGGAAGGTGAAGAGAAACCAGCCGAGAAGGTAGATGAGGAATGCTCAGCAGGTATAAGGAAAACTGAGAATGGTATCTTGGAAACCAAGAGAAGGGAGTGTTTTAGGAGAAAGGGACTGAATAACTATCAAATTCTGCTGCCAGACTGAATAAAATGAGGACTGAGGATTAATCATTGCACTGACAAGAGAAAAATTTGTTCTGATTGACAAGGGCCGAAGTCTAACTGCTGTGGATTCAAGAAGGAATGAAGGCAAAAATTTGATACAAACAGTTGGATAATCTTTTGAGGCTTTTGCTGAAAGGGTGGCAGAATGATACAGTGAGAGCTGGATGGGTATGAATTGAACGGTGTCTCCTTTTCCTTCTCTTCCTCCTTGTTTCTTCCTTCTTCTCCCCTCCCCCTCGCCTTTTTTTGTTTTGAGACAGAGTCTCGCTCTGTTGCCAGTACTGGAGTGCAGTGGTGTGATCTCCGCTCACTGCAACCTCCGCCTCTGGAGTTCAGGCGATTCTTGTGCCTCAGCCTCCCGAGTAGCTGGGACTACAGGCATGCACTGCCACACCTGGCTATTTTTGTATTTTTAGTGGAGACAGGGTTGTGGGTTTCACCATGTTGGCCAGGCTGGTCTCAAACTTCTGGTCTTAAGGAAACTGCCCACCTCAGCCTCCCAAAGTGCTGGGATTACAGGCGTGAGCCACAGCACCCAGCCCTTCTCCTCCTTTTTAATGGGAGTGCCAATAGGGATAATCTAGTTCAGAGGGGAAAATGGATAATTCAGTATAGGGACAAGACAATTGCTGGACCCCTTGTTCTTGAGTAGGTTTGGGTGGGGGACGTGTGGAATCCAGTAAGTGTTGAAGGAGTTGGCCTTAGATTGGAGCTGGGCCCACTCATACATTTTTTTTTTTTTCTTTTTGAGGCAGAGTTGGGCTCTGTCGCCCAGGCTGGAGTGCAGTGGCACAATCTCGTCTCACTGCAGCTTCTGCCTTCTGGGTTCAAGTGATTCTCCTGCCTCAGCCTTCCAAGTAGCTGGGACTACAGATGTGCATTACCACGCCGGGCTAATTTTTGTATTTTTAGTAGAGATGGGGTTTTCGCCATGTTGGCCAGGCTGGGTCTCGAACTCCTGACCTCAAGTGATCAGCCCACCTCGGCCTCCCAAAGTACTGGGATTACAGGCGTGAGCCACTATGCCTGGCCCACTCATCCATTTTTAATGGTAGTAAAGGCAGAGTATGAAGATACAGATGCAGGGAGGTTAGGAAATTTGGTGGTAGTAATGCATAGATCCTCTCTTCTGATTGTGTCTGTTGACTTGATGAAATAAGAAGGAAGGGCATCATTTGAGGAGAAGGATGGGAATGGCCATGGAAATGTTGGAGGTTTGAGGAGAAAGAAGAAGATATGAGATATTAATCTAGAAAAATGGGACTGAAAACAAAACAAGGAAGTGTTATGATGCTAGAGATCAGTCCTAAAGGCCAAGGTGGAGTCACTGAGCACAAACTTAGAGTAAGACGAGTCAGCATGGTGGCCTGATGTTTTTCCAGCCACCTTCAGCTGCACAGCTGTGTGTCAGGGGGAGCAGGGGAGCAGGCAGAGCTGGTGTTTGGCTAAGAGAATATGACAATGTGGGAGAGCTGAGCATGGATGCAAGGGAATAAAGAAGGATTCTGAGGGTGGGTGACCTGAGGAAAGGATCACTGGAGGGGAGGAGCTCAAGGAGCTGAGCAGCCAGAGGATGGGATAGATTAGGTACAAATTGAAATAATGAAATGTTATGACTGGGGTAGAGTTGGAGAAAGTGACTATAAGCTAGGGGCTAAAATCTTCATGGTATGAGAAGTGACCCAGAGATGGAGAATAATCTAATAAACAGAGGTGGATAATAGACTGTGAATACCTGAGCTTCAGAAGAACTGAGCGGGGTGAGGGAGGAGGGATGGATGGAAATGGAGATGGCAATGAGGAGCAGAGGGATGGCCTTCCTTTCTTCCAGGCCCTCTGGTGTGTGGGATTGGGAGATAAACAGACACCACTTAAATAGGGAACACAGAAAACTGTAGCTTCAGGAGAAGCCATGTCTCTTTGAGGACCATAAGTGAAGGGAATTTCTAGAAAAGAAAACGAGGATGTAGGGGTTTTGTCAGTGCTTGAGTTTGTGTCTGACCCTATGTTCCAGAGGTCACAGTGGTGATTTAGGGCTAGGGAACGGAATATGATTGGCCATTTAAAAGTATATTGAACCTGAAGGCTGAGATTCTGGTCTTGATCTTCTCTAGTCACTAAGGTGCAAGGCTAAGAGGTCCTGGCATGAGCACACGGCTCCAGGGGACCCTCTTCAGTCCTACCTTCTGAAGCTGTGGAAGGTGATGCCAATGACAGCACATGGAATCACTTACAAAGTTGGTGTTCTTGCAGAGAGCCAAGAATGATAAACAAAAACACAAAAATGATAAATCAAGTCACAACTTTTACATAAAGTATGTTCTATCCTTCTACCAGGAGATCTACACTTTTGTAATCACTCGGAAAGCCATACTCAAATTTAGAATTCTCAGACTCCTGAGAGGGAAGGAGGGCTTGGGACTCACTTTTCAGGTATATGCCCTAACACCACCTTTCAGAATTGTGTTTTCAGAATTGTGTCCTTACACTCAAGCATGCATTCTGTGCCATGCACAGAGTCTCCCTCATCCAACCTCCCCAGAGACTATACCTGAGTGCTGTGATGCCAGTCCCAGGCTACTCTGGATCAGGAAGCAGGTCTGGATATCTATCAACTCTCCTTCTATCTAGTTCTTCTGTTTTCAGACTCACCTGAACTCTACTTGATGCCCTGACTCTTGGGCCCTTCTGCTTTCGTCTGGCTTGTTTCTGGGACTCAGATTCCATGCTGACTTGGTTTTCAGCTTTCACAGGTCTTTTCCATCTGTTTTCAGCTTCCAAAATATTTTTACTGTCATCTCTTCTATGATACTTTGTGCCATAGGAGTTTTGTGTAAAGAATTATTTTTACTATCATTTGAATGAGTTTTTGGAATACAGATGATATAAATGTTATTTTAACTTGAATTATTTACCCCTCTTTTTTACTGGTGGTGAGTTTCTTATCATTCTGTTAACTATAACAAGCTACTGCACTGGTTGTCAGGGGCTATGTGTATAGGGGGATAACACAACTGTTTGAGAAGAGAAATACTTGAAGTCTGTATATTTGAACACACTACACGTTTTCAGATGTTTTTCAGTGACCTGATTTACTGACTGACTGGTTTGTTTAAGCACAGTAGTTAAGTGAGAAGGCCAAGTATCAGATCTGGGTTGGAGGGATACTGGATTTCTCAAACTATCCAGGAAGTGTCGTGGACACTTATTTTATGTACCTTCCCGAAATAGTCCACCATTTTCTGGCAATAGTTTTCTTTTTGTTTTTTTTGTTTGTTTGTTTTGTTTGTTTTGTTTTTTACTGGGAACCACTCTCTGTCTCCACTCTCTGTGCAAATGTTTTGGGTGGGGCTGACTCTAGTCCTGGATCTGGGGGATACACAGGACCGGGACTGTTCAATGAGTAGTTTTCACCCTCTGGCCACAGTGTTTGGTTCAGGAATGAGCACCTGATCCAAATCAGTTCAATTCAAGGCAGCACAGTCTGAGACTGTTGTTGGAACTCTGCAAGAAGAAATGATATTTTTCACTGTGGTCACTGAGATGGCAGGCTGTAAGCCAAAGCTACTGGTAAATGCTCTATGTGCATGTAGGTAAATGCCTACATAAGAATAAAGAAAAGCAGGGGGTGGGCTGGGGGGTGGGGTAGGAGGGGGAGGGGTGAGAGAGAGAGAGATTGAGATTAAGGCCTGATGATGTTGCTTGCTGCTGAAGCCCCTGGGTACATCAATGTCTGAAAAATGTACACTTGCACTTTTGGGTAATATGAATTTTTAAATATTTTTTTCTTGTTTAAATTAGTTGTGTTGGGTTTCTGCTATATAAAACCACAGGGGTCATAACCAAAGGAGAGTATATACAAGGTCTAGAATGTGTGTGTAAAGGTGTGTGTATGCGTGTGTGGGAGAAAGAATTCCAAAGAAATAATCAATTTTGCTTATTTTCCTAAGTATGAATATAATGCCATTGTGCTTTTAGAAATAAGTAAAACTAAATTGTTAAGGTGAATTTGTGGTTTTTATATGTGAATAAAGCAAGGATGCATGATGTGAGAGGTATAAATGTTTAGTTAAGTTCTTTTCAGAGCCTTTGAGGATGATTTCATCTAATGCTAACAGCTCACAGGGGAATTTCAAAGGATAGGAAAAGTGAACATTACATGATTTCACCAGATGTGGGATAAGGGAATCATTTCAGAATTTAAATAACTAAAAAGTGCCTCTGGTGTGCTTCTAATGTTTCAGTATATGCAAATTGGATTTCATATAATGCCTCTCATAATATGGCCAACAACAGGGTAAAATTGAACTTTAATTAAAAGCAGAGCTAGAGGAAAGCTGGGACTGGGAAGCACAATTTCCAGTTCCAACAAGAAAAACATTTACACCGCATATTAAGCATAGGCCATAATTTTAAAGAAATTCAGAAATAGATCAATAGAAAGGAATTCATCTCAAAGGATAGAAACAGATTAAGAGACAATAAAATCCTATAATTTGTTAATCATTCCATTTTAAGAGAAATTATTAAGCAAATTTTTAAAAATGGCCATAGCAAAGCAGTTAATAGGGAAAGGAGTTAAATAATGCTAGATCGAGATGCACAACTGATATGAAACACTATCCAAACAAATATCATTTTGTTTTACATGGTTCTGTGCTTCTAAGTGATTTTTCAGCCACATTTTCAGTAGCCTTTGCATTGGAGATCAGCTTTGAATCATGATTCAAGAAAACAAGTGAATATGAACCCGTTTTTGGCTTCCTAGATGAAGAGCTGAAACTGTGTAGACTGAATTGCTCCTATTGGACATATGAGGGCAGGGACTTCTTTGTTGTAGAGTCTATCTTTTAATATATTCTAGTATTTAATTATGTGTATTCAAAATGCTGCAGAATTCTACATGTTATTTATATTATATTTATATGTATTGTATGTTTAATATTTTCAGATATATACAAGGTTCATAGTGCCTTTTCTATCTCTTTCTTTTTTTCCACTAAGGAGAATGTTGAAGCTATTAAAATTAACATTACTTGAGAAAAAGTGACATGGTGAATTCACTACTGTGAATTGGTGTTTCAGAAAACACTAATTAAACATTTAAATCTCATCCCAACAGTGTATTGAGAAACAGAACCAGAATCTCTCTTTTGAAACTTTGTAGCCTTGTTTTGGGTTCTATGATTGAAGTCCTTCAGTGGTTAAATCTGTACTTTTATCAGCTAAAAATAGTAGTATTATGGTCATAAGCAAATTAGGTATGGGTTTCAGTTTAATGCTGGACTGAAAAAATAATGTATGGGCAATTCTTACAACTTTTTACCCCTTTATTCTTAAAGTTACAGAGAGCTCTGTAACTGAGCCACACAGTTGTATCTTCTGCATAATTGATTTTACTGAAATGAAACTTGGTGTGGTGTCTAGTTTACATCAGGAATCTGTTACAAGGTGGCCCTGGGGTAACCTGTTAATAGGTTTACTATAGGACTTTTAATAATCACCATAGCTAATATTTCATGAACACCAATGACCAGCTAGTACGTGGTGGATCTAGGATTTGAACCCAGGTGGTCTAACTACAGACCTGGTCTCTTAACTGCTGCTCTACTGTCAGTTCTTGATGCAACAGCTAGCATGTAGAGAATATTTATGTGCTAGGAATTGTTCCAGTCACCTGACATGTACTAATGCATGTAGTTTTTATCAATGTCTTGCTATCACCCCCGTTTTACAGATAAGACACAAGTGGCTAAGTAAGAACCAGTAAGGATCCCCTGCATTACTTTTACAGTGTTCTTTCTCAAAGAAGTTTCTCACTAGAATTAGGAGCAAAAATAGCCATGCTTCTGGTGAGCAACCAGTTTGCTCTTACCTTAAATACTTTTCAATTCTGTTATTACTTGTTATTTTCTCTTTTAGTTGTCACCCTGCCTGGAAATATTGAGTCAACTTGGTAGCCCAACGCTAGTAAGAAAATAGGATTTCATGGCTTTCTTTTCTTGAATGAATTCTATTTCTACTTCCATTTTTTCCTCTAAATGAACAGGATGCCTATAAAATCTGAAAACATCAGTAATATTACTTTAGCATGTAATATAACATCAATAACAATTTATTATGTATTTGCTTCCAGACTTATATTGATATGCCACCCTGTGTTTATATATTGGCTTACCAGGCTAATCGGCAGATGCTTTTGCAGTAGGGAACAAGGACATTAAAAATCTAGGGCATTTTTGCAGTAGCTATCCAAAAACCTTAAAAATATATTAGCCCTTTCTTCCAGAAATTTTATGTCCAAATTGATTGAAAGAAAACAGAGACTTCTGTTCTAGGATGTTAATCTCAGAATTATCTACACAGCAAAATTAATAATCTAAATATCGAATAATGAGTAACTAGAGATTGGTTAAATAAATAATTATATATCCCCAATGCAATCCTTTAAATATATGCTGTAAAATATTCATGGATGTAGGAAAATATTCATGACTTGCTAAACTCATTCAGCCAATAAACATTCATTGAACACACAGAAAGTATGCATTTTCTTTACTGGGTGTATTTCAAGAATGAGATAGGTCTATAATGTGACACTGTGGAAACAGGTAATCAGTATTAATAGATTTTTATGACCTTTCTCAGAGTGATTTGCCCTTCCCTATTTATTTATTCAACTATTCAGTTGCTGGTAGTTTTAAAAAATGTTCAGAACCTCTTTGACACTCCCTCCAACAAGGTGGATAGATTCTAGTCCTCCGCCGCCCCCTGTAAAAATGGACTGGCTAGTGGCTCTGTGTACTTCTAAGGCTGTCATGAAAGGTGGCACAGTTTCCTCTCTGCCTCCCCATCCCTGCTCTTTGCCAGCCACAAGCCTCGGGAACCTTAAGTTCACATATAAGAAGTCTGGATCTTCTGAAGCTTCCACACTGGATACACCATGAGAAGAGGCTACACAGAGAGCAAAGGATGCCTGAGGCAGCACATTTGTTCCAGCCCCAGCTGTTGGGTCTGCCAGCCTAGGTATCAGGCAGGCAAGTGAGAGAGCCCTCAGATAACGCAGGCCAAGCTCTTGAGCCACCTCACCGGTCATGAAGTGGAACAAACATAAGCTGCCCCCATCAAGCCCTGCTCAGATTGCAGATCTGTGAGCGAAATCAATGTTGTTGTTTTTAAGGCCACTAAATTTTGAGGTAATTTCTTATGCACACTTAAGTAACTCAAACAAGCCCTTATCTGCCAGGCAAGTTACAAACCATATGTATGATCTCTCTCTCTCCCCCTACTTCCTCTATCTTATCCCTATCTGTAAATCATGAAAAGACACTAGAAGTACACAAAACAAAATGTGTAGGTAGGATTACTGCTACCTACAAATTATGGAGAATTTTTGTCTATTCCTTTGTGCTTTTTAAAAGGACATATGCATTATTTGCAATTGGTAATGCATTTATTACTTCTATCATTAAAGGAGAAATAAATAAATGAATAGCTGAATAAATAAATAGGGAAGGATGATTCATTTCTGAGAAAGGTCATGAAAGCCTTTCAACACTAATCACCTGTTTATACAGGTGACACATTATAGCCCATCTCATTCTTGAAATATACCTAATAAAGAAAACGCACACCTTCTGTGACAGTGTGCTAAGTTCTCTGGTTTCGTAGAAGCTGCGTTCTCAACTTAGGAGACACAGCCTGAGAAGAAAGGGTCACGACCCCAGATCGCTGCCCAGTAATTTTTCTCTACCAGAATTGTCATCAAACCTATTTTCACCAATATTAATTGTGTTTTGAAAAAAATTACTGGGCTGTCTCTGAGTTTTGAGTCTTTATAATTATCTTCCATGTCCTTCATATAATGAGTCATTGAAAAGAGATTTCTACAAAGCTCAAAAGGATGTCTTATTAATACCAGCGTAAGCTGGCCATTGATCTAAAATGTGTTTCCCAATATACCAATGCCAAGAGAACATTGCTGGAAAGATAGTTATTAGTTTTCTCTACACACATTTCAGATACTCCTTGTATGCAGGAGAAAATGGGATTATGAAAATAGCAATATCTTGTTGGCTATTTGTGCTATGATTATATGGAGAGGTTGGTTGGCAATGACGTTTGCTTTCTATTTCCACATCAAATAAGGCAGTCAAACATGTTGAGGAAGCTGCTCTTAGTAGAAAATAGTTAACATTTTCATCCCCAGGGAAATATGTCATGGGCACGATAGGCCTGGATTTGGTTGAAAACCTCAGGCAGTTCTTGCAGTAATCTGTGAAAGTGTGTTGCATGTTATTACTGTGTCAGGATGAAGGCAAAAAGCAGACAAACAAGAGTATAAAATTTATCTTTGCTTTCAGAACCCTGGAATATGTCCATTTTAAAAATATTTGAGGCAACCCTGAGCTAGTTTCGCAGCCCAGCTATAAATAGCTTGCTCTTCAGTTTGAGTACAAGCTGCAAAAGTTCTTCGGGCATCCATTGACTAGCTGTACACACCCTCTTGCCATGGCAGCAATGGTTCCCTCCCAACGCTTCATTTCCTTATATTGTAAAAATGTCAACTGTAGTGAGACACCAAATGCTGTGAAGAACGACAGCATTCACTTTTACTTATTTTGTGATTATTCTGTGCCAGATACTAAGTGCTTTGTGTATATAAAATCCTTAATCTTCATAATAGCTGTGTAAGATAGAAACCATTATTATCTCCATTTTACAGATGAGAAAAGGAAAACAAAGAGAGTACACTGACTAAGATCACCCAACTAGCTGTGACTGAGCCAGGATTACAAAGATAGCAATAATAAAGATGCTATAATATGTCAAGTATTTTTTGTGTGGCAGGATCTGGGCTAAACACTTTATGCGTATTTTTTAAAAATCCAAAACTTGGAAATAACACGAAATGATGACTATATGTCTTTTCATAAGGAAGCACTGTCTAGCAGGTCCATCCAAGGTTTATCTAATTTTCTAGGACTGTTTCTTTGTTTGACTTTCTATTTACTATTGGTTCAGACCCAGATTCTATGAAATTAGATGGTAACTTGTAGGAGATTAATGTATTTAAAATAATTTTTGGATGACAGATGTCCAAATAATTGCTATAGAAAAGGTAATTACAGATGTTAAGTTTTATAACTCTATAGGATATTTTCCCCGTTTGTAAATAATTTGGCATTCTTATTCCAGCACTTTCTTTCATTTACTATGTGTATTGGTCTCTCCGTTACTCCCTTGAATTGTCATTGCTATCCAACTGATTTCCTCTTTAATAAGGTAAATAACTCTTTGTTGCATGTTCACTATAGGTTTGGATAATCATCATATCTTTTAAATAAGTCTCAGGTGATTCTTATATGCAATAACTGCTCTGGTTAAAATTCCAGAGACCAGCGTTCTAGTCTTTCAATTTCTGGACAAATTACTACTCAATTCTGGCTTTACATTTTCACACAGTGAAACCCTGTCTCTACTAAAATACAAAAATTTAGCTGGGTGTGGTGGCATGCACCTGTAGTCCCAGCTACTCGGGAGGAGGCAGGAGAATTGATTGAACCCAGGAGGCGGAGGTTGCAGTGAGCTGAGATTGCACCATTGCACTCCAACCTGGCAACAGAGGGAGACTCCATCTCAAAAAAAAAAAAAAAATTCTCATTTGCGGCATCACTCCTCTTACAGGGGCACCAAACCCCAACACTCATTTATTTAAAACAAGAGTGATGATAGTTGCCTTGCAGAGAATAGAGGATTGTAGCAAGAATCTATATCTGATAATACTGACCAATCTGCCATGAAAGTTGGCAGAGGCAAGGTCTAGAAATTCCCCAAGAGGGAGTAATTAGGGGTAAGGCTTGCATCATCTCTGGAAGGCAGAATGGAATTGGTGGGTTTTGAAAAAGTAATTACCTGAAAGAAATGCCAAGAGCTACTTCTATGGGAATCCACTAGAAGGATTCAAATGGGTACTTCTTTCTGGCAGAAGAAAGAATCAGCAGACTTAAAGACAGCTCAATAGAGACCACACCATTTGAAGAATAGAAAATAATGAAGAAAAATGAATGGTTTCAGAGAAATGTGGAACAGCCTTAAGTGCACCAAAATGTGTGTAATGGGAGTGCCAAAAGGAGAAGAAGCAAAAAAAAAAAAAAAAAAAAAAAGAAAAAAGAAAAAAAAAATCCCCAATATACTATGGTTTACCTTAACAACTTTTTGACTTTACAACATAGAGAAGGCAATACACATTCAGTAGAAATTGTACTTTGAATTTTAAAATTCTTTATAACAACTTCATTATAATATAAGCTTTGTGTTAGATGATTTTGCACAACTGTAGGCTAATGTAAATGTTCCAAGCATGTTTAAGGTAGATGACACTAAGCTATGATGTTCAGTAGGTTAGGTGTATTAAGTGCATTTTCAACCTAGATTTTCAACTTATAATAAGTTTATCGGGATGAAACCCAATTGTAAGTTTAGGAGCATCTGTATTCAAAGAAGTAATGGCTGGAAACTTTCCAAATCTAATGAAAAACATTAAACTACCCTATAAGAAGCTCAATGAACCCCAAGAAGGATAAACACAAAGAGATTCACATTCCAACACATTGTAGTGAAACAAAGAGAAGGAGATAATCTTAAAAGTAGCAAAAGAAAAATGACTTATCACATACAAGTGACTTCTAGTAAGAGTAACAGCTGACTTTTTGTCTGAAACAGTGAATTTCAGAAGACAACGGGGTAACATATTCAATGTGCTGAAGGAAAAACAAAAACAAAAACAAAACAAAACAAAAACACAAAACTATCTTTTTAAAAATGAAAAATATCCCCAGATTAATAGAAACAGAGAAAATTTACTTATAGCAGAAATACTTCCAAGACCTATGAGGAAGTTTTTGAGGCTGAAAGAAAATTAAACTGGAGAGTAATTTGAATTCACATGAAAAACTCAAGGAGGACTGTTAAATGTAATTGTATAGGTAGCTATAAAAAATATAATTACATATTTCTTCTTTTTTTTCTCCAACTGATTTAAAAGTTGCAATATAATTTCACAAGATCTATGAAATTATATTGTTGGGCCTATAACATATAGAGGCATAATATATTTGACAATATATTTGACACAAGGAGAGAAAAAAACTATACTGGAGTAAGAAAATGTCATCATATGGTAACTCAAATCCAGAGAAAGAAAAGACGAGGATAGTAATAATCTAAAGTAGAATCTAATAAATTAAGGTATACATTGTAATTCCTCTAGTGAATGCTAATAAAATGACTCAAAAATATAATCTAAAAGTCATTAAAGAAATTAAAATAATACACCAGAAAAATTACCCACTTAATACAAAAATAACAGAATAAATAAAAAATAGAGAAACGAAAAAGACATGAGACTAAAAAGCAAAATGGGATTCAAGTCCAACTATATCAATAATAATATTAAATATGAAGGAATGAAACAATCCAATCAAAAGGTAGAGATTGTCAGACTGACAAAAAAAGAAGATCCAACTATTTTCTGTCTATAAGAAACACTTTAGATTCCAATCTAAAAATAGGTTGAAAATAAAAGGATGGTGTATAGTTTGTTTGTTTGTTTTCCCCAGCACTGCATATGTATCATTTCCCCACATCAGTTCTCTAACTCTCTGACACCAACTGGGTGCCCCAAAATTCAATCCTATTCTGATACTATCTACCTGGAGTTAGTGTCAGATCCCACAAGTTAAAGGACTTAGTCCACAAGATCACTTTCAGTTTAGATGCCAGCTGCGAGTGGGGTTCTCAGATGACTCGAACTCTTGCCCAGTTGACAACAAGTTTGGGACTTCCCACCCTCTCTCAGGTTCAATTATTTGCTAGAACAGCCCTCAGGACTCAGAAAAGCACTCTACTTACTATTACTGGCTTTGTGTCCGAATAAGGTGACTCATGGTAGTGGGCAGTAGTGGGCTGCCTAGATACTTCCGGATAGGGTCTGGTCACCAGTTTATTATAAAGGAGACAAATGAAAAGCCAGATACAGTGGTACATAGGGCAGGGTCTGGAAGAGTCCCTGCACAGGAGCCACTGCCCTTATGGAGTCAGGGTGCATCACCCTTCCAGCATGCAGATGTATTCAAACTTGGAAGCTCTCTGAATTTCATCGTCTAGGGTTTTTTTTGTTTTGTTTGCTTGCTTGTTTGTTTGTTTGTTTTTGGAGGTTTCATTCATAGTCATGATTGATGAAATCATTGGCCATTGGTGATTGAATTCAGTCTCTAGTCCCTCTGCCTTCACTGGAGTGAGGTATTGCTCCTCACAAGAGGGCATTAGCTGCAGGGGTCTGCCCGCAGACCCTGACTCAAATGATGGATGAATAAAACGTACACTGACACACAGATATTCTGTTTTGCCAGTCCTGCTGAGTGTCTGACCACCTGCACACCAAGAGAGGTTTGTCACTGTGGCTGGCCTTGAGTAGCTGGCACTTCAGGCATTTATTTAGTATTGAATTAACAACAGAAGCTCTGAGTCAACACACTTGTGGATAATTAACATGGTTAACAGAGTAGTTTTACGAATGATTGAAGTTCAGGTATCGCAGTCTAAAGTAAATACCATTAGGGGTCAATATCCCTGGTCGACCACCCCACTGCCGAGAGGGCTATCTGGCTCAGAGGTTAGTTAATGGTGGTAGGGTAAACGGACTTAACTGGGGAAGCCTCTATTATCCCTATCCTCTACAATCCTACTCGGCACCTATTTCACCCTACTACAAATCTCAGAATACTTTGAAGCACCCTTCACCATCTCCGATGGCATCTACGGTTCAACATTCTTCATTACCACAGGCTTCCATGGACTCCACGTTATTATTGGATCCACATTCCTCTTTATCTGCCTCATCCGCCAACTACAACAAATGCATGGGCCGTTACAATAACGTTATAGATGTGGTCGTTGCCTAGTAGGTTGCCGGGTTGGCCTAGTTCAGCTCGAATGAGGAGGCTCAGGGCAGTGCCTATGATTCCAGCTCATGCACCAAATAGTAAATACAGGGTTCCAATGTCTTTGTGATTTGTTGAAAAGAGTCAGCGATTGATGAGCATAAGTGGTAAAATGGCTGAGTAAGTATTAGGCTGTAAACCTAAAGATGGGGGTTTAGTCCCCCTTTTACCAGCCCCGAGGTGATTTTCATGTTGAATTGCAAGTTCAAAGGAGCAGTCTTAGAGTTTCTGCCGGGGCTTCTCCCGCCTTTTTTTTCCTGCGGCGGGAGAAGTGGGTCAAAGCCAGTCGGTTAGGGTGCTTAGCTGTTAACTAAGTTTTTGTGGGTTCGAGTCCCATTGATCTAGTAGGGGCTTAGCTTAATTAAAGCGGTTGATTTGCGTTCAATTGATGCAGAGTAGGTGTTTGCAGTCCTTATGTGTTTCAGAAATTAAGTGTTTCTACTTACTAAGGGCTTTGAAGGCTCTTGGTCTTGTTTAACCTAAATTTCTAGTGAAAGGTTAAGAGTAGGGGGGAGATTGGTAGTAGAAGAGTAGAGATGATGATGACACAATGCTCTAAGGTAAGAACTGGCCGCCTTCAGCCTGTTCAATTAATTACAAGCTATGTAATCTTTCGGCCTTCCAAAAAGGTTTGTGCCTATTCCCTATAACTTTCCCTAGTATTTCCCTTTAATATTTCTGCCACCATCCTGAGTGAATCCCAACACTGGAGGTCAGGGGGTGGGGCCGCAAGTCACAACCCTCTAATTACATGATTAGTTTATCTGGTGACCAGCCCCTATCCTGAAGTATCTAGGCAGCCCACTGCTGCCCACTATCATGAGTCATTTCATCCAGATATAAAGCCATTAAATTCCAAAGGTTTTAGGAGATTTGTGCCAAGAATAGAGGATCAAAGACCAAGTATTTATTTTTTATTATACTACAGATAAATACACACACAAACACACACCATGCAAACATAAAAGCTGAACTATCATGAGAGATCTCAAGTATCTATACAAAGATGAAATGAAATAGACTTTAAGAAAAAAGTGTTGCTAGAGATAGAGAGGAACATTTGACAATTCCCTAATATCTTGCAAAGAGGAATTAATGAGTGGAAAGAAGGGGAGAATCTGAAACTACAATGTTTGCTTACTCCTTTATCATTGGTTTAGGAACTGGAGAAGACCTCAACATGAGGAGGCCCTTTAGAGTAAAAAATGTCCCAGGAATATGAACTAGGAGAAACAAAGTCAGGGGGAAGAAGTCATATCTTGGAATCCCTTTCCCCACAAACCTCATAGATCAACCTTTAATTGGCCTTTACCATGACCTTCCTGTGAGCCCTCAGTAGAAATGATCTCATGATCAGGTTGAGTTCTAGAAAAATGTACATTTTATATCTTGTTAAGAACAAGATTGAGAGGACAGAAATGATTTGGTAGGATGTTAATTCCATTTAGTGGTTGAATGGAATGTGTACCTCAAAGAAGATTAAGCTAAGAAAAATAAATGATGAACAATTATGAATGAAGGGGGAAAAAGCACTCAAGAAAATGAAAGGTGTTTTAGCTATGAAAGGCGAAGTGTTTCAATTATTTTGCTATTTTAATGACAATGATAATAAAACCAAAGGATTCATCAATCTTTCAAAAAACAAAGTACTTTTATAATCACATGTCACGATAGCACTATCAAATTCCATTTATTTAGGATCAACACACATAATAAAATTATCACTTTTAATTTTGAAAAGTAGGTGCTTGTTGGGATCATATCATTTACTTTCATTCTGTGAGTTAGATTCATTCCTTTTTTTGTGTGTGTGAGATGGGGTCTCACCCTATCACCCAGGTTGGAGTGCAGAGGCATGATTTCTATTGTGAATCCATGTGGCCCTGGGCTTTATTCTTGTCGGCAATTGTTTTTATTATTGATTCAATCTCACTGATTGTTATTAGTCTGTTCAGGGTTTCTGTTTCTTCCTGATTTAATCTAGAAGAGTTTTATGTTTTCAGAAATTTATCCATTTCCCCTAGATTTTCTAGTTTGTGTTTACAGAGGTGTTCATACTAGTCATGAATGATCTCTTGTATTTTTATGGTTTTGGCTATAATGTCTCCATTTCTATTTCTAATTGAGCTTATTTAAATCTTCTCTCTTCTTGGTTAATCGAGCTAATGCTCTATCAATTTTGTTTATCTTTTCAAAGAATCATTTTTTTCATTCATTGATCTTTTGTATTTTTTTATTTTAATTTCATTCAGTTCTCTGATCTTTGTTGTTTCTTTTCTTCTGCTAGCTTTGGGTTTCATTTGTTCTTGTTTCTCTAGTTCCTTAAGGTGTGATGTTAGGTTGTCAATTTGTGATTTTTCAGGCTTTTTGATGTAGGCATTTAGCACTGTAAACTTTCCTCTTAGCACTGCTTTTGCTGTATCCCAGGGTTATTGATAATTTGTGTTGCTATTATCATTTATTTCAAATAATTTTTGAATTTTAATCTTCATTTTATTGTTAAGCCCCAAATCAGTTGGGAGCAGATTGTTTGATTTCCATGTATTTGTATAGTTTTGAAGGTTCCTTTTAAAGATGATTTATAGTTTTATTCACTGTGGTCTGAAAATATACCTGATGTGATTTTGAGTTTTAAAAAATTATTAAACTTGTTTTCTGGCCTATCATATGGTTTATCTTGAGAAATGTTACACATGCTGATGAGAAAAATGTATATTCTGCAGGTCTTGCGTAGAATTGTAAATATCTGTTAGGTTCCTTTGTTCTAGAGTATAGTTTAAGTCTATTATTGCTTTGTTGGCTTTTTGACTTGATGATCTGTCTAGAGTTGTCAGTGGAGTGTTGAAGTCCCCTAGTGTTACTGTGTTGCTTTTTATCTCATTTCTTAAGTCTAGGAGTAATTGTTTTATGAATCTGGCAGGTTCAGAGTTAGGTGTGCATACATTTAAGGTTGTAATATCTTCTTTTTGGATTGATCCTTCTGTCATATACAATGACTTTCTTCGTCTATTTTTTTATTGTTTTTTTTTAAAGTCTGTTTTATCTGATATAAGAATAGTTACTACTGCTTGCTTTTGGCTTCCATTTGCATGGGATATCTTTCTCCATCCCTTTACCTTGAGTTTATGTGAATCCTTACATGTTAGGTGAGTCTCTTAAAAACAATAGATATTTGGTTTATGATTTTTGTCCATTCTGCCAATCTGTATCTTTTAAGTGGGCCATTTATGTTCAATATTAATATTGAGATGTGAGGTATTGCTCCAGTCGTCATGTGGATTGTTACCTAGTTACTTTATTTTCTTCATTGTGTTTTTGTTATATAGGCCCTGTGGGTTTTATGGCTTCAAGAGGTTCTATTCTGGCACATATTGACCTTTTATTTCAGGATTTAGAACTCTTGTTAGCATTTCTTGTAGGGCTTGTCTGGTAGTGACAATTCCCTCAGCATTTGTTTGTCTGAAAAAGACTTTATTTCCTCTTGATTTATGAAACTTAGTTTTGTGACATAAAAAATTCTTAGCCGACAGTTGTTCTGTTTAAGGAGGTCGAAAATATGACCTCAATCCCTTTTGGCTTGTAAGGTTTCTGCTGAGAAGTCTGCTGTTAATCTTATAGGTTAGCGGATGCTTTAGTCTCAATGCTCTTGGAATTCTTTTCTACATTAACTTTAGATAGCCTGATGGCTGTATACCTTGGTGATGTCCTTTTTGCAATGAAGCTCCCAGATGTTCTTTGAGCTTCTTCTATTTGTATATCTAATTCTCTAGCAAGGCCAAGGAAGTTTTCTAGTTTTCCAAACGTTTTGCTTTCTTTTCTCCCTCAGGAACGCCAATTATTCTTAGGTTTGGTCGTTTTACATAATCCCATATTTCTTGAATACTTTTTTTATGTTGGTTTATGTTGCTTTTCACCTTTCACTTGTATCTCCTCGAGTAGCTTCATCATCAATCTTTTGAATTTATTATCTGGTATTTCAAAGGTTTCATCTCGGTTTGGATCCAGTGCTGGAGAATAATGTGATCTTTTGGGTGTGTTATAGAACCTTGTTTTGTCATATTGTCAGAATTATTTTTCTGGTTCCTTCTCATTTGGGTAGACTTCTTCTAATTGTTCTTAGTTTATATGTGATTTGACTGTGTTTGTTTTTTAAATTCACTTTTTCCCTTTAGGATATGACTTTAATGTTTATAGTTTATTGTAGCCTAATTTGGCTTTTGGTGCTTTCAGAGTGAATAGTTTGTATGAGTTCCTTGTTTTTTTGTGTGAATCTTTGTATTATGGCTTTCTCAGATGTTGATTTTAGTAGCAATGTGCTTGGTGTGTGAGCAAGTGCACTGTCTCCTATGGAGTTGGAATGGTAGAGGTTTCCTGAAGTTTATCTCATTCCCCATGAGATTTATCTATTTAATTTGTCCCCAGTATTTTATTTACTGAGTTGAATAATTCAGGTTTCAGGCCAGTACATAAGGTGCCCCTGGGTAGAAACTGGTTGTGGCTAAAGCAGATAGATAAATGCAATGCCCAGTGGTGGGCAGAGGTCCCAGCCTTGACAGAGGTGGCTGCGGGAGCTCTCAGTGAAACACACTGAGGTCTCATCGGGGGAAGGGTGGGACCCACTTCAGCTCCCCTACTGGGCCAGCAGGGAAGTGATCCAGCTCTGAGAATCACTCCTAACCCAGTGTTCCAGCTATTCCAATCAGACAGGCACCTGTTTTCATCTGCAGGTATGTTGGTGTTCCAAGTAGAGAGGACTGTGGCTCTACCCCTGTGCAAACCTGAACCTGGAGGGCACTTCACCTGTGGAGATGCCGTTATCCTGAAGTTTTCCAGAAAGGCTGTCTATAGGTGCAGCCATGCCGAGCTCCTGTGGGAGAAGCCCCAGCTGTGTCTGCAGTGGTAGATAAGGGGAGAAGAATTCCCCTTCTTCAAGACACTTCATGAGCACCAGGGCTGCCTGACCATTGGAGAGTCACAGGCTTCTCCTCAACCTCCTTAGCCCAGCACCCCACCTGTGCCTCTGCTGAAAGAGACTTTCTACAAGCAGAAAAGTTTGGGGACTCAAGGCCTGCCACCTGGATTCTTTTGTCCCATGGGGTGTTCCCTTACTGTGGTGCACTGCCCCTTACCCTAGGAGTAGGAGTCCCTGAGAACCAGACTACTGTGAATGCTGCTGCTCCTCTGGGTCTAGCCACCCAGTGGAGTTGCCACACTCAAGACTAGTACTGGGGAATATCTGCAAGGGATGTAGTGATGTGACCTATCCTCAAGTCTCTCAGTAGCAGGTACGACCACCAGCACTGGTGGGGGTGGTAGGGGGGTGACATAGACTCTGTGCGATGCCTTGATTAAAAATAACCTTAGTGTGTTGGCTTTCTCAAATGCCAGTTGTAGTCATAATGAACTGGTCAAATGGACACTCAGAACTTCCTAGTTAGCCCGGGTGTTATAGGCAATGGTGATAGCTAAGGTCATGTACAAGTTTTCTCCTTCCTGGGCACTTCATTATGCTATGTGGAGATGCTGCAGTGGATTGTGTCAGTTGGCCTGCAAACAGGAGGTGATGCTTGCAAGAGAACGCCAGCTGAGGTGGTAGTGGTGGGATCTGTGCTTGCCTTATGTTACCCAGGAGAGGTACGTTGGTGTTTCGGGCAATGGGCTACCCCACAGAGCTCCCAAAATTTCTGTCCTTTGTGTTGAGCTGCAAAAGCAAATAGAGGGGCAAAGCCAGGTAGGTGCTGGGTCAGGCAAGTCCATGCTCTGGTTCTGCATGTGTAAGACAAGCAGAAACCCCAGTGGAGGTCCGTGGCCAGTTCTCTGACCTCCGGGGTCATGTTCCAGGAAGTAGCACAGCTGTCTCTGTTGCACAGAAGTTTACACCGGGAGTGGCAGGTAGAAGTCAGCCACACTCAGCTCCCACACACTTGGCAAGGCAGGCCTCACAGCCGCAGGGTTCCACTAGCAGCAGCTAGCTAAGTTCCAGGCAGTCTGCGCAGAACTCAAAACTGCCACAGGCCATAAGCTTTCCCAGTGGAGATAGCTACCATAGCTTTCAGGCCACGCCCCTCCCAATCCGCCTATGAGGCGTGGGCACCCAGCTCCTGCATTGTGGCTGCAGCACACTTCCCACTCACATCCCTGATTCTAGCCAAGGGAGTTTGTACCCACTCAAGATTATATTACAAATTTCACTTGGGAGCGCTTCTCTCAACCTGCAGCCACCACATGAGTTAGCTGGCCGACTTCTGTGAGGTTCCCGGTGAGGTAGGATCAAGAATGGCTTCGGTTCATATGGGTTGGAGATTGGGAAGGCACGTGAGGCTCTTCTCGCCATTTCTACTTTTATATTTCCCACCGCTCCCTAAGTCAGTTCCATTACTGGGTAGGGTTCAGGCCTTCTCCTGTGGCCTGTATTGCCAGGTCCGCCAGTAGGAGTGTGAATCCTGGAGACAGTTTATCCGTCTTTCACACTCTGGAGACTAGCAGTTTTCTACCTGCCTCATGATGTAGGCTGCAGCCTGCCACTTATTTCTAAGGGCCTGTGGTTTCTTTCAGTTTTCCTGTTAAGTTTCTGTGTTGCTTCTTGGTAACATGTTCACAGCATGAATCTCGATACCCTATTTTGTCTTTCCAAGTGGGAGACGCATGCTGACAATGCCGCCAATCCACCATCTTCCACTTTGTTGATTGTTTTCTTTGCTGCGCAGAAGATTTTGAGCTTGATGTGACTCCATTTATCCATTTTTGCTTTGGTTGCCTGTGCTTTTGAGGTCTTACTCCAAAAATCTTTGCCCAGACCAATATTCTGGAGAGTTTCCCCAGTTTTTTCTTTGTGTTGTTTCATAGTTCAAGATCTTAGATTTAAGTCTTTAATCTATTTTGATTTGATTTTTGTACATTGAAAGAGATGAGGTCAAGTTTCATTCTTCTGCATATGGATATCCAGTTTTTCCAGTACCATTTATTGCAGAGACTGTCCTTTCCCCAATTATATTCTTGGCATTTTTGTCGAAAATGAATTGACTATAAATCTGTGCATTTATTTCTGTGTTCTCTCTTCTGTTCCATTGGTCTGTCTGTTTTTATGCCAATATCATGTTGTTTTGGTTACTATAGCTCTGTGGTATAATGTGAAGTCAGATAATGTGATTCCTCCAGTTTTCTTCTTTTTGCTAAGGATTGCTTTAGTTGTCTTGGGTCTTTTGTAGTGTCATATAAATATTAGGACTTCTTTCTTTTTCTGTGAAGAATGTTATTTGTATTTTGACAGAGATTGCATTGAATCTGTAGATTTCTTTGGATAGTATGAACATTTTTAACAATATTGATCTTTCCTCTCTATGAACATGGGAATGTATTTCCATTTTTGGTGTGTCATCTTCAATTTCTTTTATCAATGTTTTATAGCTTTCATTGTAGAGATCTCTCACCTCATTGGGTAAGATTATTCCTAGGCATTTAATTTTATTTGTAGCTATTATAAATGAGACTACTTTCTTGGTTTCTTTTTCAGATTATTCACTGCTGTTAGAAGTGCTACTGAGTTTTGTGTGTTTATTTTGTATCCTGCAAATTTACTGAATTTGTTTATAGTTCTAATAGTGTTTTGGTGTCATCTTTAGGGTTTTCCAAATATAAGATCATATCATCTGCAAATAAGGATAAGTTGACTTCCTCCTTTCCAATTTGGATGCCATTTATTTCGTTCTCTTGTGTGATTGCTCTTGCTAGGACTTCTAGCACATGTGAAAAAACAGTAGTGAAAATGGGCATCCTTGTCTTGTTCCGGATCTTAGAGGAAAGGCTTTCAGTTTTTTCCCCCTTCAATATGATACTAGCTATGAGTTTGTCATATATGGCTTTTATACTGTTGAAGTATGTTCCTTCTTTACCCATTTCTGAGGGTTTTTATCATGAATGTTAAATTTTATCAAATGCTTTTTTGTCATGAGTTAAAATGATCATATGGGTTTTGTCCTTTGTTCTGTTTTTATGATATATCACATTGATTGATTTGTGTATGTTGAATTATCCTGGCAACCATGGGATGAATCCCACTTGATCATGATGCAAGATCCTTTTAATGTGTTGTTGAATTTTGTTTGCTAGTATTTTGTTGTGTCTATGCTCATCAGAGTTATTGGCCTGTAGTTTTCTTCTTTTGTTGTGTCTTTGTCTGGTTTTGATATGAGGGTAATACTGGCCTTACAGAACAAATTTGGAAGTATTCCCTTCATGATTTTGGGGAACAGTTTTGAGTATGATTAGTATTAGTTCTTCTTTAAGTGTCTGGTAGAATTCAGCAGTAAAACCATCAGGTCCTGAGCTTTTCTTTGTTGGGAGACTTTTAAATTACAGTTTCTATCTTGTTACTTATTATTGGTCTATTGAGGTTTTGCATTTCTTCATGGTTCCATGTTGGTAGGTTGTATGTGTCTATAAATGTATCCAATTGTTCTAGGTTTTCCAACTTATTGTCATATGGTTGCTCATAATGGTCTCTAATAATCCTTTGAATTTCTGTAGTATCGGCTGTAATATCTCACTTTTTATCTCTGATTTTATTTATTTGGGTTTCTCTCTTTTTTTCTTAGTCTGGCTAAAGGTTTGTCAATTTTGTTCATTTAAAAAGCTTTTTAAAAAACTTTTCGTTTTATTGATACTTCGTGTTTTCTTAGTCTCAATTACATTTATGTCTACTCTGACCTTTATTATTTCTTCTATTAATTTTGAATTTGATTTGCTCTTGCTTTTCTAGTACTTTATGATGCATTGTTATTTCTTTGAAGTTTTTCTGCTTTTTTGATGGAAATGTCCATTTTTATACACTTCCCTCTTGGTTCTGCTTTTGCTGTATCTCGTACGTTTTTGTATGTTTCGCAACATTTTAAAATTTCCTTTTTAATTTCTTCATTGATCCAATGGCCATTCAGGAGTGTAATGTTCAATTTCCATGTGTTTGTATAGTTTCCAAAGTTCCTTTGTTACTGATTTCTAGTTTTATTCCATGGTGGTTGGAAAAGTTACTTGATATGATTTCAGTTTTTCTGAATTTTTTGGGACTTGTTTTGTGACCTACCATATGGTCTATCCTTGAGAATGTTCCATAAGCAGAGGAGAAGAATGTGTATTTGGCAGGTACTGGATCAAATACTCTGTAAATGTCTATTAGATCCATTTGGTCCATAATGCAGATTAAGTCTGATGTTTCTTTGTTGCTTTTTGTCTGGATGATTTGTCCAATGTTAAAAGTAGGTTGTTGAAGTTCCCAACAATTATTGTATTGGGGCATATCTCTCTATATACCTCTAATATTTGCCTTATATATCTGTATGCTTCAGTATTGGGTGCATATATATTTACAAGTGTGATATCTTCTTGCTGAATTGACCCCTTTATCATTATATAATGACCTTGTTTGTCTTCCTCTGTTTTCTTTTTTTTACAGTTTTTTCATGAAATCTATTTTATCTGATAGTACAAGTATATGTACTCCTGCTCATTTTTAGTTTCCATTTGCATTGGATAATTTTTCCATTTCTTTATTATCAGGCTATTTGTATCTTTATAGATCGAATTTCTCATAGGCAGCATATAGTAGGGTCGTGTGTGTGTGTGTGTGTGTGTGTGTGTGTGTGTCCATTCAGCCACTCTATGTATTTGATTATGGAATTTAGTCCAGTTACAGTTAATGTTATTATT
Source organism: Macaca fascicularis (assembly GCF_037993035.2). NCBI lineage: Eukaryota > Metazoa > Chordata > Mammalia > Primates > Cercopithecidae > Macaca > Macaca fascicularis. The sequence continues at coordinate 115,338,751 of NC_088378.1, forward strand.
GATAGGTAAGGACTTACTACTGCCATTTTGTTATTTGTGTAAAAGTGATTTTCTCTGGTAGTATGTTTTAATTTCTTGCATTTTTGTGTATGTGTCTCTGTTATATGTTTACATTTTGTGGTTATCATCAGCCTTGCAAATAACATCTTATAACCAATATTTTAAACTGATGACAGCGTTGGTAATTGCAAAACAAATACACAAACACACAGCAGAGAAAACTAAAAAAACTCTACACTCTGACTTCGTCTCCTACCTCTTGACTTTTTGTTGTCTCTGTATCTTTTTATATTGTCTGTCTCTGAAAAAGTCTGGTTATTCTTTGATGGTTTTGTCTTCTAGTCTTTCAAGTAAGTATATGAGTGGTTTACACACTAATTATAGTATTAAGAGTATTCTGTATTTGTGTATTTACTATTACCAGTGAGTTTTATACCTACAGATGATTTATTGTTGTTTATTAATATCCTTTTCTTTAAGATTGAGGAACTCCCTTTAGCATTTCTTATAAGACAGGTCTAATGTTGATGAAATCCCTCAACTTTTGTTTGTCTGGGGAAGTCTATTTCTCCTTTATGTTTGAAGGATAATTTTGCTGACATAATATTACAGGTTGGAAGATTTTTCTTTCAGATGTTGAATATGTTATCTCTCTTGCCTTGTAAGGTTCCACTAAAAAGACTGCTGTGAGATGTATCAAAGCTCCTTTATATGTTATTTACTTATTTTCCCTTGTTGCTTTTAGGATCTTTTATCCTTGACGTTTGAGAGTTTGGTTATTATATGCCTTGAGGCAGTCTTATTTGAGTTGAATCCACTTGGTGTTATATAACCTTTCTGCACCTAGATGTTCACATCTTTCTCTAGGTCTAGAGGGTTCGGTGTTGTTATTTTTTTGAATAAACTTCCTACCCCAGTATCTCTTTCTACATGCTCTTTAAGAACAGTAACTCTTAGATCTGTCATTTTAAGTCTATTTTCTTGATGTTGTAGGTGTGCTTTTTTTTTTTTTAGTCTTTTTCTTCTTTGTGTATTTTTTTTGTTTCGTTTGTTTTGTTTTGTTTTTTGAGATGAAGTCTTGCTCTGTTGTCCAGGCTGGAGTGCAGTGGCGTGATCTTGGCCCACTGCAACCTCCACCTCCCAGGTTCAAGTAATTCTCCTGTCTCAGCCTCCCAAGTAGCTGGGACTACAGGTGCGCACCACCACACCCAGCTAATTTTTGTATTTTTTGTAGACATGGGGTTTCACCATATTGGTCAGTCTGATCTCAAACTCCTGACCTCAGGTGATCCACTGACTCAGCCTCCCAAAGTGCTGGGATTATAGGTATGAGCCACCATGCCCAGTCTCCTTTGCGTATTTTTATGTAGCCTGTCTTCAGGCTCATTAGTTATTTTTTCTGCTTGATCAATTCTGCTGTTGGGAGACTCTGACACATTTTTCAGTTTTTCAATTGAATTTTTCAGCTCCAGGATTTCTTGTTGTTTGTATTTCTCTTGGTAAATTTTTTCTGATAGAATTCTGAATTCCTTCACTGTCTTATCTTGAAATTCGCTGAGCTTCCTCAAGGCAACTGTTTTGAATTCTGTCTGAAAGGTCACATACCTCTATTGCTCCGAGATTGGTCACTAGTACCTTATTTAGTTTGTTTTCCGATGTCAAATTTTCCTGAATGTTCTTCATGCTTGTGGACATTTGATAATATCTGGGCACTGAAGAGTTATTTATTTCTGTCTTTGCAGTCTGGACTTGTTTGTACTCATCCTTTTTGAGAAGGACATATTCAAAGAAGATTGAGTGTTGTGACTTAAACCTATAGTCACTGCAGCTGCAGCTGTATCAGCACTGGGGGCAGAGGGGATGGGGAGTTCCCCAAATCCAGAAGCACTGTCACTCTTGCCAACTCCTAGAGGCACAGCATTGCAGATAATTGGTTGGCTTGGGTAAAATAAGGGCAAATTCCTAGGTTACCCTGAAAAGCCTCTTGCTTTTTTCTTTCTCATTCCTCCAATCCGCAGGAGTCTGACCATGCTGTGCTGCCTGGAATTAGCAGAGGGGGTGGAAGCACTCCCATGTCCACCACAGCTGGCACTGTGCTGGGTCACACCTGAAGCCATTGCAGTACTGGGCCTCACCCAAGGCCCATGGCAACTACTGCCTGACTACCACTGATGTTTATTCAAGACTCAAGGGCTCTTTAGTCAGCAGGTGGTAAATCCTGCTAGGACTACATCCTTCCCTTCAGGGCAGTATATTTCCTTCTGGCCCAGGGTGGGTTTAGAAATACAATCCAGGAATTAAGGCTTGCAATCAGGGGCTTCGGGAATCTGCTTGCTGCTTTATTTTACTGTGGCTGAGCTGGTACCTAAGTTGCAAGACAAGTCCTCTGTACTCTTCCCTCTCCTTTCCCCAAGTGGAGGTAGTCTCTCTTGGAGCTGAACTGCCTGGAGCTGGGGGAGGGATGATGCAGGCACTCCCTTGGCCTCCACAGCTGGTATTGTACTGGGTCATGTGTACCCCAAGTCCACTGCTTGTGAGACCAGCTCAACACTAAGGTTTGCCCAAGGACTGTAGTTTTTGTGGCCTGACTGCCACTTAAATTTATTCTGAACCACAGGTCACGTGAATCAGCTAAAGGTGGAGCCAGCCAGGACTCCTGCTGGGGATAATTTCCCCTGGTCCAGGGTTTATCTAAATGCTCCCTCCATGGGTACCAGTAGAAATCTGTTTTGGGTTGTGTTTCACAACACTGTGACAGGGATACAGGAAGTTCCAGTGCAAAGTTCCACACTCACTTAGGTCTCTTTCTCCCAAGCACACAAATTCTCCGTCCACATGTATAGCACTGAGGATGGCTGGGAGAGGGGTGGTGGAGGCAAGGCAAGACTGTCTTTCCTACACTATTCAATGCCTCTATCCTTGATATTATGTTAAAATCAGGTACTATGATTGCTCACCTGATTTTTTTTGCTGTTTATGAAGGTGCTTTCTTACATGGATAGTTGTTCAATTAGATGTTCTTTCAGGGAGACAATTGCTGAAGGGTTCTATTTGGCCATCTTGTCCTGTCCTCCTCTTGCACAGACTTTAAAAAATAATTCTCATTGGAATCCATATTCCCAAATAGCATGATAAATCCCTGGTGCTTGACTTATGGAATGTTATGCAAAACAGGGTGATGAATATTTAGAGGCTAACATGGTTTAAATTAATTAACTTAATTAACAATTAATTTGTAAATAATGAGATCGAGTTGTTTTCATTTAAATTTTGTCCTGTCTCAGCTGTCCCTGAAATCAGAGGAGCTTATCCTTAGAAGCAGTTAACACATGCAATATCAGTTTTAAGGAGCCTTGAGTAAATTTCACTTGATAAACCCTTTTGACATTTGCAAGGTGAATTCACTTTTAAGAGGGAATGTTAGTGCTGGGAAGCATTCTAGGCCATCTGGCCCAACCCTTTCATTTTAGGAATGAGGGTAATGAAAGGGCTTTCACTTCTCCCTTTCTTTCAAACCGTCACATTCAGCTGGCTCCAGATTCTTACAGTTTTAATTTCTAAATATATCCCCAATTCATCTTTTTTCCCTTTCCCTGCTCCCACTGTTTGTTCATGAGGTCATCAGATTTAATCTGGAAAACTGGCTTTTCTACGTTCTTTTTACTTCCTTTAAAATCCATCTTACATACAACCTCCAAATTCAGTTATTTAAAAAGAAAATCATAAAAAGATGCTCAGGATCATTAATCATTAGGGAAATGCAAATCAAAGCCGTAGCAAGAGATCACTTCACACCCCTTAAGCTAGCTATAATATAACTTAAAAAAAAAACAAGTTTTATTAAGAATGCAAAGAAATTGGAACTCTCATCCCTTGTTGGTAGGAATGTAAAATGGTGAAGCTGCTGTGGGAAACAGTTTGGTGATTTCTTAAATAGAATTACTACATGACCCAGCAACTCCACTCCTAGGTATAGTAAAAAAGTCTGAAAACAGACATCAAACACTTGTACATAAAAGAAACTGAAAGGAGGCACCCAAACACTATGTATAGCAGCACTATTCACATTAGCGAAAAGGTGGAAACAACCCAAATGTTCATCAACGAATGAATGGATAAACATAATGTTTCATAGCCCTACAATGGGGTATTATTCAGCCATAAAAGGGAATGAGGCCGGGTGCAGTGGCTCACGCCTGTAATCCCAGCAATTTGGGAGGCCAAAGCGGGCGGATCACCTGAGGTCAGGAGTTTGAGACCAGCCAGGCCAACATGGTGAAACTCTGTCTCTACCAAAAACACATAAATTAGCTGGGCGTGGTGGTGGGCGCCTATAATCCCAGCTATGGGATTGACTTATGGAATGTTATGTAAAACAGGGAACTGTTTTGTATAACAGGGAAGCTGAGGTAGGAGAATTGTTTGAACCCGGGAGTCGGAGGTTGCAGTGAGCCGAGATTGCACCACTGCACTCCAGCCTAGGCGACAAGAGCGAAACTCCATCTCAAAAAAAAAAAAAAAAAAAAAAAAAAAATGAAGTACTGACAAGTGCTACAACATGGAAGAACTTCAAAAGCATTATGCTAAGTGGAAGAAGCCAGACACAAAAGGTCACATATAGTGTAATTCCTTTTATAAGAAATATTCAGAATAGGTAAATTCACAGAGATAGAAAGCAATTGAGGGTTGTCAGGAGCTGGGAGGAGTGGGGGGAGTGGCTACTTAATGGGTACAGGCTTTCTTTTGGGGTGATAACAATGTTTTGGAACTTGATACAGATGGTGGTTGCACAACACTGGGTGTACTATATGACACTGAATTATACACTTTAAACAGTTAATTTTACGTTATGTGGATTTTATCTCAATTTTTAAAAAAATGTCAGAAAAGGTGGAGGAGGAAGACATTATTAAATAAAAGGGTCGGAGTGATACAATGTGAGAAGGACTCGAATTGCCTTTGCTAACTTTGAAGGTGGAAGGGGCCATGAGCTAAGGACTGTGACCATGTTCTAGAAGCTGGAACAGGCAAGAAAATGGATTCTCCCCTCAAGCTTCGGAAGGGAATGCAGTTCTGCCTACACTTTGAGTTTAAACTAGTGAGACCTGTTTCAGACTTCTGACTTACAGAACTGTCTGATTAGTTGATGTTGTTTAAGCTGCCCAAACAAAACGAAGCGAAGCAAAGCAAAGACCTGTAATTCTTAGCATATGACACCTCTTTCCACCAAAATTTTTCCAAGATACTTCATTGCTACTAAAAGACAATACGCCATGAAAGCCACACTCAGATTTGGTCCCTACTAACCTCTCCACGAGTCTCATACGTCACTCCTGTTGGCAGTGCTACCCTTTCTAGTGCTTCCTTTCCAGCACCCTTGGCCTGATTTTCATCTGCTTCTGCAGGACTCAGTTGAGACTGCTCCTCTCCAGGCCATGTTAAGTTTCCTTCCTTAGTGCTCCATAGAATCTTGGAAGTGTCTCTATCCTTGCAATTGTGACCTTTGGCTTATGTGCTGATTATGTACTCCTGGAGGTCAACGTATATCCTTAAAGTTTCAGGACCTATACCACACCCTCCCTCACTTCCTGCAGAGAATAGTGCTTATAAAAGATTGTTGAATGAACAACTGTACAGAACTTAGTCCACAGAGGAAAGTGGCGTATAAGCGTTATTAGCAGAAGTGGGGTTGAGTCTTCTCCCCAGGTTGGTGCTCTTACCAGCTGCCTAAAAATATTCAGAAAAAAAAATTGCCCTGTAATGTTATCAGATATGTCTATGTGGAATCTGTTGTTTGTGGGCCAGAATACTTAAGAAAATATTACTCTTTCTCCTTGTACTTTTCCTTTCCTAGTTCCCCAAGTGTAACCAAACCCTTTGGTGATCTTTTGGCTTAGAAAAAGTTTTTGTTATGGACCAGAAGCAGAAGTTGTCAGTAAGAATTTCTCTTCCTGGCTTTTCCTAAGCCTCAGCTTTGACAAGTTCATGCAAAGCATTTTAAGGACAATTAGAAGGGGATAGATTTTTTTTTTTTCCCACAGATCAAAATAAAAGGTCAAAGACGTGTACGTATTTGAAGTAGATGAAAGGGGAGAAGGAAAACCCATGCCCTATTGCATGGTCAAGACCTATGCAGCTGGAAAGACCTTCCAGGGAGGGTGTGAGAGTGGTAGTTGTACCTTAGGTACTGGTGCAGTACCTAAGCTGCCCAAACAAAACGAAGCAAAGCAAAAGACCTGTAATTCTTAGCATATGACACCTCCTCCCACCAAAAATTTTCCAAGATACTTCATTGCTACTGAAAGACCAGAAGCAAAGAAAAGGTGCAGAAGCAAAGAAATGCCTGTTCAAGGAAACACTCTGGGCTTGGCTAATGAGGATGCAGGGGCACTAGGGAGACACCGATCATTAAATGTCTTTCCCCCAATTTCCATGCACTACCTAGCCTCTTGGATTCTGGTGTGACTGTATGCTGTGAAGGGGCTTTGGAGGGATGGAAGCCCCACAAATTAGTGTGAAGGGGGTCTAAGAATTGTACCTAGTTTAAGGGAAAAAATTATATTTCTCACATCTTTGAATTTGTGAACTAAGATTAATACACACTTAAATATTGATAAATGGATGAAAGCATCAAGCTATGGAGGAAAGGGGGATCAAAATGAACCCCTCACCCTCAAATATCTCTTCTGGAGACCTTTAGTGCCTGAAATGATCACATTTTGGTTTTTTTAAAACCTTATTTTAATAAAGTCACTGAAGGAGGCAAGAGTATACGTTGCAAGGACTGTTGGATAGAAAGCCAAAGACCTGGGTCAATTTCCAATGCATTGAACCAGACTGTGAAGGAAGTAGTTTGCCTTTGATGTTAACCCTCTGGGTGGTGCTTCTCCCCACTTCCTCTGCCCATCTCCAGAATAAGCTGTGTTTTCAGGCCTTTTCTTTCCTTATCAAAATCGGTGAAAATAATCCGGGAAAGTTTCAGGAGACCTACTCTGTCTTCAGGTACCTACCAGTTAGGAGAAGGAGAAGAAATGAATGTGACACATGAAATTATTGCCAGATATCCTCACTGTAGTGTGGAATAGTTTATCAGATCATCCAGTCACCTAAGAAAACAATTGTTGAGATGGAATGAATATTTGTGCCTCCCCAAATTCATATGTTGAAACCTTAATTCTAATATGATAGTGCTTAGCAGTGAGGCTTTGGGGAGGTAATTAGGTCATGAGGGTGGAGCCCTCATAAATGTGATTAATGCCCTTATAAGATGGGGCCAGAAAGTTAGCTAGTTCTCTGTCTGCCACATGAGGATCCAAGGAGAAGGCAGCTGTCTGGAATCTAGAAGAGGGCCCCTATCAGAACCCAACCATGCTGCACCCTAATCTCAGACTTCCAGCCTCCAGAACTGTGAGAAAGTAAATTCTTATTGTTGAAGTCACCTAGTCTATGGCAGTCTGTTATAGCATCCTGTATTGACAATGTTTCAAGGGAACAGTGGTTAGAAAGGAGAAATTTTGACTAATTGGGAGGAGGAGGAAGTTATTAGCGAAGGTTAGGACTGTGGGTACTATTGAGGTACGGATTGGGGGACTATGTGAGGAAATGTGTGGCTGCACAGTAGACTGTTCACAACCAATATGGCAGAAGCACCAGAGCCTCTGGGCTAAGGAGAGGCAGTGTCTTGGTTTGGGCTGCCATAACAAAATACCATAGGGTGGGTGGCTTAAGCAATGGAGATTAATTTTCTTAGAATTATGGAGGCTGGACATTTGACATCAGGGTGCCAGCATGGTTTGTTTCTGGTGAGGGCTCTCTTCCTGGCTTCCAGCTGTTTTATTGCAGTGACCTCACAAGCCCTTTCTTGGGTCCTGAGCCTAGAGGGTGAGGGAGAGGAAAGGATCTTCTTCTCTTCCTCTTCTTACAAAACCACCAATCCTATCAGATTACTGCCTCTCCCTTATGACATCATTTAGCCACAATTACTTCCTAAAAGCCCTATCTCCAAACACAGTCCCTTTGAAGGTTAGGGCTTCAAGTATGAATTTTTGGAGTGGGTTAAGGAGGACACAATTTAGTTCATAGCAGACAAAGAAAGAAAGAGGTGGGAAGAACAGAGAACCTATCTCCTAACTTCACCTCCAGTGATACTCGTTTCTTCATAATACTTTCCTCTTTAAAGAACAACAAATCCACTTCATTTTTCTAATAGAATTATGAGAATATAGAGAGTACACTGCTTTTGCTTTACGTGAAAGACAAGTGTTTTGTAATAACCAATGGTGAACTAGAAGGGAGGCCTTGAGCATTCCAAACACATTTCTAGGGCACCAGAACTGACAAACGTGGGATTAATCACCAGACACTGAAAATTCAATGGTACTATTGTGTAGATTACACATAATAAAGCTCACCAGTCCTGACAGGCGTGATCTGTTTACTGCCCTAGTGGTGGTAAAATTGAACACTTGTCAAATAGGATGCTTTTGTTAGTTCCTTTTTACAGTTTAGTATCCATGTCATCAGGAATAATTTGCATGTAGGTCACAGATTCATATCTGTTGGTGAAGTCAAATTACTGGTGAGGAGGATTGTGGGCAAGGAGAGGCTTTTGCGTGGTGGCATTGTGCAAGAGTGTTGCTATCAGAGTCTGAAAATCAGCCTTCACTTGAGATTTGACAAGTGTTGAGGTGCTGGAAGTGTGACTTCCAATTTGGAGTCAGTTTGTCACTTTCAGCTTCATTAAAATACGACTGTGGACGATCTTAGCTGATAATTGACAAAACATTCCATATTTTGCTAGAAGGTTCTTTTAGGGATGCTCCCAGTCAAACTTGATTAAAAGGAAAGTTTTATATAATTGTTAAAAGCAACTTTTGTAGCTTATGTTTGGTGAAGTTTAATGTGACACCCAAAATATAACAATACGCTTGCTGCGTGTTTTGTAAAAGGAATAGTGAAAGCTTTCATGCTTTTATTTGTAACTGAGGCCATGGGCTTATGCCATCATTAAATAAATATTTCAAGGATAAAGTGAAATAGTACCCCAGAGGGTCTAATTGCGCTCCTTTGAAGTAACAGTCATATAATCTCTCTTTTCCTCTCTACCAGGTGGGTTTTATTTGAGTGAATGGAGAGATAGCTTGTTTCTGCTTGGGCAGCGGTCCACAAACCAGGTGGCAGATAATATCTGAATTTAGGTGTCTATTCCACTCATTCATTTTTTTCCCTAACTAAATCACAACAGCCAGAGGCATATAGTAAATATAAATTCGTCAACTCGACCACATAAAAATTAACAAAAATTCTTGCCCCCTAAATAAGCAAAGTTAAATGGCAAATGACAAGCTGGACAAAATAATTTCATGGTATTAACAAAGAGTTAATTTCCTAAATACAGTAGATTGGCATCATTAACGATAGTTATGTTCTATAAAGTCACTGAGAAAGCTGAATTAGCGACTACTGAACTATTGCTCCTGTGGGAAATAAAGGGTTAGTTTCCTGTGAGAGCCTTTGGTCACAACATTTTCCTCAACTAATCAATATATAACCTTGTTCTGTATGTGTTTCTGTTTAAAGACACCTTATTGAATACATATTGTTGTTATATATTCTTTAGTATATAATGTTCATTAACATTGAACTCATGGCCAGCAGTGCTATAACTCATGCTTTAAAAAAGCTTATCTAACACCTGGATTTTCTCCATAGGCACACCACAGCCTGCTCACCCTTAGGAACACTGGAGAGCTCTACAGCTCTACATTTAGGGGCCATTTTCAACAGCAAAATCACCAGTAAAAAAGCATGAAAAAGTGGAAAATGTGGAAAATATGGCACTAAATAGACCATGAAAAGACACTTGTTTACAGTATGAGAGCCAGAACAGGGAGGCAGAGAGTCACCTTGTTTGACCTCAGCTAACAAATGTTTTGCTGCTCTGTGCCTGTCTGTGAGTGACCATGATGACCCTGTGAGTATTGATTTGAAGTATTATTCTTGAATAATGAGGATCAATTTTATATTTAAAGGGTTTACAAAAAGCAATATGAAAAAGACCACCTGCCCATTAGGAAAATGGGCAAAGGTAATTATATTAGTCCATTTTGCATTGCTATAAAAGAATACCTGAGACTGAGTAATTTACAAAGAAAAGAGGTTTATTTGGCTCACAGTTCTGCAGGTTGTATAAGAAGCATGGTGCCAGCATCTGCTCAGTTTCTAGTGAGGCCTAAGGAAGCTTATAGTCATGTGGAAAGAAAGGGGATCTGCTGTGTCACATGGCAAGAGAGGCAGCAAGAGAGAGGGGAGGAGGTGCTAGGGTCTTTTTAAACAATCAGCTCTCATGTAAACTAGAGGGGATTGCACTAATTCATCATCAAGGGGATGGCATCAAGCCATTCATGAGGGATCTACCCTTTGACCCAAACATCTTCTACTAGGTTCTACCTCCAACACTGGGGATCACATTTCAACATGAGATTTGGAGGAGACAAACACTCAAACTGTATCAGTAATGAACAGACAGATCTCAAAATAGGAAAGACAAATGACTCCTAAATATATGAACAGATGCTCAACCTCCCTCATAATAAGAAAAATTATCACATTAAGATAAAATTATATTGAGATGCCATTTTTAAACCTATCAGATTTTCAAAGATAAAGAATTTTAATAAACTATTGTGTTGAAGAGGTAGTGAGGAAATAGGCACTCTCATACTTTGCCTATGTGGTTATAAAATGATACAATATTAAATACTAAATCCCATGTCCTTCCCCATGACCACGTCTGGTACTTGGGGATACCAGAGTACTCTTTTCTCTACCCATGACCCCTTTAAAGTTATAGTTTTGATGTTTATGTACATATGTTTCTAAGCAGGAAAGTAGGATGAGGAGAAGGTAGAAGAGAGTATGCAGTATTGCTTTATCCTACTTCTCTATATTCATTTATATCTTATTTGTATCTAATTGTATCTTCCTACTAGTGGACACCAAGCATTCCTGCCCTGGGTCGTTAGTGATAAAAATCTAGGTCTTGCATTCTCCCCATTTCGGATCAGTCTCAGGCTATTTTCAGATGCCTCTCCTTTTTTTCTGCTGTTAAATTTATCTGATAGAATTCTGAATTCCTTCTCTGTGTTATCTTAAATTTATTTGAGTTTCCTCAAAACAGCTATTTTGGATTCTCCATCTGAAAGGTCACATATCTCTCTTTCTCCAGAATTGGTCCCTGGTGCCTTATTGCATTTGGTGAGGTCATGTTTTCCTGAATGGTCTTGATATTTGTAGATGTTCATCTGTGTCTGGGCATTGAAGAGTTAGGTATTTATTGTAGTCTTTGCCGTCTGGGCTTGTTTGTACCTGCCCTTCTAGGGAAGGCTGTCCAGATTTTTGAAAAGATTTAGGTGTTGTGATCTAAGCTGTATCTGCTTTAGGTGGCCTCCCAAGCCTGGTATCGCTGTGGTTCTTGCAGACTTGTGGAGGTACTGCCTTGATGGTCTTGGTCAAGATCCAAGAGAATTCTCTGGATTACCCAGAAACTCTTATTCTGTTTTCTTACTTTCTCCCAAACACAGTCTCCTTCTCTGTTCTGAGCCACCTGAAACTGGGGGTGGAGTGACACAAGCACCCCTGTGGCCACCACCACTATGACTGTGCTGGGTCAGACCTGAAGCCAGCACAGCACCAGGTCTTGCCCAAGGCCTCCTCTAACCACTCTCCGGCTACTGCATATGTTTGCTCAAGGCCTAGGGCTCTACAATCAGCAAGTGGCAATACCAGCTAGGCCCATGTCCTTCCCTTAAGGGCAGAAAGTTCCTCCAGGCCCCAGGGAGGTCCAGAGGTGCTGTCCAGGAGCCAGAGACTAGAGTCAAAACCTTGGAAATCTACCTGGTGTTCTATTGTACCGCAGCTGAGCTGGCACTGAAATCACAAGACATAGTTCTTCCCATTCTTCCTTCCTCTTTCAAAAGGCATAGAGCTTCACCTGTGGCCACTGCCTCCACAGGCCCACGGGGAGTACTGCCAGACTTCCTCCAAAGTACCCTTAAAGCCCAAGCAAGGGCTCCTCAATCAGCTTGTGGTGGATGCTGTCTGGCCTGGGACTCATCCTCAGGGGAATGGGCTCTGCTGTAGCCCAGAGCAGGTCCAGAAATGTCATCCAAGAGCTGAGTCCTGGAATCGGGGACCCCAAGAGACTGCTTGGTGCTCTACCCCACTGTGGCCAAGCTAGGACCTAAGGTGCAAGTCAAAGTCTGCTTTTCTTTTCCTTCTGCTTTTCTCAAGCAGAAGGAGTCTTGCCTTGTAGCCGTCACAGCTGGGAATGTGCTGAGTCTCACCTGAAGCCAGTAAGTCTCAGAGTCTCACTTAATGGCCCTCCACCTAGCACCTGGGTATCGCTGCTGGTTATTCGGGGCCCAAGGGCTCTTCAGTTAGCAGGTGATGAAATGCTGCCAGGACTGTGTCCTTCTCTTTAAGGAAGCAGGTTCCCTTCTGCCCCAGTGTGTGTCTAGGAATGTTGTTCAGGAGCTGGGGCCTGGAACGGGGACCTCATGACTCTGACCAGTGCCCTATCCTGCTGTGGCTGAGCTGGTATCCAGGATGCAAGACAGAGTCCTCCCTACTCTTCCTTCTCCTTTCCTTCAGCGGAAGGAATGTGTCTCTTTTGGAGCTGCAAACTGTGCAGCCTGGGATTAGGAGAAGGGTGATTCTAGTACGCTCTTAGCTGCCGCAGCTGTTGTCTTAGTAGTTGTGTGCCTCCTCAATCCACTGTCTCTGGGCCCAGTTCAGCCCTAGGACTTGTCTGGGAGTTGCAGCCTGGACTGCCTTTCATGTTTATTTAGACCCCCAGAGTGCTTTAGCCTGCTGTGGAGAGGCTTGCAAGAACTCAAGCTCCCGCTGGAATTGGTGATTCCCCTCTGGCTAGGGCTAGTTTAAATGCTGTCTCTACAGGTGAGTGGTTTGGTTTTCCTTTCTGCTGTAACAGGACAGCACTGAGTTCAATGCGTCACAATTGCTTCACTTTCCCTCTCCTAGAGCTCTGAAATGCCCTTCTCTCCACCCACACCATCGCTGCTGGAGGAAGGGGGCAAATGGGGGAGCGGGGAGTGGGGAATAGGGGATTGGGGAGGGATGACATCTGTGATTTAAGACTGTTTTTTCGGGCCAGGCATGGTGGCTCACACCTGTAATCCCAGCACTTTGGGAGGCCGAGGCAGGCAGATCACGAGGTCAGGAGTTTGAGACCTGCCTGGCCAGCATGGTGAAACCCCGTCTCTACTAAAAATACAAAAAAAATTCTCCAGGCGTGGTAGCACACGCCTGTAGTCCCAGCTACTTGGAAGGCTGAGGCAGGAGAATTGTTTGAACCTGGCAGGCGGAGCTTGCAGTGAGCTGAGATCGTGCCATTGCACCGCAGGCTGGGCAACACAGTGAGACTCCGTCTCAAAAAAAAAAAAAAAATAAGACTGTTTTTTTCTACCTCTTATGTGCCTCTTTTAGTGATATGAAGTTAAAACCAAGTACTGTGAGTGCTCACCTGATTTTTGGTTCTTATGAAGGTGCTTTTTTTCTATAGACAGTTGTTAAATTGGTGTCCTTGTGTGTGTGGGTCGCTTGGGGGAGACTTCTGTTCCACCATCTTGCTTTGACTCCTCCTTTTAATCTTCTGTAACTATTCAAAATCTCAAGACCCCTGTCCTATTTCAACCCTTCACATCAAATTTTCATAGCTCTTAACTTATAGAGAAAATTGAAGCCATGAAGTATAAAATGTCTTGACTTGTCCCCTATCTTTAAAAGATTTGTCTAGATACCTACTTAGCCTTACTTTTCCCCCTTATAGATGAAGGATGAAGTTTCTTGAATCCAAGTTCAACTTGCTAGAGCCTGCCTCTCTTTGTTCTCATGCAGGTTGAAACTCTCCTCTCCGTCTCTACTGATTTATTATATAAAGATTCTCATATTTCATTAAAAAAAAAAAAAAAGCTCTCTTCACCCTGTTACCACTCTGGTTACTGGTATTTCTTACTCATGCTTCTTTTCTCAGCCAAGCTTCCCAAAAGCATGTCTTTTCATCCTGCCTCCTCTTCCTCCCTTTTCTCTTCACTGTGGGATTCACAGTAAGCTACTGTCCACAGTCCCACTCCTTGGAAACTGTTATGCCAAAGGTTATACTTGTCTTCTCAAATGTTGCAGCCAGTGGAGAAGTTTTAATCCTTGTCTTAAGAGACCTCTTATTGGATTCACAGTGTTAGCTAGCTAGTTTTTTTCCTCTTAAAACCCTCTACTCCTGTGGCTTGGGTGACATCACTTTACTTGTTTTATCCCACTTCTTGAGTACTCCTTGTCAGAAGCGAGTCTTCCTTTTACCCATTAAACATCTATGTTCTGGAGAATACGTCAGCTGCCCGCAGCTCTTCTTACCCTATCGTTTCCTAAACAACCAAATCTATTAGTTTTATTTACTTCCAACATGTGAATCAGTAAACTTCCATCTCTAAAAGTGAACCCTCCAGCCATGAACATATGTGACATCTCCACCTGGAGGCCACATAAGAACATGTCTGAACTGAATGCAACATGTCTGCTACCCTCATTCTCATTCAACTTGCTTTCTTCCTGCCTTTGATTTCCCCATGTGCTCTCCCCTGCACCCATCCCAAGTCACCCCAAGCCACATGTGGTCAATAGTGAAGTCTTTCAGGGCATATTTTGATTTGATTTTGCATCAGTCACAGTCCTGGCAGGAACCTGATGGCATGAGCAAATGATGTGACTAAGGAGTGTGAAAACCACTGTGTAAAGGGACTTGTTACAAAGTGTGGGCAGGATTTAGGGAAACCATAAAAGAACGGCACCGTGCACTGGACTGGAACAGCAGAGAGTGCCCACCACTCTCATCCTGATAGGGCAAGAAGAAGGGGAGGTGACCAGAACCTGGAGGCTGTGCCTCTCCAGAGAAGACTGCCTGGTAAGAGCTGTCATCTGGCCAGGAAGGAGGAAGGGAAAATAATCTGAGACTCACTTTCCTCCTATCCTTCTTCTACGGGTACCTACCACTGGCTGAACTCAACTGGAAGCGAGTGGACAAGGAGCTGATTGAATCAGTCCATACAGATCAGCCTCCTCAGTTAGAGAGCTGGGTGGAGAAGTGAGGAGGATGGATCTGGAGGGTCAAGTGGAAAATATCCAGGACAGACTCCTGCGGGGACTCAGCATACAGCTGTTACTATTTATACTAGGGTTTTGCTGACCTTGATGCAATTTCATACGTTTCCCTTCTCAGTCTCTAGCATTCTTTCTGTTTTTCCCCTTTGGCTCTGGCTTTCTCCCACTTTTCTTTCAAACTGGCTTTATGCCTCTGACTGAGTCCATATGTCCCAAGAGTTCTGGCATCATGTAAGGCTCTACTCAGGCATGTGGTGGGATTCCTGTTCTCTGGGACAGTGACACTAGATGAGGGCTGAAACTGTTTATTTCCCTCAGCAGAGTTTCCTGGCAAACGTCCACCTGTAGAATCATCTGTTCATGAGAGTCTAAAGAATCTTACGAAGTTCTAGGTGACCAGAAATGAGTAATTAGAAGGGAGGGAGGTAGGGATTTTGTTTAGAAGCAGTGATTTCCTAATAATGCCTAGATGTTACTGAATGTCTTTTTTACAAACATTCCAGGGTTTAGAGACATGAAAATATAATATTTTGTTATTGTTGTTTTTGAGATGGAGTCTCACTGTTGCAAGGCTGGAGTGCAGTGATGCGATCTTGGCTCACTGCAAACTCTGCCTCCCAGGTTCAAGCGATTCTTCTGCCTCAGCTTCCCGAGTAGCTGGAACTACAGGTGTGCGCCACCATGCCCAGCTAATTTTGTAGTTTTAGTAGAGATGGGGTTTCACCATGTTGGCCAGGATGATTTCAACCTCTTGACCTTGTGATCTGCCTGCCTGGGCCTCCCAATGTAATATATCTTAGTTTGAGAAATCTTACACACAAGATCCCTTTTACTTATCGTATTTCTTGGTTCTTTCACTTTAAAGTATCCTATTTTGTTCTACTGGGGAGGTAGAATTAGCAAACAAGACGTCTTCAATTATTTGCAGCTTGGCATTTGTGTCTGTCAAAAGGCTGGTAAAACGAAAATTCTGTGTAAGAGGAAAATGCTTATCATGGATGCCTATTTTCTTGGGGAAATGTCACTTCATCCATTCCATAAGGTCTTTGTAAGTTGGTCTTCCATGAGCTCCATCATCCTTAGCCATAGAAATTGATATTTCATACAAGTTGTGCCAAAAATAAAGTATCCTTCCTCTAGTAACATGTTTGGGGTAGAAGTGAGTATGTGACCCTTAAGAGATCAATAAAAATCCTTTCCTGGATTGATGTACACACTGGAAAAGACACATTCCTTTGAAGTAGGGTGGCTGAGTTGGGAAGGTGTGAATCTGGGGCAGCTATTTGTAGTCAGGTTCTTATTTGGAAGCTGTAGAAATCCACTCTGGATGGTTTAAGCAGAAAAGAAATTTGTTAGAAGCCTGTTGAGGAGGAGATGTTGGTCAAAGGATACACAATTTCAGTTACATAGAAGGAATAAGTTCAAGAGACCTATTTTAAAATGCCCTGACTGGTTAATAACAATGTATTGTATTCTTGCAAATTGTTAATACAGTAGATTTGAAGTGTTTTCAGTACAAAAAAAAGTACATGAGGTAATGCATATATGTTAATTGTCTTGATTTAGTCATTCCATTATGTATACATATTTCAAATCATGTTATACAAGATAAATAGGTACAATTTTATATGTCTATTAAACTTTTTTTTTTTTTTGAAACAGCGTCTTGCTCTGTCGCTCCGGCTGGATTGTAGTGGCATGTGGCCCGATCTCGGCTCACTGCAACGTCTGCCTCCCGGATTCAAGCAATTCTTCTGTCTCAGCTTCCCGAGTAGCTGGGACTACAGGCATGTGCCACCACGCCTGGCTAATTTTTGTATTTTTAGTGGAGATGGGGTTTCATCATATTGGCCAGGCTGATCTTGAACTCCTGACTTCGTGATCCACCCGCCTCGGCCTCCCAAAGTGCTGGGATTACAGGCATGAGCCACTGCACCTGGCCTAAACATTTTTTAATAAAAATTAATTTTTAAAATAGCTTATTACCAAGTAGCAGATGGTATCCCTGGGGTGGCCAGAGAATCAGGCACTATATTCACCAACTGGAATATGGCTCTAAATTATACCTCAGGCCTGGTCCAGTGAGGACACCATTGCTATCATGGCTGAGCCCTAAGCTCTCCAGCCCACAGAGCTGACACTGAGCCTAGGATGCTAGACATCACATTAGTGTAGCAGCTGCTGCTGTTGCCCCAAAAATGTGAGTTCAACAGGGAGAAGGCCTCAAAGTTTCTTTTTTTAAATTTTGCTTTCTAGCTCCAAATTTAGGAAGACCATGTCTGATTGGGGTAGTCTGGGTTATATGCCAGATCCCCAGCTGCAAAGGCGTATGGGAAATCAAACATCTGACATTTTCAGCTTTTATACTGGGAGGGCACATGCCCCACCAAGACTTATGAGGCAGGAAATTCCCTAAACATAGAGAGGAGTTCCAGATGCTACAGAACGAAAGAATGACCAATACCATTACAATAGCCACCTTCCCTATCATGGGAGAACTGGTCTGCAGGATTAAGCCAACGTAAAGGAGGGAGAAAAGCCAAGAGATGGAGAGACAGACAAAGCCCAGATGACATTATTGAAGCCTCTGAATCTAGATGTGCCTGAAGCTTTTTTTCCCCTCTCTGGCCTTACGTAAGCTGATAAATTCCCTTTTTGGCTTTAGTTACATACTCCCTTATGAGCTGAGCGTCTATCACTTGTAAACAAGAGATTCCTGCCTTATATGGTGCTGCGTTCATTATTAGTGTAGAAATCATATTCTTGCTTCTTTATTGGGGCATTTTTACAGAGTTCTCCCTGCCAATGCTTTTTGAATACTCTTGATGCGCTGACACATGGACAAGCCTGAGTGGGGAGGGAGAGAAGCCCATGCCTGTCAGCTGGCCTGGGAGGTTGGCCAGTCTCTGCCTTGTCCTGTGTAAATGCTTTCTCAGATCAAATTATCCAGATTTTCTCTAATTTTGCTCCTGTCTCCTCTATTTCAAGGAATACTGTTCTCAGCTAAAGAGAGCATGAAATCTGTGCTCTGTGTCCAGTTGCAGGGTCAAGGTGTCTGCTTTGACTGTCTCTAAGATTTATGGATTTGTACAGGAATCCATTTGTAAACATTTGATTAGAGGCCGGCTCCTTCCTCTCCAGGAGTTGGCATATGTGTGGCCCCGTGGAATTAGTGTTCTGGTGTAGGACACACCCCAAGGATTTATTCTCTGGGGGAATAAACATCTTGGAGCTGTTCCCTCATTTTCTGGGGCAGAATACTTGTTGCCTTGTCCCCCTTCACCTTCCTAAGCACCTCTGGCCTCCCTGTTTCTTGGATCCAACCCGGTCAGGGACTCACCCCAGCTCCGTGGAGCAGGGACTTGGGTATGGATTCTGGAAACTCCTTTCTGCTTGTCTGATCATCTTCACTTCTCTAATGGCCCAGGGAGCTGAGGCCTTTAGGAGAAATGGATGAGAGGTCAAGGAATTCAAATAACATATGAATGGAAAGTCTAAGGTCTTCTTGGCATCCAAAACGGTACCCATTTCTCCTAAATGGCTCAGACGCTCCTGTGGCTAGAGTGTTCTTTCATCTGATGTCACTGAGAGGCTGAAATGCAGATTCTGCATGTCTCTGGCACTTCTTGGGTTTATGAGGATGGGTCCCTCTGCTCAAACTGCCCTTTCCTGGGGAACCCTGAGAAGTTCCAGGCTACCCAGGAGCTGGTGAATAGGCAGAAGAGGAAAGGCCTGGGATGGTCTGGGTGAGTGGGGGGAACCTGGGCTGAAGGCTGACGTGTCTTCCGCTTGGTTGCCCCTGAGGTGGGGCTGGGCACCTGACAGTCCTGGCTGGCCCTTAAGCTGATAAAGCATTGGTCATCAGAATGCAGCAGGTTGGGCTGTGATTCCTTGCCATTCAGATGAGCTGAAGCCAAACAACTCATAAGATGTCTCTTATCTTACCCTATCTCAGTGTACACATTTAGGCCCTAAATCCTCTTTCTGCATTAGGATTTTCAGTGAATCTACTGAATAAATAGCAGATGCTGAAGAACTGAGTGATGATACATTTCTCACTTTTCAAACAGCAACTTGATGGCATTTAACTTCTCTTGAAGCTTCCAGACTCTGGAATATATCACACTTATTGGCTGAATTTCCCTTTGAACTTGGAGGGTTTTCAGCAGACATGAGTAACTGGTGAACAGAAGTTGTGGTCAGCATGTGGTGTGGATCCTAGAGGAAGTGAAAGCAGGTATTTAAGATGATCATTCAATTCTTCAAGGCATTTCCTTTTTCTATAAAAAGATTATATATTAACCTGATTAGAAATATGTAAATAAGCTGCCTCCTTCCTTTTATTTTCATCTGTTGCTCTGCAAAATCCATTCTTTCTCTGGGAATGGAAGGAACTGATGTAATTGTTCTGTGTGGAAGACAATGAAGAGCCATTGGATCCTTGCCAAGTACATTTCCTGCCAGGGCCTGTTCCTGCACTCAGTTTAATTATGAGCAATTGTTTGGGCTGTGATGTGAAGAAATATTAGAGAATGGAAAAAAAGAAGACCAGAGTTCAGAATATTATGCTACAACTGATTCATGTTTTGGCAAGAACTCTTAACTAGATTTTATGCTTTCGCCTTGTGATGGTATCATAGGGAACAGCTTTGCCATATAAGCACATAAAGCCCAATCGTACGGTTTATTTTGAAAAGGTCCAAGTAAAAGCATTTGAAAAATTCAGGAATCACACCAGCCATAGGGTAGAGTTCTGTGTTAATCATGTGCGGTGCCCTCATCAGAGGGACCGCAGTTATTTTAAACTGCATGTTAACACCACCTATATTTAGCTGGTTTGTCAAATTTTACTGCTTAGTTTTTCATATATTTGACAAATCTCACATTTTACAGAGAGGCTCTGATTAATTCTCACGGTGTGTGCTCGGAGAGGGACGTGAAGCCAGTGGAAGTTGAACTCTGTGAGGAAGGCTGGGAACAGAGACAGGTTTTTCTGGATCCCGGTCTGAATCAGGCCAACCAGGAGCCTAGTGTCCTCAAGCGGCCACTGCTGGGAACGTGATGTAGGCAAGGAGCTGGAGATCAGACTCCACATGGGCCACTGACCATTTCTGTTTTTTGATTAATAAAGGAAAAGACAAATACAGAAAAGCATAACAAGAAATTTTAAGTAGCCTAATATCTCACCACCTAGAGATAACGCCTATATGGCTTCAAGTCTTTCTCTAGCTTGTGTTTACACATAAGCATATATTTTTGAATAATTACAACCATTCAACATAAACTGTTTTGTATGATACTTTTCTAATTAAAATGTATCATGAGCATTTCCCTTGCTTCTAATTCAAAGGAAAGAAGTTTTAGTAGCTGGATGTGGTTACCTTTAATAGCTGTACATTCACTCTGAATACCAGTTGGTTTTGTATACATATTTACTGTGGCTACTGTGGCTGTTTTAATTAGTGTCTGTTTGAATCTCATCGAGGTTGAGCAATTTTTTCATATTTATGGCCATTTATTTGATTCTTCTTTGGTGAATTGCCTATTTACATCCTTTACCCATATTTCTATGATGGAGACATTGAATTAATTCTAATTGATTTAAAAGATCTCTCTCTCTTGAACACATTAACTCCCTTTATCATATCTTATAAAAAGGTTTTCACAATTGTTTCCTTTCTTGTTCAAGATTCTTTTAAGATGGGAAGATTTACATTCTTATGCAGTCACATACATCAGGTTTTTTTCTTTATTTTTTTCTACCTTTATGTTCAGAAAAGACTCTGGGTCTCAACATCAGACACTTTTAATCCATATTTTCATTCTTTCATGGACACAATTTTACATTTAACACCCTCTCACATCTTAGATTTCTTTTGCTGTGTGATATGTAGGATGGTTTTTGATGGGTCCTGCATTTGTCTGGTATTCATTTTGTTTTGAATTGACTTATGGCTATTCTTGCCCTATTATCAGACTGCTTGAACTATTATAACTTTATAGTTTGCCTTCATTATCTTCTAAGGCAAGTCCTCCCTCTTTTTACTATTATTTCCTTCTTTAAAAAGCCGTCAATGATTAAAATAACATTTTTACTTAAGTGTTTTCAATTGAATTTTGTCTTTTGGCTGTAGTTAGGAAAGATGACCAAAACAATTGGTTCTCAATATTCAGCTAATACTAGATACTCTGGATTCATACTTAGTATTTATTTGCATTGATTTCACTCCACCTAGCTTGTTTCCAAAAATGGCAGAAAATACCGTGCTGCCCATTCTAACAGATAGAGTCTCAGCGGTAAGCATATTACATTTTTAATGGAGAAATTATGTGGACATTTTTCTACTGAAATAGTCACAGTTAAATAAAATGAATGGTATGCCAGCATCCAGTATATATCTGAAGACTGCTGTGGAAGATTAAAAATTAGAGACCATCGAAAATTTCTCTTCCTCAGCACCACTGAGAACAGGAACAGGAAATGTCCCAAGCGACACTTGCTCACAGAGGATTAATGATAGGAAGTGACCTTGAAGCTTCGTTCCCAAGAAATAGAAACAAACTTTCCCTGGCAGCTGATGGCAGATAACTCTGAAACCAAAGGAATGTAAGTGAATTTTAAGGGGGGTGAGGAGAAGAGATTGTGGAGTAAGAACGTGGTTCCAACCATGACCAACTGGAATTTTAATCAAATAACAAAGTGGTCACTGCCCTGCGTAGCCACTGTTGTGCTCTTAACCAAGATTTTCTTCTTACTGCAGATAAATCGAGACATTTCACATTGAGTTTTTCCCACTGCAATGCATGAAGCTGTGTAATCATCCACCTAAGATTATCATATGAAAGAAGTGTGATTTCAATTCTTTTTGATTTGTCCACATCTCTGAAGAACACACTTTTGATGTGTATAGGTGCAGAGATTTAAAATTTTATATTTGTCTAGTACATAAAAATTATAGCTCAACAAATAGGGAATAATTTAAAACAGTAAGGTTGTCCTAGAATAACTTATTTTAATGTTTAGAATTATTTATGAAATACAAAATTACAAATATTCTGCAAATACCTACCTGCTTAGTTGTGTCAAAGGAGAGACTGTTGAACAATTTCTGGCTGGAGTGCTGAGATTTGCACAAATTAGAAAAGGTTTAAAGAAGTTTTTTTCACGGTAGTTTAATTGAAGCGATTGTGTGCAAATGTTTTTGGGTGTTTATGATATACCTTTAAGAATTGTTTCTTCCAGGTGCAGTGGCTCATTCCTCTTGCCCCAGCACTTTGGGAGGCCAAGGTGGGCAGATTGCTTTAGTCCAGGAGTTCAAGACCAACCTGGGCAACATAAGGAAACTCCATCTCTACAAAAAATTTAAAAATAGCTGGGCACAGAGGTGTGTGCCTGTAGTCCCAGCTACTTGTGAGGCTGAAGCAGGAGGATCTCTTGTGCTCAGGAGTTCGAGGCTGCAGTGAGCTGGGATTCCTCCACTGCACTCCAGCCTGGGTGACAAAGAAAGACAAAAAAACAAAAAATTGTCTCAGTTCCAAGTAGTAGAAAACTTTAGATGAATGAGCTTAAACAATGAGGATATTTACTAACATACGTAACAAGTAATTCAGAGGTTAATGTTCCAGAGAAGATGAATTCATTGGCTTGGTCATTTAGCTTCCTACTTTCTGCTGCTCTGCCATTCTCAGGTTCTGAGAGGGATTGGTTATCTCCCCTTATTGTGTCAAAGCGTCCTTTGTAGACACAAAATTATACTGTAGAAGAATGTGAGTGTTTTCTCTTGTTTCTCTTGAGAGGGAGGAAATGTTTTCTCGTAGTCCTCAGAAGACCGTCCTTCATAGCTTATTGGCCAGATCTAAACCAATTGCCCACTCTCAAACTAATCACTGGCAAAGGAAATGAACTGACTGTAGTTGGTTTGGACCAATCAGTTTAGACTTGGATCACATAAGGAAGGCGTGAACATGCAAGCAAACAGTATTGAGATTTTACCAGCCAGGTGGGAGAGTCTATTGTGAAACAACAACCAGCATTTGAAAGTGATTTCCCATATATTATATATGAACAGTAATCAGTGAATAATGGCATTTTAAATCAATTCTAAATATTTTAAAGTTGATTTTAACTAAAATGGAAAAGCTACTAAATTAACATGTTTCTGATGAGCCATTAAAACTTTTATTTATTTGTAAGGTCACAGAGATCTTACATAGTCTTAAAATATTTACCATTCTAATCAAGATCCAATGAAAAGATTGTATTTTTTGTTAAGTAAATTCAGATAAGGTTTAGATGGATGTGTTTTTAATAGTACAAAGGACACCCTAAAATCTTAGAAGTACAGTTACACTTACATGGTTGAACGGTTCTGCTAAGCACGCAAACTGGCCCAATGGGAATGAAACCATCTTACAAGCTATTGCTGCAATAGTTGCTAAAAGTGTTGTGCTCTTTTTCTTGCTGTGAAACAGTTTTCCACTTGCGGAACTGTGGAAACACTCATCTGGAAGAAACTTGAATTTATCCTTTTGAGAGGTGTTGGCCTGCGGTTCAGACCAAATCCCATCAACCTAATTGCTCCTACCACAAGGCCTCAAGAGTAAAGAATGCTCCCTTTGTTTGTAACCTGACAGAGGGGGCAGAGCTCCACAAGATATATTGCTTGCAAAAGAAGAGAGAAATATGACTTTACATGCCATCCTCCTCCCAGCTAGTTGCTTTTCTGGCACTACTTAGTTGTACATTGGGATTTTTCTGCATTCTAAAAACATATTTATTTTAGAATGGGAGTAGCCCATTCTTACTCCTGATTCTCAGTTTCTGAGAATTGACATGATCCCAACCAGACACTCGTCAGATTTTCTGCTGTAGTACTTGGCTGTCAAAGCTAAAAGTCAGTCCTAGTATAAGACCAGTGATCTCTGACTTGCAGAGAGGGTTGTTATGGGAGGAAGAACACTGCTCAGGCTCAGGCTTGGTGAGGCTGTGTTGTAATCAAGGTTTTGTATGTTGAGCGAGACTGTCTTACCTTTTAGTTCTTTTTTGCATGTTCCCTCCTGCTGTGGCTTCGGTGTTTGCATCCTTTTTATCTCTTTCCCTCTATCAAATCTAATAGCAGAAAAGGAATCAAATAAACTCCATAACATACAAGGGTAAATGTTATAAGGTTAGAGACACATTTGCATTAACCTTTTCCTTGAATTTTCAAGTAAGACAAATCTCTAAGTCAAAGGCTGCATTTGTAATTGTGACATTTGGGTTTTCCATAAAAGCCGGGAAGAAAGGTTGTCTTTTTATTCTTTTTTAGGGATTATAATTCTTCTTGCAGTCCCAAAAAATCCTTCCATATACTGAGGTGGCTTCTTAAAGGGCTTTAGTGAAAGGAAAACAGGCTTGGAAAGAAGTGGTTGTTATAGCTGGTGTAAAGATTCAGAGTTAAACCCATCAGATCAATGAAACTGTTCAATGTCACACCCACTCACCACCCTCCCCATCTGTGAGGCACTGACATATAAGAATGGTGGGAGCATTTTATTACCACATTGGAACCCACAATTTTTTAACTTTGGGAGGCCTGGTAACTTTAGTGCATTAGACTATTGGGAATAGAATTGAGATAGGAGTATTTTAGAAAATTATAAACACTGAATTTATGTCCTACCTACAGCCAAAGGGAAGGGTAGGCAGCTTACATTAAGACATCCTGCAATAAAATAGCAAAACCACTAAAGAAAAAGAGAAAGATTCAAGAACCAAGAAGTTAAATGGTAAGGGTAGGATTATACCAGAAAATTATTTATATTAAACTATTCTTAGCAGCATATAAGTTAGTTCTGAACTTAGAATCAAGAAGGAGTTGAAAGGTACACAGGTCTGCTTCTCTTCCTGTCTAGCCATTAGGAGAGTAGAAGAATCCTAGTCCTCAGTTTAGGAAATAATCCATTATGCAAGTTTTTATGTGTGTGGGGGAATATTCAACAATACAGAGGATAAGATGATTTATTGCTGTGAGTCATTTTGGTCAAGTGTAGATAGCTATTTAAGATTAATAGAGATTTGAAAATGTGGGGGAGAGGTTTGTGGTGAGCTGTAATTGTTTTTTTTTTTTCCTTATAGATTTGATTCCTGGTGGTTTAGGATTCCTGAGATTAAAGGGGTTACCTTAATCCATTTTAGGAACCCCAGGAAGTATGTTTCCTGGACTTGTTATGTATGAAGCGAAGTTCTGCGGAGATAACATGGGCATCCCAGCGTAGTGTCTTGGGGAAAGGATTTTACACATGCTCACAGGGTTTATAGAGTATTCAACTCACCCATGACTCAGAAACAAAAATGGAATCAGAATACTTTCTTGAAACTCATATAATCCCTCTTGTATAAGCCTTAAAATGTGCCCAATAATAGCTATCGTAAAAGAGACTGTGTCCTCTGCATGAGAAAATAGGCTGCTTACATTTCTGAATTTTTTTTTTTTTTCTGGGCTCTTTACAGAGAGAGATAACATCTAGCAAGTCGGGTAGAAAAAAATCATAGCTGCTCTTTGTAGTCTTTACTGAGGGAGAAGCAAATGGTTGCCCTAAAGCCAGGCAAGAGAAAATGAAGGGCATCAAGCTCAGCTGTCTGAGAACCAGGCAAGGCTTGTGATGGGAAAAGCAGCAGAGCACAAAGCCCCTTTCACCAGCTGCCTGTGCCATTCAGATGGTTTGCTATGGATGGAGATAAGTTGGATTTATGGGAGAGGGTCTCCCCAAAGGGTCTAGCACACAATCCTCTCTTCTAGACAAACGGGAAACCTTATTCATCTGTTAACAGCAGCCAGGAGAAAATGGCCCTTGAAGATGATATCTGTGAAAAAACATTGTGTGCTACTCAAAGAAACTATTTGTTTCCATGGAGGTAGAGGAATCATCGAGGGTTTTAATTCTTGCCTGCCTCTTTTCTGAAAGGTCGCTGCCTAGGTTTTCTCATTTACAGCACCTGACACTGCTACTTCTGCCAGGATCCATTAGTACTGTCTCGATGGTTCCCTCGGCCAATTACAAAGAATTTAACGTTAATGAGGGGCTGGGGCACTAAAGAGCTCATCAGCAGCAACTCAAGGGACAACTGGGAGAGGCACACACTCCGTCAAAGATGTAGATATTTGTTTTTTCCATTCTAATGAAATCACACAACACTCATGCTCATAATGCACTTATCTTGGCAGCTTTCCAACCTATTGAACACTTGCTGATTATGTCAGCCGTCAAGTTTGCTGTCCAGTGCAAACTCTGAGTTTGTCCAGGTCTGTCTGTCCCAGTAATTACCTGCTTATTGATCTAATTGTTGTTCTGACTTGTCACCTATTAGCAATATAGGCATTCTTGCTCTTAAATCAGAGGTTCTCAGATTCCTGAAGTAGTTCTCATCCAAGGAAGGCACAGTCCCCTTGGGGGTTGTTTGGGAATGTATGGGGGGTATTTTGGATTGTCCAGTCAGATTTTATTAGGCAGAGAGCAGTGATGCTAAGCTTCCTGAAACACGCAGGACAGACCTATTCAGTATAAGATCTCCTCACTCCAAATGTCCAAGGTGAGTTTAAATGGACAAATATTACCCAATACCTACCTCTCAGTCCTGATGGCCCCTCCTAGGAACTTCACTTATCTCTGGATGAGGCAAATCTTCTTAGACACACAATCAACTGGTAATGCCACAGCATGACTGACCTCAAAACGGCGCCCACCATGATCTGTGGCTCAACGGGAACACCTAATTGAGTCCAAAGACCTGGATTCAAGTCTCATTCTATCATTTCCTAGTGGTGTGGCCTCTGATGAGTGACTTGACCTCTGTAAGCCTCAGTTTCCAGATCAGAAAAATGAAGGTGTGAAAGCATACCTCACAGGGCTGTGCAGATTAAAATAGACGGTTAGTGTGTAATCACTTTGCAAATAAGAAGCTCCATACACTTGATACCTATTACGTGTATATGACCTGCTGCTTCTGCTGTCTGGGACACTTAGGAGAAGGAGGCCTAAGCCTGGTTCCCAGAAGGCTAAGGAAGTGAACTTTGCTCCCCAAAAGCATGCATTCATTTATGAGTTTAGAGAGGACAATTTGTCTCTCCATTTCTTGGGCACATATGTAGGACACTTGTTTTGAAGGCTGTGCATAACAGATGTCAGACATTCATGTTTTGGGGAAGAATGCCCCAAAGAAGTTACTGAGTCACTGATTGTCTCTTCTGGCTTTTGGTAGTGCCTGACCCTGATGAAGATTCAGGGCAGAGATGTTGCAAAGAATGTGGGAGAAAGGCATCATTGTCATAAGCCCTGGAAACGTAAGGGGCAATGTTGGAGGGGGGCTGTAGGGTTTGCTGCCAAGTGGAAGAATTATAAAGTTTTCAAATACGCACCAGCCGGAGGTCTGGGATGAAACACACAAACAGCTAGGGACTTGCACAGCAACAAGAGAAGGTTGCCGAGGTTCTTAATAGAGGGGCCTAGGTGGTGGAGGTGGTAGGGGTAGGGAGAGCTGATCCGTGCAGACTGTGTATAAATGCTGGCAGGAATTCAGGAACAAGAGAGGTTGTGCCCATGTGGAAAGTAGAGAGAGGTGTGTTCATGGTGGGTGGATTGGCGGGGGAGCATATCTTTCAAGGAAAGGCCCAGAAGGAGATGCCAGAGGGAGAGCCAAAATCAGCGTTTTCTTAATCATGGGGCCACTGTTAACTTGAGTAAATTTGGTAAAATGTATTTGAACAAATTTAGTAAAAGTCTCAATATTTTAAACCACTCAGTCCTTTACCTACCAGTCTATTTTAAATCAGGGATCCCAAATTATTGGCTTGATCAAATTGGCAAAATTACTGATTTTATTTAAAATTTAAAAATAATACATACTTATTGTAGAAAATTTAGAAAATACAGCTAAGCAAAAATAGGAAAACTTAAGGCACTCATAGTCCCACCACATAGAGATAACCATGGTTAACATTTTGGTGAGTTTCCTTCAGACTCTATTATACATTTAAAATATAATAAATGAGAACATACTTTATATAATCTTTTTCACTTGCTATACTGCTAGTATCTCTCTAGCTTGCCTGAACTTGCTACTTGTCAATAGTTTGTCATCTGGCAATTTTAGGGTGCCTCTGTGGTAGTAGGAGGTGGCGGACAGGTCGGGGGTGGATTGGGCAAGGGTTTCCAGGGGCAAGCGCTCATTGTGTTCAGTTAACCTGGAGCCCTGATTCATATCCTCTTAGTGACCAGGAAGGTGACTGTTCCTGATGGAAGGCCAAACAGCCAGTGAGCCAAAGGAAAAGGTTACTTCTGTTTGAAAACAATGCTTGATATCCTTGTGGATGAACCGTGGACACTTTGAGCTGTGCTTCCTTACACAGGCTTCAGTAGAAATGCGACTTAAAGAGATATTGGTTGCCTTTGTGTTATTTATGTTGTAGAAAAGAACACACACACACACACACACACACACACACACACACACACACACACACGTGTCACTCATAACCCCACAGAGATAACTGCTTTGACTTTTTGATTTTTTTATGCTTGGATCTTTGGTTCTTAATCTAAAATAATTCTACCAATCAGAGATTCCTTTTACTACCATTTTGGTGTCATTATTTTTAAAAACAAAATTGTAGTTATTCTGATTTGCAGCTTCTTCTTCTTCCTGTAGTAACCAAGTGTTTTCCTTTAGCCACTGGATAATCTTCTACATCATTTCAAACCAGGTACCTGATAGTCCATTGAATGGACTATAAGGATGAAAAAGAATCCTTTGTCACGGAGCATTTAGGTTATTTCCAACTTTAGGCTTGTTTTCAAATAATGTTTATAATATTAAAAATAAAATTAAGCAAATAATTGTGCAACCTGCAAACAAAATCATGATCACTGAATACCATGGTTATTCTTTTATGAGACAGAGCATGACATGGAAAAATCTCAGGAGACAGACATCCCACTGGCTCTGCTTTTGAGGATGTAGTTTAGTCTCATCCTCTTGTTTTACACTGTAGGGAACTGAGAGTCAACAAACCTGAACTACCTCTCCCAACCACAGAACAAGCAAATCATAAAACCCGAAAGTCTCTGACTTGCTGTCTTATGCCCTTTATTTGGTTAATATTGATTGATTGATTGATTGATTGATTGAGACAGAGTCTTGCTCTGTCACCCAGGCTGGAGTGCAGTGGCACAACCTCAGCTCACTGCAACCTCCACCTCCCAGGTTCGAGTGATTCTCCTGCCTCAGCTTCCCAAGTAGCAGGGATTACAGGTACGCGTCTCTACGCCTGGCTTAATTTTGTATTTTTAGTAGAGACGGGGTTTCCCCATTTTGGCCAGACTGGTCTTGAACTCCTGACCGCAGGTGATCTGCCCACCTCGGCCTCCCAAAGTGCTGGGATTACAGCATGGGCCACCATGCTCAGCCTATTTGTTTAATATTTAAATCCAATATTCTTAGATCTAAGAATATAAATAAGTAACAAAAAAGGTGGGGATTGTTGCTGATGATAATTCCAACATCCTTTCTACCTGAGACTTATAGAATCATATTTCTGTTATTCAAATATATTTCCACTTATTTTAGGGATGATTCCCTGGAAAGATACTGTGTGTATTTGGTGTTGTCAACCTATACAATTTTGGTTTTAAATCTTTTCAATGCCTTTTTAAATTCATGCTGGCAACTTTTTGCTAAAATGTTTTTACCTGTTGCTATTGCATTGTTCCATCCCCTTCCATTTTGGTTTCTATTTCTGTGAACTCTTGCCACCACATCATCACTCTGAGTCCTCAGGTTCACAGTGTTTATTATGGCTTGGACTCTTTTCATATTTAATGAAAGGGCCTGTTCATATCTTTCATCGGGTTTGCAATAATCTCAGTATCATGCACATCCCTGAGTCTAGCATCTGTTCTCCCTGACTTTGCAATTTTGAATTCCGCTATTGTAACCTTCAAAGTGGTCCATATCACATCAGTGTGAAGTCGAACAGATGCCATGGCACAATGCAACTGGCTTTACTCTCTTTATGTGCTCAACCTATTATGTGGTAGATATGACACAACCCTCCCTTCACTCCCCTGTCACTTTTAGTAGTCTAAGCCTTCTGCTTTATCATCACCATTGTATCTTCAAGGACTTCCAATTCCAGGAGAATGATTTAAAATCCTGTGAAAAAGAATCATTGCTTCAAAACCTCTCTCTCTCATTCTTTTTAGGTCAATAGAAGTGTTCATTTATCTGATTATTTGCAGCGCAAACACAATTATTCAGTGATGTTTTGAGCACATCATATCTTGCTAGTTTATTATTCCACAGTTTGCAATGACTCTTTGCAGAAGGAGGATCACAAATTAGATTAAGGAATATGTTTCATTTCCTTTGATCTAGGACACGGATAGGACTTCAGAGACTCCAGCAACTCTCCTTTGTCCTGCTTTTCAGACTCACATAATAGAACATCAATCTTGCAAAGGATCTCTCTGCCAAAACCACTGAGTTTAATTTAATAGGCTACTTGATTAAGACTGGAAGTCTTTATCTTCCATCCTCCATTAATATATCAATCTTAAGCATGACTAAAAAATGGGTACATTACTCATAAAGATAAATTTGTGGATGTGCTCAGAAATGTCTCCTTTAGAATAATCAATAACAGATGCCCGATTACCTCATATTTTCAGGTTTAAAATGTGACTTTATTAATGTAATAACGAATTACAAGACAAACAGAAAAAAACCCAAACCAACCAACCCCCACCTACTTCCACGATCTGATTCCAGGAACTGAGCTGAAGAAAGGTATTGTGAGGTGCTTTGGTGCCCTCTGGCGGGTAATCGTCTGAACAACACAGATGTGTTTTAGTCGTGGTTCATTTTGAAGGGTCCTTGGAAATCTGTTCCAATCCCCAAACTATAGGAGACAAAACAGAGCCTATGGGGCCCAGTGACTGGCCCAAAGTTCCAGGAAATCGTTATCCTGTGTCAGCCATATTGAAGCATTCTTGTTAAGGTTACTGGATAAGTATATAATTATCATATATTTGAAATTGTTTTCAGAAAATATTATCAGAAAAATTCTTCCACAGAGTAATTTTAGTGTGGAATGATCTGACGTGTTTTATGGTAACTTTTAGACGACGAAATTTTATTTTAGAAGTGAATTATAGTCAGTTTAAATTCTTACTAAATTCTATGAAAGTTTTGAGAAAAATTATTCAATATATTATAGATAGAAAATGTAACATTGATAAAATAGAAAAATTGCCATGTTTTAACCAAACATCTGTTGAATGGAAGTTTTTTTTTTTTTTTTAACCATTGGGAAGGGAAAATACACCACATTATACTGTTGTATAAGACAAAACTTCTACACATATTCCTACAGCTCTATTTATCCATATGACTATAACGTGCATTTTCATGCAATTTGAAATATTAATAAATGTGAGTTTTCCAGAATATTTGGAGATTATAGGTTTTTTTCTTTCTTCTTTAATTTATATTCTTTGAGTATCTCTCCTGACTTGGGGACATGTTTGGTGGAATTCCATATTTTAATGCTAAACTTTTCTTCTGATACAATTTAAATTCCAGCAAGATTTAATCAAAACTACTAGAAGCTTAAAAACATAGAGAATTGAATTATGGGTGTGTATACCAGTGGGTTAGAGTAGTTTTAATTTCTATTTTTCTTTCTCTTTCTGCCTCTTTAGGATGTTGAATTTTATCACTCATGTAGACAAGAGATCTAGGGAAAGAGGAGAAGGGAAGATATAAATCAAATTACACTTTGTAATCATCATTTAAAGATTCAAATTCAGACAGAATTCAAATTCAGAAATCAATAGTTTAGAGAGGACATTTATATTTAAATTGTAATGTAGCATCATCTGTCTCAAACTTGGTTTGGGGGATTTTTTTTTTTTTTTTACATATTAAATTTCAGATTATCTTCAAATGTTGCTTGATTTGATTCAAGCAGATTTGGCAACTAAAAAGTCCCAACAACAACAGCAAGAACATCTACATCTTGTTGAGAATGGACTAGGTGTGAGCCACTGCACTTGTCCTTCTCTATCTTGCATTCCCTGAAACCTAAAACCATATCAAAAGTGACACACATCATCATTTTATATATCCCTTAGGAAAAAGGTGCAACTAAAATATTGCTAAATGCTTTAATATCACATAGAGTTTCATTGTATACATATTGAAAGAGCTGTATTGGGCTTAGCTAGACATTGATTCTTTCATCATATATCACTCTTGTGCATGTATAAAAAGGTAGGTACAAAGAAATTGAGGTATTTCTAAACTTTTTTGCGTTCAGTCTGTCTTCACTGAATCACTCTGACTCAGAATTGTTGAGGTTCTTGATTCACTACCAATATTGTCTTCTGTGGGTAACAGCATTTCTTAAACGATGCCTATTTTCTCCCATGCCACTGATACCTCTTCTGCAAGGTTTGGTGTGCCATGATGCATTCTTGAGGTGTCAGCAGAAGGTTTCCAGAGAATAACCAGGACCCAAACTCCTTTCTCAAATGGTTCTGAGAACTTTGTTATTGTTTTCTGTCGTTGCTGAAGATAATTAAAATTTCTCCATGGCAGAGCCCTGCTGCCCAATTACAAAAATAACATCAACAGATCAGTCTCCACAATCCCGAAGCAATCACTGCAGCTTTGATGATTTTGGTACAGGATGTGGTGAAAAATGTTATGGAATTAATCTTCATTTGTTTTTCAAAAATCACAGTCAGAGCCCACTTAGATTTTATAAGTACTTTCGCACATTGTATGGTGTCTTGTGTATTTCTTTCACCTCCACTGGAAGTTGAGTTCCAGTCATGCTACCAGTGTTAACGGGTTTGTGCATGGACAGGTGATGATAGCTACATGTGGCTACACTCTTACCGATGGCAATTGAAGATGCTGTAGATTGTAAGATATACTTCCATTCTGGAGATGCTCAGACATGGGGAGAAATAATTTTTCAAAGCAGTAAAGTATGATGTGTTACTCTTTAATTTCCATTATAACCTTGTGAGGTAGATATTGCTTTCTCTAATTTACAGATGATTCAGTGAAACTATAGCGCTAAAGGAAGATTTAAGAATACAGAGAACAGACTTTGTAAGAGGAATGGTTACCTTGAGTTAGTCCTTTTTAAGTAATTAGATGAAATGAGGAGTGATTGTTTCAGTTCATGAGACCTGGTATCAGGTATGTATCTTTTTTACAAAGAAGTAAATTTATCATATATATCGTCTTTAGAGGGCCCGGAAAAAAAAATGCACAGGATACTGCAGAATGTGTAAAAGTACTGATAAATTGTAACCAACCTCTAGGTTTCATTTCTGAAAAACAAATAGAGATGCATTTCATAACATTTTTTCATTGTCTCCTGTACCAAAATCATCGAAGCTGCCATGATTGCTTCAGAATTGTGGAGACTGAACTTTTGATGTTATTTTTATAACTGGGCAGCAGGGCTCCTCCATGGAGAAATTTTAATTATTTTCAGCAAAGATCTAAAAGCTTCTTCAGAGAGAAGTGCTTCACAGCAGGAACTGGTGGCTAAGAGATTCATCCTATCGAAACAAGAATGTGTCAACAAATTTTCCCAGGCGTGTGCCAAGAAACTGCCTAAGGAATTTAAGCTGCCTGCAAGTTGTCAACATCTGGCCACAAAGGATACCTTTTATGAGAAAATCATGTTGTTATTCCATAAGGCAGTCATTACTTTATGTTGGCCACATTTCATGCAACTCACCCCTCTGTTGTTAAGATGAAGACATTGGGTAGAAGTAATATCGTTTTGTCTCTATGGGGGGCAGAGGAGAGTGGGTACCCCTGGCATACAGTGAGTAGAGAGGCCAAGGATGTTGCTAAATATCTCGCAGTTCACAGGACAATCACTGCCCCTGTGTTCCCCGCCCACAACAAGGAATGATCAGGCCCAAAATGTCAATAGTACTGAGATTGAGACATCTTGGTCTAGCCCCTTATAGTACTTCAGCTCCTACAAAATAGCGTCTCTTCTGGAAAGCCTTTTGGGTGCCTCTTCCATGAGCTGCCTGGCATCCTATACTCCCTGCCTTCACAGAACTCATTATTCTGTTCTTGGTCTCGATTATGTCCTTAGAAACTGGCATTGTGCTTGAATACATTACATTGGTTACAAATGAATGACAGAAATTTAATTAGAACTAGCTTAGGCAAAATAAAGAATCTCAGGGAATATTGAAAACCCCAGCTCCAGCAAGGTCAGAATCCATTTCCTCTTCAGCTTCTACATCCTACTCTTCCACTTTTTTGGGAGCTTCAGTTTGATGGCAGAGCCTCAGTTGAGGGCATACATGTTTAGGAGAGTAACTAGTTATTTTTCTTTTATAATTACAACATACAAGATGAGAAAAGGTCTTTATATTGTTATAGGGAATTGCCAACAAGAATACAGAATAGTATAAGAACGTCTTTGCATCCATCACCTGGCGCCAGCAACCCTCAACTCATGGTTTATCCTGCATCATTCATATCGCCACCTGCTTCCTCCATCCTTCTCAAGCACCTGGAGAAATTTTATCTATAAAACTTGTTTCTGAAAGACAGGACTCTTAAAAATCACAATACCATTATCATACCTTAACAATGAGCAATATTTCCTTAGTAACAAAATATCCAGCAATATTTACATTTCTGTGATTTTTAAAATTCATCCATTCATCCATTTATAATTTACATGTTTTTTTGGAGGCAAGATTCAAATAAGGTTTATGTGTTACAATTGGTCGATATATCTCTTACGTCTCTTTTTAATCTACAGGCTTACCCCCCACCCCATCTCTCCCTTTTTTTCCCTTGTAATTTCCTCACTGAAAAACTGGTTATTTGTGCTCTAGTGTTTCCCAGAGTCTGAATCTTGTTGATTGCACCCCCATGGTGTGGTGTTGATTAATGAGCTTCTCTGTCCACTGTGTTTCTAGAAATTGGCAGTTACATTTAGAAGTCTGATCAGATTTGGATTCAATCCCCTTGGCAGCACTATTCCACAGCAGGTGTCAGTACTTCTATCTTAAGCTTTGTAACACCTGTCTCTTTTTGTGATATTAGTAACCATTTACCTATACTTCATTAGAGATTGCAAAGTGGTGATATTCTAATCCTATCATTCCTTCTTAGTTAATTAGCCGGTATAATCTACAACGAGAACCCCCGAGTCAACTCTTAAGTCCCTCTGAGGTTTAATTTGTATAGGAATGGCAGAATAAAGGCCCAATTATTTTCTTAAAATAATAAGTTGAACTTTTTATAACTGTCCAGTGGTGACCAATAAGGATTACTTTTTTTCATAGACTTGAACTTGTTGGATATGTTTTAATCCATCATATTTCTCATCTTATTTATTTATTTGTGAGAGTCTCACTCCATCACCCAGGCTGAGTGCAGTGGTGCAATCACAGCTCACTGCAGACTTGATCCCAGGATCAAGCAATCCTCCTCGCAGTAGGCGGGGCTGCAGGCAAGCACCACCATACCACACCACTTTTTGAGTCAGGATCTTGCTGTGTTGCCCAGGCTGTTCTCAAACTCCTGGACTCAAACAA
Source organism: Macaca fascicularis (assembly GCF_037993035.2). NCBI lineage: Eukaryota > Metazoa > Chordata > Mammalia > Primates > Cercopithecidae > Macaca > Macaca fascicularis. The sequence goes on from NC_088378.1 coordinate 115,374,556, forward strand.
TCCTCCCACTTTAGCCTTCCAAAATGCTGGGATTACAGGTATGAGCCTCCATGCCCAGCCATTGTATTTATTATTTTTATTATTATTAATGCTCAAATTGCCCCATCTGTGGCCAATGGGAATCTAGTCATGTCAGCTCCTGTGTCTTTTTTTTTGTTTTCCTAATTTCAGCAGCTATATGATTTTATTTCTAAAATGGATACTCTTTTTGTCATTAGTTTTACCTAGCAATATAAATTCATGGATTGATTTTCTCCTTTAATTTTTAAGATGCATTTTTAATTGTAATACAGCATATATTCAAAAAAGCACAATTTATTAAAGTATACGTTGAATATGCATGGGACGATGACACTTGTATAACAACTATATCAAGAGACAGTTTCTATTACCAACACACTGTTTGCCCTTTCTGGTCATTTCCCTTTCAAAGATAACCGCCACCTGACTTTTAGCCCCACAGATTCATTTTGCCTGTTTTTGACTTTATATAAATGAGATCACACAGTTTGTTCTTTTTAATATCTGGTTTCTTTTACTCAGTTTTATGTTTGTGAAATTCATCCATGTTCTTGTGTGTAGTAATAGTTCATTCTCTATTATCAGATGTCACACCTCTTGGACAGATTCCCTACTTTCAAAAATCCTTTAAAAACATTTAGATTATGTTTTGTACTTTGTTTTTAATTGACACATAATAATTGTACATATCCATGGGGTAGAGTGTGATATTTAAATTTAAAAATTATTTTCTCTTGTATTTCTCACGTTTTAATTTTTTTTGTTCTACTTTTTGATGATTTTTCTCAGCTTTATGTTTAAGTTTTCTTCTGTTCCCTGTAGGGTGTTTGTTTTGATTTTCCTCTTTTTATTCCTGATGGTTTTAATCTTTGTCTTTTATTCTATCGGCATTCTTAAGTAATTTCTAACTGGTTATTCACATTTCGATATTAGGGCTAAACAGCCATTTGGAAGCAACTGTTGGATGACTGGATGAAGAGCCAAGTTTTTATGATTACCTAATTGGTTCATAATAAACCACTCCAGGCTTAGTGTCATAAGACAACACTCATTGTTATTATCTCGCATGATGCCAAGGGTTGAATGAACTAAGCTAAGGTGGTTCCCATTCAGGGTCCCTTATGTGGTTGCTGTAGGAATGTCTGGGACTAGGTCATCTGGGAGCTTCTGGCTCCTGGGCCAGGAAGACTCAAATAGCTGGAAGCTGGAAGTGGTGGGGTTCTTCAGGCTTATCTCTGTCTCTCTGTGGTCTCTCCAGTGTGGCAGCTGCAGAATAGGTAGACTTTTTACATGGTAGCTCCAAAAGCATGTGTCTCAAGATAGACGGAAGCTGTAGGAATGACCTCTTCTTATCTAGCTTCAGAAATCATGCAACATCACTTTCTATATAGCCTGTAGTCAGTAGAAGTGAGCTACTAAAGCCAGCCCAAGTTCATAGGGAGCAAAGTTGGACTCCACTTCATGATGGGATAAATTCCAAATAATTTGTAGGCATGTTTTAAAGCCACTAGAGTCACGATCTGAAGATCTTTTCTACTTCTTTTTTTTTCTCTTTGAAATGGAGTCCTGCTTTGTGGCCCAGGCTGGAGTGCAGTGGTCGATTTCGGCGCACTGCTACCTCCACTTCCCCGTTCAAGCAATTCTCCTACCTCAGCCTCCTGAGTAGCAGAGACTACAGGCTTGTGCCACCACGCCCAGCTAATTTTTGTATTTTTAGTAGAGACCGGGTTTTGCCATGTTGGCCCAGGCTGATCTCAAACTCTTGACCTCAGGTGATTTGCCCTCCTTGGCCTCCCAAATTGCTGGGATTACAGGTGTGAACCACTGCACCCGGCCTGCAGTTGTTTTCTTTAAGACTCTTGAGTTCTTCCTAAAATAAATTCTCCATTATACTAGGAGGCAGGTCAGAGTTGAATAGTTGTCTGCTAGTATACTTAATGAAGGAAGGAAGGAGATTGTTGCAATTTGCTTGTGACAGTGTCTCATGATTTACTATACAAATTTTCATTTGATCTCCCCTTCTTCAACTGCATTTATTTATTTATTTATTTTTTTTCCTTAGTTGCATTCTCTGAATTCAGATTCCCTGGGAGCTCTGGTCTTTTGCTGCCTGGAACCAGCTAGTTTAACTATTCCAACCGATCCTCATTTTCAGACATACAACTGTTTGATTTTTTGATACTTGGTTCCTGCAAACCTTGAGCCTTTCTGGGTGTTCTGGGAACCTTCCTTTGTCACTCTAGATTTACTGTCCATTCTTCTCCCCCTTGCTCTGGGCCTTGGAAGACTGACTATGTGGACTACACCATGGGCCTCCTTTATGTTCTGACCTTCAGGATTAGTAACAGTGCTGTGCTGAGCCGTAATGGAGCCTGGAGAAAAAGGAAAAATAATTAATAGTGATCCTGCCCTTATTTAAAATTGTGATATTTTGTTCATCATGGATTTTTGCATCAATTTTGCTTTTAAAAAATGATGCAGTAAAATATGTTTTCTTTTTTGAGATAAGGTCTCACTATTTTTCCCAGGTTGTCTTGAACTCCTGAGCTCCGGTGATCTTTCTGCCTCAGCCTCCTGAGTAGCTGGGACTACAGGTGTGCACAACTGCACCTGGCCATTAAAATATCTTTGATATTGATTACTGAGTTTTTTGGTCCCCCTATCTTTTAAATTTTGTGTCCAAAGTGAGTGCTTCATTTACCTCACCCTAGTCCCAGCCCTGACATTTAACATATCATGTTGTGAGACTCTTATGTCTTATTAAAATCATCTGGAGAATGATGGTTTTTGTCTGTCTTATTTTTGTTTTATCAAGCACTCAGCCCCATTAGGCTGCAAGGTCTATTTCACCTTCTTCTTCCAATGTCAGTACAGACTTCAAAGAGGCCTGCCTCTGGCCGCCCGGGATTGGTTTGGGATGTGAGCATGGAATATGTTGTACAGTTCAGTTCTTGAGGCCTTTCCTCTGCTTCTTTGGGTGCGTTATACACATGTGCAGCTTGGGCTGATCCCAGGGCTTGGGTTGGTTGACATGCAGATTTCGGATTCCCCTCTCCAAAGTCTCTCCTCTCTGAGATTTCAACAATACTCTCCAGCTCCCAGGTCCCCATTTACTGGTTTTCTGTCCAGAAAGATGGATTTTCACAGTTTTAGCTTCATGTGCTGGTGTGCACTTACACGTGACAGGGGCTGCCCTTAGCAGAAGCTGGGAGAGACAAGAGAAAGGAAACAACAGAAATTCCCCTTCCCCATACTCTTTTCACAATGGGGACCACCTTTTCTGTACCCCTCTCAGCATTGTTCACTATACTACAAAAATATTTGTTAAGTGCGTCACTTTCTTTGGCAGTGGCCTTCAAGGAATACAACCAAGAACCCAAAGAGAGTTTAGCAGCGCTGCTCAAGTCATACAGAGCATGGGTTCTTTGCATCAGAGTGGGCAGCTTATTATTTGTTTAGAGCCTAGAGTCCTTGCTAGGTTGTAAACTTGATGCTTATGTTGTCATGGCTCTCTCTCTAATGCATGGCAGAAGGCTGGGCACAGAGTAGGCACAAAGCAAATATTTGCTAAACGTTAGAGAGACAGACTCCAGCACCATAGCCATTTAAAGCTTGACTACAGCAAATTATGTTTCCAAGTTTTAAGCATTCAGTAATAAGCTAATATTATATTATGCAAGCGTCTGTATTTATCATGACAGAAACGGGGACCTCCAGTAGCTGGATTGCTGCAGGAATGGGCTGAGTCCTAGGGTGTGGGCATTTCACACTAACACTGTAACTTGGCTCTGTGCTGTTCTTCTCTAGTCCAAGGCCCTAGATACTAACTTGTAGAAAGTAGACCCAACTGGTGGGGAGTCTCAGAATACCATTCTCGTGCACACTGGGCAATGCTTATGTCTTCTTCTTCTATTAATAGATCTCTAAATCATCCAGGAGAGAGCTACTAACACTCAAGGACCCCTGTGGAAGGTCTAGAAAACAAACTTAACTAAAAAGTTAGCAGTGTTGTTTTTGAGTATATTTTCCCCAAAATGTATTTTAGTTTACCTTTTGTTTATTCATTTAGTAAACACTGCTTGAAGTCTGTTTTGTGAGCAGCAATATTTAATACCCTTTTGAGGGATGAAAAAAACGACCTATTGAAAAAGATACAATCACTGCCCTGTCCTCCCTGCTTCTCCCCCAGCTAACATTTTCCTGGAGGCCAAAACCTATAACCTCCCTGTAGTACAAGTGCCTGAGAGGTCACCAATTCTCCATCATCCTCTCTGTTGCTCCTTCACATCACCCTTTTCACCCGCCCATGCCATCATCTTGTGCAGTCTTGCCTCTGCTAAATTAGTGGCAGGCCATATGACCTTGAGTACACCTGCTCCTGCCCCCCAGTTTGGAGTGGACCGCAAGCGCATACTGAATCCTAGCTGGTCAATTATATTCCTTTTGATAATTTTGACTTGGGGCCACTTTTGGGGTAGAAGCTGCCATTTTGAGCAGACTTTTGGGAGTTGGTGGCTAATTAGTAAGGGAAATGCGCTGCTCTGTCTGCTACAGAAAGAAAAGGAAAACAGAATGCAGAGAGGATCCCAACAGAGTTTGCATCATCCCCCAAGAGAGATGAAGAGAGAATCCTGCTTGGTTCCTAATGATGTCCCAGGCCCCCATCAGGCTGCTGTCCTCCTGCCCTTGGAGTCCACAAGATGCCCAGATTCTTTATGATAAAACTCCCAGTAGTGGCAACTTGAGGAGATTTCTAGGTTGTTTGCTTTCTTTTAACAACAAAATGCTCTTTCATTAAAATGACAAAACAGAAGGAAATGCAACCTAAATACAAGTATAAGCAATAATGCAAAAGAAGAAATAAAAATAATTTTGATGGGTTAATTCAAAAGACAGGCATGTTCATTTTATACCATTTCTAATTCACTGCTGTGCTGCTTCTCCTTACATTTCTAAGAATAAAAATTAAAAAATCAGTGTCCTGCAATTTTAAATTATTTTATTTCTGATTGGTGATTTGAATGAATTTAAACATGTAGAAATATCTCTATTGCCACTTTGGTGATAGCTCTTAACATCTTTCATTTTTTTTGGTCAAAAACCATTTTCTGGCAAGAATGTAACTTCAGATAATTATGGCTTTGCACTCTGAGTTTGCTTTTTAAGAGTTATTTTGATTTATGATGACTCAACATCTCAGTCTGTGGTTAACTTTTTTTTTTTTTTTTTCAGGGGGCGGATCTTTATGGATTAGCCAAGCTTTCTTTATTAAAAACATACAATTAAAAGAAATATGGTTTCATTTCTTACCTCAATCCGTTTTACTTCATTTGGGTTGTTCAGTATTAAGTTGTCCAACCATAAATTTCCCGTCTCACTAAATTTATTTTATCAGGGCAGTGGATTATTTTCAAGGTTCATTTTCCTAGTTCCCTAGCCAAGGATTAAAAAGAGGATATTTTAAATTTCTCTTCTTCAGAAGCTATTCTTTGCTCTTTTCTCCACTTTAAGGGCATTTTTCCCCTTCAGGAGCACTCTCTAAAAGGAAAGTCAATGTCTTGTCCTAAGTGACAAAGACGTGTTTAGCATCTTCATCACTCAGCTTAACCTGTCTAAACTTTCACATTGAATTTTTACCCCATCTTGGTCCATCTGCTGCAAATTAAGTGGAAACACCTATCCCCTTTGCTTTTTCAATTTCAAAGATAAATGATGTGAGGATTCTTATGATATATTCTGGCTAAAACAAGAAAGTCCATTTATATAGGATTGGGAAAGATCCCACTTCCTGTCTTCAGGAAGGAGGACAATTGCCCTGTTATCTAATCCCAGTGTTCTGAGAGAGGCTGGCCCCAGCCTGAATACAAAAGGCGACAAATTTGCTTCCCCTTCCTCCTCTCACCTTTTGGACTAGGATTCTTTGCTGACTTCTGTTATTGGCTCTTTCTGGTCTCCCAGCAAGTTGTCCTCTTCCCCTGGCCTCTTTTGTTGTCCTAGAATTCTTCCCAGCCATCTTCCCATGCTACAGAAGAACCTCTCCCTCCTTATTCTCATTCTACCAGAAATCTTACTTCTACTGGAAAAATTTCAGATGATGGACAGGTGGAGCTTAGCCTGTGTTTCCTCTGAGACAAGGGCTCCTGTGCAGTAGCTTATCTGGGAAGTGTTCCCAGGGAACAAAAGTTGGGGTATTGGAGAAAGCAAAATGAAAAAGAGGAAAGGGCAATTCAGAGGTGTGCCCTGAGTTGGTCCCCACATATCCTGGAATTTTCATTTAACTGAAAATCCTTTCTCAACTCACCCAGCCACAGCTATGCACCCTTAGATCTCTACTTCAATATGATCACCTGCCTCTCTGGACTCTTAGCTTCTTAAGGGAAGAAAGCAGGTTTCTCCATTGTGCCCTTCCTACATGCTAAAGCACATGGCCCCATGTAAGCACTCAGAAACGACATATTTGTTCAATAAATGAATGTACGAAGAGGGCCCTCTCTTGCTGCTCCAATCACAACAATCATGTGACTGCGTATTCCTCCTCTATATATGCTGGTCCTGACTACTCCTGTATGTAGTCATGTGAGCCATAGTGAGTGCATAAATGAATGCACAAAAATAATAGAATATGAAATGCTAATATTTAAAAAATATTAAATTGGTATGTTTTTAAATTTCTTTAACTTACAATACCTCTCAGCTACCTGTACATAGAATCAATGGGTTTTGTTATTTCTGAAAAATAATAGATACTCCTACTCCAGAGCAGAGGTGATTTTGGTTTTGATTCTCAGAGCTGACATTCTTGAGTCTTTAGCAATATAATGTCTTATCATCAGAAAGACATTTTCTAAATCCCAAAAGTTTCCCTTTACCCATCAAGAGTCAGCCTGACTCAAATCAGAATTTAATTGAAATGAGTGGATTCTGACCCTGGTTGTGTATCAGAATTACTTGGGGAGCCTTAAAAAATACTAATGCTTAGGTACTTCTGCAGACTCTGATTCAATTATCTGGTCTGAGATGGAGTTCAGGTAATATTGCTTTTTTTAAAAAAAAATACTTCCTTGGTGATTCTAATGTACAGCCTAACTGGAGAACACTTCTGTAAACTGTATTGTTTGAAGGCTGGATGAAATGACTTTTGGTAAGACCCATTGCATGCAAGAAGGATAATAGAAGACCAGGGCAAGGAGATCAGACAGGAATGACTTGATTTCCTTGTGAGAGTTGAGTCCTGGTGAGGGGGTGGGAAAGGGCCAGTAGGAACACCCAGAAAAGTTGGGGGATTCCTGGTGTGGGTCTTAGGCATGGCTTCTCAGTTGTTTCACAGGAGACTCCCAAGCCACATAGGGAAGCCATGAATTCAACATGGTGCTGAGCATAGGGCTGCTGGGAATGTCTGAGGAATGTGACTAAATAGGTGGACCAGAAGGCTGCCCGACAGAGTGCATCATTCTTCAGTTTGGTGCAGCAAAGGCAGCTGAGTGTTCCTGGGACCCAGGGGTGATGCAGAAGTTGTGGTAGACTATTAACTGGATAGACCTGGAGTTGAGATGGGGAGACTGCTGAGTGCAGGGGCCTCCTGCAAGAGGCTCTGGCAGGGACTGCTGAGTGCTACAGCGAGTGGCATCATGACACCCAAGAGACCAGGAGGGACCAGACCCTCACAGAGGACAGAGACTCATCCACTGGAGACCAGCAAAAACCTGAATGTTGTTTTTTGCCTGAAGCTCCATCTGTCACTATCCTGAGTATAGGAATGCCTCCCTCTGCATTCAGGCATGACTCTGAGAGGAGTGGTACAGCTCTCATTGGGAGGTGGAATTTTGAGTGGAATTAATATTCATTCCAAATCAACTTAGGCCAGTACACACTGTTTTACACCATATTGAACTACTTTTAATTTTCACCTCTGTGTTTTTCTTCTGCTATCATTGAAAGTAGGAACAAGAGGGCTTTCTTATAGTAAAGAAAGCTATGTTTCTTGTGTGTTTAGATTGTGGTATGTAAATTTGTGATATGCTACAAAGAATATAAAGGATGAGTTTAAATATTGACAAGGTAGAGCTAAATAATTTCTCAGTACTATTTCACATAAAGTAGCTTTTAGTACAACAGAATGATATTCAGTAGTAAAAAGGAGACTGCTTATTGCTATACATGCAACAACATGAGTGGAATGCACAAACAATGAACAAAAGCAGCTGGACCCAAAAGAGTACATGTTGTATCAATCCACCAATATAAATTTGAGGAATAGGCAAACCAATCTACGGTCAATAGACAAACCAGTGTATGAGATTACAAGTCAGAGTATCAGCAATGGCTGCTGGTGGGGGTGTTGTTATTGAGTGAATGGTCCTTGAGGAAATTTTCTAGGGTGATGAGTAAGTTGTATATTTTGATCTGCACAGTGGCCATATAGATGTGTACATATGTGAAATGTAATTTAGTTGTCCAATTTGAAATTGTATATTTTACTATATATAAATTATAATTCAAAAAATACTAAAAAAGGTAGGAGGTAAATGAAGAAAACAGTTCTACTCATTTTTCACCCAAAGACTTGTGCTAAATTGTCAGAGCATAAAACCGAGTGTTGAAAAGCAAATGGGACAGATAGAAATATACGTGATGCTTAAAACCACCAATGTTTGACTCAGGCAGTCCCCTGAGTAGCAGAGAGAGAAGACAGAAAGTTTAGACATGAGCAATGAGGAAAATGTGTTTTACCAGAAGGCCCCTGGGCCTGCTCTGACAACTTCATTCTCTCTCTTGGAAATTTTTAGATCCCATTATATTACCACAGCATATTTCCAAAACTCTCCTCCTGGAATTGATTTGTCAAAAGACACACTGGCTCCTTTAAAATAAAAACTTAGCTGTCAACACATCCTAATGGCATTTTGGGGGAAGAAAGAATGGTGACATAAGGGGCCCAGGAAGAAGTAGGGATCAGGCATGTGTATGTTCTGAGTCCTTGGGAAAGTTGCTTCATTTCGTTGTCACGTAGTGGGAAGAGCATTGGTTTCAACATCAAAAACATCTGAGTTCAGCCACTGACTTCTCCATTTCCTATCTGGGTGATCTTAGAGAAGTCACTTGATTTTTCAGAACCTTTGTTTCTTCATCTATAAAAAGGAGATAATTCTTGTACAGATAATACTATGAATATGAAATTAGATCACATATGGGCACTTGGCATATGATAGACCCTAAACAAATGGGTATTTATTATTATTGTTCTTAAAGGACTGCAAAAAGCCACCTACTCAGATATCTCCCCACAGCAGTCATGCACCTTAGTTCACAGTTGCATTCTTTTGGGAGTGTCTTTCTACTCCTAACTCAAATGTTGTTTCCTATTGTTCCCACCCAGAAGTAATCCATGTTGCTCTTTAGTAAGATATGGGATTATAGCCATCATCAGGATAAGCCAGATTCTGCCTTTTGTCTCCCTTGTTACCTGGTAAGATCTTAAAGGATAAGTTCCTTATTCAACTGTGCATCCCACAGAGGTCCAGCAGTGTTTCATGTAGGTAAGCACCTAATGTTTGTGTAATTCGAAGGATATTTGTATTAGTCCATTCTTGCATTGCTATAAAGAACTACCTGAGACTGGGTAATTTATAAAGAGAAGAGATTTAATTGGTTCATGGTTCCACAGGCTGTACAGGAAGTATGGTTAGGGAGGCCTCAGGAAACGTATAATCACGGTGGAAGGCAAAGGGGAAGCAGGCACATCCTACATAGCTGGAGCAGGAGGAAAAGAAAGAGAAGGGGGAGGTGCTACACACTTTTAAACAACCAGATCTCGTGAGAACTCACCCACTATCATGAGAACAGCAAGGGGGAAATCTGCCCCCATGACCCAATCACCTCCCCACCAGGCCCCTCCCCCAACATTGGTGATTATAATTTGATGTAAGATTTGAGCTGGGACACAAATATGGGGTAAGTGAAATAATGAATGAATGTGAAATCTGCTATTATTAACTGAACTCTCATCCAACTTATTATAAACAAATGATATGAATCTTAATCTGTTATGTAAATATACATGTGATAATACATTGTTTATCATTAATGTACAGAAGATAGTTGTTTTGTAGTTAGATGAATGTTTCTTTAATTTTTACATGAATATCTGAAAAATTTAGTTTCATGGAAGTTTTTGTATGATATTTATTTGTAAAACATCTCTTTTCTTTTTCTTATTTGAATAGCAGTGTCTTGAAAGCAAATAGGACAACTGTAATTCTTTTGGAAACATTAATTCTGGAAAGAGAATTTTTGTTATTTTGATTAGAAGAGTAAGTTTTAAGAGATTGTTAGTATTATATGATGGCAGGCATACTGTGGGTAAATGTCCTTGGTGAAATATAACAAAAATTCAGTTGCTTTATGTTAGCGATTATAGGAAAAATAATCCTTTCTTTGATTCCCTTTGTTATCTAGGAATGCATTTCATTTGAGTAACACTAGCCACAAAAATAAGATGTAGAAACATTTTGAAGGCAAATTTGAATTTTGAAATTGGAATCACTCTTCACAATGAAAATTGGCCGAAATAGTCAAATATGATTATCCATCACTGTCACTGTCTCAACTTCCCATTGGTTTACATTCTTTTGTGTATGAGACAGCGTCTTTCTTTGTCACTCAGGCTGGAGTCCAGTCATACAATTATGGCTCACTGCAGCCTTGACCTCCTGGGCTCAGTCCTCCCACCTCAGCTCCCCCACCATTGAGTAGCTGGGACTACAGGTTTGTGTCACCAGGCCCAGCTAATTTGAAAAAATTTTTTGTACAAACAGGATCTTGCTATGTTGCCCAGTTTGGTCTCCAACTCCTGGCCTCAAGTAATCCTCCTGCCTGGGCTTCCCAAAGTACTGGGATTACAGACATAAGCCACTGTGCCTGGCCTACGATCAATTATTATTGTGAAGTTGACTTTGCTTCTAAATCAGAAAGAGGCATCTGAGACAAGCTGAAGTAACTTCTAGCTCTATCCCAGCAAATGAGTGAAGAGCCACAAACAAAAACAGACAGTCATTCACCCAGCAAGGAAGAACCACATGTGGTCAAAATGAAGTTTCGGCATTTAAATTATGATGGAAGTTGACAGTTATTGCTTCCATATGTGAAAAGCATGCAATTTTTAAAAGCTTGGCAATAATTATTATTGCAGGTTCTGGAAGTTTTTTACAAGGACAGACTAGGAAGGCTTCTCGGGCAATGAAACTAGACTGAAAAGCCTTACCTTGCTCCGGTAAACTGCTACTCTTTAAAGCAGAAGGTAACATGTAACTCAAATAATTGTAAGCTCTTTTGTGGATCGTTTCAAAGACCAGATACAGACATTTAGTTACCTGCTAAAATGCCCACATGTCTCTCTGGGTGATCCCCATGGTGATTACTTTTAAAGGAAATCTTCCCTCTAAACCTTGGAGTATTTTACAGATAGGTCCCCAGGAATGCAAACATTTTCCTGGGACTGTCTTGAGAAATAATCTGAGGTTCTACTTGATAAAGGCAAGGATTCTACTCACATAAAGGCAATTTCTAGGTTGAAATTTTATTTGAATTGATCAGCTATGAGTTGTCTGCGGTGGTCTCACAGCACCAAGTCACAGGAGAGTCTCTTACCTACTGAGAAAGTGACTGGGTTCCCAGGAAAGTTCTAGCTGAACATATTCTCCTGGATTCCTGCCCCACAAATGCACGGACCTTTCAGGGTGGTGTGTTGGCAAAAGTATGAGCATGGAAGAAAGAAGATTCAGATTGTGGTTCTCTTAGTCTCTTTAATTTGCAGAGTTGAGCTTTACAAAGCATCCATGTCTGCATTTCCTTTGCCATTAAAAGGAGATAACAAGATTAATTTTGAATTTCTGTTTTCCAGCCGCAGTATCTACTAGCCAAGCCATTTTGTGCAAATCACATTTGAGTGTTTCTCATCTGAAAAATGAAAGTAGAAATGGCATATATAGTCGATGGTAGAATTCTGATATATGAGAACATGTTATATAAAGCATAAAGCAAGGCATTGATTTTGTCTTAGTGTAGCATCAGTGAGGCCAGCACACAATTCAGTTGTCCTCCTCTGCAATCCCTTTGCCCACTCCTGAAGAGCATTAATGCCTAAGTTTCATCCTCAGGTCAGTGGGATTTTTGCAAGAAGAAATAATATGGGAGTTAGGATGAACCACATTAAAACAACAATAACTTAGATGGTCTGTTTGGAACCCAATGGTGCAGTCATAATAATCCAGAATGTTTAGAGGAGTTTTTGTAATAGAAACCACGTATATACATGTCTAGAATCAAACTTCTGTTTTCCAGAAGTTTGGCTGCTTCTGACTTACCCGCCCTTTCCCTAAGGTACAGTAGAAACCATGTTATTCCTTTTCTGAAGTTTTTATTTTCAAAAACTAGAACCACAAATTAGAATGTATAAGCAGAACTTCCAAACCAGCACCAAATACAAACTTTGTTTAGCATGAAATACAAACACTGGAACCCAGTCACATGCTATTTGGAACAGGGGAGGGAAAATGATCATTTTTAAATTCTGACTATTAACAACATTTCAGTATCAGTTTTTACAAGTGTAATTTTTTAAATTTCAAAAATATTTTTATCATTATTTTTTGTGATTTTTAGATTTAAAAATATAGACTTTATCTTTGCAAGCAGTTTAACATTCATAGCAAAATTGAGAGGAATGTGCCAGAGGCCTCTCATATATGCCCTGCCCCCATGTATGCACAGGCTCCCTCACTATCAACTGCCTGTACCAGAGTCATCCATTTGTTACAAGCCATGAACCTACACTGACACATCGTTATCCTCCGAAGTCCGTGGGGTTCACTCTTGATGTTGTACATTCTATGGGTTTAGACAAATGTATAATGACGCGTATCCATCATTGTAATAGCATACAAGATAGTTTCACTGCCATTAAATCCTCTGTGCTCCACCTATTCATCCCTTCCTTTCTCCTAATCCCTGACAACCACTGATCTTTATACTCTCTCCATAGTTGTGCCTTTTCCACAATATCATATGGTGGGAATCATGGAGTACGTGGTCTTCAGAACTGGCTTCTTTCACTTTCATTCATGTTTCCTCCATGTCTTTTCATGGCTTGACAATTCATTTCTTTTTATCAATGCATAATATTCCATTGTCTGGATTTACCACAACAAATGTAATTATTATTCCATCCTTGAATAATGGAGTTTATTGACATTATGTGAAAATAAATTCCATCATATCTTATCAAAATTTTCAAATGTGCTGAGAAAAATTTCTTGGATTTTCTGTTTCCCACAAATGTATTATCATAATTTTTCTTATATATGGATATTCTTTTCTTCCATTCAGTTTTAAATTTCTTATTTCCAAATGTATTCTCTCTTCTCTTCTGGAGCATGGGAGTCTAATATTGGGCTCCAGCTTCCTGTCTGTAAATTGAGCAATGTAGCTCCTTGGAGATGAGTTCTGAAGTGGCGGCCATTGCACAGACCACAAACGTTATGACTCTATCATGCCCTGAAAGTATATTTCACACACCCATGAAAGTGCCTAGAGCCCCTAGTACTACAGGCATAAGGAGACATGAATGCTGATTTTGTGTGTTCAATCAACAAAGGGGTCTGATTTCTTTCCACTTGCTGACGCCTTGGGCTGCCAGGGAACATAGATAACTTGCTCCATAGGCTAACAACTCCTCATGGAAAAATATGCAGGTAATTTTAGACTGGAATCCAACCCAATCTAAAATCACTTGCGGATATTAACTAATTTGTCATGATTTTCAAATGACTCCAGGGTGACAAAACTATTGGAAAACTTCATTCATTGTTAGAAGGGTGTTTGATATTGCATTAACACTAGGGAAAGCCAAACTGCTACTTGAATATAAACACAGCCAACAGAGAATCTCTGAATTTAAAGGTCTAGTGGGAAATTGATCAAATAAGTGTCTTCATATAATCACATATGAAATATTCCACTAGTCCTTAGACCTAGCTGGTCCTCCTCTCCACATCAACCAGGAGAAGTAGTGAAAGCATTAAACCTGGCCTTGAAAAGCTGCTGTCCTTCCCCAGCTGTATGACTTTGTGGCAGGGCACAAAGTCTCCCTCTCCAACCTCTGTATCTGTTTCGTCTCCTCCTGCGTGTGCGCCTTGCCCCAAGTCCCTGCCCCATCCCAACCTCCTCTCCTTTAAGTTTCCTCCATGTCTTTTCATGGCTTGATAGCTCATTTCAACCCCATGATCTCTGTAGTCCTCAAGGAGAAAGAGCACAGCCTTGTGCTGAGAATGGAGTGGAGGAAACCCAGAACTGCTCCCAGGAGACTGATGAACAGGCCACTGAAGTGGGAGGGGCGAGGTGGGGCTCAGGAAAAACAAATCTAGATCAAAGAAAAGAGGAAAAACCATGTATCTCTGAAGAAAAATATTTTTAATTTAGATTTGTTTGGCATGTATCATTCTGAATTGGCATTTTTTTCCTCTCTGGGGTTTTATCCAATGCTAGGAAATTGAGCCTCTCCAATCCTGACTTAGATGCCCAAACTACTAGCATAAGTAATCCCATTTTTTCCAAAAATGTGATATGACTGCATTATATTATCTTTTGGAAGTTTTTCATTTGTGACTAGCTGCTTGCATTTATATATTTTTTCTGGCATTCTGCCTAGAAACTTATCCATTATACAGAAAACATTAAAGAATGATGACAAAACTAGATTTGGAAAGTATTCTTTCAGTTGAGTTAAAGGGAAATATTTTTCTTATGATTCTGGAAGTCACCAAAGCTGGTTTAGATTCCACTGCACAAGCTTTAGTTCTCGCTTTAACTAAACACTGGTGAATATCAATGTTTGGAAATCTACTGCAAAGTTCAAAAGAATATGGCTTTCAAAAGTGAACTGAGTCTGTTTAATGAAGTGTGTGCCACCTGGAGTTTTTCCTTCCTTACCAGAGAGAAAACCAAAGATTTGGTAATATTGGCTATCAACAACATAAATTCATATTCTAGATCAGTAATTCAAAACTCTTTTGTTTTTAAGACTATTTCAGGGGTGGAAAACCATACGAATCCTCATTCTACCAACAAGAACCACAACTACAAAATAAATCTAAAAGGCCACTAGCAAAATAATAAGGGTAGTACTACTTTTCAGACACTGTAGGAGGTTTTGATTAAATGCAGTAATAAAATTTATGTTGGATAATAAAACATAGACATTGCCATCTAATAAACCTTTACTAATTTTAGGAAACCAGCCTGTGAACTAAACACAAGGCCCTCTGACCACCAAACAGGCTCCCCTAGCCTGCAGGGAAAGCTACCTGATGAAGGACGAGGGCTTTGGAGCCAGGCCTGGGTTCCATTCACACTTCTGCCAGTTGGTAACTGTGGTTTCTGGGGGGAAGTGATGCAGCTTCTCTAAGTCCAATTTCCATCTGAGAGGATGATGATGATGGCTAATATATAATGTGCTGTGCTTTGTGCTTGCTACAGAGTAGTTCCTATTAGCTTGGGAAATGGCTACTAGAGACAAGAAATACTCCCTTTTATAAAGATAATAACAAAAAGAGAGCTGCTGAGCAACTTTTTTAGGGATCATAAAGAAGCATGTGAGCTGGCTTTGCCACCCCAACCATCGTGGGACTACCTTTCTCCCCAGAAGTCTATATAAGCAGAAACAAAAAGATCCAGGGACTCATTCAAGAGAGGAGTTGAGAATCCAGTATTTATAGTGATCCATTACTTTCTCCCTTCCTGTGAATGTGTCTTCTCCCACAGACAAGTGGAGGCTCCAAGAGAATCTCTTAAAAGTTATTAGAGAAGCCCCTAACATGGAGCCCTGGTCTGTTATACATCTGCTTATGTAGCAGGCTGGCTGGTCTTCCACCTGAATCTTTGATCAAAGGGAGAAGAGAAAGAGAGGGAGATGACTTGGCTGGTAAAGGTGAATGAGTTTTCAGTTGGTCCATCGGACACTGTGGAAGGTACCTGGGCTTAGGCCACCTTGCAGGGACCCCACCCCAAAACTTGCTGAAGGGTGGATGGCCAGGGTGAGAGGGGACAGGGCTCAGAAGGGGTCAGGGTGGAGCCTATCTCCATTATCAGAGAACTGTGCAATCAGGAAGCTCCAGTGCTCTGGGAAGTATGCTGCCTTCTAGAGAGTATGACAGCCAACAGGTATGGAGCACTACCAGCTGGGTTAGAGAAAAGTGCTCCTCTCTAAAGCACTGGAAGATAAATAAAGTGGGGTGACATAAAAGAAAAAACGCCTCACACCTGTAATTTCAGCACTTTGGGAGGCTGAAGCAGGCAGATCAC
This sequence comes from Macaca fascicularis, assembly GCF_037993035.2. Classification (NCBI taxonomy): domain Eukaryota; kingdom Metazoa; phylum Chordata; class Mammalia; order Primates; family Cercopithecidae; genus Macaca; species Macaca fascicularis. Next base: position 115,390,933 of record NC_088378.1, read on the forward strand.
AAGAACAGGAGTTCAAGACCAGTCTGACCAATATGGTGAAACCCCTATCTCTACTAAAAAAATACAAAAATTAGGCATGGTGGCACACACCTGTAGTCCCAGCTACCTGGGAGGATGAGGCAGGAGAATTGCTTGAACCTGGGAGGCGGAGGTTGCAGTAAGCCGAGATTGTGCCACTGCACTCCAGCCTGGGCGAGAGAATGAGACTCCATCTCAAAAACAAAAACAAAAACAAAAACAAAAACAAAAAAGAAAGAAAGAAAAGAAAAAAACCCTTTTCTTCTTCATTTTGAGTGCCATAAGCCAAGGGAAGAAATGAGCATTACAGTGAATGTAAAACTGTGTTTTTAAAATTGATCTGATCTAGGTAAGGCTTTTAAATTTGAATATCTGCAAATGATCCCAAATGAATGGGATCGCTCCAAAATACAGTAAAAGAAAAGTTTGATATAGCACACAAGGAAGACAGCCTATGAAGAGAAAGGAAAACTTTTCATGTTTGTATTCCACTGAGTTCAGACACAGTTACACATGCATTATCCCATTTTACCTTCACTAGAATTCTGTGAGCTAGACGTTATCTCCACTTCACAGATGTTAAGACTGAGGCACTGAGGGAGGCCCAAATGGGCCTCAAGATAGCCAGGAAGAGGGATGTCTGACTCCAGAGCTGAAGCCCTAAACCAGAAACCTGGATTGGTGGTTGAGAATAAGAATTAAGAACCACAAAGGTAAAGCATTTTGATCCTGATAGTTTTTAATGTGGTGGAACACTTTCATGAGGCCTGGGTTCCATTCATACCTCTGCCACTTGATAACTATGGTTCCTGGGGGGAAGTGATGCAGCTTCTCTAAGTCCAGTTTCCATCTGAGGGGATGATGATGATGGCTAATATGTAACGTGCTGTGCGACAGAACGAGACTCATCTCAAAAAAAAAAAAAAAAAAAAAAAAGAAAAGAAAAAAACCCTTTTCTTCCTCACCTTGAGTGCCATAAGTCAGGGGAAGAAATGAGCATTACAGTGAATGTAAAACTGTGTCTGGGATAATGCATGTGTGACTGTGTCTAAACTCAGTGGAATACAAACATGAAAAGTTTTCCTTTCTCTTCATAGGCTGTCTTCCTTGTGTGCTATATCAAACTTTTCTTTTACTGTATTTTGGAGCGATCCCATTCATTTGAGATCATTTGCAGATACTCAAATGTAAAAGCCTTACCTAGACCAGCCCCAGAGGTCTTGATTTGGTCAGTGGGTTAGGGGTCAGAGAATTTGCATATCTAACAAGTCCCCAGCGGAGGCCGATGTACTTTGAGAAATCTGGGGGTCTTCAATGAGTTAATTTATGTGACGAAAGTGCTTCTGAGAGAACCTAGCACACAGCAAGTGTTTTGTAAATGTTAGCTGTTATTAGCCTTGTCTGTTGTCCTCATGAAACAGGCCTAATGGCTGCTTATAGGCAGACCCCCTTGAATAAATAATTTGTTCTCAGAGGAATATATCCTTTCATTCTCCAGCCTTGCAGAGTAGGACTGGAAGATCTTAGAACATTGCAGGCCTTCAGTAAATGGTATAAGTTGCTATTGATGTAGCAATTTTTATTATTATGTGGTAGAGCCCTTCAGAAACCTATTCTAAATTAAAAAGGTTCATTGTCTAGAAAATGTTTAAAACTAGGGGTGTCCAACATTGTCATGTCCACTCATAGTTGTTATTTTGGTGGATCAAGAAGAGCCTCCAGGAAAAGTGAGTTTGTGGAGCACATTTGTAAAAGAAAAAGAAATGAGACAAATCTCTTGGAAGAGTGAGTTAAGGTCTGAGCTAGGAGCAGTTCCATGAAACAATTAACGGTGGCAGGGGAAGATTTGTGGACACTTAAATGTGAAAAAAGGCATAGAGAGTATTTACTTAGTCAAAACAAAGCAACAGAGCCCAGATTGGTTTTGCCAAAATAACTGGATGAAAAAGGATCCACCCATTGTTTTGGGCTAGACAGTACCAAATAACTGGTTTGACGTATTTCTTTTTTCCCACTGCACTGATCAAAATTTTGGTTGAGTAGACACAACCTAAATCACAGAGCAGTGAGAATACCAGGAGGATAATTTTACAGATGCTGCTATTGGTCCTAACAATAATGACAGTAACTTGAATTTGTATAACTCCCTAAAATTTGTTTTTAAATTTGTTTTCACATAAATGATCTCATTTGGTTGAGGCTGATTTCAATTTGTGTTCTTCAGTAATTCACTGTTACATATCTTTGAGGAAAACACGGCTGCAGGGAAAAATAGTTAATCTTGGTGGTTTTGAAGGAACTCATACAATCTCTAAGGCTGGCTTTTACTCTCCCATTTGCAGGGATCTGGGTAAAACATTTTTAATATCAGAATATTTTCTTATAATCTGTTTTTGTTCTACCACATTAATTAGTTAAAATCTCCTAAAGTGAATAGTATCCACATAGACTAGTTAGATTAAAAATAAAACAGGAAACTCCATATCTTCAGTTAAGTTACTTAACTGCCCTAGGTATGCTTCAATGTTCTAAACTAAATTATAGGAATTAGAATTAATTCATGGGGTATTCCAGTGGGTCTCAAACTTAAGCTGAATCAGAATCACCTGGAGGACCACTTAAAACAGATAGCTGTGCCCCAGCCCCAGAGGTCTTGATTTGGTCAGTGGGGAAGGGGTCAGAGAATTTGCATATCTAACAAGTCCCCAGCTGAGGCCGATGTACTTTGAGAAATCTGGGGGTCTTCAATGAGTTAATTTATGTGACGAAAGTGCTTCTGAGAGAACCTAGCACACAGCAAGTGTTTTGTAAATGTTAGCTGTTATTAGCCTTGTCTGTTGTCCTCATCATTGTTGCAGTTCTCTTAGTCATCATCATCACCATCGTGGAGTAGATGATAATGCAATGAGTCAATAGCAGAGTCCCCAAACTCTCACAGTTAAAATAATGCAATAACACAGTGGAGACTGTATCAGCATTCCTCGGCAATTACCATGGAAGGAATTAAACTAGGTATCCATGGCAGGCCTCCCTGTAGGCATCTCAGCCTGGCTTCCCCATGTAGTTGTGGGAATAAATAAAGCCCAAACAAATGAGAAAATCAGAGGCCATTTATTCTGACATTGCTATAGCAAGGGAGTTGGCCATTGTTGCTTGTGTTTTGGCAAGGACACAAAGGCAGGCAAAGGAGTGGTAAAACTTAAAGTGGAAAAAACGAAGAGTTTAGATATGCCCCAGTTGGAGACTGTTCACGTAGTTTGGCTGTAGCAAGGCTAACTAGAAGAGGGGCATCCTATGTGATTGGTTAGAGATGCAAATTTGGTTTTCTCTGGTTGGTCCTAAATTGAAAGAGGGGACAAAGATTAGAGAAGCTGTCAGTTGTAAATTAAATCCTGGCTATTTCAGGACAATTGTTACAGGAGTTGTGGCTTAGTTTCTGGGATTGTCACTAGACATAGCAATCTGATTTCCCGCATGTCTGACTTGTAGCAGGCTGATTTGGGCTGTTCATTATAGGTAAGGGGGTTGGTTCCTGGGAAGCTTGCTGCAGGTTGTGAGTGAAAGTTTAATTTTTATATCTAGCCTGGCCATTGTCCATTTGTATATTTAGTCTTTCACAGTGCAGAGACAATCTATAGAGAGAAGAAGTTCTGACTGCACCAACCAGTGGTCCAACTCATGTGGTACTTATAGCCCTTATGACAGCTCATACAGTGACTCATTTTTGCATCATCTATCATTAGCCCAGTTAGTATTAGTCTATCCAAAAAAAACAATCCATTCTTGGCACACTGGCAAGTTGTCTTTGTTTTCTGCTGCTATAACAATACCAGAGACTGGGTAATATACAAAGAAGATAAATTTATTTCTCACAATTCTGACGGCCTGGAAGTTCAAGAACGTGGTGCCAGCATTTGGTATGGACTTTTGTGCTGCTATATTTGATGGTAGAAGGGCAAACATGCACTCAAGACAAAAAGAGGAAATTGGTTTGAACTCATTCTTTTATCAGGAGCCCTCTCCCATGATAACTAGCCCATTTTCACAATAATGCTTTATCCACTCATGATGGCAGAGCCCTCATGACCTAATCACTCCTTAAATGCCCCAGTTTCCAATAGTGTTATACTGGCAATTACATTTCAACATGAATTTTGGAGGGAATATTCAAACTACAGCACAAGTCAAGACTCTGAGCCAACTAAAACCAAGGAACAGATCCTATAATTTACTGAATTATAAGCTAATGCTTTGTGACAAACCTTTTGCTGGCCATGCAGCCATCTTTCTATGGGAAACAATCTAATCTCATTGTAGTTTACAATTAACTTATGATTATATATTTTTTTTGTGCAACTTCTTTATGCCACCAAACCAGGACCAGAAGTAATAATGCCAATTATAACTCAAAATTGTTGTGTTTTCCTTGTATACTAAGCTAAAGTGTACAAAAGTGCTTTACATATGTCATCTCACTTAATCTCCACAGAAGTGCTCTAAGGTGTGTAGTGTCATTATTGTACTAATGAGTTTCAAATTCAGCAGGTCTGGGATTGGGCAGTCTGAGAACTTGGGTTTCTGTGTTCCCAGTTCATGCTGGTGCTACTAATCTTGGGGTTCTACTTTGAGACCATGTTTCTGAAGGGCAGATGGACAAGTATATACATAATTAGAAATTGTGATGAACTTTACAAATAACAGAAAGTGGCCAAATTCTATTGAGCAGTCATGAAAGGCTTCTCTGAATAAGTGACTTCTTATCTACTTCCTCTTTCTATAGCGCTTAGCTAACTGATGACTCTTTACTGAAACTCCATACTGTCATTACTGAAACTCCATACTGTCATATGCAAAGCATATACTGTATCTATCTGATGAAGGACTTGTAACCAGAACATATATAGAACCCTCAAAACAACAGAATCAAAAATGGGCAAAAGATTTGAACACAGATTGGATCAAAGAAGACGTACAAATGGAAAATAATCCCATGAAGAGATCCTCAACACCATTAACCATGAAGGAATTAAATTAAAGCAGCAGTAGATACCACCACTCATCTATTACAATGGCTGCATGAAAGATTCACCACACCAAGTGATGGTAAGGATATGGAGGAACTGAAACTCTCATATGCTACTGTTCGGAAAGTAAAATGATACTACCACTTTGGAATATAGGTTTTTAGTGTCTTAAGAAACTTAACATGCATGATCCCGCCATTCAATTACTAGATATTTCCCAAGAGAAGAGAAAGCATACATCCATATAAAGACTTAACATGTGAATGTTCATAGCAGCTTTATTTGTAATAGGCCAAAACTAAAACAACCCCAATGTCCATCAACAAATAAATGAATAAAATAATTGTGATATATTTATACTATGAACTACTACCAAGGAATAAGTAATAAACTATTGATATACATTACAATATGGATAAATCTCAAAATAATTATGCTAATTGGAGGAATCGAGGTAAGGGTACATACTGTATGAATTTATCTGTATAAATTTCTCAAACACTGCAAAGTAATCTATGATGACAGGAAGTATATTAGTGGATGCCTAGAAAGGGGAAAGAGGGAGGGAGCAAAGAGAATTGGAAATGAAGGATTGAAAGGAACACAGGAAACTTGCAGGTGATAGACATATTTATTATCTTGATGTGGTGATTGTTTCACAAGTATGTATATTTATCAAAACTTATCAAATCGCATTCTTTAAACATGTGTAGTTTATTGTATGTCAATTATACCTCAGTAATAAAACTGTTTCAAAAAGTTAGAAAACATGGCACTTTCTATCTCAGAGTGGAAAGAGCTTCTGAAGCATAAGTGCAGGATAAAAAAACATGAGAAAAGGTTAATAGATTTAATGAAATGAAAATTTAAAATTAAACAACATGGAAAACTAAATGAAAAAGGACAAGTTGGTAAAATATTTAGTGATATGTCCAGACATATCTGCTTATAATTTTTAATGCATAAAGAGTTTTTACAAAGTAGTTGGTATGAGAACATACCCATTGAATAATGGGCACGGAACATTTAATAGGCAGCTTGTAAAAGGAGAGATACAAATGATTAAGAAACATCTAGAAGTTTTTATTTTTTAAAGAAATCACACAAAAGCAAATTATAACTGAGTAGAAAGATGGCACTCTCTATCTAGTTAATTGACATGGATTTTAAAAAACATATAACCCAGTGTTGAAAATGGTGACAAGAGAATAAATAGTCTCCTACCCTACTCTGCTAATGGAAGGGCAAACATGTAACCCTTTTGGGGGGCAATTTGGTGACATGTATTAAAAACCCCAATCCTTTGAGACATAAATTCCATCCATAGTAATCTATCCAAAGAAAATATTACTAATGTAGAAAAAAAGTTTTACACAATTTGCAGCTAGATTCAACCACAACTAAATGATTTTTTGAACATACTTCTGAATATTCTTCTGGCTATATCACATTAGTGTTCCTCTAATATAGTCCTTACCAGCTAAGAATTTGCATTCTAAAACTAAAGGAGAACTACAAAACACTGATGAAAGAAATCATAGTTGAAACAAAAATGGAAAAATAGCCCATGCCCATGGATTGGGAGAATCTGTATCATCAAAATAACTATACTGCATAAGGCAATCTACATATTCAACACAATTCTCATCAAATGACCAAAGTTATTTTTCAAAGAATTAGAAAAAAAGAATTATAAAATTAATATAATTACTTAATTCTAAATTAATACCTGCAGCATTGTACAATAATAACTAGAAAAGGCAGTATACTTCACTGATGCTTGTCTGGTAATATCACTTCTGTGTTATAATGGAAGATTTTTTGTGATGTATGAAAATTGTATTTTTTATATATAAATGAGTATAGTTAGTGTTGTGGTAATGCCTGTTTTTATCTGTAAATAGTTAAGTATGTACACAGGGCACTACTTCTGATTTATTGCAGTGTTTAGTCCTAGTTTTAATTTTTATTCTCAAAGCATTCAGTTTTGCTTTCGAGTTTATGTACCTTAGTTCTGAGTTAGACCTGCAGGTGGGTACAGATATTTATATTTATGTTCACATTTTGGGAACCAAAAAAGAGTTCAATTAGCCAAAGCAGTCTTAAGCAAAAAGAATAAAGCTGGAAGCATCACCTTACCTGATTTCAAATTATACTAACAGGCTTTAGTAACCAAAACAGCATGGGTACTGGTATAAAAATAGACACATAGATAAATGGAACAGAATAGAGAATGCAGAAATAAAGCCACATATATACAACCAACTGATCTTTGACAAAGCTGACAAAAATATACAGTGGGGAAAGGACACCCTTTTCAATAAATGGTGCTGGGAAAACTGCACTGTCATATACAGAAGAGTGAAACTGGACCCCTATCTTTCACCATGTAAAAATTAACTCAAGATGGATTAAAGACTTGAGTATAAGACCTGTAACTATTAAAGTGCTGGAAGAAAACCTAGGAACAACTCTTCTGGACATTGGCCTAAGAAAGAATTTATGACAAAGACCTAAAAAAAAAGCAACAAAAACAAAAATTGACAAATGGAGCTTAAACTAAAAAGCTTCTACACAGAAAAAAAAGACAACCTGCAGAATAGAAGAAAACATTGACAAACTATGCATCCAACAATAGACTAATATTCAGAATCTACAAAGAACTCAAACAATCCAACCAGATAAAAACAACTCCATTAAAAAGTGGGCAAAGGACAGGAGCAGACATTTTTCAAAAGAACACATGCAAATGGTCAACAAGCATATGAAAAAATGCTCAACATGACTAATCATCAGATCAGTGCAAATTAAAACTACAATGAGATACCATCCTACACAATTCAGAATGGCTATTCTTAAAAAGTCAGAAGACAACAGATGTTGGCATGGAGAAGCGGGAATGCTTATACACTGCTGGTGGGAATGTAAATTAGTACAGCCTCTATGGAAAACAGTATGGAGATTTCTTGAAGATCTAAAAACACAACTACTCTTTGATTCAGCAATCCCATTACTGGGTATAAACCCAAAGAAAAAGAAACCTTTACATCAAAAAGGCACCTGCACTCACATGTTCATCACAGCTCTATTCACAATAGCAAAACCATGGAATCAAGCTAAGTGTCCATCAGTGGATAATTGGATAATATAGGAGACTCCAAACTGTGAGAGGGTGGCAGGGAGGCGAGAGATGAAATATTACTTATAGGGTACAATGTTTATTATCCATGTGGTGGGTACATTAAAAGCCCAGACTTCACCACTGTGCAATATGTTTATGCAACACTGCCCTTGCACCCCTACATCCATGAAAATATAACTAAAACATTTGTATTTGGCTTTATATCAGAGGAATAAAGGAATGTTTCTCTACCTGGTAGTCCAGTTTTCCTAGCAGAAAAATAAAATAAAAATAATGGAGAAATTGCTATCCAAATATTTTATTGATGATTTACTTAAAGAGCATAGTTAATATTAACCAATGCGTTTTTAGTGTTTAAAATGTATTCTGTGTTTATTTACAAATATTTTATTTCTGCTTTACCTTCCTGATATAGCAGTGAATTTGGTTTATACCAAAATCCATCTTAATAATTTCCCAATTTATTTGGAATAATTCCAAATAATTTCAAATTATTTCCAAATAATTCTAAAATTTAATATTTAAATAAATGAATTACATTTTCTTAAACATGCCCAGTATATCTGGAGATTAATATACATTTATATTCAAAGAAAATCAACGTGTGTTTCATGACATAGAAAACCAAATGTGCTTGTAGACTTCCACTGGTTTTAAGATCTAATAGAGGTTATATTGAATAGAAAACTTTTAAAAGAGCAGATAATTTTAGTTTTTATGAAATTAGTTTGTGGTATGATACTTCGTGGTCAAATCAGCTACAGAAAATTTCATTAGTAAGAGTCTTCAAAAGTTCTATCCTTGGAGAAAATTAACCTTGTGGTTATGACTGCATTCTCTATGTGTCTATGTCATATCTTTTCCATGCTGAAGTTACAGTGGTCTAGACTATGCTAAGAATCACATGCTGATATATGAAGCCTTTATTAAACTTAGTTCAGAAATTGGAGACTACATGCTACACCTATGGTAAGTCCTAGGGGACTTTTTTGAACCTTCTCTGACAGTTTGGTGCCTTCCAAGTTCGTGGCAGCCTTATCTAAACCTGTGACCGCAGTTTGTGGAACTATCTAGGCATATTGCTACACAAACAGCTGTTGTTCCGTGCGTGTTCTCAGCTGAAAAACAGTAACATTTCCTGACAAACAATCCTTTTCATTTCCTCTCACCTCTGAATTAAACTGTAAGAGGGGAGAAAATACAGCTGCCCTACATTATCCAGGCAGCAACATAAAAATCAAGATAGGAAATGGTCCATTGTGGTTATACAGATTTGGCTTTTGAATAGTCACTAATGTGAAATACATTTCCCTGACTTCCTCCACCCCTGGCTTTCTCCATCCATCTCTTTCCTACCCCACAGCTCTGCAACTGGGCAAAGCTCAAAGAACAAGGGAACCAGTGATAAAAGGATAGTCCTCATAATCATATACAGTGTGTGCATCTGTATATGATTATATGCACACACAAAATATTTAAGGTAGTCAAAGTTAAAGAAACAAATTTGACATGGTGGTAGACACATATCATGTAATAATGATAGTGATACTAGCTATCATTTTTGAGCCTGTACTATATGCCTTACACTGTTTAAAGCAATTTGTAAATAGATACTGCTTTTTCCGTTTTAAAGATGACAAAACTGAAAGGAGAGAGGCATGCATTGCTTGCCCTCTGGTCACACAATCGGTGTGCCAAGTTGGGATTTGAATCCAGCCTTGTTCTGACCCTAAACCTGGGCTCTGAAGGCTGTGAACTACACGACTCTTCCTTTGGAATTGTCCAGATGACACGGGAGACTTGCTGCTACTGGAGTATTTAGATTCAGCTGGTTAAGTGGTCATGGTGTTAAGACCCACACCCCCAAAATGACCGTCTGTGAGCTCGATTAGCAGAGTTTGCTGGTTAGTATTTTTCTCCCTGTTTGCTATTTGGAGGCATGATTTTCTGTTATATATTTTAAGATAGTAGGTGGGAAGTCATACTATAATAGTAGAGTTCAATATTTACAAAGTAACTCCTTTTTGTTTTGGATATGTTTGTGAATGCATAGCTTTCATCAAATTAGAAAGAAGTTTTGTTTCTGTGACTCATATTAATGCTTCATTATAACTTGTTATTTATTCAAGCCTTTCCTGGGCTTTGAGGATTTTGTGGAAAATGTGACAAGCAGGGTCTCTGCTTAATTTTTTTCCACGTATAATATAAGACAGATATATAATCAGTGAATAGTTGATGAATTGTAACTCCTTTCAGTTGTTTAGTATAGGTGAAGTACTGTTTTATGCTATACCACTTGAGTGATGGGGAAGTATGTCTTATAACCAAATGGCAATTGAAGAGACAATTATACTCTGGCTTTGGTAGTGTGAAAGCTGTTCTGTATTGTACCTAAAGTTCAGTATGCATATTGTATTATCAAATTTGAGATAGGACAGACTATTAAAATATATTTAAGAGTTTTTAATGGAAGAACTCATATTTTAAAAATAGTTGACCTAAAAAGTATTTGCAGCTGTCACTGTGAAAAGACAAGTTTACATACTTGGTTTATATAACTATTAATTTATTTTGACTCACATAATTAAGGATCTGAGAAATAGTTCAAGAATTTTTAGGGGTAAATTGTGAGCCTCTTAAAACAAACATTTAAAATGACCCAACTCCCAAATGTATGATGGGCAGCCTGACCCCATATTTATGTGTTCATAATCTGTCTTATATTCCACAAAATAGCTACTTGTAATCAGGCTGTTATGTTAGCCTGATTCCAAACTTAACCATTTCTCAGAGTGACTTTTCTCAGCTGCAGGTGCTGGGTTAGTCCCATTGTGAGATGGTTTCCTAGCCAGGCATTCTATGGATGATTGTCTCATTTTTCATCGTACCAACCCTAGCAGGTAGGTACTGTGATCATCTCCATCTATATTTTGAAGAAACCTAAGCTGAGACAGGACAGTGAGTTGCGCAGGAGTATCTAACTGTTGGAGCCAGGATTTGACCTCAGGTCTGCTTGATTTGTTGAATTCAAACCTCAACTGTGATTCCAAATTGGGTATGGTTTCATGCAGTTTTCTAAGTGCCTCCTTGGCTCCAGAGTTACTGTCTTGCCTTGGGCTCCTCTACCTGGGGCTTCTGGCTTCTAACCTGAAACCTGATATTTCTCCTTTTGCTTCATGTTCCCTTATACCACATGTAGGTATCTGGAAAAGTGGCCACCTGTTTGTTTCTGAATCCATCACCTTAGTGTCTTCCATTCCCCAGGCCAAACACTTTTATTCTGTTGTCAAAATTCACTATAGACCATGTGGTACAAGGTTTATATTTTTATTTACTTCTGTTTAAACAAATAATATTTTATTTCTAATTTTGATATTTTCATATTTTATTTAATTTGTCTTATTTCATTAAGTATTTTTAACATTTTAATATTTTTTAACATTTTAAATATTTTATTTAATGAGATAATAATTATTTATTTCTACTCCCACGTAAAAACAAACTTATGAAATCTAAAGCTCATCTAAAACCAAGCTGTTGAATTAAAAAAATAGAGTTTTAGAGCATTTGACAATACATAATATTAATAGCTGCAAGAAAGGACTAAATCTAAGTAATAAAAGGACCAAATCAAAGTAATAAAGTTTTACATGATCTACTGAAAAGTAGGATGTTAACTTGATCATGCTGGTTTATATAAAAAGGAAAAAAGTCCATTCTGAAGATGTATATGTCTCTACAAGTCATTTCTTAAATATATAACTATATTTGTTAAATATTTATATAGATATATACAAATATATATATTTGGGGTATATATACAAATATATATATTTGGGGTATGTAAGAATTCCCCCTTTTCTGTTAAGATTTCCCTTTTATTGAGTCCAGCTATCCAGTAGATGTAACTTTTAGAGACAGACTTAGGTGTGAATGTCTAGTCCTATTTAAAACTAAATCATTCCTGTGTTGCCCACCATTGCTCCTAATCTAGTCAAGATAGAAATGAATGTGTGTTTTTAACTGAACAGATGAGTTGTTCATTGAACTAAGTTATTTTATTAAAGGTTTCCACAATTTCTTTCCTAACTTAATCAAAATGGTCACTTTGCTATAAAAAGATGTTTTGAAGAATTCCAAAAATTGTCTACTAATCACTAGGTAGGATTGTAAAACTGTCAGTCAGAGAGAAAAACATGGCTGTTATTTTGATTTGTCATGCTATCTCACATTAGTGTGATACAATATTACTAAATTATAAGTAGATTAGTTTTTGTCCCTCTGGCAAGATTTGAGAGTCTAATGAAATTGGAAAGAAGATAATTTTAGGTAAGAAAGAAACAATGGGCATGCTACGGCCCATGTTACAGCTACTTTCTGAAGTGGGGAATCATTATTATCCTCTTGCTTCTAACTCAATATATTTTTATAATTTTCCAGGTTATTTGAATTAATATATATGAATTACATATTGCATTTTTAATATAGTAAATTTTAGCTAACTGAATAATTCAGTTATTCAAAATAACCTCCTTTGATTACTTTCAGTATGTTCAAAAGATTTTTAAAACTTAATTGTCTTTTTCATTTTGTATATGTGCACTTAGTTAAAATGTATAAAGAATTTGATAATGAAAGACAACATATGTAATCAAATATGATATTAAATTAGAACCATGTGTTTCCCAGATTTGTTTTGTGTTAAAATTCTTAATCAGTTATCATAATTAATATTATGTATTAATATATATAATATTATCTGGAGGAGAAAAAATATATTTTCCTCATCCTAGGTTCATGGCCAAGGCTCCTATAACAAAAGACAGATTAACAAGAGAAAAGCATGCAAATTTATTTGATAAGTTTTATGCAACATAGGAGGCTTCATATAGAATAAATAACCTGAGAAACAGGTAAAACTGAGTATTATTATGCTAAGCTTGATGACGAATGAAGAGTCATGGAGAAACAGGATAGGGCAAAAAGGGCATGATATAATGGTAATAAACTAGGAGAAACTTGGCAAGGTCTGTTTGTTCATATTCTTTGTGACCCTTCATTTTCAGAGATATAAATACTCTGTATATAGGAAGGCATCTTTCACATGAGGGTCTCTTGACCTGCTTTGGGGCAAGATAAGAAAATCCGTCCTAGGTTTACTGACCTGCTTTAAGATAGATGGTGAGCAGAAGGTCAGAGAGACCTTCCTGCACGTGCTATTTTTCAAATACCTTCAGGTTAAAATATTCAGTATGCCAAGTTTCAATGATTTGGGTAGTATGTTTTGAACCCTATCAGTTAGATATTAATATAGAGTGTCTAAGTTATTATACTAATGTAATAGGAGTGTGGGTCCATGGCTGTTCAGATGAGGTAGGACATCTGGTTCTATCTAGTTTCACCATGATCAGATGTGTGCAGGGTGGGTACTACTCCCAGCCAGGTATCCAGGACCCCCTTCCACCTCATATTCAGGCTGGCGAATGGAGAGATTGCCTCTATGAGGGGGTCAGATGGGGGTGCTAGGCAACGTGTTGAGGCAGAGATGACTGTCATTCCTGCTGACAATTCAAGGCAACACAAAGGCAACACACAGGCTGCTAACTGGACCATAGAAAGAAGGGCAACTGGACACTGATTTGGTGCTTGTGCCTGTGGTGACTGGAGACCTCTTGTCCTTACTCTGCTCCTTTCTAGATGGTTGTGGTATCTTTTATTTAGTCTAAGGGCAGGAAAGGCTTGCTCTGCAAGTTTCTATCTGAGCCACTGTGCCATGTTATACTTAGAATTCAAGAAGTGGGTATTGAAGCCTGTTTGAGTTAAAGGAGAAAACCCTCAGAGACTGAAGGATCATGGACTCAGGGGTGGGGAAGACCATAAAGGAATGCTTTGAATTACTATCTTACTACATTAAATTAATGTTGATCTCTGTGCTATACTTTTACTTCCTACATCTGTGTTTCTGTGAGGATTATCTCCAACTCAAGATCACAAACCATTATTTTTGTAAGACAATACTACCAGCCTTTATAATATCCCACAAAATGATTTATTTAATAAAATACCAGAACACACTGACAAAGATTCTTTGCTTGACCAACTTTAGTCAGGCTGTCCTGAACCATCTCCCCATCTGCGTAGTTCCTTATATAGTTTTAGAAAGTGTTTTCTAACATTTTTTAAAATTCAGGTTACATTGTAGTAATAATTATTAAAGTCACCAAATGCTTAAGTAAATACTTATTAACTATAGTGTACTGACAATGTACTATTGACTTTTAAGCTGAGTATTTTCTGCTATTTTAGATTGAACATTTAAGAAAGAGCTACTGCTTCAAAAAGGCAACATTTACCTTAAAATTATGACATCACTGTAATCCCAGCACTTTGCCAAGGCAGGTGGATCACGAGGTCAGGAGTTTGAGACCAGCCTGGCCAACATGGTGAAACTCCGACTCTACTAAAAATACAAAAATTAGCTGGACGTGGTGGTGCGTGCCTGTAATCCCAGCTACTGGGGAGACTGAGGCAGGAGAACAGCTTGAACCCAGGAGACAGAGGTTGCAGAGAGCCGAGATCATGCCACTGTACTCCAGCCTGGGTAACAGAGCAAGATTCCGTCAAAAAAAAAAAAAAAAAAAAAAAAAAAGAAAAGAAAAAGACATAATTTTAGGCATACCTAAGGAAAAAACAGTGTGAATTATCTTTGAGTTTGTTCCTAATTAGGTATTAACAAGTGATTTTTCAAGAAAACAATATGAAAACCTTTGATGTTCATACCATATCTGTAATTCTCTGCTTTAATGTTTCTTAATTATACACAAATGAGTATAGGCTTAACAGATACTTGAAATTTTTATTTTAATTTATTTTTAGTTTTTATTTTTGTAAATTCATGGGATACATGTTGCATGGATATATCGTGTAGTGGTAAAGTCTCGTTTTTAGTGTAGCTATCACCCAAGTAGTGTACATTGTACCCAACAGGTAATTCATCCTTCACCCCCGCCTCCTATCCTCCCACCTTTCTGAGCCTCCAATGTCTATTATACCATTCTCTATGTCTGTGTGTACACATTACTTAGCTCTTATTTATTAAAAAAACTTGAAATTTAAACTTGTATTCTTTGATGACGTGACATGATATTTTTATCAGATAATTGAAAACTATGATTTCAAAGGATTTACCTGGCATTTTGGATTAAATATTAACATAAATAAAAGACTCTACAGTCAATTATATAAGTTACACAGAGAATCGAATAAGGGTCAACCAAATGGAATATCTTTAATAAGTTTAAGGTTTATAAGAATCAAGGATAGAAATGGCTAGTATTCACTTGGTACACCTGGGAACAGTAGTATAGTGTTTGTCAAGAACTATGAATGCTCTGAGATTTTACTTACTTTCAAACACATCTTGATTAATAAAAATAGGAACCATTACAATCAATACATTTTTGCCAATGAGAAATAAGTTTGCTTATTCCTGTAGCATAAAAATCTGTGGTTCGGGATTTGACAACCTCCTGGAAAGCATTTTCCACATTCCGCTGGTTGTGGAAGTGTTTTCCCTGCAAAAAGTCAAGACACTTGAAGAAGTGGTAGTTGGTTGATGAGAGGACAGGTGAATGTGGTGGATGAGGCAAAACTTCATAGCCCAATTCCTTCAACTTTTGAAGAGTTGGTTGTGAGACATGTAGTTGGGTGTTGTCGTGGAGAAGAATTGGGCCCTTTCTCTTGAGTGATGCTGGCTGCAGGTATTGCAGTTTTCAGTGCATCTCATCGATTTGCTGAGCACACTTCTCAGATGCAGTGGTTTCGCCAGGATTCAGAAAGCTGTAGTGGATCAGACTGGCAGCAGACCACCAAACAGTGACTATGACCTTTTTTTGGTGGACAATTGGCTTTGGGAAATGCTTTGGAGTTTTTTCTCAGTCCATTCACTTAGCTGGTCATTGCCAGTTGTCGTATAAAATCCACTTTTCATCGCATACTGATTGAGAAATGGTTTGTTGCTGTTGCATAGAATAAGAGAAGATGACGCTTCTAAACAACTTTAAAAATTTTTCGCTCAGCTCATGAGGCACCCATTTATTGAGTTTTTTCATCTTTCCTATTTGCTTCAAATGCTGAATGACCATAGAATGGGTGACATAGAGTTCTTCGGCAACTTTTTGTGTAGTGTAAGAGGATTCAACTTTGATGATTCTCTCAGTTGGTCATTGTCAACTTCTGATGGCTGGCCACTATGCTTCTCAACTTCAAAACTCTCCTCTCCTTTGCAAAACTTCTTGAACCACCACTGCACTGTACATTCGTTAGCAGTTCCTGGGCCAAATGTGTTGTTGATATGGTGAGTTGTCTCCACTGTTTTACGACCCAGTTTAAACTAGAATAAGAAAATTGCGGCCGGGCGCGGTGGCTCAAGCCTGTAATCCCAGCACTTTGGGAGGCCGAGACGGGCGGATCATGAGGTCAGGAGATCGAGACCATCCTGGCTAATATGGTGAAACCCCATCTCTACTAAAAAATACAAAAAACTAGCCGGGCGAAGTGGCGGGTGCCTGTAGTCCCAGCTACTCGGGAGGCTGAGGCAGGAGAATGGCATGAACCCGAGAGGAGGAGCTTGCAGTGAGCTGAGATCCGGCCACTGCACTCCAGCCTGGGTGACAGAGCAAGACTCCGTCTCAAAAAAAAAAAAAAAAAAAAAAAAGAAAATTGCTCAAATTTACTTTTTGTTTAACATCATTTACATGCTCTAAAATAAACATAAACAGCAAGTAATAAATTATTGGCAAAAAAATTAAAGTGAGAAGTGCTCACTAAAGTGATGTAAAACATAACCACATTTACTTAAGAATGTATTCCAATATCAAATGACAAATTCCAACAAAGCAAAAATCTCAATTACTTTTGCACCAAACTAATGTGTAATAGGCTTCATTTTAGAAGAGTAACCCTGAACCTAGGGAACCTAACTTTTTTATAATGGGCAACAAGCACACCTTTGTTTGGGAGGCAGATACTATCTCTTAATTTCTAGGACTGGTCAGTATACAAAAATTCTTGAAAACATAGTCTAAAACAAATGGCAAGCAATGCCTTGACTCAGAAGATGTGCAGAAACATGAGATACCTATGGGGAATTGATTCCCAACCATGTTGGAATCAAGTGAGGAAGAGCTATGTTTAATTAGAAGCTCTGCAATTTCTAGCAGTTCTGCACTCCTAGTGGATGAGCTACTTATTATTTTCCATCTCTAAAATTTATTTTTTTCATCTGTGAAATTTAGTAGTTTTTCAATTAATATATATTGAATGCCCACTGTGCCCAGGCACTGTTCTAGGCATTTAAAATAAAGTAGTAAATAAAAAAGTCACTCTTATGGACTTTATATTTTAATGAGTACATACTGGTCATAAAAATATCAACAGTGCATAGTGAGTTAAAGATGTAATTGCTTTGGAAAAAAATAAAGCAGAAAAGAAAGGAAGAAAGTCCTGAGTAGAGTGTGTTTTTATTTTAGAAAGGTATTAGGGTTTTTGATAAGGTGAACATTGAACAGAAATCTGAAAGATGTGAAGGTACAAGCCACATGAATATTAATGGAAAGAGATTTCTAGGCAGGGAAAGCATATAATGTGAAACAATGAGGCAGATCCTGATTGGTGAGTTGGAGAATTAGCAAGAAGGCTGTATAGCTGGAGTGGAGGCTGTAGGGGAGAGAAGAAAAAAATGAGAGTGGGAGGGGTGTGTGTGTGTGTGTTCAGATTGTGTAGGACCTTGGGGGTTATAATAGGGACTTTGAAATTGACCCTGGATAAGATAGGAAGATATTTTAGGGCTTTGAGTTTGGAAGTGTCCTGGCCTTATTTTAAAATACAATCTTGAGTTGAAGATACCCTGGTGGGGAAGCACAAGGAAGGAAGCAGAGAGGGCTCTGAGGAGGCTTCACACTGATATAGGAGAGCTGATGGCTATTTGCAACAAGGTAAAGATACCAAGTTTTAGATTTATTTTGAAGGCAGAACCAACAAGATTTGCTGAATGATTAGATGTAGGGTATTAGGGGAAGAAAAGAGTCAAGGATGACGTTAGGGTTTTGGACCTTGGAAGGATGAAGTTGCTATTTATTGTAACATGTAAGATTATGTGAGACATAATTTGGGGGGTGGCAGAAGGTAAGATACCAGTTTAGGATATGTGTTGCTTTGAGAGACTTATTAAGTATCCAAGTAGAGGTGTCAAGTAGATGGTTAGACATGCAGGAGTCCGGAGTTGTCAATATCTAGATGATATTTAAAGAGGTGAGCTGGAGGAAGCCACAAGTAACCAGATAAAGATAACATGTCTATTGATCTCTGTGAGACCACAAAGTTTAAGTGTAGGGAAAGTGTAGGGAAAAATTCAAATGGAGGAACTGGTCTAATTAAGGTAGAGCTGTTGAGGTAGAGGTGTTAAGGTAGAGGTGTTAAGGATCCTGCCAGACATGACCTAAGGCAGCCTGTCAGGTATATTCCATGGCTAAACTCCTAAGCTTTCATGGAGAATCCACAAAAATCGGAGATTTTTAAATTTGGTAGGTCTAATCAGCTTATTCAAAAACATAATACTCAGGCTGATCTCTTTGTCTGCCAGCTAATCAATTTACTCAAAAATGTACAAAAAGCCTGGGTACGGTGGTTCAGGCCTATAATCCCAGCATTTTGGGAGGCCAGGGTAGGCAGATCATCTGAGGTCAGGAGTTTGAGACCAGCCTGACCAACATGGTGAAACCCTGTCTCTACTAAAAATGCAAAAATTAGCCAGGCATGGTGGAAAGTGCCTGGCTTTCCAGGCACTCAGGTAATCCCAGCTACTCAGGAGGCTGAGGCGGGAGAATTGCTTGAACTTGGGAGGTGGAGGTTGCAATGAGCAGAGAGAGTACCACTGCACTTCAGCCTGGGCGACAGAGTGAGACTCCATCACAAACAAACAAACAAACAAACAAACAAACAAATAAACAGTACAAAAGATCTCTGTTACAGGCCACCTGCAATTTTTTTCCACCTTTCCTTCCCCTCTTGACTCTGCCTACCAGACACTTGTGAAAACTTCTGCATGCAAAATAACTAAATACAGTGCCAAACAACTATCTAAATGTCTCTGAGTTACTTCTTGATAATGGAGAGATGAAAAGAACCACCAAAACAGGTTTGGAAAAGCAAAGTAGGGCAATGTCCCAGAAACTGAAGAGAGTGTTGAGAGGGAGGGTGGGATCAACTGTGACAAGTGCTGCTGGAAAGTCAAGGGAGGTGATGACTGAGAATTGACTATTTAATCAAACATTGTGGTTGGTTACCATGGCAAGAGCAGTTTTGGAGATGAGCAAAAGGTTCAATGAAGTGAGTTTAAGAGTGTGTGTGTGTGTGTGTGTGTGTGTGTGTGTGTGTGTTTTGGGGGTGGGAGGTGGGGTAGGAAAGGATTTTGGACAATAGGCACAGTTTCAAGAAGTTTTATTGAAAAAATGGATTCAAAGAAATAGATTAGTAGCTAGTGAGCTCAATACTAAACATACACTTTTTTAAGATGGGAAAATTTATAGCATATTTTGGATGGGAATAATCTGTTAGAGAAGGAAAAATCTGTTAATGAAGTCAGGAGAAGTGTGCTTGAGAAGGTAAGAGGAAGAGGATCCAGTGCACACGAGGTAAGATTGAACTTAGTTACATAAAAGAACCACTCATCAAGTGTAGCAGGAATGAAGGCAGAGAACATGAACAGAGAAGGAGGATAAGTGGGTAGAGGTAGTCAGGGAAGGGCATGGAAGTTTTCTCCTGATAGCTTCTTTTATTTCCCCCTGCAATAGAAAAAGGAAATGTGGCCATCAGCTGAGAGTTAGAAGGGTGGTGAAGGTGTTGAAGGGTTGAGGAGAGAAAAAATCTGAAAATGAATTTAGGGGAATGGGAGAGTGAGTGCATTGGGAAGTACAATTGGATTTCCAGGTAGCACTAAGGGTTAGTGGACACATATTTAACTTAAGACCAGCCAGAATGGTTGAATATTTTTTAGCCATGTTCACTTTCACAGGTACAGGGATAGGAGTAAGTCGAGTTAGATTTCACCAGAGTGGGAATCATACTAAGAGAATATAAGGAAGAAGAAAGGAATTTGAGGTTGTATGCAAATGTAAAATAATGATGGACCACGGTCATTAATATTTTTTTTGTGATGAAAATAATTAAAATCTACTCTCTTGGCAATTTTCAAATCTGTAATATATTGTTTTTACTGCAGTCATTATAATGTTCAATAGATCTCTTGAACTTATTGCTAACCGATTTTCTTTTTGCACATGGTACTTAATGTGTTACTATATTATAATTATGTGAATGTATCCTTGAACTGCTATGGAGTAAAATTATAACTTTGCTACATGCCTGCTAAGAAAAACTGCAATTAAAAACATGCTTTGTTCTCACTCATAACTAAGAGTTGAACAATAAGAACAAATGGGCACAGGTAGGGGAACATCACACACCAGGGCCTTTGCGGGGTGGAGGGCTAGGGGAAGGATAGCATTAGTAGAAACACCTAATGTACATGACAGGTTGATGGATGCAGCAAACCACCGTGGCACATGTATACATATGTAACAAACCTGCATGTTCTGCACGTGTATCACAGAACTTAAAGTATAATAAAAACAAATAAATAAAAAAATAAAAACATGCTTAAAAATTATAAATAGACCATTCTTAATTTTTTTTTTTTTTTGTTTGAGACGGAGTCTCGCTCTGTCGCCCAGGCTGGAGTGCAGTGGCCGGATCTCAGCTCACTGCAGCTCTGCCTCCCGGGTTCACGCCGTTCTCCTGCCTCAGCCTCCTGAGTAGCTGGGACTACAGGCGTCCGCCACCTCGCCCGGCTAGCTTTTTGCATTTTTTTAGTAGAGACGGGGTTTCTCCATGTTAGCCAGGATGGTCTCAATCTCCTGACCTCGTGATCCGCCCGTCTCGGCCTCCCAAAGTGCTGGGATTACAGGCTTGAGCCACCGCGCCCGGCCCCATTCTTAATTTTTTAAGGAAAGGAAATATAGTTTTGTAAAAATACTCCAAGAGATCAAGTAGATGAAGGAAGGTGGATCATGAAGATGGCAAGGGATGGTGAAAAGTAGAATGGATGGTTGCATATCTACTGTCATTGAAATACCTTTGGGATAGGAGTACTAGAGAAATTGAGCTGGAGATATGCGAGGTGGTAGTCAGAAGGTGATATGTTTAAAATTGAGATTATGAAGGGATTCAGTTATTTGTAGTGACCAATGCCATTGGTATGACCATGGAGTTGGGGGTTGAGCCAGGGTGAAGGACACAATTTACTGAAAAGAGGAAGGTGGTGAATGGGTTAAGAGGCTGGGGTATTGGAAGAGTCATCTACATGATTTTGAAATTTCTAAAAGTTATGAGAGGAGTAACAACTGAATAAGGAACTAAAATCTTCACATACTGAGGAGGAATCACCTAGGGGTCTGAAGATGACTGCAATATAAGAGGCGTTGTGACAGTATGGGGGATTGCAGCAGAGAGCCAAAGTGTTGTTGGGAAAATAAAGGCAGAGAAGCTTATAAAACATTTTGCACGGTGCCAGGCAGGTAGTAAGTGGTCAGTATATCATTTTTGAGATTCTAGTTTTAGTTTCAGCAGTACAGAGCTCAGAACTCATCACTCTCACCTTTACTACAATAGAAAGCTGAACAAATTGTAAATCAGTGATTTTTCTTGATCTATAAGAGAACTGAGGTTGAGGGATAAACTGCCACCCTGACATCTGGAGAGAGAGGTGAGTGCAGACAGTCACAGCTGAGATCTGCTTACCTGGAAAAGAAGGTGCTGGGGCCATAAACTGGTAGGAACACTTACACAATAATTTTGATTCATTGCTTGAGGTTGAGTGTGAAGTAATCTAAAAGAGAGAAACTCCTTGGGGCTGCAGTCTTTGTATACTAAATGATAATTCTGAAGCAGAAGAAATATGCCACAGTGACTAGACTGGGCTTGAAATTTTGTGCACCCTAACCCAGCCTGCTGTTCAGAATTTTAAATGTCAAACTACCTCATCTCTTGAAGTATTTTTATAAAACTATATTTCCTTTTTATAAAAAATAAGAATAATTGGCCTTGTGCAGTAACTCATTCCTGTGAACTGAGGGCACTTTGTGAGGCTGAAGTGGGTGGATCACTTGAGGTCAGGAGTTAAAGACCAGCCTGGGCAACACGACAAAACCTCATCTCTATTAAAAATACACTAATTAGCCAGGTGTGGTGGCACATGCCTGTAGTCCTGGCTACTTGGGAGGCAGAGGCACAAGAATCGCTTGAACCTGAGAGACAGAGGTTGCGGTGAGCCAAGATCGTGCAACTGCACTCCAGCCTGGGTGACAGAGACAGACTCTGTCTCAAAAAAAAAAAAAAAAAAAATCTATTTAGAATTTTAAAAGGTGTGTTTTTAATTGTAGTTTTTCTTAGCAGGCATGTAATAAAATTATAATTTGACTTCATGGCAGTTCAAGGATATGCTCACACAATTGCAATATAATAGCACATTAAGTACCACGTGCAAAAATATTGGTTAGCGATAAGTTCAAGCAAGAGATCTATTGCACATCATAATGATTACAGTAAAAACAATACATTGCATACTTGAAAATTGCCAAGAGAGTAGATTTTAATTATTTTCATCACAAAAAAATGTTAAGAATGTGAGGCAACACATATGTTAAGTAGCTTGATTTAGCCATTTCACAGTGTATACACATATCAAGACATCATATTGTACACCATAAATATATACAACTCTTACTTGTTGATTAAAAATAAATTAAAAAGAGAAAATTGGTCAGCAATGGCATAGCAATTAGCATAGGTGTGTTTTCTTCTCCCAGATCTGTTGAGGTATGACTGACAAATAAAAATTGCGTATATTTAAGGTATTTCACTGTGATGTTTCAATAGACACATACTTTGTGAAATGATTACTACAGTCAAGCTAATTTAACATATCCATCACCTCACATACTTATCTTTTTTTTGTGGTGAAATTACTTAAGATCCCTCTCTTAGCAAATTTTGATTATATGATACATTATTATTTACTATGGTATGCTTTTAAGTTCCTTTTCATGGGGAATAAAGAAGGACTTGATTGACCTAACTCAGGCAATTGCAAAGATCTATGTGCAAAAACAAGTAGAGGAGGGGTAGAGGGAGAAGGGGGAGATGAAGAGGAAGAGGAAAAGGAGGAAGGAAGAGGGAAGGAGAGGGAGGGATGGCAGGAGAGGAGAGAAAAGTCTCAAAGGAAGCTAGCAACAACCTTTAGGGTAGATAGAAACTGTAGTTTGGAAATGGGAGATTCAAGATTCAACCCAGATCTAAAGATGGGCCTTTCTGTTGGTCCTTCAGAAGGAATCAGAGATCATCACTCTTTATCTTCTTTTCACGTATTTCTTCCTGGAATTAAATGACTAATTCTCTCCATACTTCTAAATTTAACTTTCGTAATGAGATAATCTTATCGGCGTAGTTGTCATCCTTGGCCATGTTTGTAGAGAACTCTTCAAGCTGCCTCATAGGTGACTGGTCAGCCTATGTGTTCATCGCCCTGTGGGATCAATCAAAAGGCAGGCGTGTAGGCCTGAGGGGCGAGGAGGCTCTCACAGATGGAGAACATGGTCACCGTGCTCAGGGAATAGCTCAGGGCCTCTCCATGAGGAGATATTCCTTCAAAGGAAACAGAATTTAGCTGTCCTGTATTTTACAATCAGACATCTGGATGAAAAGAAAAGGTCAATTAGTTATTTGAGTTTACATTCATGTATTTACCTTGTTTCTAGACTGTCAAAATGTCTATAGCATTTATTAAACTGGCTTTAAATAATTATAGGTTGCATTGATTTTTGTAAAGTTATGTAGTCTGCGTTTGCGGTAACACCCCATAATACTGCTTGTGCTCAGAGGTTCTGGTGATTCTTGTCTACAAGTGCTCAAATGCCAAGGAACCAAAGAATCTGTGTTGCTGTCCTGCCCTCTAGTGGATTTTGCTTGGGTTTACAGTTACTGTACTGCATGTATAGAAAGCAACCTTCACTGATTCAAAATTACAAGGGAAACTGTGTTTTTGTTCCATTTAGAGAATGCACTAAGAACCATAATATCACAATATGTTTCTGTTTCTTCTCATGGGAAAATCACAAATGGTGCATAAAACTCTGATAGAAAATCCAAAGTTGGAGACTATGAAAGCTGAGTGTTTTGAACTTTAGAAGCTTTTCGTGTTGTTAAAATTATATAATGTTAGGAATGGAATAAAGTTTAAGATCACTGAATTCAACCCAATCACTTTGAAGTTGAGGGAAAAAGGTTCCAAGATTTAAATATCTTGGCCGAGATGTTGCAGACAATTTACATTGGAACTGAGCTTAGAACCCAGGTTTCCTGATTCTAGGAATCTTTCTTTTATACAACCCACATCTTACAATTAGACTTACTCAATGTGAAGAGGACTCAAAGTCCAGGCTGTTATTAAGAAAAAAAAAGTGTGACATCTCCAACAGGAAAATGAATCTCTCTTTTGTTTGAAGGAAGGAGAGCATATATACCCTTTCTTTGTTAAGAAAATAATACAATTTAAAAGGATACCTTCTGGCCGGGCACGATGGCTCACGCCTGTAATCCCAGCACTTTGGGAGGCCCAGGTGGATGGATTACGAGGTCAGGAGATGGAGGTCATCCTGACCAACCTGGTGAAACCCCATCTCTACTAAAATACAAAAAATTAGCCAGGTGTGGTGGCATGCGCCTGTAGTCCCAGTTACTCGGAGGCTGAGGCAGGGGAATCACTTGAACCCACGAGGTGGAGGTTGCAGTGAGCTGAGATCACCCCACTTCATTGCAGCCTGGTGACAGAGTGAGACTATATCTAAAATACACACACACACACACACACACACACACACACACACACACACATAAAATACTCTGGAATCAATAAAGAAGGTATTTATAATATATATATTATATATAAAGAAGGTGTATATATATATGCATATATATAATATATAAAGAAAGTATATATGCATATATATATTTACACCTTCTTTATTGATTCCAGAGTATTATTTCTTGGCAAAGCAGAAGAGAGCAGAAAACAGACTGAATGGAGCAGATGCAAGTGGAGAGGAGCTACAGGAGTCTTTCATGTTTCTGACCTCATGTGCTTTTCCTTACTAGGCTGATTTGGCTGGGGCATCTGTTCCCTTTCTATTAAGGATCCAAATGGCTATGCTATGGACTGAATTGTGTTTTCCTAATGGTTGTGTGTTGAACTCAAACCTCCAATGTAACTGTGTTGGGAGACAGGGCCTATAAAAAGGTAATAAAGATTAAGGGAGATCATAAGGGTGGAGTCCTAATCTGATAACACTATGGCCTTATAAGAAGGGAAAAGGAGACAATAGAGAGATTTCTCTCTGATTTATGAAGGCAGTGAGAAAGAACTGTCTGTGATCCAGAAGAAGAGCTGTTACCAGAACCCAACCATGTTGGCACCCTGATCTTGCACTTCCAGCTTCCAGAACCATGAGAAAATAAATTTCTGTTGTTTTGGCACTCATCCTACAGTATTTTGTTATGGCAGTCCAAGCTGAGATAGGTTACAGCTGGGTAATGTGTTCACTAGTCTAGAGACTAGTGAGCTGTTCTCACTAGAGAACAACTAGTCTGTTCTTTGACTGCTCCATCCCTATCTTTTTTTGGGTAACCCTCACAAATAAAGGAGGACTGTTTTGTGCAGTGTATATATGAGAAGTTCTGCTCCCCTGCTAGGATGTCCAGATACCCTAGATCATTCCACTTGTCCTGTACTTTGGCCATTTTAATTCCTTGCTAGCTATCTCTAAACTGCATCCTCCTCCCCTGCCCCACCTTGAATGATTCCGAGAAACCAGGGGGATTTGCCAAGCACAGATACGTAGTCACAACAATTAAAGATACGTACTATGCGGCCAGTCTTCCTAGTGTGGAAGGCTATGGAT
Organism: Macaca fascicularis; assembly: GCF_037993035.2. NCBI lineage: Eukaryota > Metazoa > Chordata > Mammalia > Primates > Cercopithecidae > Macaca > Macaca fascicularis. The sequence goes on from NC_088378.1 coordinate 115,417,188, forward strand.
TCAACTTCCTTACTAACATCTCTGAAACTTTTGCTACTGTGGACTATAGCCTCCTTGTGAAAGAAATCAATTTCTACTGGCTGTCTTGCTTCCTTTCCAACCCTTCCCTCTTCCCCTCAAGGGCACTGTTTCTTCTGTATGCACCTCAGTGGTACTGAGGTGCCCCAGATGGTGTCAGTCCGTTGTTCTCATTCTAACTGCTTTCTCTTTTGGCAACCTTGTGTCTTATAATGTTTTTCTTTTTCACTACCATTCATATTTTTTGGCCTTCCAAAATAACTTTTTTCTTTCATTCCTGTCCTAAAATCTCTTCTAGTCTTCAACTCATGTATCCAAACTAATAGCTGTATATTATTCCTGGCTTTTGTGAGCTAAGTATCTCAGTACCTGCTGGATATTTTTATCTGACCATCTGAGAGATATCTCAAACCAAACAACTTATGTATCTGAACTTACAGTTTTCATTTACTGAATGTTCCTACTCAAACCTCATCATTCCCTGAATCTGAAATACCAGCATGTTCCCAGGCACATATGCCAGAGGGCTGGGAGTCAGTCTCGATTCTTTTACCCCTTCTCCCATAACCAATCATCAAATTCTATGTACCACCTAAATAATCACAAACCCCATCCCTCCTCTCCTTCCCTGCTGCTGTTTCTCTAGTTCACAGCTTCTTCATTGCTTGCTTGCATTAACCTTCTAAGTCAACAATTGGCTTCCATTGTTGACCCACTTAAATCTTTTATATTACAGCTAGATCAAACAATCTTAAGATCCGATGTGACTGGTTGCAAATGACAAAGCTGTCTCCAAAACAAGGCACATATGGTCCTTATACTCTAGTCACTGCCTTTTCTTCCAGCCTCATCACCAGTCACCTTTTCAGCATGTCATATTCCAGATTTGCTGAATAGTTTTATAGTTCCCTGCTCGCACAATTCTGTTGTCAGTTCATTATGCTCTTTTCCTCTGTTTATCACTTACTACTGCAAACCTTCAGTCCTCATCCTTGCTGTCATTTTTTCAAGACTCAGTTGAGGCATCCCCCGCCCACTCCAAAAAGTCTTCCCAATATTGCATTAGGATAAGTGTTTCCTCTTTGTGCTAACATACAATCTTGAACATCCCTCTGCCATTGCAAGGACCATTCTGTAGTTTCATGTGTATCTGCCTTCCTTAGTCCTTCCTCAAAGGGAGTGACCATGTCAAGGCTCATCCCAGGGACTAATGGGTCCCAAGAGGTGTTTCCAGGGCAAGCATTTAAAGTTAAAGCCTTCAGTTTCAACATCTTGTGGGTCACTATTTATTTTTACAGAAATATATGTACACACACATATTTACACACACAGCTATAACCACCTTAAGTAGCTGTTCTCATCAAAAGTAAAACCCTGTTTCCCTGTTATAAAAATCTGGAGTGGTACTACAGGTCCGTTTAAAGAAAAGTTACTTTGTCATGGTACAACCCCCTCATAAAAATATAATTATAAAGGGTTCCACTAGCTTTCTTCTCAATGTTCTTCCTTCTTTTCACTGCTTATCTGAAAAGGAACTGGAGCACGCATTACAATAAGTAGGGCGGCACTGCCTGAGCCCGAGTGACTCTCTGCCAAGGGGCTCTGATCTGGACTACTCCCTCATTATACTAGGAACACATGTTTTCAAACAAATGCTCTGATGTAGCAACTCATATCCTGGAACTAGTTTCTACACACTAATCCAAGAATTGTAATCTCTGGTTTATGCTATTTAGTCACCATCTTTGTATATTCATTTTGGCCAGGAAAAGGGTCATTGTATTCTGTAGAACTAGCATTTGATGGGCTAATATTAAAAGTTTTGTAAGTTTTCTCTTTATGGAAATGTTGCTTTTAAAATACATTGGCATTGCACTGCTAAATACTTGTCATATGTTTTAAAAAGTAATAGCTATATATTATTCCTGGCTTTTGTGAGCTAAGTATCTATTAGTTTGCTACATCTGTGCCAGGGACTAAAATCCATGGTTTACATGTCTACTCCTCAAGTATGCTTATGGGTCAAATAGTCAAATAGATTTCTGGTAGAATGAAAAAAAAGTCTATCAATGTATCTATTAATGTAATATATGTTTATATAATATGTTCTAAATATTATATAACAATATGGATATTCATATCAAATACATACATATATTAATATATATTTTTTCATTTGGTCTATATATATTCCTTAGCATTGGATAGTAAAGCTTTTGAGTAAGACTTACTTAACTAGTCAGACAAGTTATTTGGGCTGCAATCATGTATTTGTAAGTGGCCTCTAATTTTTATAAAAATAAAAAGAGATTTAATATCAGAATACCTACATTTAAATGAAATTATGGATCAGTAGTAATCCTATTAAATACTATGGTATACAATATCAGGAGTGGTGAATTTATTTTTACTTTGTAGACCTCCCCACTTTTCAGGCATCAATATGCCTTTAAGACAGTGGTTCTCAATCTTGCATATTAGCATCATCTGGGGAGTGTTAAAAATACTGATACTCAAACTCTTCTCCTAGAGATTCCAACTCAACTGATTTGGCTGAGGAGTTTGGCATTGGTGTTTTTAAAAACTCTCTAGTGGATTCCAATGTACGGCTGCTGTTGAGACCCCCAGCTTTAAATTTTTCTGCAGTGGCCGCAAAAAGATAGGCACCCAGGCCTTCCAAAGTAGTCCAAAGTAGCCAGGCTGTATCTATAGGAATCAAGTCTCATTAGCTCAATTTTCTGTCATATGTTTTCCACTTCTTTTTGCCTTTCTGATTACAGATGTTTGGTGTCTTCTTCTCTAGCTCTTGCTGTGGCTAGTTTATCCTCCAACTAACTGATCCTGGATTTTGATACTTGACTTCACCCTTTCACTCATTTATCAATCTTGGACTTTTAGAGCCTGGGTCCAAAGAAGAATAAAATACAGCAACTTTGCATTTCCCATTTTCTCCAGTTCCTGGAAACCACTATTCCACTCTGATTCTATGAATTTGACTATTTTATATGCCTCGTATTAATAGAATCATGCTGTGTTTGTCTTTTGGTGACTGGCTTGTGCCACTTAGTATAATGTACTCCAGGTTAATTTATTGTCTTAGTCCTTTTGGGCTAGTTTAACAAAAATATCACAGACTGAGTCATTTATAAATGATAGAAATTGATTTCTCACTGTCTTGGGGGCTGGGAAGTCCAAGATCAAAGCACTAGTGGTTCAATGTCTGATGGGGGCCTCCTTGTTGCATCCTCACATGGCAGAAGATGGAAGCATTAAAACAGCCTAAGCTAGTTCTTACCAGCCTTTTTATAAGGCACTAGTCCCATAAAACCCTAAGGGATTCTTTATGGGCTCTTACCCACCCTTTTATAAGCCAGAGCCGTCATGACTTAATCACTCCCCAAAAGGCCTCACCTCTTAATACCACTGCAATAAGGATTAAGTTTCAACACTTGAGTGTTGGGGGTCATTCACACCATAGCATGCATATTGTTGAATATTGCAGAATTTCCTTCTTTTTAAAGGATTAACAGCATCTCGTTGAATTTATGTAGCCAGATTTCTTTATCCATTTATCTGTTGATGGACCCTTAGGTTGTTTCCACATCTTGGCTCTTATAAATATTTATTTTAATTAAAATTAAAAATAAAATAGCTACATGTGGTTAGTGGCTATTGTGTTGGACAGTACATATCTAAAGGATGAAGTGGTAATCTCCATCATACTTCCAGTTCTTCCCTTCGAGAAAACTGTTTCTGATGTCTAGTTAGAAGTAATCTTATTCCTATCTTCATGTTTCTTGCTCCTACTCTACAAAACTATCACCAACTTAGTGGCTTAAAAGAACAGAAATTTATTATCTTCTGTAGGTCAGAGTCTGAAATAGGTCATATGGACTAAGACCAAGGTATTGGTAGAGATGTGTTCATGTCTGGAGGCTCTAGAGGAATCTGTTTCCTTGCCTTTTCAGCTTCTAGAGAATGCCTGCATTCCTTGCCTTATGGCCCCTTCTTCCATCTTCAATGCCAGCAGCATAGCATCTTCAAATTTCTTTCTAACTCAGACATTGTGCCTCCTTACAATGATCTTTTTCATTCCATTGGGCCCACTTGGATAATCCAGGGTAATCTCATCTCAAGATCCTAAATTTAGACACATCTGTAGAGTCTCTTTTGCCATGTAAGGCAACATGTTCGCAGATTCCAGAGATTAGGATGTGGACATCTTTGGGAAACCATTATTCTGCTTACCAAACCACTGTAGCTATTCTGCCTTGCCTTGTAGTTTCCCATGTGCTTTTTCTATCCACCTCCTTGAGAGTAACAATTGGGTCTGAATGATTTTTAATTCCTAGGTTAAAACTGTGGCCTTCATACCACAGATGCTCAAAATATGTTTGTCGGAATTAAATAAGATAAATAGAAAGACTATTTGATAGGTTCAGATTGGTAAATAAAGCTCCTTAAGGTGGGTCCTAGTGTAGGAAATAGATTTTGACCATTTTCATGGATTGAAATCTTCACCAATCAACCCAGTAATCAATAAAATAAAATAGATTTTAGAGCAGTATTTATCAATCACCAATCGAATAGAGACTGAGTAATTGTACCTTGGTCTATTTATTTTGGCTAGTTATGTGTCTTGGGCTAATGAAAGCAATGGAAGGCAAAGCCTGTTTGTATGGTTCTTTGGAAATTAAGTCAAGAACAAATAATGGTAGAATGACAGTTAATGGATTATGTTTCCAGAAAAAATTTCACAAAGTCACTATGACATTTTAAGATTAAAACATTATTTGATGAAAGAAGTTAATGTATGAAGAATATATTAAACATTTATATCCAATGAATGAGCAATTTACCCAGTTTTCTAGAAGACATTCCAGGACAAAAAATGTCTAATTTAAATTTTTTAACTAAATTAAGCATCTAATAAAAGCTTATTTTTCAAAATTTAAACATATACAAAAGCAAAGAGGATTATATAGCAAACTCAGGTACCTGTTACTCAGCTTGAACAAGCAACTGTCATCCCATGACTGTCTTGTTTTAATCTAATTCCACTCTCCACTCCTTATCCCCACTTCCAGCCTCTATTCTGATGATTTCAAAGCAAATCCCATAAAAATATCATTTTATCTGTACATTTAATCATTTATACACACATTTAGAAGGATCTGTTAATGAATTTCCTCATATTCATGTTGACTTCCGGCACATTTTGGCTGCTCCATAATCTTTCTGGCATTTACTGTCTTTTCTTTACCTTATGTGGAATTTTGTATGGAAGGGAAAACATAACAACTAAATATAGAAAACACTAAGCTGGCTAGCCTTGTTTAATTTTCCTATTACTTCAATTCGTATTTTAGAAAACAGCTTACAAAGTGGAACTATATGAGATTGCAAGTAGATTTAAAACAATATTTACATTTTTATTTATTGGGAGAAAGGGGAAATATGAGTAAAAAAATCCAAGTTAACCTTGGATTTTAACTCTTAACCACAGGGGAAATATGAGTAAAAATATCCAAGTTCTACTCCCCTTTATTTTAGGAATATATTAAATAATGTTGAGGTAAGACATCATTCAGTTGTAGAAGGAATATAGAGACCTTCTGGGATTAGGGAACGTTCTGAGGGAGAATTTCTCAGAATAATAATTAGAGGAAGCCAGAATTTTAACTGAGAAATAAGGTATTGATGAAGATGGAAGTCTGATCAGAAAATATGAGGCCATAAAAAGGTGATTTTGTATAATATAAAATATTTCTTATGGGCATGAAAATGTCTTTTTTTCATATGAGTCTGTATACAGTGATTGTAAATGACTTTTCTCAATGTATTAAATATATTAACAAAAGTGCACATCATTAAGGTGGTTGGGCTGGAGAATTACCTTATTATGGTAAAATCGCATAATGTTATCAAATAGTTGTTTCTGTCTTTCTGCCACTTTTAACTACCAAGAAGCACAGCTAATTTGTCCATGCAATGGACCTGAATCACAATACTTTGTTCTTAAAGATATGACGTGAAATTTTTGAGGAAACAAGTAAAATCAATTTTTCAAATGCAAGTTGGCATTTGAAAATTTATTAAGCTGAAACTCTCTGTTATGCCACTTTTCCCCAAAGCAGAAAGGTTCTATGGAGCCATTCCATTCACAGACTCATAAGAATTTTTAGCTGGATAGAATATATGAAGTGATCTAATTCAGCTACGTGTTTGAACCCTGACGTCTCTGAATTAAATGTATTGCTAAAGGCCACACATCTGAAAAGCAACAGTTTGGAGACAAGAAGCCGACTTTCCTGCCTTCCAGGTTTGTGTGCCTGCTCTCTCTCATTACAAAAGATGAGGTTTTTGTTGCAAGTGACACATGAAGAAAATTATTTGATTCTGTTTACTGTGATTGTGTAGAAATTTGTACTTTGGTTCTATGACTTTGAATAGAAGTTGTTTCAAGGAGTTATATGACTTTTAAAGTCCCCTTAAGCTCTAAGAGGATGATGATGTATTTGTAATTGTAGGTACTAACTTGCATTTCTTAAATTGAACAAGAAACGATGCCAAATATTTCAAAAAGATTAAACAGAGGAAAAGGAAATTGGAACTTTGCATCTGGTCTCTGTTGCTGTTGCTGTTGATGGGGCTGGCAGTATGTTTATAGCTGTGCTGAGTGAGAATACTTGCAGCAATCTTCCCATACGTCACCTGTTTCTCTGAAGACTCCTGCCAACTCCCGCTTTAATTAGAACTGGCTCTATCCTGAATATACCATCCCTTACCACCAACTATTTAGACCTTGGGGCTGAGAGTTGGATGGTGTCCTTTTCACTCCTCATTACTATTTTTAGATCATTTCTCCTTCATCCTCAGACCATATGTCCAGCTCCCAATTGCACATTATAGGTTACAGGGACAACACACTCAACTGCTTCTAACTCCCATCCTCAACCATCCTGCTGTCAAATCTACTCCATGCTCTTACTGTTTCAGTGAAAGGCACCCCAAGTTTGCAGTTGCCTGAGACAGACATCTGAGAATAATACTTGACACCACCCTAACTTACCTGCATTCCATTAAAGTCGAATTCTATTGATTTTAATAGTTAAATATATCTAAATTGTTTTTTGTTCTGCAAACCTGTTGGCTCACATTAATTCTAGTGAACATCACCTCTTATGAACTGTGGCCACATCTTCCAAAGTATTTCTTTCACCACTGGACTTGGCCCATTCCAATCTGTTTACTCACTTGGTGACAACCATGTGTGCAAGGTTTTTTTTTTAAATTTAGCATCCATATTACTATATTACTTTCATAAAAGAAATTGAACTTTAGGAAAACCAAAAAGCTTGCTTGTACTAACACAACTCTTGAGTGTTAGAGCCAGATATTCTGGTTCCACACCAGGATTTTGTCATCTTCCAGATGCCCCTTCTAAGGTCTAGAGAAATGTTCACCCCAAAAGAATGAACAGTGCAGAATTGAGGCCCCAACCAAAGGATAAAAATGATAGAAGGCTACCAGCTTTTAAACCCTAACTGTAACATAATGTGCAGTGGCTTCAAGGCCAAATTCTGAGTCATAATAATGGCATTTAGATGCCATCAGTCCAGAGTGTTGTGACCTTTTGAGAACCATAACTTCATTGTGTATAACTTGTTTCTACTTTCCAATATCTAATTTTATTATCATTGTAAAACATGCTTGTTTTTTAGGGATTTTACTTTTCACATTGCTATCAATGAAAAACCAAGCGATTCTTTGATCAGAGTTAGAACAGCCAGTTGCTCATGAAGCCAAATAAGTTACAGTCAGTAAAAGAGTATAGTAAATATTCTTAACTATTTTTAACTACCCTTTACACACTTGAAATTGTTTCACAATATGCCAGAACATTAAGCAAAGTAAAAATGTGTATGTTGGCCCACATAAAGGGACCTGCCTGTCTTTGTAAGTCCAGAGGACTACTGATTAAATTTTAAGGTAGTGACAAGTAACCTCAAATTTCACCTGATTTAAAATGAAGAGAATAAACAAACAATGAAGTAATTTGAAAGGAATTCTGAGATTTGCAGGGTTTTTTTTTGGGGGGGGGGGGGAGGAATTTACTGAGATAACTTTGAAGGACAGGGAATATAGAAACTAGTTTTCACTTGTCCAGGCTTTTATTCATGCTGAGTAACTCATGCACACGGCAACTTAATCTGTGTTGAGTCTTTCTTCTATTGAAGTATGTTGTCATTTTGGCCTTCATTTAATTCCCCTCGTTTAAAAATTAAAAAAAGTTTTGGCTCTATATTGGATATCTATGGGAGATTAGCAATTTAATATAGCAGAAGACTATTATTATAAAGCTACAACAAAAGTTCTGCTGACTAAAATTTAAATAAGTGGGTAAAGAGTTGAAGGGCCTTCAGACAGCTCATGGATGGTAATAGCCTAGATTGAGCCTTATTCAGGTTGCTAGTCAAGTCAATGATGAAGAATATGAGGATAGAAAATCACATTGGAAACTCATATTTGATAAAATATGCCATATTTCCTTTCCTGTAATCCATTTCATATATTTACTGCCTAGAGTACATGATTTCTCAAGTGTTTTATGGACACTTGTGGGTATTTTTCTAGAAACTAAATGTAAAATAATTTTTTCTTCCTGAAAACTCTTGTTAGTGGTTAGTATTATGGGAATGTTATATGAACCCTTCTGATCTCACCATCCCTGAATTGGCATATTCCTTCTGAAATGTTGATTCACTATAATTCAATACACAGCCTAAATATTGTCATAGGAAGAAGCCTGGGATAACATACAGTGTGTATGTCAACAACTCAGAGTGAATGAAACAAATTACAAAATTGCCTTTGGATGTTTATTGTAGGTGGTACCTATCTGTGTATCAAGAGAAAATGAGAAGGAACTTAATACTTTAAACGTATCGTTATAGGTATGAGGTAACTGGAGATACAGCTAAGTATCATGGACCAAATTTTAAAATCATTAGTAGATACAATAGTTTAAAGAAGTGATTGTGACCAGGAGACTGGAAAATTATTTTGCTTAAATATAGTTTTCACTAAAGACTGGAAAATGCCCTTGCTGTTTAACTATACTCATTGCAAGTTATTTGGATTGATCATTTCTTATCTTCGTTTAAAAATATGATATATATTGGATATGTTGTTACTTTAAAATTTTATGTTAGACAAGAAAAGATTGCCTACCATGTTTTAAGACAGATTTTGATTACTTTAATGCTGAAATATACTAATATTTACATTAAAACCAACCAATATCTCAACAAATCAAGAATGGAGCGAACTTCCTCAACTTGATAAAGAACATCTATAAAAAACTTATAGCTAACATCATACTTAATGGTGAGAAACTAGATGCTTTCTCACTAAGATCAGGAATAAGGCAAGGATGTCTCCTCTCACAACCCCTATTCAATATCATACTGTAAATCCTAGATAATGTAAAAAGACATGAAAAGTAAATCAAAGGTATACCAATTGGGAAGGAAGAAATAAAATTGTTTTCAGATGACATGATTGTCTCTGTGGAAAATCCCAAGGAATCAACAAAAAAATCCTAATACTAATAAGCAACCTTACTCATAGCGAAGTTGCAGAATATAAGGTTAATAAAAAGTCAATTTTTTCCTATATACCAGCAATGAACAATTGAAATTTAAAATTAAAAACATAATACCATTCAGATTAGCTCCAAAACAAAATAAATAGGTGTAAATTTTACAGAATATGTCCAAAATCTATGTGAGGAAAACTACAAAACTCTGATGAAAGAAATCAAAGAAAATCTAAATAAATGAAAATATATTCCATGTACAAAGAAAGGAAGACTCAATATTAAGATGTCATTTCCTCCTAACTTCACCTATGGATTCAATGGAATCCCAATTAAAATCTCAACAAGTTACTTTGTGGATGTTGACAAACTGATTCTAAAGTTTATTTGAAAAGTCAAAAGACCCAGAATAAAAAAATATTGAAGGAGAAAAGCAAAGTCAGAAGGTCGACATAACTGGACTTCAAAATGTACTATGAAGCTACAGTATTCAAAACAGTGTGGTACTGGTGGAAAGAACAGGCAAATAGACCAATGGAATGGAATAGGGAGCCCAGAAATAGACTCACATGAATATAGTCAACTGATTTTTGACGAAAGACAAAGGCAATTCAATGGGAAAAAAAACCAATCTTTTCAACAAATGGTACTAGAATAATTGAATACCCATGAGTAAAAAAAATAAAACAAAATAAAAAGATTCCAAACACAGACCTTGCACCTTTCACAAAAATTAACTCAAAATGGATCATAGACGTATATGCAAAATGCAAAACTATAGAACTGCTGGAAGATAACATAGGAGAAACTCAAAGTGACTTTGACTTTGGCAATGACTTTTTACATACAGTACCAAAAACACTATTCATGAAAGAAAAATTGAGAAGTTGGATTTTATTAAAACTAAAAACTTCTGCTTTGTGAAAGACACTTTTAAGAGAAGGAAGAAACAGCCACTGACTGGGAAAAAAATTTCTGCAATCATATCTGATAAAGGGCTAGTATCCAAAATATACAAAGAGCTCCTTTTAAAACTCAGAAATACAAAAGCAAATGACCCAACTAAAATATGAACAAAAGATCTGCACAGACTCCTCACCAAAAAATAAACATACAGGAGAGATACTCAACATCATTTGTCATTTAGAGAACTGTACATTAAAACAATGAGATACCACTATACACATTATACATTCGTCAAAACCCATAGAATGTGTATCACAAAGAGTGAACCCTAATGTAAATTATGGACTATAGTTAGTATTGCCATATCAGTAGTGCATCAGTTGTAACAAATATACCACACTCATTCAAAATGTTAAAAATGGGTGAAAATGTATGTGTGTATGTAGGCAAAGAGAATAGACAGGAATTCTCAATATTCTCTGATAAGTTTTCAATAAACCTAAAGCCTAACATTATAAACAAAAAAATGTGACATTGCTTTTCACTTGAATATACATTGTAGACATATGCAATGTATTATGTGCACCGTAGAGCATTATGCATTATTTCTTGACCCTTTGAAAGTTTTTAATCTATGGAATGCATTGACTGATTGATTTTCAGTTTTGACTGAAATGGCAAAGTTAAGCCCTTACACAATGCAGTAAATTCACAAAGGCAATAGAGATTTGCTACTTAATTCAATCTTGCCTTTTTGTTTGATTCAGAATCAAAATATAATTGTAAGTGATAGTCCCATTTAGTATAGTAAAGTGAAGATAGGAGTTTCGTGTGATTATGATTGGTAGAGTAACAGTTCTGGTGCAGTTCTGGTTCAACTAAATTGCCATTTCAAATCAATTTTCTGGGTTTATTTTAATTACGTTTGACTCACCACATGCAGTTTTCGCCATATGCACTTTGTAATAAACCAGGATAAATTCCAAAACGAGTTAGTGCATCTCAGCTGTTATAGTTGCAACTTAACACAATAGAAACCTTTCTTCCTTTCATAAAAGTTTCTCATGGCTGAATGCATTTTGTATAATTAGCCAACTGTTTGGAAATTTTCATGTAACTTTTTCATTTATTTTAATTAAATTTCAAAATCCAAATCATTGTCAGCTTTCATGGATCTTCATCATAAATTTTTCTTAGTAATTCTTAGATTTATTTGATAATTTTAATTTTAAATCAGGATTTCCATAAGATATTTTTGTCAACCTAGTCAAAGCTGCCTAAGGAAATGTGAAAGTTAGAAGAGATTTTATCTATAATCTCGTGTTTTATTTCATTAATGATTAAAATTAATACATTTATAAGACAGTTTAACATTGTGTTTTTCTTTTAATATTGGACACTAGGTCTTCTGGTTTCTACATAGTAAATACGATTATGATGAGTTGCACCTTTTTTGTTGTTGTCTGAAAGCTGTCGTAATATCTTTATCTTCATATTTATTCATCAGCTTATTCATCTACACTAAAAGAATCCTTAATGTCATGTGTCATGGAAACTTAAAAAAACCTGAAAATTTCAGAATACATGACTCATAAAACGTGTGAGAAAAAGAATCCTATATACAAGAAAATGATCGTATAAAATTACATTGTTTTGGCAAATCTGGAACACAGATGAGAACTTTTGAATCAAAATTATTGACACTTTTTGCATTAGTTTTATTTCATGTAAAAGTTGAAAGATAATTCATAATGTGTTTAAAACTAAAGACTGAACATGCACACATATATAGAATCTTCTGCTTTGACTATAGATTCAATGCAAACCCAATCTTCTTAGCGTATCTTAAAATTATGCAGAATCTCCCTAGATTTGAAAAAAAATCACTTTCTTTTTATTTGCACTTTGATATGAGCTAGTCTACTAAAAGCATACTATAAATTTTTAACCATAAAATTGAATACATATGTATATATACTTTATATTAACACATACATGAATGTGTCATACTTTAAATGAAGTTTTAAAACAATTGTTAAAAGGATTGACAATTTTCAGGAATAATAATGCTTAGGCTTTAAATTCAAAATACTAGACTTTGCGATCTAAGCTTGAGTTAGAGATCCTCCACTGGGTGGCAGAAGCATACCAGGAATATTCACAAATAGGCCCTGGCCCAGGGAATGTGTTGTCAGTGCATGGATGTTACCTAGGAGAATATGCTGATGCCCCTAAGAAGGTCATGCACTGACCAGTTATTTCTTCAGCTGTGGCCATGTGTTGGCACTGAGCTACTATATTCTCCCACCTGGTATCCCTTGTGGTGAACCAGACACATTTGCCAGATGCCTGGTAGAGGGAGATACTCCAAGCTCTGGCTAACAGGGCTTTCTCTGTGAGAAGCTGAGGCACCTGCATGGGGGAAAAACATAAACAAAACAAAAACCAAAAACTTAATGCCTGGACTTACTATTTCCCTGGTGAGTTAAAGAACCCAGACTCTCTTTGGGTGGGGGGAGGGGGGTCCCTGTTTTGTTGATATTAATTACTCCATATATAAATTCAAAGTGAAATTTTTGAATTTTCCTCGGGCAATTAAGGAAGGACTAAGAAAAATATATTTGTAATGATTTTAAATAAAAGCAGAGTAACAGGCAAGAAAACATCTAACTTTAGAGATAACACCTTGACTGAACATGTCATTTCTTTGTCTCATTGAAAATACTCTTTATTTTTAATTTTTATTTTTTTTTGAGACAGTCTCACTGTGTGGCCCAGGCTGGAGTACAGTGGCATGATCTTGACTCACTGTAACCTCCACCTCCCGGGTTCCAGCTATTCTCCTTCCTCAGCCTCCCAAGTAGCTCAGATTACAGGCGTGTGCCACCACACCCAGATAATTTTTGTGTTTTTAGCAGAGACAGGGTTTCACTATGTTGGCCAGGCTGGTCTCGAACTTCTAAACCTCAGGCGATCTGCCCGCCTTGGCCTCCCAAAGTGCTGGGATTACACGCACCACACCCGGCCTGAAAATACTCTTTACATGTAAGATGATAAACCACAGTGAAGTATTGGTTTGTATCTTCAGCATTAGGGAGCGAATTGTGATCATTTTTAAATGGGGGTTGCTGCCAAGCTACTGACTAACGGGAGGTAACTTATTTAGAAGTCGAAATAGAGTGACATCCTCTAACACAGGACTTTTCACACTATAATGCGTGTAGAGTTTTACTTTGGGGTTCTTACTACAATGCGGAGTCTGATTCAGTAGCTGTGCCAGTTACAGCTATTGCCTCTCAACTCCAAACCCACCCTCCTAAGCTCTGCTTTGTGGTGTTGGAGCTAGACTCTGCGACCCGCATTTTGGCTTTTAGTCTCCCTCTAGCACCCACTACTTTGTGCTCAGCTTTTGGGGTAGTGGGTGCTAGGGGGAGAGACTGCAAGGCCAGAAGTGGGAGAAGGCACCTGCCTGCTTGCAGCTTCTGTGTCATCCCAGCAATGCTGCTTCAGTCTGGCAGCAGCGGTTCCTCTCTGTGGTAGCAGCTTCCAGTTTGCAGGGTTTTTTCCAACACTCTCAGAATGAACTTCACCTTGCCCCTTCAAAGACCCCAGCACTGGCCAAGAAACTGCCCTTTTCTCAGGGATCCAATCTCTTTCTTTTTGTCCCCCTAACTCTAGAGTTGGAACTGCTTTCTGCAATTGTTACCTCCATAATATATTGTTAGAGTTTTACTTTTACTCTTTCAATTACCTAGTTAACTTTATCCCTAGTTAACAGTTCTTTATATAAAATTCTCACTGTTCAGATGACTGCTGTGGTTTCCTTCCCTTCCCTTGACCCTGAGTGATGCAGTCGGTCTGAGGTGGGGCCCAAGATTCTGCATTTCTGACAAGCTCCCAGGTAATGCCCAGCTGCTGGTGCATGGACCACATTTTCAGTGGCAAGCAGAAGTGCTCCTCAAAGGTGTAGAGAAGTGGTTCTCAATATTTGGCTGCACATTTGAATCACCTGGGAGCTTTAGGCAACTAGGAATGGCCATATGTCACCTTAAGTGAGCTTGATTTAGTTGGTTTGAGGTGTCGCCTAAATATGGGGTTGTCACTGGGTTGTTAAAATCTTCCTGGCCGGATGTGGTGGCTCACGCCTGTAATCCTAGCACTTTGGGAGGCTGAAGCGGGTGGGTCATGAAGTCAAGAGATCGAGACCATCCTGGCCAACATGATGAGACCCCGTCTCTACTGAAAATACAAAAAAATTAGCTGGGCATGGTGGTGTGCACTTGTAGTCCCAGCTGCTTGGGAGGCTGAGGCAGGAAAATCACTTGAACCCAGGAGGCGGAGGTTGCAGTGAGCCGAGATGGCGCCACTGCACTCCAGCCTGGGTGACAGAGGAGGACTTCGTCTCAAAAAAAAAAAAAAAAAAAATCTTCCTAAGTGATTCTAATATGCATCTAGAATTGAGAATCTTTGTTCTAGAGCGATGGCTGTCAATCTAGGGGCAAATTTGTCCTCCTAAGGGGACACTTGGAAATGTCTGGAGACATTTTTGGTTGTCAGAATTAGCTAGCGGTTGCTACTAGTGTCAAGTGGGAAGGAACCAGGGGGGCTGCTATGCATCCTGTAATGCACAGGACAGTCCTCCACGACAAAGGATGATTCCAGCCAAAATATCTATAGAGCTAAGGCTGAGAAACCCTGATCTAGAATATGTGGCAAGATCAACCCAGCTCATCTCTTTATCTGTTTGCTAATTCATTATTTATTCATTCTGTTGGGCCAAACCTCTGTTAACCTCAATAGGGAAGGCACCACGTTCCAGAGGCCGAAGGAGAGACCTAGAGCCAGCAAGTGAGACATGGGGTTTTAATAGGGGGTTACTTATAAGGACGAGAGTCCAGTGGCAGAGGGCTGGGTTAGGAACCGCCTTATATTCAGTGGCGGTGGGCTGGACAAGGTATCAGTCTTCCTGCAGTCCAATGGTGGTGGGCTGTAAAAGATAATTGCCCAGCCCAGCGGCGGTAGGCTGGGCAGGAAAACCAAAACCACAGCTGCTTGCAAACATTATGCAGTTTTTATAGCATTTTCACATAATAGCCTCCCCTTAACGACCTCCACCTGGCAACCTTCATTTAACCTAAAACTCAAGACCTCAATCCCCTGTATAGCCTGCGTTCCAAGAAAGGGGCCAGGGGCTCAGATGTTCCTACCAGATAAGGAATGACTCTCCAGGTTGGCCATTCCTGGATTTCCTAGCACAGAACACATATTCAGGTGCATCTGGCTATACAGGGTCATTCTAAGAGTATGGTTAAGTTATTACTATCAAGGGTGTTTACCCTACACACATATATCTACTGAGCATTACTATAGGGTTTTCTAGGTGCTGGAGACTACATAAAATTTCAGAGTCAGGTATTATCACACAACTTTAGCAGAGAGAAATAGTTCCATAATGTGCATTTTAGGTGAAGATGTATGCTCTGTTTGCTACTTATTATAGGTGCTGGAAATTAACTGTAGTGCAGTGCTCACCAACGTATGTACAAACTGCAAGGATTCTCTCAGAACCCTTAGATGTTATGTACTTTGTCTCATTGTGCAATATGCTGGAAGGAACTCTGGTGTCACAAGAATGACAGTCTCAAAGTGGAGAGAAAGCTGACATGTGTATCGAAACTTTCTTTTAGCTGCTAGCGTGGTGCTCAATGCATATCCTTAAGAACTGAGAAACTGGTTAACATCTGTAAGAATGAATGAGTGAACACAGTAACGAATAATTGCAACCAAGTGGGCCCGCACTGTGTCAGGAGCTTTGTTAGGCACACTTTACCTATATTGCTTTTAGTCTCTGAAGGGGAAAAATTTTGTCTCCATTTTAAAGTTAATGCGACCAACACTTGGAGGGTTTAAATAACATGGCAGTTTTACATAGCTTAGGACTCAGAGTTTGTATCATTTCAGAAAGTGATATCCCTTTAAGAGTACTAAACATTTTCATCCCAATAGGGAATTTGTGTAATTTACAGGGGCACAGACACTGTGATATACAGGTCAGAACTTTAAAATCATTGCTAATGAGTATTAATAATCCTCTTTCATCACTGTACTGCTATCATTACCTCTGACACTTTTAGCACAGTATTCTCTATTCCTGTGCATCCCCAGGTTTCAGGAACTGTGAGTGGCAGCTGATCATTAAAGTGCTAACTGGTTCTCAGATAGCTGGCCCTCGGGCTTCCTTGGTTTTGGCTTGTATACTCTGAACCCCCAAACAGATACTGAGTGACTATCATAAGCACCTGCCTTTTTAGCTACTCTTTCTGCTCTTTCACTGGCTCTTGTGTCTTGGCTGGCCCCTAGGAGGTGAATGTAGTGTGAAAACAGGGAGTGTGACTTCAAAGTCAGCAAACACTGAGTCATTTTAAAATTTATTCATCTCTTGAGCATAATTGCAGGAATCATTTTTATGATTTCACTATAATTGTAACTAATTTTCTTCCTTATTCATATTTAAAGTGTACCACAGCAATCCTAACCTATATTCCCTAGGGCAGTGTTTTCCATACCAGAGTGCTGTGAAACCCTTTAGTGGCTCATGCGGTCAAATAGCCAGCATTTCCTTTTTTTTTTTTTTTAAATGAAATAAGCTGGAGTAGAATAGAAACTATCAGCATTCCATGCAGCAAGATAAATGTTATTTCATGTAACTTTTGCTACATGAATGTTTGTACAGGGACCTGTATTAGCTTCCTTTTGCTGCTGGAACGACTTGCCAAACATTTAGTGGTTTAAAACCAACAAATATGTTACCTTACAATTCTGTAGATTAAAACTCACTCATGGGTCTCACTGGGCTAAAATCAAGATGTTGGCTGGGCTGTACTCCTTCTGGTGGCCCTAGGAAAGAATCCTTGTCCTTGCCTTGTTCAGTTTCTAGAGGCTACCTGCATTCCTTGGCTTGTAACTGCTCCCTCTATCTTCAAAGCTAGCAATGATAGGCTGAATCCTTCTCACGTCACATCACTCTGACTTCCTCTGCTCTCTCCCTCTTCTACTTGTAAGAATCCTTGTGATTACTTATGGTCCATCTGGGTAATCCAGTATAGTCTCCCTGTCTCAAAGTCAGCTGATTAGAAATCTTATTTCCTCTGTATTAGTCTATTCTCACATTGCTATAAAGAACTACCTGAGACTGGGTAATTTATGAAAAGAGGTTTCATTGGCTCCCGGTTCTGCAGGCTGTACAGGAAGCATGGCTGGGGAGGCCTCAGGAAACTTACAATCATGGTGAAGGTGAAGAGGAAGGAAGCACATCTTCACATGACAAATCAGGAGAGAAAGAGAAGGGGGAGGTGCTACACACTTGTAAATAACCAGATCTCATGAGAACTCACTCAGTATCATGAGAACAGCAAGGGGGAGGTCTTCCATGATCCAATCACCTCCTATTGGGCCCTTCCTCCAACAATGAGGATTACAATTCAACATGAGATTTGGGTGGGGACACAGAGCCAAACCATATCATCCCATTTGCTGTGTAACCTAAAATATTCACAGGTTCTGAAGATTAGGACATGGACATTTTTGGGGAGCCATAATTTTTTCTACCACAGGGCCGCAATGTAAAAGAGTTTGAAAACTACAACCTATGATAAAATATCCTGCTTCAAATATGTCAAGTAGTCTTGAAGCACTTCCATTTAGTGGCAGATCAAGTTCAATATTATGTCTTTCATATCTTTTAGCCTCAATGTGAGGATTGATCATTTTTTATTTCTATTAATATGGAAATCTACTCATAGACCTGAATGTCAGCTGTGATTCTTCCACCTTTTATTTATTGTTTTCCTAAGAACAATTAATACGATAAATGAAAGATTAAAGTCAAATCAGCGTTATCTTCAAATAAAAGCCAAGAAGGTAACACAATAAAGCTACTCTCTTCAGAAAAGAAAATTGAAATTCTGCCTTGAGATAGTTTCATCTCTCTCTAGGAACATTCTTTTCATCTCCAGCCTTATTTTTATAGAATTTTAGGAGAGTTTGGCCCCTTCTCATACTTGTATATCATTTTATAGTATATATGGTAGAGGATTATCTGCTTTGAGTATCACTATAACCCTGTGAGGTAAGTAGAGGTTATTATCCGCAGTTTTCAGTTGGAAAAAACAAGATGTTAAGTTAATGTACGTAAGGCGAAATAATTAGAAATTTAGGCATACCAATTCACAAAACCGTGTAAACATTTTGAGTTAACTTGTACTTGTTCAGTACTTACTACGTGCTCAGCCCTGTACTAAATGCTATGGGAATACAAAAGAAGTAGCTTACATGGTATCAGCCTCATGGAACTTAGAATTTTATTTGGGAAATAAAATGCAAGTGTGCTTAAGTGTGCATGTATATGTGTGTGTGCATATATGAGTGTATGTGTGTATGCATGGGTATTTGTATGTGTATGTGTATGTGTGTATGAGTGCATGTGTGTATACCTGGGTATCGGTGTGTGTGTGTGTGTATGCCTGTGTATGTGAGTGTGTTCACGTGTTTGTATGTGTACAAATTAGTGTGTGTGCATGTGTATTTGTAACTGAATGTCAGTGATAGCACACTGCTCAGTGCATGCAGCTTTGTATCAAATTGACCTTTCCTCAATTCATTTTATGGGTGGTTTCTTCTCTAACAGATTTGTTTTGAATATGCCCTGTTTAAACCTTGCATAAACTATATTGTGGCCTAGTTTGTAGCCCAAACACTAAGATGGTTTCTGATTGGCCAGTTTTTAAGACTTATCAAGGGAGTCTTTAAATATTTTGCTCATTTTGATTTTTCTGTTTCCTGAAACAGATTGAGCTAATGAAATCCAAATTTAATTAACTGCCAGTATAAAAGGCTTAGGGAAAGGCAAAATAAAAAAATCAGCATTATTGTTCCCTTTCCATGTGAGAGTCAAAAAGGGAATAATTTGTGGCAGGAAGAAAGAGTAAGCAAGCTGTGTTTGGGAGATTAGCAAAATTTATTGCAAATACTCTGCCTTCAGGATAGTGAGAAGGTGGGCTAATGATGGAGGGTGGGGGAGGGGCTAGCAGGGTTCTGGAGGAAGGTTTTAATGAGTGGGAAGAGGACTTTGATTTGCTCCATAGAGATAAGGGAGCCTTAGGAGGGTAGTGGCTGAGAAAATTTTCATTTAAGTATTACATTACATAAGTACTTGAGAAGACTATACCAATTTAATATAATAAATGTCATCTTTTGGACATGTTTTCTTCTTCTTGTCCTAACAAAAAGGAAATGAGAAGAGAAATGAGAAATGAACCCCTTTAAAGTATATTTATGCTTCTGTGAAGGAACTGTTTTACCTACATTTACTAAGAAGAAAACCATTTTTTGTTGTTTGAGGTAAGTTGCTCAAGACAAATGCTGCTCCTAGGGTTTTATTCTAAGGGCAATTCTAAGATCCTTTCAAGCCCTAAATTATATGAAGTTAATGTAATAAAAAAGAAGAACCTATCACTTTTGCTAACTGATTGCTCTTTAAGAAAAAGCTATTTAAGATATTGATGAAATGCTTGAAAAGCCTAGTGATGGTTTCATTGAAATATAACACATTGTCACTTAGTCTTATTCCGTGCCAAGTTATGTGGTAACTAGGTGGAAGGAAAGAAGAAGAAGCTCAGATATAAAGATGAATAATGCCTGGCACATAGCATCCACTGGATGAAGGAATGAATGAATAGTCAGGTCCCTGTTATTGATTGATTCAGTTTTTTGGGAGGGGTAGGAAGGAGTACTGGGGACACAGACACCAAAATCAATAGAGTGCGGGGAGGGAAATGCTTGAATAGAGACTAGATAAGTGGCTCTTAACGTTTAGCTGCACATTTGAATCACCTGGGGGCTTAAAAAGTACTAATGCCCAAATGCCATCCTAAATGATTCTAATTTAGTTGGTTCAAAGGCAAAGAAAACAGAGGAGAGAAAACCATGCCCATGGACCCAGGAAGTCAGAAAAGCAATGCACATTTTGTAGTGGGTGAAGTGTAGGGTGAACTAATCATAGCTGGAAGATGAACCTTCTAGACAGGAAATGGGTAGGTCGATGAAGTTCGTCTCATTGCCAGAGTAATGAGATTGATTTTATTCTGTAGCCAAGTGGGAGCTAAGAAAGAATGGTAAGGAAGGGTATAATAAAATTTGTGTCTTAGAATGGTAATTCTGGCATGAGTGGAGGGCGTGTATGGGGTGGGGAAGATACTGCTGTTAGGAGGCTATTGCACTAGTCCAGGTGAATAATGGCATTGGGGATGGAGAGGAAAAGCCATAGTCAGTAGACACTGCTGGGATAGACTCACACAGTCTTGTTAATCAAATGCAGTAGGTTGATGACGGAAAAAAAAACCAACAACAGGATACCAAGATAACAGTAAGTTTTCCAGATTGTACTTTCAAGTGTGAAGATCGCTTTTTAACATTAATTTAAAAACTACAGGCCAGGTGTTGTGGCTCACACCTGTAAATCCAGCACTTTGGGAGGCTGAGGTAGGCGGATCACTTGAGACCAGCCTGGGCAGCATGGCAAATCCCAACTCTACCAAAAATAGAAAATACAAAAATTAGCTGGGTGTGGTGGTGTATGCCTGTAGTCCCAGCTACCTGGAAGGCTGAAGTGGGAGGATCACTTGAACCCAGGAGGCAGAGGTTGCAATGAACTGAGATGGTGTCACTGCACTCCAGCCTGGGTGACAGAGCCAGACCCTGTCTCAAAAAACAACAGAAAACAAAACTGCAAACATCTACATCCTCATAATTACAGTTTTAGTTATCTGTTAATTGAGGAAATCACCCCACCCCAAGTAATTGGTTGACTTGCCCCAGTTTGGCCACCCCTGTTATGTTTACCGTTTGATTACTGTACTGCTAGAGAGAGAGAGAGAGAGAGAGAGAGAGAGAGAGAGAGAGAGACTACAGATACAATGCTACCCCTCATCTCTGCCATGCCCTCTGAGACTGCATCCTTTTTGTGTTGGAATTTTTGAGTTTTGACACACTCTTTCACAACGTTTATTTAAAAATTTGGTTCTTCCTCCAAATGGCTACTCATAGCTTCGTGAAATTTGCACATTCATTCATCTCTTGGAAAATGGTCTCATTTTGTTGTTTGTGGTTCTCCCACCGGCCATCATTGCTTTTTTTTTTTTTTTGGTCACTGAGCACCAGTTACAGAAATGAGTTGCTTTTGGTATGTCTTCCTTTAAAAAATAGTACATATTCATTGTAATTATTTTAAGAATGTAGGAAAGTTGAACAAGAAAATAAGAATTATTCATAATAGTACTTTCTTGTGCTGTTAACTTGGTATATTTTAAGTATGCTTTCGTTCCATGCCTAAATTTATTTGTTAAGTTTGGAGATGGCTTTGTGCTGAATATTTATTCTTTTCCTTTTTCTCTCTTAACTTTTATTATGAGATTGTTTTCTACATGATTAAATATTTGTCAAAAAACCATTTAATGACTATATATTATTCTAATACATTTATTTATAATACGTTTTTGGCCATACTTCCTTGTTGGACAGTTATTTTTTTTGCTTTTACAAAAAATGCTATACTGAGAACCTTGCACATAAATCTTTCTGCAAGTCTTGATTCCCTTAAGATAGATAGGTAAAAGTGGAATTACTGGGTTAAAGTGTACTTACTTTAGAAAGTCTTTTTATACGGATTGCTGAATTACTTAAAATTTTTTGAACATATTTATTGTATTAGACTGTACTTTGCATACATATTCCTATAACATCTCATAATTGTAATAGAAGTTCCTTCAACATTTCTTTAAAAGTGAAGGATTACTTCAAGTAAGTACATCTATGCTGAGAAGGCCATTGAAACTTAATAGTAATTCAGTAGACCATTGACACAATTTTTACAAACAGGAGTTCATTAACTCAAGTGGCCATGCAATAGGTTTGAATGTGATTTTCAGTGGTGGGGAATCTCACATACTGGATAAGAAATGAGTGTTCTTGGTTAGGGGACAATCTATCATCCAGGTAACGTGTGCATGGTTAATATGTGTCTTTGTAAGATTATTACAATTGACTTATACATTTCCTGGGAAGCCTTTCTATATTGAAAATTGTGTAAGACGGAGGTGTCTGGATTTGATTTATTTAATACAACCCTCAAGCAATGCATCTGGCAGAAGTTTTCAGGCTGTGCAATGTTCTGCATGCTGTTCTGACCACAGAGGAGCTTTCCCATGGTAAACTTACGATGGACAAACTTTGAAATATTTATATGGTGTATCTGGCATCCAGGCCTCTTCATCTGACTGAACATATTTCATAGTAATAGAACAATAGTATGTGTGGCTCTAGTCTTTGTACCTTTATTTGTAATTTTAGTTTTTTTCTGGGAATATTTGCTACAAAATTATTTTTTCTTATTATGAAAAACCATGCACGTGAGAAAAAACAAAATCTTATGTACAAGAGGAAATTTACTACCATTCCTCAACAGGAACAAATTTCTTCTCTTTTCTTTCTTTTTTTTTTTTTTTTTGAGACGGAGTCTCGCTCTGTCGCCCAAGCTGGAGTGCAGTGGTACGATCTCGGCTCACTGCAAGCTCCGCCTCCTGGGTTCACTCCATTCTCCTGCCTCAGCCTCCCGAGTAGCTGGGACTACAGGTGCCTGCCACCACGCCTGGCTAATTTTTTTGTATTTTTAGTAGAGACGGGGTTTCACTGTGTAAACCGGGATGGCCTTGATCTCCTGACCTTGTGATCCGCCCGCCTCAGCCCCGCAAAGTGCTGGGATTACAGGCGCGAGCCACTGTGCCCGGCCACAAATTTCTTGTTTACCCTTACCAGCTTAAAATTTCCCATCTTAAAAATTCTTTAGAATTCTATTGAAATCCTCATGATACCTACAATTGTAACAAATTTTGATGGTAATTAACACAAAGGCTTCCTGAGGTGCTTTTTGTCTAGAAACACAGACATTTGTGTATGACCCCAACCAATAGTTGCTTATTTGACATACCTGAAATTTGAAGGCACCAGTGCTTTTAGTGTTCCTCCAAAAATGTTTGGAATGAAAACTTACCACGTAGAAAATAGCAATTCTAAAAAACCCACTCTTGACACATCGTCTCACAGCAAAGTCATTTCGTATTGACAAAAATTTCCTAAGTTTTTCTCGAATTCACTGTTTCTTCTTTTCAAGCTTTTAGAATGTATTTTTCTATATCTTTCTTATGACACAACTTTTTCTTGTGGTATCGAGTTATTTAATTATAGGCTTTATCTCTTGTGACCAGGTGCCACCTAATATATGCCTGTACTCAGTCTTCTACCTAGTCCATGCTCAGTTAATACAAGGATCAGGTATTTCTATTGTTTCTTAATTTTTCAAACTGAGATCTAGAGGCAACCACTCAACTCACAGGCCATGGAAGTGCTGCTTCAGATTAGCAGCACAAAGCTAATGGGGACAAATAAAGAAAGAGACAAATCCATACCATAATGATAAAACATTCATCCACTACACAAGGAGGAAGAATATCAGCAGAATTTGATATTTTACTTTGTAGGTAAGTAAAATTATAAAATTCTGGAAGTATTCTTGGCGTCTAAATCTTATGGAACATTTTTTGCTTGTTGAGGTTGATGATAGTGATAATAGTGGTGGTTGGGGTGATGCCCACTGACTGTTACCTCTTTGCTTTTCCTCATTACCATGCTAGCTATCTGCAAAAAGGACAAAACATGTTCTTAGTACCCTCTCACAGTTTTTACTATTCATGACTTGAATGTGAAATGGCATTGTAAACTCTAACTTTATAACTGTTATTTGATATTATCGTTGTTCATTGAAAGGCAATGATCTTCAAAGACATATGAAAGCTCTCATTTTCTTTTCTTCTGTCAGCCCAAACATGCTAAGCTGTGGTCCTGTTTCTGATGTCTTTTCAATTAGGAATTAGGAATAGGAATACCTGGGGTATGAAAGCTGGAGGGAAGACAGAGGATTGAGATGTTGAGCTGTGAGGATCATAGTAAAGTGTGGTGTAGTATTTTTTATTTTTTGAGACCGGGTCTCTCTCTGTCCCCAGGCTGGAATGCATTGGCATAGTCATGATCCACTGCAGCCTTAACCTCTCGGGCTCCAGTGATCCTCCTACCTCAGCCCCTCTAGTAGCTGGGACTACAGGCATGCGCCACCACACCCAGCTATTTTGTGTGGTGTGTTTATTTTTTGTAGAGATGAGGTTTCACCATGTTGCCCAGAGTGGTCTTGAACTCCTGGCTCAAGTAATATACCCACATTGACCTCCCGAAGTGTTAGGATTATAGTCGTGAGCCACTGTGGCCAGTCAGGGTAAATTGTTTTGACCCTATAAGGCTCAGTGTCCTCATCTGTAAAGTGATGAGAATAAATCTCTTTCGTACAAAAGATTGTGTGCTACATTCCTGGCCTGGTCAGGCAGTATGCAAGCCACAAGTGTTTCCATTTTTCTTCCTTTCTTATATGCTCAGAGTCCTTGATTGGGCTTTTCTGATAGCACTTTACTCACCGTAAAGACAGGTGAGCCCCTCAAGGGTAGGAATGGTGTCTTGTTCACTCTTCATCTCCAGTGGGCCAGGACAGTGCTTGGCTGAGAGTGGAGGCTCTATGAGTGACAGTTATACTGAGCTGCATTCAGTTGTACAAAGAATCCATGATAATATCAGGAATTTGGAGAAGCATTGAAAAACTTGGAAGCAAGTAGAATAGAGCAATAAAAGCCTGGTCCTGTGCCATCTATCCGAACTTATTTCTTGATAGTTCAGGACTTAGTCAATACTTGTTGAAGGAATGATATTAGCAAGAATATTTGTAAAGGAATCCCACAGGAAAAGCTTGTGGAGCTGAAATTAGGTGACCTAGATGAGTCCTTGGTATGAACTGACCACAATAAATATTCATTGAATCAATGAAAAAAAGATTAAATAAATAGGAGATATACAACTTGTGGATTGTAGGTAAGTAAAACATTATTTGGAAGGTAACATAGTAGTGAAAGATGGTAGCTTTTTGTGTTCTATGTGTATCTGTATATGTGTATTTATGACAATGAGGAAGAGAAGGAGGATAGAGGAGGTAAGGAAGTGCATTCAGATGAGTCACTGAGGGACTAGGTGATTTATCAGGCTTAACTTCCTTGCATTGCTATTAAACATTAACCTACATTACTGAAGGAGGTTGGTAGTCTTACAGATAAAGGGAAAGTTATCATCTGACTCACATAGTTGAGACGCACTGACATTGGTAGTCAGAAGAAGAGATGGCATCTCAGTGTTCTCACTAGTGTATCTTTCTGGTTCACTTGCTGACAGACAATATTGTTTTTTTTAAATTTTTTTTATTTTTTATTATTATTATACTTTAAGTTCTAGGGTACATGTGCATAACGTGCAGGTTTGTTACATATGTATACTTGTGCCATGTTGGTGTGCTGCACCCATCAACTCGTCAGCACCCATCAACTCGTCATTTACATCAGATATAACTCCCAATGCAATCCCTCCCCCCTCCCCCCTCCCCATGATAGGCCCCGGTGTGTGATGTTCCCCTTCCCTTAATCAACATACACAAAGACTCATTTAAGCACCTCATGTGATTTTTTAAGTGATGACATGAATGCAGCTTTTATTTTGCACCTGAGGTTTCTGAGTCACCCTTAAGTATTTCCAGAATTTTTCCTGCACAATCCTGGAGTTATCAAATCTGACAATTGGAATGGAATGGTCCTCATGAGAGCTGCATTGGAAAGGAGAGGTTGCTGCTTGATTGCCAAGAGAAAGACATTCTGGCCCCTGCTGTTGCTATCAGCAATTCCAGGATCCCTGCTACGGGGTCCCAGGCAAAGATGCCTAGCAGCATCACCACAAACTGTATTAGTCAGTTCTCACATTGCTGTAAATAAATACCTGAGACTGGGTAATTTATAAACAAAAGATTTAAGTTGCTGACAGTTCCACAGGTTGTACAGGGAAAATCATGCTGGCATCTGATTGGCTTCTGGGGAGGCCTCAGAAAACTTACAATCATAGCAGAAGACAAAGGGGGAGAAAGGTGTCAAATGTGGTGGCAGCAGCAAGAACAAGAGTGAGGTGGGAGGTCCTACATACTTCTGAACACCCAGATCTCATGAGAACTCACTCGCTATAAGGAGATCGGCACCAAGAGGATGGTGCTAAACCATTCGTGAGAAACATCTCTGTTGATCCAATCACCTCCCACCTGGCCCCACCTCCAACATTGGGGGTTACAATTCAACATGAGCTGTGGGTGGGAACACAGATCCAAACCACATCACAAGTCATTGAATCCATCTCAGCCTCATTCTACCCTCACTAATCCCTAGCCCAGCCTAAGCAACTTCATTCTCATGCATGAGCATAATTTATCTAAGGACAAGGAAATTAGAGTATCTCATTACTCTTTCAAGAAGGAAGGTGTTTAGAGAGGTGAAGATATTTGCATATTTAGTGGAGTGTTTAATGAGGTATGTGGAGGTTCCCACACAGGTTCAGTCACTCACCACCAATGGGTGTGACATGGGGAAATTGCTGCCATGAGCCTCATTTTCTTCATCTGATTGTGACCATGATCCGTTCAGCCAAAGAGCTGTTCTAGAGATCAGTGAAAACAGATGTGAAAGAGCTTTGTAAAATATACTATGCTGTATGAATGCACAAATATGCATATTTTGTAAAGTGCATATCTGAAGGAAAGGAAAAAAGGGAATGGGGAGAAAGAAACCTCTTGGGCCATATGAAGAGTTTAGCTCATTTGGGGAATGGTGGGGTATGCAGTGTTTATAGGCCCCTCCACAGGCAACACAGAATGAGAGAATGAGAGGACAAAGAATAAAGCACTTATACAAAAGAGCTGTTTTTTCTCTCCTCTTCAACCCCCTACTGTCAAACCTTTTGCTCCTTTCTGGCTTGTACACAGGGATGTGTCAGCTGGAATGCTTTTGGAGATCATTAAGTGTAACCCCCAGGCAGTTATCTCACAGTTGTTTAAACATCCCACCATTTATTTTAGCTGATTCACATAAACTGAATAAAGCGGGTCTAATGCTCAAGGGTGTGGATAATGGTCGTAAGAATTCTTATGGGAAAGGAAAGATGAGCTTTTCTGGCACTTGTTTACTTCTGTGTTTGCCAGAGAGAAAATATACAGAAACAATTCCAATCTGAGTGGCACAAAATATCCAAAGTTGTTTTGAAATAAAGACCAGATTTGCAGGAAAAAACTTGCCACTTTGAACAATATTATTATTTTATGCTTCAACAAATGAAAGATGTTCCAGGAGTCTTTAATGTTGACCAAAATTATATAAAAACATATGAGAATTAACAAATTATGATTTAAGTAGGATTCCCATGCATTTGTGTAATTAGTGTAAATAGTGTTCCTTTGTCAGAAATATACATGCAATCTGTATCTTAATAACCACCTTTCTGTCTCACTTCAATTCACCAACTATTACTGACATTTTTATAGTTCACATGCTTATCTGTAATTTATTTAGTATTTGCAATTTTCACTGAGAATGTTTAATATCTGAATGACTTACCCAAAATGTGATAAAAATATGTGGATTTCTAAGATCAAGGAATTAAGGATATTTGAAAAATCTGCTACACAGTTGTAAAATACCTACATGAGTTAGTATATTTTTATAAATTATGGTGCCATTCTTAACAGAAATGACTATTTAGTGTATTTGGTAGTTATTATGCATACATAGTAGTACTAACAAAAATACCTCTTGCTTAAATGACAATACCTGCTAGAGTGATGTATGCCAGCTGCAGTAACAAGCAAGTCTCCAAATGTATAATGGTTCAAGTATTAAAGAATTTAATTTCTCACATAAAGATCAAAACAGGAAACCTTTTTAAAAATTATTTGAACTTTTATTTGAGATGTATGGGTACATGTCCAGGTTTGTTGCAGAGGTATATTGAGGCTGTATTGCATGATGCTGAGGTTTGGGTGTGACTGAACCTATCCCCCAAGTGCTGAGTATAATACCTAATAGACAGTTTTTCAACCCACACTCCTGTTCCTCCCTCTCCCCTTTGGTAATCCACAGTGTCTGTTGTCCCCATCTTTATGCCCATGTGTACTCAATGTTTGGCTCCCACTTATAAGTGAGAACATGTGGTATTCAGTTTTCTGTTCCTGTGTTAATTTGCCTATGATTATGGTCTCTAGCTGCCTCCATGTTGTTGGAAAGGACATTTCACTCTTTTTTATGACTGCGTAGGATTCTATGGTGTGTATGTACCACGTTTAATTTATCCAATTCACTGTTAATGGGCACTAGATTGATTCCATGTCTTTGCTATTGTGAATAGTGCAGGGATGAACATACACATGCATGTGTATTTTTGGCAGAATGATTTATTTTTCTTTCTTCATGTACCCAATAATGAGATTGCTGGGTCAAATGGTAGCTCTGTTTTAAATTCTTTGAGAACTCTCCAAACTCCTTTCTATAGTCACTGAAGTAATTTGTATTCCCACCAACAGTGTATAAGCATACCCTTTTCCCACAGCATTGCCAGCATCTTTCAGTTTTTGACTTTTTAATAATAGCCATTCTGGCTGGTGTGAGATGGTATCTATCTCACTGTAGTTTTGATTTGCATTTCTCTGATGATTAGTGATGTTGAGCATTTTTTTCATACATTCGTTGGCTGCTTATACAACTTCATCTTTGGAGAAGTGTCTGTTCATGTCTTTTACCCATTTTAATGGGATTATTTGTCTTTTTTCTTGTTGATTTTTTTAGGTCCTTATAAATTCTGGATGTTAGACTTTTGTCAGATGCACAGTTTGTGAATATTTTCTCCCAGTTTGTAGGTTGTTTATTTTATTGATCATTTATTTTGCTGTGCACAAGCTTTTTAATTTAATTAGATCCCAGTTGTCAATTTTTGTTTTTGTTGCAATTGCTTTTGGGGACTTAGCCAAAAATTCTTTGTCAAGGGCAATGTAGGGAAGGGGATCTCCTGTTTTCTTCTAGGATTTTTATAGTTTGAGGTCTTATATTTAAACTTTTAATCCATCTTGAGTTAATTTTCATATTTGATGAAAGGCAGGGGTCCAGTTTCAGTCTTCTGCATATGGCTAGTCAGTTATCTGAGCACCATTTACTGAATGGAGAGTCCTTTCCTAATTACTTGTTTTTGTCAGCTTAGACAAAGATCAGATCGTTGCAGTGTGAGGCTTTATTTCTGGGCTCTCTATTCTGTTCCATTTGTCCAAGTGACTGTTTTTGTGCCCGAACCATACTGTTTTGGTTACTGTAGCTTTATATTGTTTTAAGTCAAGTGCTGTGATGCCTCTAGATTTATTCTCTTTGCTTAGGATTGCTTTGACTCTTTGGGCTTTTGTTTGTTCCATGTGAATTTTAGAATAGTTTTTTTCTAAATATTAAATAGTTTATCTGTGAAAAATAGCATAGATAGAAATAGCATTAAATTTGTAATTTGCTTTGGACAGTATAGCCATTTTAATAATACTGATTTTTTTAATCCATAGGCATGGAATATTTTTCCATTTTTTAATTTCATTTCTGATTTTCTTCAGCAGTATTTTGTAGTTCTCCTTGTAGAGATCTGTCACCCTGTTGTTTGCTGTATTCCTAGGTATTTCATTTTTCTTTTGTGTGTGTGACTATTGTAAATGATATTGTTTTCTTGATTTTACTCTTAGCTTAAATGTAATTGGTGCATAGAAATGCTAATGAAATTTGTACATTGATTTTGTATCTTGAAACTTTATTGAAGTCGTTTGTCAGTTCTAGGCCTTTTGGCTGAGTCTTTAGAGTTTTCTATGTATAGAATCATATCATCAGCAAAGAGAGATAGTTTCATTTCTTCTTTTCCTATTTGGATGCCTTTTATTTCTATCTATTGCCTTATTCCTCTAGTTAGGACTTCTAGTACTATGTTGAATAGGAGTGGTGAGAGTGGGCATTCTTGTCTTGTTCCAGTTCTCAAGGGGAATGCTTCCAGCTTTGGCCCATTCTGTATGATGTTGGCTGTGGGTCTGTCATAGATGGCTCCTATTATTTTGACATGTGTTCCTTCAGTGCCTACTCTGTTAAGGACTTTTATCATGAAGGGATATTGGATTTTATTGAAAGCTTTTTCTGTGTCTAATAAGATGGTCATACGGTTTTTGTTTTTAATTCTATTTATGTGGTGAATCACATTTATGAATCAGCCTTGCATCTCAAGAATAAAGCCTACTTGTTTGTGGTGTATTATCTTTTTGATGTGCTACTGGGGTTGGGTTTGATGGTATTTTGTTGAGTATTTTTGCATGTATGTTCATCAATGTTATTGGTGTGAAGTTTTTCTTTTTTTTCTTTGTGTCTCTGTCAGATTTTTGTGTCATGCTGATGCTGGCATCATAGAATGAGTTAGGGAGGAGCCCCTCCTCCTCCTTGAATAGAATTCCTTTTTTGGAATAGTTTCAGTATGATTGATACCAGTTCTTCTTTGTATACCTGGTAGAATTTGGCTAGGAGTCTATCTGGGCCAGGATTGTTTTTGATTTATTATTACTAATTCAATTTTGGAACTTGTTATTTGCTTGCTCAAGTTTGAACTTTCTCCCTGATTCAGTCTTAGGAGGTTGTATGTTTCTGGGAATTTATCCATATACTTTAGGTTTCCTAATTTGTGTGCATGGAGTTGTCTAAAATAGTCTTTGAGGGTCCTTTGTATTTATGTGTGATCAGTTGTAATGTCATTTCTGTCATTCCTGATTGTGCTTATTTGGATCTTCTCTGTTTTCTTTGTTGATGTAGCTAGCAGTCTATCAATTTTGTTTATTCTTTTGAAGTACTAACTTTTGGTTTCATTGATCTTTATATGAATGTATGCATCCCAATTTCATTCATTTCTTGTCTAATTTTAGTTATTTCTTTTCTTCTGCTATCTTTGGGGTTAGTTTGTTCTTTTTTTCTAGTTCCTCTAGGTGAAAAGTTAGATTATTAATTTGAGATGTTTCTAACTTCTTGATGAAGGCATTTAGCACTATGAAGTTTCCTCTTAACACTGCTTTGGCTGAATCCCAGAGATTTTGGCAAGTTGTGTCCCTATTTTAATTAATTTCAAATAACTTTTTAATTTCTGCCTTAACTTTGATGTTCATCCAGAAATTACTCAGGAGCAAGTGGTTTATTTGCAATGTATTTATGTAATTTTGAAAGATCTTCTTGATATTGAATTCTATTTTTATTGTGCTGTGGTCCAAAGGAATGGTGGGTATGATGTTGATTTTTTTAAATCTGTTGAGATTTGCTTTATGACCAAGCATTCTATGATCTTAGAATGTGTATTAGTCCATTTTCACACTGCTGTAAAGGTACTACTTGAGACTGGGTCATATATGAAGAAAAAAGGTTTAATTGACACACAGATCCACATGGTTTGGGGAGCCTCATGAAACTTAAAATTGTGGCAGAAGGTGAAGGAGAAGCAAGTACCTTCATCACAAGGCAGCAGGAGAGAGAGAGAGCGTTCAGGGGAAACTGTCACTTTTAAACCATCAGATCTCATGAGAACTCCCTCACTATCATGAGAACAGCCTGGGCAACCACCCCCATGATCCAACCACCTCCCACCAGGCCCCTCCCTCAACACATGGGGATTACAATTGGAGATGAGATTTGGATGGGGGCAGAGCCAAGCCACATCATTACACCTCTGGCCCCTCCCAAATCTCATGTCCTTTTCACATTTCAAAACCAATTATACCTTTGTAACAGTCCTGCAAAGTCTTAACTCATTCCAGCATTAACCCAAAAGTCCAAAGTCTCCTTGGAGACAAGGCTAGTCCCTTCTGCCTATGAGCCTGTAAAATCAAAATCGAGTTAGTTGCTTCCAAGATTCAATGGGGATGCAGGCATTGGGTAAAAGTTCCCGCTCCAAAACAAAACGGCCACAGGCTCCATGCAAGTACAAAACCTGGCAGGGCACTCATTAAATGTTAAAGCTCCAAAATGATCTCCTTTGACTCCATGTCTCACATTCAGGGAATGCTGATGCAAGGGATGAGTTCCCAAGACATGGTCAGCTCCGCCCATGTGACTGTTTTCTTGGGCTAGTGTTGAGTGCCCGCAGCCTTTCCAGATGCTTGGTGCAAGCTGTCAGTGGATCTACCTTTCTGTGGTCTGGAGGATGGTGGCCTTCTTCTCACAGCTCCACTAGGCAGTTCCCTAGTGGGGACTCTGCATGGGGGTTCCAACCCCACATTTCCCTTCTGCACTGCCCTAGTAGAGGTTCTCCATGAGGGCTCTGCCACTGCAGCAGACTTCTGCCTGGACATCCAGTCATTTCCATACATCCTCCAATATCAAGGCAGAGGCTCCCAAAGCTCAACTCTTGTCTCTTGTATACCCACAGTCCCAACACCACGTGGAAACCACCAAGGTGTGGGGCTTGCACCCTCTGAAGCAATGGCCTAAACTGTACTTTGACTCCTTTGAGGCATGGCTGGAGCTGGAGTGGCTGGGACACAGGACACCAAGTCCTGAAGCTGCATAGAGGATTGGGGCCCTGGGCCAAGCCCACAGAGCCATTTTTTTCCTCCTAGACCTTTGGGCTTATGTTTGGAGGGGTGGCTGTGAAGGTCTCTGACATGCTCTGGAGACATTTTGCCTATTCTCTTGGCTCTTAATATTCATCACCTAGTTACTTATGCAAATTTCTGCAGCTGGCTTGAATTCCTCCCCAGAAAATGGGTTTTTATTTTCTACCACATGGTCAGGCTGCAAATTTTCCAAATCTTTATGCTCTGCTTCCCTTTTAAGCATAAGTTCCAATTTCAAGTCATCGCTTTGTGAATGCATATAACTGAATGCTTTCATAATAAGCCAGGTCACCTCTTGAACACATTGCTGCTTAGAAATTTCTTTGCCAGATACCCTAAATCTGGTTTGCTGCTTAGAAATTTCTTCTGCCAGATACCCTCTCTCAAGTTCAAAATTCCACAGATCTCTAGGGCAGGGGCAAAATTCTGTCAGTCTCTTTGCTAAAGCATAACAAGAGTGACCTTTGCTCTACAGTTCCCAATAAGTTCCTCATCTCCATCTGAGACCATCTCAGCCTGGACTTCATTGTCTATATCACTATTAGCATTTTGGTCAAAACCATTCAACAGTCTCTAGGAAGTTCCAAACTTTCCCTCATCTTTTAGGCCTCCAAACTCTTCCAACCTCTGCCTATTACCCAATTCTAAGGTTGCTTCCACATTTTCAGGTTATCTTTATAGCAGTGCCTCACTCCTGGTACAAATTTCCTGTATTAGTCTGTTTTCATACTGCTATGAAGAATACCACCTGAGACTGGGTAATTTATAAACAAAAGAGGTTTAATTGACTCATAGTTCTTCATGGATGTGGAGGCCTCAGGAAACTTACAATTGTGGCTGAAGGTGAAGGGGAAGCAGGCACCTTCTTCATCAGGTGACAGGAGAGAGAACATGAGGGAGGAAGTGCCACAGTCTTAAACCATCAGATTTCATGAGAACTCCCTCACAATCATGAGAACAGCATCAGGGAAACCACCCCCATGATTCAGTCACCTCCCACCAGATGTCTTTCTGGACATGTGGGGATTACAATTTGAGATGAGATTAGGGAGAAACATATCAGAATGTTTCTTGTATATTCTGTGGCTGTTGGGTGGAGTGTTCTGTAGATGTCTATTTCATCCAATTAGTTGAGTGTTGAATTTAATTCCAGAATTCCTTTGTTAGTTTTCTGCCTCAATGATCTGTCTAATACTGTCAGTGGGATGTAGAAGTCTCCCATTATTGTATTGTCCAAGCCTTTTCATCAGTCAAGACAAACTTGTTTTATGAATCTGGGTGCTCCGATGTCAGGTGCATGTATATTTACAACAGTTAAGTCTTCTTGTTGAATTGGATCTTTTATATCTTCTTTGTCCTTGTTAATTGTTGTTGGTTCAAAGTCTATTTTAGCTGATATAAGAATAGCAACCCCTGCTCTGTTTTTGTTTTCCATTTGCAGGGTAGATCTTTCTCTATTTACTTTGAGCCTGTGGTTATCATTACATGTGAGATGGGTATCTTGAAGCCAGAAGATGATTGGGTCTTGTCTTTTTATTTAGCTTGCCACTCTATGTCTTTTAAGTGGGGCAGGGAC
Source organism: Macaca fascicularis (assembly GCF_037993035.2). Taxonomy (NCBI): domain Eukaryota; kingdom Metazoa; phylum Chordata; class Mammalia; order Primates; family Cercopithecidae; genus Macaca; species Macaca fascicularis. Next base: position 115,451,958 of record NC_088378.1, read on the forward strand.
CTTAAGGGGTAGTATTGATATGTGAAATTTTATCTTGTCATTGTATTGTTTGTTAGTTGTTTTGTAGACTTGATTGTGTAGTTGCTTTACAGTGTTTCTGGGCTATGCACTTAAGTGTGCTTTTGTGGTAGCAGATGTTGTTCTTTTGTTTCCTTGTTTAGCACTCTCTTAAGAACCTCTTGTAAGTCTGATTTAGTTGAAATGAATTCCAGCAGTGTTTGCTTGTCTGAGAAGGATTTTAGTTCTCGTTTGCTTATGAAACTTGGTTTAATAGGATATCAGATTCTTTGTTGGAATTTCTTTTCTTTAAGGATGCTGAAAATAGACCTGCAACCTCTTCTGGCTTTTATGGTTTCTGTTGAGAGGTCCAAGCTAGCCTGATGGGTTTCCCTTTGTTCGTGACCCATCACTTCTTTCTAGCTGCCTTTAAGATTTTTTTCTTTCATGCTGATTTTGGTGAATCTGATGACTATGTGTCTTGGGGATGATTCTCTTGTATAGTATTTAGCAGAGGTTCTTTTTATTTCTTGAATTGGCATGTTACCTCTCTAGCAAGATTAGGGAAATTTGAGGACTATGTCCTCAAATATATTTTCCAAGTTGCTTATTCTCTCTCCTTCTCTCTCATGAGTGTCAATAGTTGTAGGTTTGTTCTCCTTACATAATCTCGTATTTCTCAGATGTTTTGGTCATTTTAGAAGTTTTTGATTTACTTTTGTCTGAGCCGATTTGAAGAACTGGTCTTTGAGCTCTGAGGTTCTTTCCTCAGCTTGCTCTATTCTGTTGTTAATACTTCCAATTGTATTATGAAATTCTTATAGTAAATTTTTCAGTTCAGAAATTCAGTTTTGTTCTTTCTTAAAATGGCTATTTCATCTTTCAGCTCTTGGATCATCTTACCGGATTCCTTGGATTGAGTTTCAACTTTCTCCTGTATCTCAGTGAGCTTCCCTACCATCCAGATTCTGAATTCCATGTCTATCATTTCATTCCAATTAAGAACTACTTCTGGGTGGCTACTGGGCTTGTTTGGAGGTAAGGGAACACTTTGCCTTTTTGAATTGCCAGAGTTCTTATGCTAATTCTTTCCCACCTGAGAGTGCTGGTGTTCCTTTACCTGTGGTGTAGGTTGAGTATAGTCAATCGACTTCATTTCTAAGTACTTTCAGAGGGCCACGGCTCAGTACATGATCTTTATTTGTGTCTGCATTCTTGCCCTTGGTTTCACAGGGGTGTATATTGACAGAATATTTTTGGTGCTGTGGTTTGAGTTGTGATTCATTAGGTGATGATTAAGAGTAGTAGCGGGAACATTGGCTCTTACTTGGCTACATGGCTGTTTTGTATTTCCTCGTGTTCACAACCATGCTCTGTAGTGGGGGTTAGAGAGACATGATTCCCTCATCAGGTCTTGGGAAAACTCATTCTGATTACTGAAACAACACTCATGTTTCCCCAGGTTTCCTTTATTAGATATTCTGGGCTGTGGGTCTACTTTGGGTAGAGGCCATGGCAGGGCGATAGCTTACATTCTTTCTGGACTGGACCTATGAATGGAAGCATGCCCTGCTCCCATGTCAGCCTATGAACCCATGAATTTCACCCCTCTTAGTGCTCTGAGAGTGGGGGCTCCTCCCCTGCTTTAGTTCTCACCACACATCTCAGCTTGGCACTTCCAGCTTGGCACTGTAGCTTTGGAATACTGAGAACGGCCTCTGGTTCCATCTTCTGGACCCTTGGGATCTAGCTCCAGTTGTGCTGGGGGATCCAAAGTACTCTCAGGCCACTGGAAAAGTACTCAGGTGGAGCAAAGCACAAAGGCTGGACAGTGGAGGCTGTGCTCTCAGGTCTGCTCAAAGTATGTTTACTTACTGTATATTTTGGTCTCTCTCAGTGGGAGCGGTGCTTTCTGGCTGCATCTAGTTGGCCATCTTATCCTCCTCCCCCGCCCAGATAAGAAACCTTCTTAGATAGGAGGTCTTCTTCTTCTTCCTCTTCCTCTTCCTCTTCTTCTTCCTCTTCCTCTTCTTCCTCTTCCTCTTCTTCTTCCTCTTCTTCTTCTCCTCGACAGAGTCTCGCTCTGTTGCCCAGGCTGGAGAACAATGGTGTGATGGCTCACTGCAACCTCCGCCTCCCGGGTTCAAGTGATTCTCCCGGCCTCGGCCTCCTGAGTAGCTGGGATTACAGGCACATGCCACCATGCCTGGCTAGGTTTTGTATTTTTAGTAGAGATGGGGTTTCGCCATGTTGGCCAGGCTGGTCTCGAACTCCTGACCTCAAGTGATCCACCCACCTCTGCCTCCCAAAGTGCTGGGATTACAAACGTGAGTCACCGTGCCCAGCCAGGAGACTCTCTTCTAAACTGTGCTTGGGGACCCAGTTTTTTTCCATTTTGGGGCTCACTTATCTTCAACAGTGATTTCTCAAGTTTCTGGGCTCATCTCTATCAAATCAGTGAAAATGAGAAAGCATGGAGGTTTATGCACAAGAAGTTTTTATGCACCAGGAATATTCCATTGACCAGAATCCAGGCAGTGTCCCTAGGAAGAGGAAGAAGCAGGTTTGATGAAGAGCAGGACAGACTCTGCTGTACACTCTTAGAACAGTGCCTGGTACTTTGTTGACTCTCAATGTGTGTTGACTATTATTATTATCATTTTGAATATCAACTTACAACTTTCATGACACCTTATGTATTTTAAGTAAAGTGAAGCACACAACATATTTTGGTGAATGTCTGCCATATAGAGAATTAAGATTAATCATCTAGACTTCTCTGTGGAAGAGGAGTTGAAGAGGATGCTCATTATCTGCTCATTAAACTAAAGTCAAGTTTAAGTTAACAGGATTTTAAAAATACATGTGTACATTCTGCCCTGAGCTGTTTGCTGGGAATAATATGTAGATGTGACTGAGTTAATATGAGCTATTAATAGTTAACTGCACAAAGGAAAGGAATAGTAAAATTATTTTCATTTCTTGAATACAATTTGAGGTAAATAATCTTCATTCAATACATTCTTTAAAGAATAAAGTGATTCTTAAAATAAGATTAGAAGAACAACTTTAATGTCCTTTATTCATCTCCTTCAGACACTGAGAATGAAAATATTACTAAAGTGGAGAGTTTATCAGTCTATCTGAGATCTATTTGTTCTATCAATCCATCTAAATGAATCTTACCAGAAAAGGCATCTACTTAGGTACTTTTCTTTCAAAGAAAAACAGTCATTTTAGCAGAGCTGGAGATTTTGCATTGCATCTAGCAGGAGTCAGTAAACGTTTTCTGTAAAATGCCAAGTAGTAAATATTTTAAGCTTTGTTGCTCATACAGTCTCTGTTTCCATACAGTCTCTGTCACAACTCCCCAACTTTGCTCCTACAGGGTGAAAGCAACTGTAGACAATATGCAGAGAAACCTCAAAAAACAAAGAAACAAAAAAAGATCATGGCTGTGTTCCAATGAAACTTTATTTATAAACACAGGTACCAGCCCAGATTTGGTCCAAAGGCTGTAGTTTGCCAGCTCCTTATCTAGAATGTTCAGTACTTTCTAGATATATTTTCTAATTTTATATTAGATGTTTGTGACATTCATGAAGCTGATTTATCTCCAGACTTTCGAATTTTACTTTTGCTTTGATTTTTGGTGGGAAGAATGAACATGACCTAAGATAACACTGACTAATTCACTGTCTTTTGTCATCAGCATTAATGAAGCTGTAAATCATAATTGTGTTAGCATGTTTTGTTAGATTACAGGCCTATAAAGGCTACTGGTTACCCAGAGTAAAAGTGCTTCATTAAAAGCACTGGGACAGAGTCTTTAACAACTGCTGAGGCAAGATTCATGGGCCTTTTAAAGTTAAACTTAATCTTTAATAAACTTTAGTTATGAATATGTATTTACTTAATTTTTCTTCTCATAGATAGATGGAATATAATTTTCTTCTAAAGCTTTTACTCTATAAGACTTCAGGTAGCATCAATCATTTTATTCATTATTTAATATTTTCAAACTATCTAGGAAGATATTTTTTTCCTAAAATGTTTCTGTCAACAAGTAGTGTTAAATTTTCCCCCAAACAAACAAAAAAATCTTTTGAACATGGAAGAAGCACATAGAAAGATCTAACTAAAAGATGGAGGTCTTTTAGTTTATTTTTAATTAGTCTTAATTTTCTAAGTAGCTTGAAGACTTCCACTTCCAGCCACTGTCTTAGCCTTGCCATCTCCTTTCAACTGTCCTGTCCTCCTGCTCAAATAAGCACAGTGAGAAAATCCAAAAGATCTCCATGTAAGCAGGCATCTACTGTGAAGGCAGAGGCAGGTCTGTCGTCCACTGGATAAGATGGTGTGATCTGTCACCAGTGGGAACCATGGGATATAGGTCTTCTTTAAGTAAAGGGATTTTGCTTATGCACTGTTTTTGAAATAGACTTCAGATTCACTTTGCAGTGGGGATGGGGAGTATCATTATCTGCCCTTGAATCAGACCCTTCTGGTAAGTGGAACAGTAGGAAGGATGGGAAAGAGACAGTTGTCTCCTTAGTTCGCTCTGTTGTTGGCCCTGAGCTGTTACCCGCTGTTTTTTGGACTAACACTGACCAGACTCTAGTGATTCAAGTGTAAAAGGCCTGCAAATTCTGGCTCCTCATGATGAACATGTATGTATATTCCGTTACCTGTTCCACTCCCCATTTAGCATCTGTTCTGGACAATCTACCCCAGAGCTTCTTGTGCCTAGGGTCCCCATCAAGATTTGTGGGACAGCCACTTGACCCATGGCAAACTCACACAGCCTTACTTTTCCAAGGAGCTTGAAGACTTCCACTTCCAGCCCCTGTCTTAGCCTTGCCATCTCCTTTCAACTGTCCTCTCCTTCTGCTCAAATAAGCACAGTGAGAAAATCCAAAAGATCTCCCTGTAAGCAAGCATCTACTGTGAAATGAGATCTTGGTCTCTCCTTCTTGTAGGGACCTCTACTTTCTTATAGTCTTTTTCACATTTGTTTGGGAGAGGCACCTTCTCTTTGCTATTGGTAGAAGAAAGAAAATGCCCTTCATCAAGAACTATGATGACTCCTGAGCAACAGGAAAGTCTCACTCAACACACCACTTCAGTATGTTGGGCTTAGTTGATGGTGATGGTGAAGGATAGAAGTGAATAGATTAGAAATATTTAGAAGATAACATTTATAGAACTTGGAGTTCAGATGATATGCATTAAATTTAGGGTGTACAGGAGAATGGTATGAAACAGAAGAACATAAGACTAGTATCGGATTGAGGTATATGCATAATAAATTCAGTTTTTAATATGTTAAATTATAGGTGGCTTGTAGGCATTTTGATGGAAATATCACACTGACAACTAGTTAAATGGGTCCCAACTTTAGAGGCCAGGTCCTCAAGTAGACATAAATTTGTGAGTCATTTGAAAAAAACTTCTAGTGAGACAGTATAGGATTAAAGGAGGAGATTGTTTAGGATTGATTTTTGAGTGTCTAGGATTCTGACATTTAATTGTTGGGTGGATAGGAATAAACATCCCAAAATGAATTAGAAAGAGCCACCATAAAAGTAGAAGGAAAGCCAGGGGATAGTATCCAAGGTGGACAAGATGCTTAAGTCTGAGAGAAGTGGTGGGATAAGAGTAGGTTTCTGGAGGGTGATTTGTGGTTATTGCATTTATGTTGCTTCTACTGATGTGTGAAGACATTAACCAAATTGAAATGCAAATAGGAATGGACGTGTTATGAAACCGTTTTCTTGTGGATTTATTTGAAATGTTTATGTTGCTAAATAAACATTTATTCCAGCAATTTGCTTTCCATGTGTGATATAAATAGTTCCAAGGACTATTCATTCATCATAAAGACATATGATAAATATGTCTTATGTGCTACGTATCATAAGGAAAACATTATAAACAGAGGAATTGTCCTAAAAGGGAACATAATTTCATTGTTTATAGATATTTTCATCTTTATGTGTTTGTGTGTGTGTCTGTGTTTGTGGTTCTCTTTCTGAAGCTAATATTATCATTTGTTCTTTCTTCTATGATTTTCTTGTGGTGTCTTTTTATGTTGTGTGCAGGATTAATATCAAATATCAGGAAAATGTTTAAATAACCACATGAATTGTATGAAGATTATTATAGCAAGAATGTTAAGCAGCTGTTTTTCATTTCTCTTGATAGAAAACAAGAACACAGCTTCACATTAAGCCATAGAGGTTTGGGTAACAACAAAATAGAACTTTTGCCTAAAACAGAATGAATGATTGTGGGTTCCTAGAATACAGAATGAAACACAGCTTAAGTGAGCTGTGATTTGGGAATATTCTGGGGACATGCGCTTAGCTTCCCTGACTGTGGGCATTGTTTTGAGTGGGACTTTCTTTTATAATGAACACAGTTTTTGAGTTATTTTCAGCTTAAGTGTCTTGTTCACCTTGAAGATGGCAAGCTTCCAACGATTGATACCAACTTGCGTTTTAAGTATTATTTCCCACCACACCCTTATTTCCATTATCCATTCACTACTCCATAGAGTATTACAATACTTCCTGTAGTAAAACCACAATCTCCAAATATGGCCTTTGTGTCATTGGGTCAGAGCTTTCTGTAAATCTTTGGAAGATCTACCTCATACGTTACTTCTGCCATAGACCCTTCCAGAGTATCCTAATAAAATGTAACCTCTCCTTCATATTAATTTCTTTGGCCCTTTATGAAATACCACTGATTTAAAAACTTATTCTTTCATTCACTTATTCATTTATTCATTCAACAAGTATCTATTAAGCATACTATGTGTTAGACTCTGTATTTGTGCTAGGTGCTAGGAATAAAGCAGTTATTGCTTTTGTGGAGTCTGCATTCTTGCAGGAGTGGAGTGGTTGGGATTGTATGGTTTAGGGCCAGTATTTCTGGGTTTACATCCCATGTCACCTTTTAGCTGTGTAACCTTGTTCAAGATGATATATTTTTATGCATTAGTTTCTTCATCTGAAAACTGGAAATAAATTACAAGAACCTGAACCAAATTATTCTGAATTTGGTTGCTGTAGCACACCAGATCTGTGTCCTCACCTTGCTTTCTAGCTGGAGTAGTCCTTGTAACATCTTCCCTTGGGCATAGAACCGGGCTGCTGCCACTACTGTAGACCTGGGAGCTGCATGGTGGCTGCTTCTTGTATAATTAGAGAGAGGTTGGATTTTTAGACTCATTGCAGTGCGTTTCTACCTCCCCGAATCTCTTGATTTCCTGTAAATTGGTAGCTTGTCACAAAGCTGCAGCCAGCTCTGTATCCCAGTCCCTATCCTAGTATAAAATATTCTAGTATAACTTTGATGAATAAAATACAATTTTAGATCAGATCTACAGAAGAAAAACAGACCCAAATCTAATTATAATATGTTCCCCTTCTTTCCTGACACATTGTTGTCTTCTTGTCCTCCTGCTTCCTGGGGACTGTCCACTTTCTACAGGGCTAGCATTATGCTTTTGGCCGAGGTTCTGTTTTCTAGGGAGCTCAGACTAAGATACCAGGTCATTGGCTTATTGTGAGGATTAAATATAAAGTGCTCAGAACAGTGCCTGTCATGGAGTAGATGCTTACAGTATTTACTGGCTAGCCACTAGTAAATGCTAGCTACTGTTATTGTGGGAATAGTAAATGAGAGTACGGAGGATGGTCTAAGTTGAGAAAAGAAGGATTATTTAAGAATTTCCAAGAAGTACTATTTAAGCCCAAAACCTTAAGGTTGGGTAGTATTTTGCAGGTGTAGCATTTAGGGTGGGGCACATTTATGGTGACTATGTCAGGCAAAGGAAACATATTTGAAAGCCTAGGGATAAGAAAGATCCTAGCTTTGAGAAATTGAATGCATTAATAACTAAAATTTGTATCTCTTCTATTCAGTTGTTATTTATATATGAGTTTTGCAGAGACAGTAAGCTTATCAAAGATTCAATTTTCTTTTCCATATTTCCTAATCCTCTTGCAGTTTTGGATAATAAAATGTGGAGAAAGTGACATGTGTCACTTCAGAGCTGAGGCAGGTAAAGTCCACATTCTTCCTCTGCTGCAGTGATCAGAGACCACATCTTCCAGATGAATGGAATACAACATGGTAAAGCTCCCACCACCCAATTCCCCAGGTAGAGCTTCCCGCTGAACCACCTGTGGTGAGAACAAGAAATAATCCCTTGTTGATTTAAGCCCACTGTAATTTGGGGACTGATTTGTTATTGCAGTATTACCTGACTATTTGTCCATTCAGGATACTATCACACACACACACACACAAAAAAACCCTTAGACTGGGCACCTTAAATACAATAAACATTATCTTTTTACAGTGCCAGAGGCTGGGAAATCCATGACCAACGCAGTGCCTGGTGAGGGCTTGCTCTCCCGTCCGCAGACGATGCCTTCTTGCTGTATCCTCACAAGGAAGAACAGGTCTCTTGGGTCTCTTTTAGGTGGGCACTAATCCCATTCATGAGGGCTCTACCCTTATGACCTAATATCCCCCCAAACACCCTACCTGCTAATACCATAACCATAAAGGTTAAGATTTCAACATGTGAATTTGGGAGGGATACAAACATTCAGCACTGACTTATCCTAACTAATACAATGATTAGTCTTGTAATCTGACTATAATGCTAGCTTCTGGACCAGGACCATGATTCGGGTGAGGCAGGCAAGAGAGGTGCCTAGGGTGCAAATCTGAGGGAGGCGTTCCTTCTCAGGGCTGTGCTAGTGAGTGCCAGAATGACCAAAGCAGAGTGAGGGAGAGGGAGAGGGTGGAGCATGAGATCTGAGAGGTCACGGGTTCAAACACCATTGAAAGATCTTTGGATTTGTAGTAGAATCATAGTCAACTCCTTATTTTCTATAAAAAGTGAAGACAAAGAAGTGTCAAGAAAACCAAGAACCAGAGGAATTCATTAAGACATTAAAACTTGTCTTTCAAATAAATATATTTATTAGACTTTAATATGTAAGAAAATAATCAAGAAGTTTATGATTTACTTCTAAGGTTTTTAAAAAAATGTCTAGATATAGCTATAAAAGGTACACACACACACACACAGAGTGAATTAAAGCAAATTGTGTTCCAAAATGTGGCTTCTTTTAGTACAAAATTATCTTCCACTTTACTTTCTAAAAAATCCTCCCTGGAGATTCAATGTTTCCTTCCTTTCTCTCTTTCTCTCTTTCCCTCTTTCCCTCTCTCTCTCTCTCTTTCTCTCTTTCTCTCTTTCTTTTTTCCTTCCTTCCTTCCTTCCTTCCTTCCTTCCTTCCTTCCTTCCTTCCATCTTTCTTTCTTTCTTTCTTTCTTTCTTTCTTTCTTTCTTTCTTTCTTTCTTTCTTTCTTTCTTTCTTTCTTTCTCTCTCTCTCTTTCTTTCTTTCTTTCTCCTTCTTTTCTTTTCTTTTTTCTTCCTTTTCCTTCTTTATTTTTTTGACAGAGTCTTGCTCTGTCACCCAGGCTGGAGTGCAGATGCGTGGTCTAGGCTCACTGCAACTTCCACCTCCTGGGTTCAAGCATTTCTCCTGCTTCAACCTCCCAAGTAGCTGGGATTACAGGTGCACACCACCATGCCTGGCTAATTTTTGTATTTTTTGTAGAGACAAGGTTTCGCCAGGCTGCTCCCGAACTCCTGACCTCAGGTGATCCACGTGCCTCGGCCTCCCAAAGTACTGGGATTACAGGCGTGAGCCTCTGCGCCTGGCCAGATTCCATGTTTTCTGTAATAATATAATAGTACCTCACATCTTTTGTTTAATTATTTTTATCCAAGTCTTTCTTGTGAGTTAAGTCCGTGGTTACAGAGTCATTTAGAGTTGTGTCTGGAGGGAGGATAAAAAATAATATAGCTTAATTCTACAATCTAAAGGAATATTCTCCTGTTAAATTGGGCTCATTGTTTGGTTCCAAGTCTCTTTCACTTTTGTTGAGTTTGAAACATGCTGTGTGTGTGGAGGGGACGTAGTGGGTCACACCTACACTCTGGGTTAGAATTCAAAGGTTAATGTGGGAAAGTATGCCATGCTTTCTCTCCTCAATAATGAGACATCTGAAAATGCCCAGAATGACTCCAGTATATCATATTACGGCACAGAAAGCAAAGGCTGAACTGGCTGTGTGCCACGGTTTCTTTAAGCTCTAGTTATAAAGAGCACATATTTGAGTCTGAAATAATTGGTTTTATGAAAGTAGCAGCAATATTCTATGTCCTTTGCAGACTGACTGTAGCATTTTGCTTTTGGGAAAAATGCATGTTTTTCTAAGAAGCTATTAATTAAATTAAAGTATAATGCATAACTCTCCCGAGTGATAGGACATTTGAAAGATACTGCCAAAAGAGAAACAATGAAATGCATTCAGAGAAGACTATATTGGATGTGCCCAATTCTTAGAAAAATAAATGCAAGAACATCTAATCTCATCACAGTTGGATACATATGTTTTTGCAGACAGAATGTAATTTTCTAAAAATGTCAGTTGTGTGTTCTCACAAATACTGAAAACATATCCTAATATTTGGAAGCAGCCAAGGGAAGCTATGATGCTTTTAATTCAAATTTAAATACATAATTAGTGAGTGAGCACTCAGCAATGATGGGAATGTAGTAGAATGACAGCGCCAGTGGTGTAGAGTCAGAGAGATGAATGGAAGGAAAAGCAACAAATGGAGATGGGGGGAGTGGAAGGCACTCAGTAGTCTAAGTAGAAATGCAAATGGCAGCATTGAAGAAGCAATGGGGGAATGCAGTAAACTCCAGGCCAGGATGGTTCTGTCTCACTGTCTGCGACCACCACAATCCAATGCAGAATGCTTTGAGGGATGCTAGAACTCGTTATTCTATTCTCCCCTTCCCAGATCATTTCTTCTACTGACCATGTCAGGGTATCTCCAAGAGTTCCTTGAGAACACTGCTTCTCCTGAATGTCTATGTGTTCCTATTAAAACAAAGCGGGGGTGCAAATAAGTTTGGGATACAAGGAATAAAAGTTAAACGGGTATTTTTAGTTTTGGATTTTGCAGAGCCCTTAATATGTTAATAATGAATTGTAAACCTTAGGAGATGAGATATTGTATGCAGCAGCTCTCGAAATAATCCGAATACAGATCTGTTTTTTTTTTTCTTGAAATATTTCACAGGACACATGTTTGTGAAACACATTTGAGAAATGCTGGCTTGGATGCCTGAAAATTGCCTATCAGCTAATTATTCAACTGAGTTAAGATATGAAGATTCCAAAGCTTCTTTAAAATAAATATAAAAATATTTCTGGAGGTCCTACAAAGTGAGCCATTATCAGTTAAAAACTTGCCAGCACTGACTCAACAAGTGACAGGTAGCATGTTACCTGTGAGCTAGTAACAGCTCTAGAGATGCGCAAATAGAGCGCATGTGTGTGGGCTTTGACTGGTGAGCACTTAAGGTTAGAGGGGCAGAGCAGACAGCATCTTTATCTTGTCTTAAGGCTGTCACCTTATCCCGGGCTTCCCTTGTAATAGAGTACATGTGTGTGGGCTTTGACTGGTGAGCACCTAAGGTTAGAGGGATGCATTTGAGGTCCTCCACTGGATGCAGGTAGAGTGGAGTAGTTGGAGGAGTTTTAGTGCAATTTCAGGGGAGCTTGGCAGTATGCATTTGCTAAGTAGCTGGGCAGAGGCTGAAGGGTACCTCAAAAAAGAGCACAGGGCAGACTCTGACTTTAGGGCTAAAATCTAAGTATTTAATTTTAAGAAGGATGTACTCCTGAAAATAAATAATTAGCTACTGCTTAAAAAAATGGTGTTGTTTAAAAGTTATTGCTAAAAATACATTGTGAATGTTGTCAAGAATTTCAGAAAGTCCAAAATTTCTGAGTAATGTTTAAAGAATGAGAAAGAAATGAATATTTTTTGTCAAAAAGGCACCCCTTAAGAATATCATTTTTATCACAAAATAAGAGGTACTTATTGTAAAAAACTTCAAGAATATGAAACATAAAGAATAAAAGAAAAATTACCCATATTATCCATAATCTCAATCCATAAATACCTGTGTATTATCTTCTAGTTTTCCTCTCTCTCATTGTATAATTTCTGACTGATGAAATAATAAACATAAATTTTAATGATAACACTATAATTTAATGCAGGGGTTGACAAATCTGACCTGCCACCTGTTTTTGTAAAGCCCATAAGCTAAAAATGGTTTTTACATTTTTAAATTGTTGAAAAAAATTAAATACATATTTTATGATATTTGAAAATTACATGAATTTAAATTTCACTGTTCATTAATAAAGTTTTATTGGAATATGGTGATATCCACTTATTTACTATTTTCTGTGGCTGCTTTCACAGAACATTGACAGAGTAGTGATTGTAAAATTGACAGCATAGCCTACAATATTTATTATTTGGGTCTTTACAGAAAATGGTTGCTAACCCCTGATTTAACCTATCCACAATCTGGGTGCTTCTGGGTTTCTTTCTTCATTTTTTCTTGCCCATTATAAAGAATGTATTAATATCATATTTGTGTGTTAATATAGTTATATCTTGTATACAAATATTTACCTACTTTTCTGATTGTTCTATTGGATATTTTCCTAAAAACAGAATTGCTTTGTTAAAGGGTATGAATATTTTAAGGCTCCTGCTGCATAATGCCAAATTTATTTCCAAAAAGCTCAAACTAAGTTATACTCTCACTAGAACCATATGAGAGCTACAAACATTTTCCTTTGGCAAAATAAGCTCCATAGTACCCTGCCTTAAACTATTTTAAGTTCAATAATAAAACAAAGTGTTAATCATGTCCAAACTTGCTAGTAGGGGGAATTTTCTGGGGGAATAAGATTCACATGCTTTATGATTTTTATCTCTTTTTTCAACACAGCCCTACATTTATTCAGCTTCTGCTTTTGACATATCGTGTTGTGAGATCTCATAGAACTTGCTTACTCCCCAGACATTGTAAATCAGTGTTTAATGGAGAAATCTTTCTTTATATTATGGAAAATATAAGATTCATCAGAGTCTGTATCTGATTTTGTATAAATTTAAATTTAGAGCTCCTCTGTGCAATGACATGAATTTACTTATATTTTGAATGATTGATTATGGACAAATTCTAACTGAACCTGCCCATGCTCATTTCTCCTTTAACTGATAAATTTATTGGCCTCTTGAACAATGAAGCATTGTTCAACTAACATTGAACATGTTAGTTTCACTTACATGTGGGACTGCGAAGAGTTTAGCAGTGACCATGAAAGGGGCCTCATAACCCTTTTTTTTTTTTATTTAAATATTATTTGGCCAGAGAAGTGAGAGAACAGATAATTAGGCTTCAAAATCTTCAGTCTATATTTTACCCTTTTTAATGTGAGCTATATTGTATAGAGTACAGCTTTGACTCGCTTCTTTTTGGAAGCTTTACTTTCGATACTGCACGTAAGTTATGCTGATTTTGAGTATTTGCTTATCAAGTTTTCAACAATCTAATTTGATGCGAATTCAATTTTTTTTCCATCCATGGGGAACTTTTTTAAAAAGTAAGAAACTGTCACAAAACAAATTTTCACCTAGAATGAAAATGCTGGAATTAAGATACATTCTGTTAGGATTTGAAAGGAAAACACAGTGTTGTTTATGAGATGAGTACTTTTCATCTCTGTTCATAACCTTATATCCACCAGAAATAAAGGTGTCACATCAGGAGCCCTATAAGATCATCTTCAGATTAAGTTTTCCAGGTTTGTAAAGAACACAGTGAGAGCAGCTGGAGCTAAGTGTTATGAGACCATTGAATTGACTTTAGTAATTTTAGCCTGGTCTGTAACCTCGTTGTCATCTAAGAGAACCTTATTTCTTTGTTCAGCAACTATTTGATGGTCTAAAGTCTCAACTAAAACTGTTCAAAAGCTTCTTAACTTCTCCTTAGGAAAACATCAGAATAATTCATAGGGAGACTCTGGAAGTATCCTCTTACATCCTTAGACTTCAGCAATCACTGAGAACCTTGGGTGAGGGCCTTTCTTCCAGCGAAGTCAAGCAGACCTCCTAGAATTGTTGCGGTTCAAGTTTAGAAGAACCCTATGGAGCCCATCCTGTGCCGTCCCCTCCTCTCAGACAGCAGCTGTGGTGAGAAGCAGGCATGGGTTCCTTTTGGACCTTACCAGGTACATTGTGGCTTTCTTGGATTCAGCCCCCAAAAGCTTATCAGACATGAGCTTTTAGAAGCATTGAGGGTGAAGCCACGTCTTCCAGATATACAGGATCCAGAATATGACTCTGCCACAGCAGAGGGACTGCTCTGTTTTAATAACTTGGCATCCTTGTAAATACGATGCACAGAGAGCCAAGGCATTCATGCCCACCCATTGCTGCTAATAAGGCTTCCTAAGTATGCTTGTAGCCAGAGAAATCGTTGGCAGAGCAGGAAGGAGATATTTCCCTCTCTGTTCCTTACAACAGGATGTAATGCAGGCAGGTGGCCTAATTTCTGAAGACAAGTTCTAGACATAACATCTGATAAAAAAGGCATTCTTATAATTAAGAAAAGACTCGCTTCACAGCGCTCTATGCAATTAGACTGAGGCAAAATCCATACAAACACTAAACACACACACTCACATACACACACACCCTCTTAACAACAATGATCACTCTATAAGGTTAGGAAAAAAAGATTTTATACCCAGAATTGAAAAAGAAAGGTATGAATTTAGAAGACCATTTATTCAATTACCTATGGCTTATAGAACACGAGAAATAAAAAATGCAGCTTGTAATGTATGATTATGATTATGACTTGACCGACCCCATAGCATTTAGAGCTGGAAAGAGCCATAGACATCATTTCATCCATCATCCTAATTTTTCATATGACATATAATGAAATATCTCTTAAATCTAATCAAAGTGACCTGTATAGTAGAGTATTTGAAATTAAACAGAACTGAAATTTAAGGGAATGAGTGCTGAGTCATTTACCTGAAGAAAATAATGTGAGTTGGATCATAAATGGCTTATCATGACAGAAAAAAAATCTAGGGATAATTTTTTTATTATACTTTTTTTTTTTTTTTTGAGACGGAGTCTGGCTCTGTCGCCCGGGCTGGAGTGCAGTGGCCGGATCTCAGCTCACTGCAAGCTCCGCCTCCCGGGTTCACGCCATTCTCCTGCCTCAGCCTCCCGAGTAGCTGGGACTACAGGCGCCCGCCGCCTCGCCCGGCTAGTTTTTTGTATTTTTTAGTAGAGACGGGGTTTCACCGTGTTCGCCAGGATGGTCTCGATCTCCTGACCTAGTGATCCGCCCGTCTCGGCCTCCCAAAGTGCTGGGATTACAGGCTTGAGCCACCGCGCCCGGCCTATTATACTTTAAGTTCTAGGGTACATGTGCACAATGTGCAGGTTTGTTACATGTGTATACTTGTGCCGTGTTGGTGTGCTGCTCCCATCAACTCGTCAGCACCCATCAACTCGTCATTTACATCAGGTAAAAATCTAGGGATAATTAATGAGAATTTGTGAAACTAAATAGTACAGGATTCTTTTTCTTTTCTAAAGCAAGCAGCATACTGTGGGATGTCTTCTTTAAGTAGTCGTCACTGATTTTCTGCATGAAAAATTAGCTGGAGACCTTTGCAGCACTTGAAGAAATCGAGGACTGCTAAGAGAATGGCTGGAGTAATAAAAACAAGAGAAGTTAAGGAGGCCTTAACTTTTCTAAGGCCTTTAAGAAAAGTTAAGGAGCTGGGATATTTATAGCTTTTAGAAAAACACACCAAATAACTTCAGTATTCTCAAATATTTCCCATTTTTTTACACGTGCTCATACACATCCAACCAAGGTAGCTTTATAAATAATTATTTTGATATATACTCATAAGTTAACTTCAAAATTAATAGAAATTTAATTCTGTTGTTGATCCCAGCCTATTACTAACCATGTCTGTAAAGAATTCAAGTGTTTATAGAATCCTTATTGATAAACCTCTATTTTCAAGGTTTAACCATAATTCAAGGGGAAACCAGTACTTACTGTGTGCTTTCACTTTAGATACATTTCAATCAAAATAAATTAACTAACAAATAATGTATCTTCCCTCTGCTTTGAGGATGCTTGTATATAAACAATTTCAACACAGAGGCCAACCACCTCTTGTCCTCCCTCTTCACTGGGTTACCACAAAGAATCATCTCTTGAAGAGTTTCTGTAAGAAGAGGCCTAATAGGAAATCATCTCTATAGCTAGTTAGAAATAAAGTAGTTTCTTATTTTTACTTATGGTTTAATGTGAGGAAAGTTGAATTGGACTTTCAGCCCTAAGATAAAAATATAAGAAATGTGAGCTAAACCCTAGAAAATATGATTTCACTCAATGTTCTCTTGGCCAGAAGATTTTGGGACTCTGAAATTGAGGATGATAAAGTAGAAGAATTATCTCCAAGTAGTCTGTGACTACACTTCAGTGTATATTTGTGATTTTTTTTCATCTTTACCTGTCAATTTGGGGTGTTATATCTGGATCTAAGAACATGCCTTCAGAAGTAAGACTTGCAGGTTACTCAACCAAATTAGAATCAGTCAAATTTCCTTGGGGTTTTGGACTTTTAAGAGAACTTATTAAAATAGTTATTATTTTTGCCAAGCTCTTTAAGCATTTTTAAGCATTGATATTTAACATTTAAAGCAAAATGTCTGAGCAGAATTTAAGATACAAAAGGATTTTATATGGACCTTCTGTTTTCTTAAGAGTCTTTCAGTATCTGAATTGGGTTTGGGTGTTCAGTTTAGAGTTCTTCTGGTTGAGAGCAACAGAGACTCAATTCAAATGAGCTTAAACAGAAAAGGCTCACTAGGAAAAAATATAGAAGTAGGCCTAGTTTCAGTAATGGCTGGATGTAGCTACTCTAATGATGTCAGTAGCTTGTTTTCTGTCTTTCTTGAGTTCTACTTTTCTCTGTGTTGGCTTCATTCTCAGTCAGTGTCTCTCCTAGGAAGATCTAGGCTTACATGGTACTTGGAGTTCACAATCTAAGAAAACAACTAACTCTCTTTCCTTCCAAAGTCCTGGAGAGACCTCTAACTGGCCCCATTGGTTCAAAGTTTCATGTGTAAACCAGTGCATGTGGACACTGGCAGGTTGAATGTCCCAGTGATGTTATCATATGAACCCAAACCAAGGACTACTACAATCACTCCTGTAAAATCATGGGCCTCTGGGCTGTGATGTTTCTAGAAACAGCAGCCCAAGGTCTATAGTTCAGCAGTGAGCATTTGAAATATTTCCCAGTTATTTTCAGGGTAGGGCTATGAATTCATGACCTGTGCAGCACTTAAAGAAATATCAGAGGTTGCTAAGAGAATAATTGTTGTAATGAACATATCACTTTTAAGAGAAGTCTGGAAACTGGGATTGTTATATTTTCTTAGAATACATAGGTCATATCCTCTTAGATAGAATACAGTTATTGTGTATTAGGCTTTTTGATTTAATGTGCTTATTCTAATGGATGTGCTTATTCTGAACATTTTATATTGACGGAATCATACAGTAAGTGTTTCTTTTTTTTTTTTTTTTGTGACTGGCTTCTTTAGTTAACATGCTTAGGTTCAACCATGCTTTAGCATGTAGCGTTTCATTCCTTTTTATGGCAGAATAATATTCCATTGTAGGGATATAACACACTTTTCTTATCCATTCATCTGCTGATAGACATTTGGGTTGTTACCACCTTTGGCTTTATGAGTAACTTTCCTATGAATATTCATATACAAGTGTTGATGTGGATATACATTTTTGATTTTCTTGGCTATCTACTGAAGAATAAATTTGTCAGGTCATATGTTAACTCTACATTGAACATTTTAGAGAATGGCAAACTGTTTTCCAAAGTGGCTGAATCATTTTTACAAGCCCACTAGGAATACATGGGTGTTCCAATTTCTCCACATCCTCCCTAACACTTATTGTTTGTCTTTCTTATTTTAGCCATCCTAGTGATATAAAGTGTATCTGCTTGTGGTTTTAATTTTCATTTCCCCAGTGGCTAATTATGTTTAGCATTCATTCATGTTCTTATTGGCCATAGCAGATCTTCTTTGGAGAAACGTCTGAGTATTTTGTGCATTTTTAAATTGTCTTTTTACTCTTGAGTTGTAAGATTTTTATATATCTGGCCACAAGAATCTAATTGTATATATGGTGTGCAAATATTTTCTTAGTCTGTGGGCTGTTTACTTTCTAGATAGTGTGGTTTGAAGCACAACATTTTAAATTTTGATGAAGTCTAACTTTTTCTTGAATTGCTTCTGCTTTTGGTGTCATATCTAATAAGATGTTACCAAATCCAAAGCAATGTTCTCCTATCATATTTTCATAACAGTAGAATCCAACATGAATGAATAAGGAAATTCAGGAAATGATAATTCAAAGATGTTTCTATCACACCTGAATTAAGTGAGATTTAGTTATTGAAGAAGGCATTTCTTTGTGAACCTATTCCCACGGGGAGAAATTAATTCACACATTCATTTAGCCAATATTTATTGAGCACCTTGTGTATTCCAGGTATTGTTCTAGGCTCAGGCAACACAGCTGGGAACAAGACCAATTTCCTGCCCTCATAGAGCATACCTTGAGTTGGGTAGGAAACACACAAGCAACAAACGTATAAAAAAATTCAGATAGCAATAAGTGATCTGTTGAAACCAAAGTGGGGCTGGGCATTCCATTTGGATGGGATGTGCAGGAAGGACTCACTCAAAGTGTCATTTGAGTGGAGAACTTGATGGACAGAAGCAGGCAACTATGATAAGGTCTGGGACAAAGTTTTGGAGGCAGAAGAAACGCCTAGTGAGATGAGAACACACTGGTGTGTATAAGAAAGGGCAAACAGGTCTTGTTTGTGTTGAGGTAGGAGGGGTGGGGGTGGAAAAGAAGAGTGACAGGTAATAGGGAAAGCACATGAGTGTTAAAGAACTTTCTGGCTGCTCTGTGAAGAATGGACTCAAAGGGGCAGAGCAGACAGCATCTATATCTTGTCATAAGGCTGTCACCTTATTCCGAGGCTTCCCTTGTAATCGCTAAGTCCTCAAAGGTCACTGCCCACTTGGCCATTTGAAAGTGAACTTCCCTCAGGTTTTGGAGCAGCTATTACTTTTGGTTAAAAGCAAGGAACATCAGTCCGCTGCAAACGGACCTTGATGCCCCAGAGGGGAGTTCTCCTTGGGCGAGGGAGGCAGGCCTCCTTCGATCAGTGCAGGCGATGCTCTGGTTTTCCCCGTGTTTACTTCCTTTGGTGCTTGCCCTTTCAATGAGTTGCCTTTCCTGCTTTCCTGGCAGTCCCTTATTCTGCCTCTCTCCTCGCGCTTCCCTGGTCCTCCTCCACCCTCGTTTTCAATCCTCAATCGTGCATTTTCTGATGCTAGCAGGATTTGAACTGAGTGTTTCCACCAGGGCGACACTAGCAGTTCGCCCTTCAAGATCCAGATCCAAAATCCACCCTCTGGTCCTCGGCCAAGGAAAGGGGGCGGGTAGGGACCGCGAACCTTATCTCCCGGGCTCCGCCTCCAGGGGGCTGAGAGCGAGTTTCTGAGCCTCTGCGCTCTGCACTGGCCGCTGCAGGGAGAACGGACTCCGGGCGGAGGGCTGCCAATCCGTTTCAGCTCAGGTCTTGCTCGGGTTGGGCTTGCCACTGCCTGAAACATACCTGTCCCCCTGGTGCAACGCTCAGCTGGCAGCGACGGCAACCCCGAGCCTGGATACCGCGCCAGGTAAGGAGACACCTCCTACTCCCCTCTCGCTGCCAGAATGACATCTCGGGGGGCCTCAGGGCTGGCCCTCCAGTGGCTGCAATTTGGCATTTTGGGTTTCCCGGGGGTGCCGTCTTCTCCCTGCGCCAAAGCAGTTGGTGAAGCGTCCGGTGAATTCCGCGCCCAGGCTGGAGGCTGAGAAGTCAGGATTTGTCTTGCAAAGTTACTTCATGTTAATGAATCTTGGGAGGTTCTCTGGGTGCAGATTCCTGCCTTGGAGTGTTTGGCCTCTGAGTACGATAACGTGCGTTGATTTACTCCCCTGAGCTCAACCCCACCCTCTGCTTTTAGCTTCTTGGCAGGGTCTCCAGCATCCGTCCACACGTGGCGCTGAGCGCGCAGAGCTGTGGGTCTGGGGCTGTGTTGGGTGGACCAGAGGTTCCTTACGGTTGCTGCATTATGGACTTATTCCGGGACCTTTAAAAAAAATCGATGCTTGAGCAGCAACCCAGACCAATCACTCAGAATCTCTGGGGGTGGGACTTTGAGCATTAACATATTTTAAACTTTTCTCAGGTGATTCCAACGTGCAGTTGACTATAGAAAGCAGCGAACTACGGCAGTGATTCGCTGTGTGGCATCTGGCCAGCAGCCGCAAGCACCTGGTAACTTTGAGAAATACAAACAAAATCTAGGGCTCTAGCTCCGCCCTAGACCCACTGAACTTAAAACCTGAGGTTGGGGCCCAGAAACCTGTGTTTTAATGAGCCCTCCAGGTGACGCTAGTGCTTGCTGAAGTTTGAAAACTGTTGGGTTGGATCTTATTTAATCAGGGAAGACACCTGCAAATTTCCCTCCACCAAGGGAGGAGGCAACAGACCACTTTTCAGAAAAACTGTAGTTATTTATTAGTAGAGTTTTGCCCATATTTTAAAAAAAAGCATACTGGGCACTTTAAAAGATCTTATAAAGGGGAGACTTAACCATCACCGAATAATTTTTAAGCAGTAGAATTTGAATACTTGCTTTAGGAGAGAATAGGAATTTTTCCTTTTCTAAAAGTTGAAATGAAGCCAAGGAAGAAATATACATGAGTCTTCCAGCTGTAATAACAGGAATCTTTGACCCCTGATGAGATGTTCCTGGATCATCACTGTCATCAGTGCAGGTTACAGAACTCATATGCAGTATTTTTTCTTTTCCTAAAGCAGTTGAGGGTTTAAGGGATTCATGCCAATTCTCTTTAGTCAAAGGGAATTCAGTGTTGCAGGCCTCTGGATTATTGAAGTGGACCATTTTTTTTTTCTTTTTATAGATATCTGAGATTTCAAAATTTTGGCTAAAATAGTTCCAGCTGTTTCTAAGCCATTAGTACAAAAATAGAATGACTTTGCAAATGGGCTTAAATGGATTAGAAATCTGACATTGGATAAGAAAATCTGGAATAGGCATGACTCCAATCCCAGCACATGTGTGCTGCAATGAACACAGTGCTAACTCTACCAAGATTTTCTGTACAGAGAACATTTATTTTCCAAACTGCTTTTTTTCTGTGCCAATTTGTGACTGAGGTATATAGACTTGTTAAGGGTTAGGTACTAAGCTTGCATTTAAAGAATTGGGGGAAATTTAGATAGTGCTTAGGAACAGGAACTTTGGTCTGAGGCAGACCTGGGTTCAAGACCTGCTCTTCTGCTTCTCTGTGCTCTTGGATAGTTGCATAGCTTCTCCGAGCCTCACTTTCCTCATCTGTGAAATGTGGGGCATACTAGTACACTTACCTCATAATTCACATTGTTGTCAGAGTTAAATGAAATAATGCTTCCAAAGTGCCTAGCATAGTAAGTTAAGTATTTGTTAGCTTAAAATACAAACTCATGTATACATACCATAAACCACATAATCCTCAAACACCTTAAAATAATATCTGTGTTGATATATGATTAGATTTTGTATTTAAATACCAACTGCACCCTTAGAAGGTGGCTATATGGACATCCTCAGATTATCCTTATAATTTTATTACATACTTTATGGAACTTTCTGGAAAAAAGTTTTAGATTAGCTTCAAATCAATAGCCTAGTTTTTCTTTAGTCACTGCGGTGAAGGATTTCACCTTCTGGTAGCCTTTATAATGTATTAACATTCATATTTAAATAGCCATAAAATCTGGTTCCTCAGAATACTTTTCTTTATAAAAGGAAATCCAAATAATGAGAGAGCATCTAAAAGTGGCATGGTGTAGTCTTCAGGAGAGCTAGTTTAGAAGTACTATCTGGTGTTTCGTAGGTTCTTAACAAGAGAATAAAGGAAACCCTATCCAGTTACATCATGGTTTGTTCAAGAAAATATAAGAGAAAGCAAAATGAGGACGCAGAGCATGGACAAGCCTAAACTGGCAAAAGGGGTAGGTGAGGTAATGAGTCCTTTTCTTTCTTAGCTGCAATAATTTCAAAATGCTTCAAGTCACACACGCGTACAATCAATTCCTTTCACATTATTTGATTGGAACTGATCTCTATTATCCTCTTAGGACCAAGTAGATCTAGTGAAAAATATTTATGGTATTAATGCCAAAAAAGATGCCAAATTATTCCGTACTTTGAGATTAATTTCCATTCTCTTTTATTTTAGTGATAAGTTGAATAGTGTATTACTGAGAATGCCTTTTATGACTCATCTGGCATCTTTAAATGCAAGAGGTTGTAACCTGCCTATTACCAATCTTATATGACTTCTATAAGACTAAACATAAAGCAAGTTCCAGCATCTAAGCATGTAAGTCCTCCAGGAAATCAGATCTTCATTAGAATACTTTAAAAATTATAATTTAATGTTATTAAAATGATTAGAATTAGAATTTAATGTTATTAAACTAAATGTAATTACAATTTATAATAACTAGGGTTTTCTATTTGACTTACTGTGCAAAGAGGAGTAGCTGTGGGGATGAAAAAGGTCAGAGGCACACCTCTTGATGGGAAAAATGGAGATATATGGGAGCAAATTCAGACTCTCAGTAATCAAATGATGTGTTCTGGATAACTTAACTGAAAAGCTAAGAGAGTCTATGATGTTGCAATTCAGAGTGACAGATGTGGCAGCACTGCTTGCAGTGAATGGCCAACTAGGAATGATCAATATCGCAATGCCCCACAGTGACTTTATGATTCTCCTCTCATAGGCGTAGGGTCCAGAGCAGATATGATCATAAAGAAGTTGTGCTTGGTTTACATAACCTGGCTCACTTAGAAATATTTTGATGAGGGTTACCTGGCATTCATTTAGGTTCATTTTCAGGCCCCTCTTTGTTCCATAGTGGATGGTTTTACTATTAAGGTCAATCTTGAAACTGTTATGAGTAAAACCTATCACAGGAAATGGATATGTGTTTTTATTTTGTATTTATTATCGTTGGATTATATTTCTCAGCATGCAATGGTAATTCTTTAGTTTGCTTCATTACTATTCTTGTGAGAAACAAAGTTGAAACGTTTATTTCTGGTAAGTGGTCCAGTCTC
This sequence comes from Macaca fascicularis, assembly GCF_037993035.2. Lineage (NCBI taxonomy): Eukaryota > Metazoa > Chordata > Mammalia > Primates > Cercopithecidae > Macaca > Macaca fascicularis. Next base: position 115,475,264 of record NC_088378.1, read on the forward strand.
ATAGGAAGAAAATGAACCATGAGACCAAATTCCTCAACTTTCTGCATAGACTCTTGGTTAAAGACAATGTGCTCTGCAGCCAGACTGCCTTGCCCTGAATCCTGACCTCATTACTGTCTAGTTGTTTGAACTTGGACAAGTTACATAATCACTTTTTGCTTCTGTTTCCTCATTGGTAAAATTGGGGTAGTAGAGCCTACCTCAGTAGGGCTGTTGTGAGGAGTAAATGAGTTAACATATGTAAAGTTCTTAAAACTGCCTGGTTCATAGTAAGTGCTATTATTTTACTTTGGGCCTTAATGAATGCTTTAAGCTGAGCTCTCTCTTCTGTTTTCACCTCTGAAAGTGAGATCCTAAAAGGAAATAGTAATTTGGGTTATTAATGTGGTGTTCATTTTATGATTTTTCTGTTTTATTTAGTGGGATAATTTGTCTCAGAATAAGTGAAGTACTTAAAGTTTCTCAGAAAATAATATATAAAGAACAACATTTTTATAAGGTCCCAATTGATACTGCTATGGCTGGTCAGAGACCACACCTAGGGAATCACTGCTTTAACCCACTGGTTCCCAAACTTGACTGGACATTTGAATCACCTGAGAACAGTTTTTTAGACGTGTTCTGTGTTAGAATGTTTGAAATTTATTGTGAAAAGAGTAATCATGTCATTTATAAAGAGAGTCCCTGGAACTTATCTACACACTATTTCCATAGGATTCTCATGTACTCATAGAATTTTTAGAATGGTTAGGGATGTTAGAATTTGCTTAATATAAATGAGGGAACAGGTTTGGATATGTCACTCTCAGGGCTCATGAAGAGTTAGTGGTGGCACTGGATAACAATTCATATTTTTTGTATTCTACTTAGTACATTTTTCATTCAACTGTCTTGCATTCTGAAAAATCAGATAATGTTGACAAAGAGGTACATAATCCAGCTTACAGAATACCATTGGAATACTGTAGTTATACCTGTTGCACTTATCCCAGTTAAATTTCAGGGACATTTACTTAAAATATTTCTTTAATTAAAGAGCATTGAAAGCAATATGTTTACAATGCTAAGAAAATAAATCTGAAGTTACCGGTTGTGAAAAGGATAATTTTTTCACCTGTGCCACTTCAAATAATTCAATATAATTTTTTCTCCATGTTTTTTCTTGGGCATTTTGGTTTTTACCCATGAAATACTCAGAGAGATCTTTGAAAATTTCGGGAAACATTGACAGTTTTCTGAAGTCCAAGCTTAGTGACCTTCTGGGAATCCTGCCAGATGCTTGTGTTTGATTCAGTGCTTAGTTTTTGTTTGGACTTGTCTTGTTTTCATCTAGGTCAATTTAGCCATGATTACAGTGTTATGCTACCTCTTAACTGTTTGTTTGTATACTCACTGGTGTCAAGAAGAAAAGACTAAGGACCAAGAAAAAAGGTTTTTTTTTTTTTTTTTTTTTTTTTTTTAAATTCAAAGTAAAATGTTCTAGTGAAGTTTGAGCTTTTTAGAAAGTTCTTTTAAAAAGATTCTTTGGAATTTTAGTGTTTTACATTAATTATGTGATGGGTAAATAAAAGCACTCAAAACTTATGTATTATATTTTTATGAGAACCTTTAAATTCATAGGTGATTCAATGGTAACAACTTATTAAAATACTAAATTAATATACTTTAACATTTTTAGACCTTGTTGTATATGTATTTTGCAACTTTATTAGGAAGAGAGAGTTTGGTTCCACTTATAGGGTGTGTCTAGGCACGTGTTTTCCAGCAGTATTCGGAAGATGGAATATTAAAGATAAAACATGGAGGAACATTCCTTGTTAATGTTCAGCCATTCATTACATAGCTATTAAGTGTCTACCAAGTGCTTGGCTATCTTAGGTAAAGGGGATTCAGACAAAAAGTTGCTAAGGTCTGTTTTAGATAGTCTGTTAATAGCCAATCTGCCGTTTCTTTTTTAAAAATGAAAAACTCCCTTTAATTTATTATTAAAAAATAATATTTTGTAAATACCTTGAACAATGTAGAAGGCAAAAATGCTTCTAAATTAAATTTAAAAACCTCAACAAGCATAGCGTGATGTATCACTGGATTTCTTAAACCATTTTTGATTGTCGTTTGACATAATGTTTATTAATCTTTAGAAAGTGTTCAATGTGGTTTGCAGTAATGTCTTGGCAACAAGTGGCGAGATTATCCCAGAGAGAAGCATTGTGGAGAAGGTAAATACCCAGGGTGCTGAGAATCAGGCTGCTCTCCACCGTTTCCCTGTTGATCATCACCTGTTCTCTTTGGCAGTTTACCTTTGGATCATTTTACAGTTCCTTTACTTTTTTCTCCCTGTTCAGGTTCCTTGTTAGCTAGCAACACTGGGCTAAGTTTTGAAATGACATAAAGAGAAATATCAACTGGGGAAGAGGGATGATATGTGTCTTAGTTAGCCCAGGCTGCTAAAATGAAATTCCATATAGCAGGTGGCTTAAACAACAGAAATTTATTTCTCATGTTTCTGGAGGCTAGGGAGTCGAAGATTAAGGTGCTGGTCAATTTGGCTTTTGAAAGGCCTCTATTTCTGGCTTACAGAGAGTGATCTTTTTGTTCTTTTCTCATGATGAAGAGAAGGAAAACAAACTCTCTGTCTATTTATAAGGGCCTACCCATCCTGAGGGCACCACTCTTGTGATCTAATTACCTCCCAAAGGCCTGGTCTTCAAATCTCACCACGTTGGGAGTTGAGGCTTCCACACATGATTTTTGAGAGAGCAGCTTTCGGTTCATAGCAACATGATAATTGTTTTAAGCAGAGTGGTATAGGAATGGGCAGAGTTCCTACTTGGGTGCCTATGGAATGAGGAGGGAGCAGGGTTGAAAGGGGAAAGTAAGATGCAGAGCTCTTAATGGAAGCAGAGGCACATGGAACTTAATTGAAACTCTTGTATTTTTGTAACGACAGCAAATATGTGAGTGTGACGACAGCAAAGATGTGAGTGTGAAGTGTGAATAATAGGTACCTATAATCTAAATTATGTGTCATTTCTATACTACTATTTAGATAATATTAATATTGACGTGTCAAATACTAAATAAAGACCAAGAAGACCCTGGACCGGGAATTGGCTTCTCATCCAGCCTGCCACCAACTTACTGAGATGCTGGAAGCTTAGAAAAGCCTACAGTAAGGAGAGTGCTTGCAAAGTTATCTTTCATTTTGCTATTTGTATGTTTTTCTTAGTTAAAGGAACCATTAGAGGCCATCATGGAACATCTAAAGGGTTGCATCTGAGAGCATCTTTTTATAGAGTTTAAGTCAACATGAAGTCATTGGATCCTTTAAGAAATCGGTCTACTGAGAAACGTAGAGTTTATTTATTCCTAAGATTCCTATTGAGGTACATCTTAGTTCATTTTATGCTGCTGTAACAAAATACTTGAGACTGGGTAATTTATAAAGAACAGAAATTTATTTCCTCACAGTTCTAGAGTCTGGAATCTAAGATCAAGGCACCGGCAGTTGTGTTGTCAGGTGGAAGCTGCTTCCAGGGTGGCGCCTCATGGCTGCACCCTCCAGAGGAGAGAAACACTGCATCCTCACCTGGTGGAAGGCTAAGGGCAAGCCAGCTGAAAGCTGCCTGAAACCTCTTTTATAATAGCTTTTCACAGTTCCCCGTGGCTGGGGAGGCCTGATAATCATGGTGGAAGGCAAATGACACATCTTGCCTGGTGGCAGACAGAGGAAATGAGAGCTAAGTGGAAGGATTTTCCCATTATAATACCATCAGATTCGTTAGGCTTATTCACCACCATGAGGACAGTATCGGGGAAATCATCCCCATGATTCAATGATCTCCCACCAGGTCCCTCTCACAACACATTGGAATTATGGGATCTATAATTCAAGATGAGATTTGGGTGGGACACAGGCAAACCATATCAGGCTTTAATCCCTTCATATTGGAGGAGCCCTTATGGCCTAATCACCTCCTAAAGGCCTCACCCCTTAATACAATTACATTGGCATCATGTAAATTTTGGAGGGGACACATTGAAACCATAGGAACATACTTGAATGTTCACTGAAGATGGATGTTACTGTGAATGGTGAATAATAACAGCTTTTTCTTCCAAACAAATTGTAAATTCTTTTTCATGATGACTAAACAAATTTATCTTTGACTTCTATGTGGAAACTATATAAAAATTTTTTTCATTGGTCTTTCCAACACTTGAAAAAAATTTTAAATTTGAATTATGGCTTTTTGTTGGAAATCATGTTTATATGAGTAATCAAATTATATTTTCGAGCTCTAAATTATATGTTTCCCAAAATGTTAACAGTTGTGTTTGGGTTGTGAGATGATAGACTTTTTTATGCTTTTCTTTTGTTTTCTCATGTGTATTTTTAAATACATGTATTATTTTTATAATGCAAAAATGAATACTTAGATACATGCTTTGTATATGGAAACATTTGGAATTATAATTTCATTCCCATAAAAGTGAGAGATAATGATTGTTAGAATGTGATTAATTCATGTTCCTATAATTCATAAAGTACATATTGTACCAGGTGTACTTTTAAATACCAGACACTAAATAGAGATGGCAACATCTGGGGAGAATGAAATAATTATTTCTAAAAAGTAGAAAATATTATTACTCCTTGTGAATGCCAAAAAAAGTTACATGCTCTAATACATTGAGGCCATATAGAGTAATAGCTAAGATTATGAGTGTTGTATGCTTGTGACTCTGACATTTATCACTTGTGTGACTTTGTGCATGGTGCTTGACCTTTTAAAGCTTAATTTGCTATCTGTCAAGTGGGTATTCAGAGGACCTACTTCATAGTATGGTCAGAAGGGTTAAATAAAACAATGCACATAAACCTTTAGTATAAGGGCTGGCAGATACAAAGCACTCAGATTAGTTCAAATTAGTTATTATCATAAGTAATATTCTCCTAAGCTTTTTCACACTTATATTTGAATTTCTCTGTTTTGGAAAGCTTGTTGCTTCTTGAGGTGAGAATATTCTTCACATAACTGAGGACCTGGAGCAGATGCAAATCCAGATTTTAGCCATTATCCACCTTGTACTTGGGAGAGGGAAGTGAGAATGTGGGAGAAAGGTGTCCGCTGAAGGTGGCAGGGCAGTGGCAGCTCTGACAAAAGCTTTTGAGCTAAAGCTTTGTGGCTGTAGGTGTTGATTCTAGGGTCCATGAGGCTGTCAGCCTTTTCCATAATGGCACAGTTGCAGGCACTGTGGTGGTTGGGTGAGATTAAGGGTATTGTCAGATCTTGCTGGTAACTGCAAGTGGTTTGTGGTGAGCTCCTGGATTTAGCGATTGTGGAGGCTTTTTTTTTTTAGAAGACTGCCCTGAGTTTCAGCATCCACTGCCTCCTCAGCAGGTGCCTTCATGTTTCTGCAGTCCAGATTTGCTGTATCAGTATAGCTATGCATTAATTTATCCATTCAACAAATATTTATTCAGCTTTTTCCAAAGATTTGACGAGGTGCTAGGGATGCAGCCCTAAATATGACATGATTCCTGTCCTCGAGCACTCAGTTTGTTGGTCAGTTTCCCCTTAGATTCTCTGGATGCCATGGTTGGTTGTCATATTACAAGGCTCCCAGCCCTAATCAGTTGCTGCTTATAGTAGAGTACTTTGAGCAGGTTGTTGATTGTTCCATATCCAGTAATGTGAAGGCTTATAATTGGAATATGTTGTCAGATCCATGTTCTCCTCAAAACTGTGGTGAAGTCTGTGTATGTAATGTACATAAATTTTTTCATGGTATTTAGACTAACCATGTAGTCTATTAAGCTAAAAATAAAACAAAAAAACCATAATTGAATTGAATGAACTGAGGCTTTATAGAAGAAAGCCATGGAGGCACTGGGAGAATCAGAATCAATTACTTTTAGGATACATATCTCAGAATACTGGAAAAAATGTGAATATTTGACCTCTAAGTCATTCTAAATTAATTAAATGAATGTCCAGTTGCCTCTGTAGAATAGTTAGAGCCATTTATATATGTGTGTTTCCTTAACTGTGCCTCTAAATGTTTTTAATTTTCAGGTGGAGAGTGTGATTTCACATTGGACATTTTTGGCCAGACTTATGACATTATTAAATGCTAAGGTTGACTAATTTATTAGGTGTACATTTTAAATGATTCTATGCCATTTTAGATATGGTTGCTAAGTTAAATTCCAAATCTCCTTTCTAGTAATCTGTCATATTTTTGAGCCTTTGGCCTAAACAGCCTAAGTGGGATTAGAGAAGCAATTGTATTTTTACATTTTCAAACTTGATTTGAACACTAATGACTTAATTTAAAACCTAAATGTGTTTATGCTTTCTATTTTATCTACTCTTTCGTTTTATCCCTAAGGATTAGCATTTATCATAAAGTTAACTGAGGAAAACATTTTCCTTTTTAAAAATTTCATTGTTTTAGTATTGCCAATGCTTAGACAGGGCAAACCTGTTTTACTTAAGGGAGTGTTCTCAGGTAATCAGGACAGTATAGAGCTGCAGACTTTTCAAGTTGCAATGAAGAAGACATGTAGCCCTGGTTCTTTAGAGTGCAATACTTTGCTACTGTCTATTACTGTAGACTCTAGAGAATTTTAAAATTTGGCTTTTTTTCCTTTCGAATTTTTTCTTTTCCTGGGATTTCTGTATTCTCAGAGCCATCTATTGATAGGTTCTCAAGTAAAAACGGGGAGGAAAAGGCAGATTTTGCTCTCATCAAAAACTGTAAGAATGGATTTCAGTTTTTTTTTTTTTTGACTTTTTTTTTTTTTCCTACCAGTTACCTCTGGAAGTTATAATCCTATTTATATCATAATTTTTATAATTATATTTCTATGTATTAACTAAAACATATATTCCTATTAATGGCTGATTGGTATCGATTATCCCCTCATTGTTTTTAGCTTCACTTTTATGATAAGAAGTCTCTAGACAATCTAAATTTTATTTCTTTTTAGGCATCCTGCCCATTCCCCAAACCCTTAGGTTTTTTTGCTCTATTCTTTGAATTCTAACTTTTCACAAAAATATGAAATAGGTCTTTTTTTTGCCTTTTCAAGCAGCTTGATGTTTGTAACGCTTTTTCAGTTTGAAGATTCAAATGTTAATTTAGCACTGAAATTTTTTCCTTTACCATTTCTCTCCTATATTTCTCCATATGCCTCTTTATAGTTTTTTCTTCTGAATATTCTTTTGAAATGTTTTGTAAAATCTGTGTTCTTTTGCATTGTAATCTGGTAGAAGTCTTCAACTTGATTTTCCATCTAGCTATTTCCATCTTCAACTGTATCCATTATTAAGTTTTTAATTTTCTGAGATGCTAATTGATTCTTTTTCTTTTTATTCACTAATATTCTTACATATATATTTGAATATCTCAATTAGATTTAAATGAGTCATTTTACTGTTATTAACTGTTTCTATGGCTGTTAATGTATTCATAGAGTTCATGGTTTTTCTTCGTGTTGCTGGTTTTTATTGATATTTGTTCACTCTTATTTGTATGCCTGTTTTTGTGTTTGCAATTTTGTATTTAAAACTATCTGGAGCTTGCCCCCAATAATTATAAAGTTGGGCAATGTATTAGTGTCTTATTTATTGGATATGGCTGCTTACTGCTTCTCTTGGATTTTGCTAGTGGGGAAGCTACCTGGGGCCTGTCTTGTCAATCTAGTCTAAGTGCCCAAACTCATAGATTACTGTGGATACAAATAGAAAGAGTTGCACAGTGTTCAAGAGGCCACTCTTCCTCATTTGTGTAAAGTATATCCTTCTCTGAAAGCCACCTACTTCTGTCAGAGCTCTTTTCTTCCTCCTGCTCTGAGAATTCTTTTTCTTCCAGCTCTGAGTATTATTGTTCTTCTAGTCTTCCCAGCAATGTAGGCTATGGAGTTATAGAGGTATCGCATTCAGTGTTAATCTGACAATATTCTAAAGCACCTGTAATTATAGAAAGGAACAAGAGTCATTTTGATATCTGCTTTATTACTTCTACCATGTAGTGAACATTTTGGACCAAGCAATATGTGGCTCTGGGGATCTTGTGTGCAGTTTCTTCTGAAAAGCATTTGGATGATGTAGTAAAATAAGAGCATCTCCTTTTGGATAAAGTCTGACATATTGTAATTCTGAGACTGCACTTGGCAGATGCTTGAGAAATGTCTGGTTTTCAGGATGAACGAAGTCCAGTGCAGCTGTTTCTGCTTTACACCATTGCATCTGAAAGTCCAGAACGTAACCAACTGACTTTGGAGTGCACAATGAGATAGGAGAGTTTCCCACCTCATGAATCTCCTGCTTTGTAGGAAGCAAACTTGATAACAATACTGTCTTGAGTTTATACAACATGACCCCTTTTAGAGATCTATTCTGCAAGAATTTTTCTAAATATTTAATGACAGTATTAATGTTTGTAATTCACTTTGTCACACTAGTCTAACATAGCAGAGTTTAAAATGTCTTTTTAAACATTGCATATTGTTCTTGTTTTCTAAGATGTGAGCCAAAATATTTACTAACTAGAATGTTTTTTAGTTCTCTTGAGTTGCTTTTTCCTAGGATGTTTTCATTGTTTACTCAGTTGAAAGTACAGTATTGTCAGTTTTTAGAACGTCAGATATAGTTTTATTCAAATATAAGAATAAGACACATTCCAGTGCCCAATTATATGTCTTCCCCAACTCTCCACAATTTAAGGTTATGTGTACTAGTTCTCTCTTGCCATCCCACTTAGCAGATAGTTAACATTTGACTGTGGTATTCATTTGCTAACTTTTTTTGTGTGTGTTGAAAACAATGTCAAATAGTTTAAGAAATCTCGTATGTTGGAGTCCTAAACCATATACTGCAAGAATTCAGCTGGATTTTTGTAGTGCTTATTACTCATTTAAAAGAAAGCACATTTTCATGGGATTATTTTTCATCTTGATAGCTTAGCAATCAAAAAACTTATGAAAAGAGAATGATCTGAATGTTACTGTGTATGTCTTTTGGAGCTCTTTAAAAGTAATAGAACTAGGATAGGTATTATAATTTTGATCATAAAATGTTAATTATAGAAAATTCATAACATATTAGTTCTAGTGTATTCAGTTTGAATAATGAAAAGAAATGACTTTTTTGCAGCTTTAGAAAGATGATTATTAACCATGTATTTACTAGTATACATAATCAGTAAAATATTTAAGACAATGGAACTGTAGCCAATTGGAAATGGAAGAGATTCTCAAATTCGCTTATCTTCTCACCCCCTGGTTTTACAGAGGAGTTACTGAAGTCTAGCCAGGCTTGTTTTCTTGCTCAAATCCCTGCAATGTCTTAGTGGCCTTGGTTGGGATACAGAGAGCCTAGTTCCCAGTACTATCCTCTTTTACCCACACGTAGCTGAGTAACGCCAGGAAGGAACTGAATATTGTGACTCATCACTTTTAAAAAAGTTGCTGTTACCAAACTGAATGTAATGCTTCCTTTATTAACAAATGCAGGATGTTTATCATTTTTCCATACCAGAGCTTCCTTTTATATGGCAAGAAATTGCACACTAAGTTATTTTTGAGGATAATCTTTTTATTTTCCATTCTTTTAAATATAGTCGTGTTTTATTTGGGTCTGCTGAATGTCAGGATGGTATTAATTCACATTGATTGTTACTTCCTCAGGAAACCTCTTCTGGCATCCTTAGTAAGTGGCATTAGAGTCATCTGGGAGGTAAAAGAAGATTGTACCATGTGAGATGTGTTTTATTCTTGGCTGGTCAGCAAGCATTTTTCCTGTAGAAACAAAAGATTGGCTTTTGAACTGGTGGTGCTATGAAGGGAAGGTAGGAAAAAGCATGGCAGTTTATTTGAGGGAAGGGTAGAAAACATTGATTGGAGCTCATATATTTAAGTAAGCAATTATAAACCTTTCACATGGGTGATAGAAACTAAGAGTTAAGATGAATTTATTTTGGAAATGAAAACTTTGAAACAAAATTGATAAATGCCGTGTTTCCCATAAACATATACAGCTAGTGTATTTCAAATTTGTGTTTTCTCAGTTGAAAATAAGAAATAAAAGATTTAAAATTGTGCATATTAAGCATGTGATAAGGAGTTAGATACTTATACAAAAGGTATTTTGCAATTGATTATGGTTTTGAGTTGTGCTTTCTTCCCTTAAACATCAAAAAATAAGTAAGCCTGATAAAAATCATCACCTTATAAAACATGACAATACTTTATGTTAATAGCAATACAAACTAAAAAAAATTATATTACAATTCATCCTGGTCAAGGATACCATTTGAATTAATATAAAAAGTATATCTATTCCTTAAAAAAATAAAATGAGGCTATACAGAAATAAGAAAAACTTTGGAAACTTGACTTTTTTATTTTAGGGTAAATAAAATGTAATTATACTCTTAGCACTTAAAGGATGCTAAAAATTGAGTTTGCTTTATGATATTTCTCAACTGATTTATCATTGAGAGACCATACTGTTAAAGAAAGAGTAAAACTTTGACTGAGTTCTTTGAGATTGATACAAGATTTCCCCAGCCTTTCAGAGTCACAGGGCACTGGACTAGAAAAACCTAGTATGCAAATTGTTGTGTTTCCATATATGTGGCTTAGTTGGGACTCCCATAGGAAAATGACTTTCAATTTTTTTTATAGGACCCACAGAAAGAAATACATTTTACACTGTGACACATCTGTATTTATTTGAAATATGTGTATCAAATATATTATAATATTTACCTTTTGTACATGCAGTGTGCTCTGACATTTTCTTTTCCCTTCCATTCTATTCAACACTATTGATCATAGACCACTGAGTTGATTTCAAGATCAACCAACAGATCATTATTTGCCTTTTAAAAAGCACTACCATAAAAATCCCTTCAGTTTTTTGTCGCTGCTGGTGGTGGTGGTGTTGGAGGGGATGAATTTGTAGTTATAGGAGATCCTTATTAGTTCTGTTTGTCAAATAAATTTCAGGTACACAGTCAGATTATATTTTCTGGCCTCATGATACTCATGGCCAATGAGTTGAGTGAAAGTTAACATATATTTCTGCACTGGAACATTTCATTTTCAGTGTGAGAACCTCCAGAGGCATTCAGGAGTTAAAACGGGTCAGGTCCTATGACTATTTGATTGGAGTGGACAGGAGAAAGAGAATGACCCCAGCCTCTGGCTTGAACATCTTGTAGATGGTGATGTCTTTCCCTGAAAAAATTCAAGAAAAAGAAAACCAAATTTTCTTGCTAGAGGGTAGAGTGGCCTTTACCCTTGCCTTGGAAAATGACCATACTCCTCAGACTCAATCCTAAAATAAGGAATGTGGAGCAGAGCCACTAGACAGCTCACAGTGGACATAGAGTATAGGCAAAAAATAAATGTTTGTTATTATAAGGCACAACAATTTTTGGATATATTTGTTACTCAGCATAATCCAACCTTTTATGGTTAGTGTAGGATAATTCAATTATGTGTTTTGCTGGTAGAGCAATCTCCTTTTGAGATATTAGCTTTATCTAAAACACATGTAAGTTTAAAAATATGTTTATTATTTCTGATTTTAAAATAATGCATATTCTGTTGTTGTTTTTGAGACAGGGTCTCTCTCTATTGCCCAGGCTAGAGTGCCACAGTACAATTCAAACTCCTGGGCTCAATGGTTCTGTCGCCTCAGGCTCCTGAGTATCCAGGACTACAGGCATGAGCCACCATGCTCAGCTAATTAATTTTTTTTTTTGTAGAGACAGTGTTTCTCTGTATTGCCCAGGCTGGGCTCGAACTCCCGACCTCAAGCAATTCTCTTGCCTCTCAGCCTTCTAAAGTGCTGAGATTCCAGGTATGAGCCACCATACCCAGCCAAAATAATGCATATTTTTTATAGAAAAGTTGGAAAACATCAAAAAATAAAAATTACATATCCATAATGCTATTATCTGAAAATAATAATTTTTGACATTTCTATGAAAGATATAATATCACGTAATTAGCTTACTATATAGTTTTGCATTTTTTGCATTTTTTTCTTTGATTGATATTTTTTAAATTGTCATTAAGCATTCTTGGAACATTTGAATTTTATGCCTCTGTAGTACTCCATCATATGGATGAACCAGCAATTACTTATTCTTATATTTTAGTCATTTGTTTTATTCCATACAAGGAGTTTTAATGGACTAAAAATCTCAGCCCTTGATACTCAAAAGCAAACAGTAAGCCAGACCAGGATCCATGTCCACTCACTCTGCTTAGCATCAGTTGCGTCTCCCCATTACTCAAATCCTGGCACACAGTGGGTCCATATATTCGCCTGTCAAGTAAGCGTTTTCATCTGTCCATACTTTTTTAGAAAATTAAGCGTAAATTTCATGTATGAACCATTTCATGTCCATACATGAAATTTACGCTTAATTTTCTAAAAGCTAAGATGCTTTATATTTCTTCTACTCTACCTTCTAGCAAGAAAATTTGGTTTTCTTTTTCCTGAATTTTTTCAGGGAAAGACATCACCATCTACAAGATGTTCAAGCCAGAGGCTGTGGTCCTTCTCTTTCTCCTGTCCACTCCAATCAAATAGTCATAGGACCTGGCCCGTTTTAACTCCTGAATGCCTCTCAAATTAATTTCTGCCCTCACCATCCTTCAGGCCCTTACTGCCTCTCATTTGACTGCTGCCATGAACTTTCCATCTTCCTGTACACCATTCTCCCTATTGCTGCCATTGTGAGCTTTCTAAAATGTGAACCAGAATATGTTTCTGCTAAAACTCCCTCCTATAGTAAACTTCAAAGACAAAGTCCACTCCTCTTCACTGAATGCAAAAGGCCGTGTTCATGCTGTTTCCTGAGTACCTGTCCCATCATTCATTTCCTTCACTCCTCACCCCATTCCCACTCTCCATGAGCAGTTCACTCCATAAATACCTTTTCAATGAGCACATCTTGTTCTTTAGTGTTTTTAAGCATTTTCAGGTACTATCTTCCTGTCTTTTTAAGGTCATCTAGCAAATTCCTGGTTTGCCTTTAATTCACAGATCAACTTTACTTCCTCTCAGAGAATTTACCCATTTCCTCTCAGCCAGCCAGGAAGTAGGTATTCACTCCACCAAGCTCCCAATACCTTGTACGTACCTCCATTAACATCTCTATTATTGTACTGTAGTTACATATTTGATATCTTTCACAATAAAACCCTATACTTGCTGAGGCCATCACTAGACTTTCTCATCTGTGTATCTTCAGTGCTTAGCACATTGCGCGGATAATAGTAGATGACTATACATATTGTTGAATGATAGATAAACAGACAAATAATAGTGGGAAAATATTTGTGTATTAAATTTTATCTCATGATGATTCTTTCTCTTTCTTTTACAATCTAAACAACCAAGCTTCATGTATTTTTCATATCAGAACCAACTGTCAAGGCAGGATCTGAAGTTCATCTACTCTGAAGTGTAATAACTGATAAAAGTTTATGTCTCCCAGGGGAGTTTTTATTTAACAAGGATGGAATGCTTAATCTAAAGAAAGGAACCTTACTTAGTAGAATTTCCCAGAGGCTTAACAAGCATATGAGATTAATTTTAATTGGGGATTGCACGTGGGACTTAGAAGTTCTCTTAATGGCCCATAGGCTTTGTCTAAATGTGAGACCAATTCTCTTGCTTGCTGGCTCACAGAATGAACTAGCATGTCGTATTACACAGCACAATCATTTTTGTTTCTATTATACAGCATAGATCATATGAACTTCACATCTGGTAAACATTTGCACATTGAATGTGCAGCTGCCAAGAATTGTGGTTTCTTGGTAACATCCCAGTGACGCTGAGTCAAGGTCACAAAACCAGCATTGCAGAGTTTTGGTGATCTGGAACTGTATCCTGCTTTTACTTATTGAGAAAGTTACTCTCTCAGTTCCTTTGAGGACCTGTCATGGCACCATTTTAAGTTTGGAAAATAACTTGGGCGATTCAAAGCCCATCATACCATTTGTGGCCTCCCCCTACGCAAGCCATCGCACAGAGATGGGAATCTTATCTACTTAAAAAAAAAATCCAAAGAAAGTATTTGTTAATTCTTCTCAGTGACCTGTTTTCAAAGTTTGATAGTCTCATCAAAAGTTTCATTGTCATACCAATGTAACTCCTCCCTAATTTAGTTTTATCACCTTGCACTGTTTTTTTTTTATGGAAGTGAGGAACATTTGATTTTCATATAAACTGCAGTGCTGAAGATACCAGTGCATTGTACTATAAAAGCAAACCAAACAACACCATCACACAAACAGTTCAAGGTAAATTAAGGTAGGAAAATGGGGTTTCACAGTGTGACTCAAACTAGGCTTGCCAGTTAGCTTTTGCCTCCAAATGGAAGTCTAACATTTTGGTGTGTGGTTTATGTTTTCAACATCCTCAGTGAATTCTGTCTTGAAAAGCCAGATACCATTAATATAATGGAGGAACTGGTTTATTTTATATTGATATAATTTATAAAGCTTTTAAAAATGTTTCATGATAGTTATTTCCCTCTGGGATTATGAAGAAGAGGGACAAATACCTATCTCTTGAAAGTTACAGTAGAATCATTAGTAGATGTGTTCATATACATTAAATGATGAGGAACATTTTGTAAAAAGTTACTTTGCTCTTCTTTCTAGAAAGGAATGATATAGCATTCCTATATTTTCAGGTGAAGAAAGCAAAGTGACTTTTGTTCGTATACACCTGACTGTAAAAACTACCCTGTGGGTAATTCAGCTATGCCCTATACTTATTTTTCTCCCTGATGTTAGATGAATTAACAATTGGTAACATTTCTAATGTTAGATTTGAAAAGAAAAATTCAATATATTTGGATTCTTTAAACAATTCTCTTTACTATTTGTACTCTTGGGAAGAATATTTGAAATAAGGTGAAAAAAGGACATCACGAAATAGGAGGCATAATACTCTTTGTAACTTCCAGAAACATGTACACCACAATAAAGACAGGATGCTCTGTGATTAATCTATTTAAACACTGTATGCTTCCAGGGATCTCCTACCCAGGAAACAAAGCCCACAGGAAGACCATCACATAGGAATGGTAAAACATCACAGGCGCTGGGATGACTAGCTGTGTATAATTTTACCTTCTGCCATTCTAGAATTATTCAAACTTAATTTCAAAATATTTTTTTGTTCCCATAATTATTGTGTTTCTTGTCTTTTTAAAGTAATTAAATTTTTAAAAGACTAAAAATATTAAAGGCCATTAATATGTTTAAAATTTGGAATCCTTTTGTTTTTATGCCAAAGTTCTCACCTGATTATTTTCTGATATAGATTATTTTTCATTGAGTACCTGAAAATAGTACATCCTTTTGACAGGAACAAGCTGAAAATTTGCCCAAGTGGCAACCTGTAGGCAGACGAACACCAGGTCTCTGCTGTCAAGTACATTTTTGTTGCCTTCATTCCACCAGATACTGTAGATTCCATCTGGGCTAGAGTAGAGCATTTAGCTACTTCAGGCTTTCAAGTTTCCTTACTGAGGAGTGAGTAGTAGCCCACTCAAAGTGAAGCTCTTTTTAAAAGAGTTCAGAAATTTTGAGTCATTCTATTACTCAGCAGCAGGTGTTGGAATCAATGAAAACCAGTTGACCTAGTGGTTAGTTTCTTGATAGCTTGGGGGTTCTCAAAATGTTTTAAAGAAATGATTGTTTAGTACAGGAGCAGTTGTTTGCTTTAGTAGAAATCTTATTGTAACTTGCATAATGTTAAAGGAAAATGAAATGTTTTAAGGCTTTGTGGGGAAAAATTTTAAATTTGTGGCTTTGGAGGAGTCAGTGGTGTTTAAACTAATTTAGTGGTTAAAGTGATCATTTTTTAGAATTTGAGAAAAGGGAAATCTTTTCTGACTTTTTTTTTCCTGGAGGGTCAGAATTTTGTTTTTCTTTCCCTGTTTATTACGCTTTAGTTTTATGTTACAATTTACACTGCATGCATGGTATCTTGCTCAAGAGCATTGCTGTTCTTTATCACCGTCAATTTAGAGAGAGGTAGGAAAAGCGGTTGGTGTGATTTGGTTCACTAGTTGTGATAGGTTAAGTAGTACTTTTTGTTAAATAATAGAGTTTAATTTAACTACAATATTTCAGCATATTTGTCCAAATTAAATCCAATATGTCATTATTTTCATTTAATGGCTCATATTGATGTGCTTTTTCCATTAAGGGACTTGGTAAAACAGAGCAATATCAGAGAAAGAACAGCCCATAATGTCAATGTTTTTGTTTTGATTTAGTTACATCTGCTGATTTTTAGAAACCCAATCCTTTTTTGGTATTAAATATGATTTTTTAAAAATTTGTTTATGTCTCCCATGTTCCAAAAAGACTGTGAATTATTAAGTAGTATCACTTATTGACATAAGGTATATGGGTTTCAGAATGAGAAGCATTAAAATAGTATTTTTGTTTTAATTACATATAAAATAAAGTATAGACAATGACACACTTTTGCTAAAGAAAATTGTAAGCCTCCACATTAAGTAATGGAATTCAGCTATACATGGCTATTTGTGCTCTTTATTTAAGAAGTAATTATTGTCTATCTACTATTTTTATGTCAAGAACTATGAGCCTGAGATTTTACCCTACTTGCAAGCTAACTATTCTGGTACAGTTTTATAGGTGTTGGCAGAGAGGAGACTGTTGAGTCAGGGACAAAAGACTTTATTGCTCTCAATTTCATGTTTGCATTGGTTGCTTTTTCCCCTAAGCCCTGTGGGGTGATATGGAAGGACCCAGATAGACATTGTGTGCATAGTGGGTGTGTGTCATGGCCGAAGAACTCCAAGCTCAATAAATCCCCAGTCTTATAAAAAGGATACTTGTAAATCTCTCCAATGTTTGTACTGGAAAAAATTACCTTTATTATTCCAGTCAGGAAACAAATTTGTCCTTATCCCAGGAGAGAGACCCTGTCTCCCAAGGCTGTAGGGGATGTGTCTCAACATCTTTGGGAAAATAGGTGGAAATAAGATGCACAGAAAACTCCATGAGTATCTTCCAACATTTTACAGTTTAAAAAATCAAACAAAATGTAAAATCTTAATGCATGTATCAATTAATTTAGTTCTCATAAGGTGAAAGTCTTTTGGTGACTATCAAGATGAATCATGGTACGTTTTGTTATTTTGGCAATATCTAACGATGTTACGCAACTGAGCATCTTTGATTTAAAGGTAGTTTACCACGAATGCATCATGCAAATATCATTCTAAATTGCTTACAATTTTTATGTTTTTTTTAAAATTAATATTATCCCCTTACCCAAAACCCCAATGTAATAGCTGTAATTATCATAAGAAACATTTACTGGTGACTGCCAGAAAATTTTAATGTGCTTTGTTTGGCACATTAAACAAATGTGCTAAGCATGTAAAGAAAATTGCATAAACTTAATACCTGAAGTTTTAGAAAAATTTAATATAGTTTTTAAATTTAATGATTCGTTACTTGGAAAAGCAAATAAATAGGTGTTTCAGTCCATGTTATAGAATGAAGGATATTACTTATGGCATCCAAACGAAGCCTGAATAAAATATGAAATAAGAAAGTACAGTGTTTCCCTTCATATTAGAGGGACACTTTTGTTTCTCAGTGGGAAGACAAAAATAAACTCAAGACAATAAAGAGGAAAATAATATAGAAAAAAGATAACATGCTACTGTCCTTTCATCTGCTCATGTTACCGTCAGTCATGGTAAGCCTGTCTTCAAATGAAAAGACAACAAATACGTGAACTGATTATCCCAGAAAATAATGTTGGAAGAACACAGTTTATCCCAGCAGTGACTGGTAGAGTAACAGCAATAAAAGCTTATCCAGGGATTCCAATTGTTTAAAATTCTGAATAGAACATGGATATCTCTTCCTTTAATATACACTTTGTCAGCACTTAATACAAAAATAAATACTGAGTGAGTCACATGATACTCACTGGTATGAGAGCAAAAAATGTAAAAGGATGGTAAAAGTCAAGGACATAGATTAACCCACTCACCCTCCATTGCCAGAGCCACCAAGTCGGCTTTAGTTTTTTTGGAAACTGTGAGTACTAATCTGTGTGACTCACTTTGAAATTCTTGCAAACATTCCCTGGGAGTCCCCCCCCCCTTTTTTTTTTAAAGAATAGGAGCTTAAACTGAATAAAAAGATATCTGATTGACAACCTCATGAAAATCCTCTAGGCTGAAAGCCAAAGGATCTTTGTGTACATGATTTTTTTCTGAACCTTAAATGTAACCAGATGTATTTTCTTTTAATACTATCCTACTCAACTGATTTAAATGAATGATTTGTCTTCTAATGAGAAATCTGCGTTTCATCATAGAAATGGATTACATGTCTTAAATTTAATTACTCCCTAGAGAAGCAATGCCTCTTTTGTATTATATTCTTTGAATGTACTGAAGACTTATGTAACAATCTTATTATAGGCATGAAATATTACAGCTTTTCAGATGTATGGATGGAGAAACATGAAAAATATAACCACAATTATCGTGTGAATGAGTAAAGTATAATAAAAATCCTCATAGACAACATTATTAACCTCCTATTTTACAGTTAGTTGCCTGTAAAGCTAAAATAAAATAAAATAAAAGGATAACACTTTTTTTGTTGTTGAGACGAAATTTCAGTCTTCTTGCCGAGGCTGTAGTGCAATAGCACGATCTCAGCTCACTGCAACCTCCACCTCCCAGGTTCAAGTGATTTTCTTGCCTCAGCCTCCCAAGTAGGTGGGATTACAGGCATGCACCACCGTACCTGGCTAATTTTTGTATTTTTAGTAGAGATGGGGTTTCACCATGTTGGTCAGGCTGGTCTCGAATTCCTGACCTCAGGTAATCCATCTGCCTCGGCCTCCCAAAGTGCTGGGATTACAGGCGTGAGCCACCAGGCACCCCAATCAGACGTAGATTTGGTCTTTTTACATAATCCCATACTTCTTGCAGGCTTTGTTCATTTCTTTTTCTTCTTTTTTCTTTTGGTTTCTCTTCTCGCTTCATTTCGTTCATTTGATCCTCAGTCGCTGATACTCTTTCTTCCAGTTGATCGAGTTGGTTACTGAAAGCTTGTGCATTTGTCACGTATTTCTCATGTCATGGTTTTCATCTCTTTCATTTCATTTATGACCTTCTCTGCATTAATTACACTAGCCATCAATTCTTCCACTTTTTTTTCAAGATTTTTAGTTTCTTTGCGCTGGGTACATAATTCCTCCTTTAGCTCTGAGAAGTTTGATGGACTGAAGCCTTCTTCTGTCATCTCGTCAAAGTCATTCTCCATCAAGCTTTGATCCGTTGCTGGCGATGAGCTGCGCTCCTTTGCCGGGGGAGATGCGCTCTTATTTTTTGAATTTCCAGCTTTTCTGCCCTGCTTTTTCCCCATCTTTGTGGTTTTATCTGCCGCTGGTCTTTGATGATGATGGTGACGTACTGATGGGGTTTTGGTGTAGGTGTCCTTCCTGTTTGATAGTTTTCCTTCTAACAGTCAGGACCCTCAGCTGTAGGTCTGTTGGAGATTGCTTGAGGTCCACTCCAGACCCTGTTTGCCTAAAGAAAAGAATTTTAAACCCAGAATTTCATATCCAGCCAAACTAGGTTTCATAAGTGAAGGAGAAATAAAATCCTTTACAGATAAGCAAATGCTTAGAGATTTTGTCACCACGAGGCCTGCCATACAAGAGACCCTGAAGGAAGCACTAAACATGGAAAGGAACAACCGGTACCAGCCATTGCAAAAACATGCCAATATGTAAAGACCATCGAGGCTAGGAAGAAACTGCATCAACTAATGAGCAAAATAACCAGTTAATATCATAATGGCAGGATCAAGTTCACACATAACAATATTAACCTTAAATGTTAATGGACTAAATGGTCCAATTAAAAGACACAGACTGGCAAACTGGATAAAGAGTCAAGACCCATCAGTCTGCTGTATTCAGGAGACCCATCTCATACGCAGAGACATACATAGGCTCAAAATAAAGGGATGGAGGAAGATTTACCAAGCAAATGGAGAACAAAAAAAAGCACGGGTTGCAATACTAGTCTCTGATAAGACAGACTTTAAACCATCAAAGATCAAAAGAGACAAAGAAGGCCATTACATAATGGTAAAAGGATCAATTCAACAGGAAGAACTAACTATCCTAAATATATATGCACCCAATACAGGAGCACCCAGATTCATAAAGCAAGTCCTTAGAGACTTACAAAGAGACTTAGACTCCCATACAATAATAATGGGAGACTTCAACACTCCACTGTCAACATTAGACAGATCAACGAGACAGAAAGTTAACAAGGATATCCAGGAATTGAACTCATCTCTGCAGCAAGCAGACCTAATAGACATCTATAGAACTCTCCACCCCAAATCAACAGAATATACATTCTTCTCAGCACCACATCGTACTTACTCCAAAATCGACCACGTAATTGGAAGTAAAGCACTCCTCAGCAAATGTACAAGAACAGAAATTATAACAAACTGTCTCTCAGACCACAGTGCAATCAAACTAGAACTCAGGACTAAGAAACTCAGTCAAAACCGCTCAACTACATGGAAACTGAACAACCTGCTCCTGAATGACTACTGGGTACATAACGAAATGAAGGCAGAAATAAAGATGTTCTTTGAAACCAATGAGAACAAAGATACAACATACCAGAATCTCTGGGACACATTTAAAGCAGTGTGTAGAGGGAAATTTATAGCACTAAATGCCCACAAGAGAAAGCAGGAAAGATCTAAAACTGACACCCTAACATCACAATTAAAAGAACTAGAGAAGCAAGAGCAAACGCATTCGAAAGCTAGCAGAAGGCAAGAAATAACTAAGATCAGAGCAGAACTGAAGGAGATAGAGACACAAAAAACCCTCCAAAAAATCAATGAATCCAGGAGTTGGTTTTTTGAAAAGATCAACAAAATTGACAGACCACTAGCAAGACTAATAAAGAAGAAAAGAGAGAAGAATCAAATAGACGCAATAAAAAATGATAAAGGGGATATCACCACCGACCCCACAGAAATACAAACTACCATCAGAGAATACTATAAACACCTCTACGCAAATAAACTGGAAAACCTAGAAGAAATGGATAATTTCCTGGACACTTAAACTCTTCCAAGACTAAACCAGGAAGAAGTTGAATCCCTGAATAGACCAATAGCAGGCTCTGAAATTGAGGCAATAATTAATAGCCTACCAACCAAAGAAAGTCCAGGACCAGATGGATTCACAGCTGAATTCTACCAGAGGTACAAGGAGGAACTGGTACCATTCCTTCTGAAATTATTCCAATCAATAGAAAAAGAGGGAATCCTCCCTAACTCATTTTATGAGGCCAACATCATTCTGATACCAAAGCCTGGCAGAGACAAAACAAAAAAAGAGAATTTTAGACCAATATCCCTGATGAACATCGATGCAAAAATCCTCAATAAAATACTGGCAAACTGGATTCAGCAGCACATCAAAAAGCTTATCCACCATGATCAAGTGGGCTTCATCCCTGGGATGCAAGGTTGGTTCAACATTCGCAAATCAATAAACATAATCCAGCATATAAACAGAACCAAAGACAAGAACCACATGATTATCTCAATAGATGCAGAAAAGGCTTTTGACAAAATTCAACAGCCGTTCATGCTAAAAACGCTCAATAAATTCGGTATTGATGGAACGTACCTCAAAATAATAAGAGGTATTTATGACAAACCCACAGCCAATATCATACTGAATGGGCAAAAACTGGAAAAATTCCCTTTGAAAACTGGCACAAGACAGGGATGTCCTCTCTCACCACTCCTATTCAACATAGTGTTGGAAGTTCTGGCTAGGGCAGTCAGGCAAGGGAAAGAAATCAAGGGTATTCAGTTAGGAAAAGAAGAAGTCAAATTGTCCCTCTTTGCAGGTGACATGATTGTATATTTAGAAAATCCCATTGTCTCAGCCCAAAATCTCCTTAAGCTGATAAGCAACTTCAGCAAAGTCTCAGGATACAAAATTAATGTGCAAAAATCACAAGCATTCTTATACACCAGTAACAGACAAACAGAGAGCCAAATCAGGAATGAACTTCCATTCACAATTGCTTCAAAGAGAATAAAATACCTAGGAATCCAACTTACAAGGGATGTAAAGGACCTCTTCAAGGAGAACTACAAACCACTGCTCAGTGAAATCAAAGAGGACACAAACAAATGAAAGAACATACCATGCTCATGGATAGGAAGAATCAATATTGTGAAAATGGCCATACTGCCTAAGGTTATTTATAGATTCAATGCCATCCCCATCAAGCTACCAATGAGTTTCTTCACAGAATTGGAAAAAACTGCTTTAAAGTTCATATGGAACCAAAAAAGAGCCCACATCTCCAAGACAATCCTAAGTCAAAAGAACAAAGCTGGAGGCATCACGCTACCTGACTTCAAACTATACTACAAGGCTACAGTAACCAAAACAGCATGGTACTGGTACCAAAACAGAGATATAGACCAATGGAATAGAACAGAGTCCTCAGAAATAATACCACACATCTACAGCCGTCTGATCTTTGACAAACCTGAGAGAAACAAGAAATGGGGAAAGGATTCCCTATTTAATAAATGGTGCTGGGAAAATTGGCTAGCCATAAGTAGAAAGCTGAAACTGGATCCTTTCCTTACTCCTTATACGAAAATTAATTCAAGATGGATTAGAGACTTAAATGTTAGACCTAAAACCATAAAAATCCTAGAGGAAAACCTAGGTAGTACCATTCAGGACATAGGCATGGGCAAAGACTTCATGTCTAAAACACCAAAAGCAACGGCAGCAAAAGCCAAAATTGACAAATGGGATCTCATTAAACTAAAGAGCTTCTGCACAGCAAAAGAAACTACCATCAGAGTGAACAGGCAACCTACAGAATGGGAGAAAATTTTTGCAATCTACTCATCTGACAAAGGGCTAAAATCCAGAACCTACAAAGAACTCAAACAAATTTACAAGAAAAAAACAAACAGCCCCATCAAAAAGTGGGCAAAGGATATGAACAGACATTTCTTAAAAGAAGACATTCATACAGCCAACAGACACATGAAAAAATGCTCATCATCACTGGCCATCAGAGAAATGCAAATCAAAACCACAATGAGATACCATCTCACACCAGTTAGAATGGCGATCATTAAAAAGTCAGGAAACAACAGGTGCTGGAGAGGATGTGGAGAAATAGGAACACTTTTACACTGTTGGTGGGATTGTAAACTAGTTCAACCATTATGGAAAACAGTATGGTGATTCCTCAAGGATCTAGAACTAGATGTACCATATGACCCAGCCATCCCATTACTGGGTATATACCCAAAGGATTATAAATCATGGTGCTATAAAGACACATGCACACGTATGTTTATTGCGGCACTATTCACAATAGCAAAGACTTGGAATCAACCCAAATGTCCATCAGTGACAGACTGGATTAAGAAAATGTGGCACATATACACTATGGAATACTATGCAGCCATCAAAAAGGATGAGTTTGTGTCCTTTGTAGGGACATGGATGCAGCTGGAAACCATCATTCTTAGCAAACTATCACAAGAACAGAAAACTAAACACCGCATGTTCTCACTCATAGGTGGGAACTGAACAATGAGATCACCTGGACTTGGGAAGGGGAACATCACACACCGGGGCCTATCATGGGGTGGGGGGAGGGGGGAAGGATTGCATTGGGAGTTATACCTGATGTAAATGATGAGTTGATGGGTGCTGACGAGTTGATGGGTGCAGCACACCAACATGGCACAAGTATACATATGTAACAAACCTGCACGTTATGCACATGTACCCTAGAACTTAAAGTATAATAATAATAAAAAATAAATTAAAAAAAAAACATAAAGTTTTTGCGAAACATAAAGGTTTTTCACAAGTCTTAAGCAGTTAAGAAATTTTAGGTAAGAATGACACCAAATAAGCATAGACAACACTGATATTGTTCAGCAATTTTAAACTTCCTTGGTGTGTTAATACCAAATGTTGACTAACTTTTTGAAAACATATTCCGTTTGTTCCTTCTACTAATCAGTGTCAGTTATTTGGTTGGATTCCCCCAGGTTATTTTCTCTGCTTCTGTAGCACCAGAATTCTTTGTACATCTTTTTTGTATTATTGCCTGTTACAAGTCGTGGCTGGCGTGCCATTTATCTCTCCATATAACATGACATTAATTGTGCACTCTTTGTATGCCAGTACTGTGCAATGTGCTGTATATGTATTATGCCATTTGATAAGCAGGCAATGAATGTTAATTCAATGAATAAATATGTTAAGCATAAATGCAATATGATTACGCTTCAATGCATTACGTACCAATACAGTCTATTATTGAAAATTGAAAAAAAGATAAAATACACCTTGAGCCCACCCTACAAAAACTCTTTTTTTTTCTTTTTTTAAGAAACAGGATAATTTATAATAAACTTCCTGTACACAGTTAAGTGCCTTGATTGGAAGAATTGTGATTATTATATCTTCATAACACCACAGTGTTTATCAGGCATTTAATAAATAGAGGTATTCAGTAAATCAGGCACTCAATACATATTTGCTTGAAAAATGAATAAAGTGTAAGTCAGTGGATAGATGGGCAAAAATATTCATTGCAACAAGTCAGCTTCTTGACAAAATGCTATCTTAATTGGGTAATAAAATGAAATGTATCCTGATGATATCACAAAGGATAATTGAAGCATGTCATCACATCCATCATCAGGATACAGTAATATGCTTCAGTTATGCAGTAGATGTTTTATTGCAATACTTTTGTTAATTACAGTTTTGTAAACCAGATCATGTTTATTTATTTTAAATAATTTGAATTTGCAAAAAGTCGAGACTCTTGAAGAAATGGTAGTTGGTTGGCAAAAGGTCAGGTGAATAAGGCGAATGAAGCAAAATTTTGTAGCCCAATGCCTTCAACTTTTGAAGTGTTGGTTATTTGATGTGCAGTTGGGCATTGCTGTGGATAAGAATTGGGCCCTTTCTGTTGATCAATGCTGGCTGCAGGCATTGCAGTTTTCAGTGCACGTCATCAATTTACTGAGCATACTTCTCAGATGTAATGGTTTTGCTGGGATTCAGAAAGCTGTAGTGGATCACACTGACAGACCACCAAACAGCGATCATGGACCACCAAACAGTGATCATGACCTTTTTTTTTTTTTTTTTTTTCCTGTTTTGGTGCAAGTTTGGCTTTGGGAAGTGCTTTGGAGATTTTTTTGAGCTCGGCTCAACCACTGAGCTAGCAGTCAGTGGTTGTTGTATACAATCCACTTTTCATTGCATGTTACAATTTGATCGCGAACTGGTTCATTGTTGTTGCATAGAATAAGAGATGACGCTTCAAAACAATGATATTTTTGATTTTCACTCAGCTCATGAGGCACCCACTTATTGAGATTTTTCACCTTTCCAATTTGCTTCAAATGCTGAATGATTGTAGAATGGTTGACGCTGAGTTCTTCAGCAACTTCTCATGCAGTTGTAAGAGGATCAACTTCAATGATTGCTCTCAACTGGTCATTGTCAACTTCTGATGGCTGGCCACTGTGCTTCTCATATTCAAGGCTCTTGTCTCCTTTGCAAAACTTGAACTGCCACTGCACTGTATATTCGTTAGCAGTTCCTGGGCCAAATGCATTGTTGATGTTACAAGTTGTCTCTGCTGCTTTAAGACTAATTTTGAACTCGAATAAGAAAATAGTTCAAATTTGCTTTTTGTCTAACATCATTTCCATAGCCTAAAATAAATATAAAATGAGCAGTAATAAGACATTAGTAAAAAAAAACATAAAGCAAGAAATGTGCATTACAATAGTATATAACATAACCGCATTTATTTAAGAATGTATTCCAGTATGAAATGGCAAATTTCAACAAGGCAAAAAATACACAATAACGTTTGCACCAACCTATTTCCATCTAAGAGGGAGCTGTTGTTTTATAGATTTATAACAATAATAAGCCATGTGGTGATTTTATTATACAGTTAAAGAGCAGCTTTTGATTCTAGGAAGTGTTGGGAAATGTACTAAGAACAAAACAATGGTATGGCTAACAACTTTAATGAATTTATTCTGTTGTTTTTCTTATTTATTTATTTATTTTTTTACAAAGCCATATACTTTTATGCTAGGAAATAATGTTAGAGGACAGTTCTGAGTATTGAATATTCATCAAGTGCATTTTCTTTACACTTTGAAAACAAGGTAATTCAGCAAAGTTTGACTATCCCCCTAATATTTCATACCAAATTTGTGATCTATAAATATTTTTAGTGTATTCCTCTTAAAAGAGGGTACTAAATTGTATTTAGACAATTTTATACTGCAGATTAAGCAATCTTCTCATTTGGAGACACAGAATTTTAAATACTTTGCATAGCATGTCATAACACGTGAAGCTCTTGAGGTTTCATCATTACATGTCATTCTCATATGAGATGGATTAGAATTGGCTTGCATCCCCTTTTATATATGCAACCTCCAGCTCTCAGAGGTGCTTAAGTGATCAGGAGGATCACATACCTCGTGCTTTGCAGTTAGGACTGGAGTTGACTGGAGTTGGGATGGTTTTGCTCTGTGTTGAGGAGTGAGTGAAGTTTTCTTGATGTTGCTAGGATACCACATGTGGGTGGACGCCTTCTTCATGTTTAAGCCACACACTGACTCCTATAGGTTGTTTCTAGAGCAATAACATTATGCCTTTTCCCATTTTAAGGGAGACAGTGTGGTAGATTGGAGAGAACACAGTTTGGGGAGTCAAGGCACTCAAGTTCTGATATTGGTCTGTCATTATAATTAATATTGGTTAGAATATTTAACCTTATTGTGCTTCAGATTCTATTGGCTAAACAATGAAATCGGGTTGGAAGGACTTTCTGGTACCTTTCAGTCATTGGGTTTGTTTATCTTGAGGAAAATTCTCTTTATTTTTCTATTTATAGGGAGTTTCTTATTGAAATGTATTTAATGCACACTCTTCTGAATTTCTGAGAAAATTCATGGTTGACAGTGCTGTGGAGGGTGAGAGCCCCATTTGGGATGGAGTTCTGTTCAGACAGGTAGTTATCTGAGATAAAGCATTGATTTAATTGGTGGTTTTGTTTCAGATGACCCAGGAGTGGGAACCCACCAAGTTGAGTCCTCCTTATTTACTGGTCCAGTTGTTTAGACAGAGGACACCATTCACTGGAACTCATATAGTGTCCATTTACAGAAATTTTATTTAAAAAGCTAGCAATATACTTTTATTACACTTGAGAGTATTACTCTCCAACATTATTTCTTTTTATTTCTAAACTTAATATATTTTATAATTAGTACCCAAACTCTATACCTTAAAATTGTCTTAAAAATATGGATTGGCCATATTTTTATAATGATTTTAACATTGGAATAATATGTGCACAACTGAATGAGTTTGCTTAATACAGAAAATACTGTATTCTGAAAATACTGTATGTTGCTTTGGAACATATAATCAGGTCTTACCTTCTAAATATATATTCTCATGTTTTTAATTTCCAGAAAGAAATTATTCTGTTATCTTGTTATTTTAGAAATAAAAATTATACTGAGGTAGATGATCTCATAAGATGTTTCATTGTTTAAAAATGTGAGCAGGTATGGAAAAATCCAGCTTAGTGCCCATGTGTTAAGAAGTTTTGGCCTGAGTAAAAAGATATGTCAAGAAAATATCGCTTCAATATTCTACAGGTGGTTAGAGAAAATAATTGAACTGGAATCTTCTCATGGTCAGAGGCTGCGAATAATGTTGACCTAGCATTGGCTGTGTACAACTCGTGAGTCTCACATCTGTATGATGTTGACCCTTGTCAAGAATTTCTTTTGATGATTCCCATGGGAATTATTTGGATAACAGAGTAAAAAGAGATGGGGCAGAATTTTCAGCACATTTAAAAGTTATCCTAGTATGAATTGGGCTTTAAAAGACTTATTTGGTCAAAAAGGAAAGTTAGATGCATGCGAGCAGAAAAGGGACAAATTTTTGCTGTTTGTATATTTGGTTGTATCAACTTTTGGCTCTACTTGGTTCATACTTTCAAAGCTAAAATATGAATTTCCTAAAAATAAATTATCCAAAAATAATAATGTTGCTCCTCTCTGTAGGGTTGGATGTATCTGAGTTGGCTTGGTTGGTTGGAACATGGCCACTAATGCAGCAATAGGTCCCACATCGCAGTGAACTATATAGTGTTGCACATGTATTCTGTACACTTTGTCCTAGCCAGTCATTCCACTGATATGTGGCTCCAAGAGAAGTCATCACAGAAAGTGTAGGTGGATTAGCATATATCTATCACCATTGTGAAAAAATGAAACAAAATACCTTACCAGTGACAGGTGAACCATTAAAATCTTTAATTGATTGCCTGTAACATGTGAGGAATTGTGAGGTTAGAGAATTATTGGCTTTAAACACTGCCCTCAAGGAACTCACAGGCAACTAGTCAAGCAATTGGAATATATACACATATACACATGAATTTGTAATACCTTATAGGAAAATGACAGATGACTGCCTGAAATTAGCAGATAATGCATTATAAGTATTCAGGAAAAGGGGATTCCTTTCAACCATAACAATCACTTGTTTTTCCACTCATGCTTTTGCAAATTCTGCTGTTAAAAATTTAAAGGAAGGGAAGAAAAATATTTAGTTAGCTCTTACAGTTGGTTAGAGACTGTGGAAAGTGCTTTTATATGCCATTTTACTTAGCATTTTACTTAACAACCCTTCAAGGTAGATGGGGTAGATTTATCCTTGCTTTGAGAGAGGAGGATAGTAAGATTCAGAGATAATTAAGAAACTTGCTTTAGTCACACAGGGAGTGAGAATTTAAGCATGTTTTAACTGAAAACCAGTACTATTTCAACTATGCTGTAGTTTCTAGCAGTATGTGCAGGAAAACGCAAAAGTGCCTAGATTAGCGCAAATCTCCAGAAACATTTCCATCTTGATCCATAGTTGCACTGCCAGGTGAGGATGACAGACCCTTCTGCAAGTAGAGGGAGTGAGTCTGGAGTGGGGAAGGTGTCCAAAGAGAACACAGCTGCAAGATTAGGTGTCCTACACCAGTCTTTGAAAAGCGGATATTTGTGGTAAGTAAGGATACAGAAGGAGAGAGATGCTACCCATACTCTCAGAGATTTTATTGCAATAGGTTGAAGATTCAGCAGGAGGTGAGGAAATGGAAGGAATCAAATGACGACTTCTATCTCATCAGGCTTTGCCATGAGGGGAAGGAAAGAAAGGAACATGCAAATAAAAGAATCAAGGGAAGAACAATACTTTAAGATTAAGTGTCAAATTTCTCAGTTTTGAAATTGCCTGTCACACATATATAACATAGGAGGTTAAGCATTTGTGAACATGGTTGAGAGATAGTTATTGGATGTGATGAAGAGCTGACCAAGGTTACGTGACTGGACAGTTTTAATTTCAAGTTGACTGTTCAGCTATATATTAACCTGCCCTTTGACTCTTTTTATTTGTTGTGCCTAAAATCATTGAGTCACATAAAATAAACTTACATGAAGTAAAGTCAAAGACTGGAGCCAATCCTGGGTTAACAATGAAGTGCTTAAATAAGGGTAAAAATGTTTAATAAATGGAAAACATAAGACAAAAATATTTTAAAAATCATTAATATAAAATATAACCATTTTGGTTCTTATTTTTGTTTTGCCTAAGAACCATATGCCATGATCAAACGGATTTCTAATTTGGAAAAAATGTTCTAAATGAAAAAAAAAAAAAAAGTGGCCTTGACTGTTTAGGGTAGAATGTTGAGTCTATTTTGGTTATCATGGTTCAGTAAAAGCTATTAAACCCACAGACTCTGCTAGTCTGTAATAGAGGAAATCCTTGTCCCTGTTCTTTCTCCAACATTGGAATCAGAGGATAACCATACTCTAGATTCTATTTATTCTGGCACAACTTAGTTCATTGGATTTGTTTCCAATTTAAATGATATTTTTGCCAGGTGAAGTTGGTAATGAAAAGGAATTTTAAAATATGTATTTAATTCAGTGAGATGCTTTTCACATATTTAGCTATCATTTAGAAATTACATTCATGATAGGATGGATAAATATTTTAAGTTGCCAAATTTATTTTTATAGTTGAAATTAGCCCAAATTGCCAACTTAAGTTGGATTGCAACAAACCAGTTCAGGGTTTCCATGGAAACATGATTTCATCCCATCTATGAAAACCATTTTGTGTTTTCTCCTTTATCATGGAACTTGAAATTCTGCAATGTTTTTCCTGTGATTCCTGCTCCAAGAAAAAGAAAACAGGTTTCCAATTATACAAATATTCACATTTAGCTTATTAAAGTCTAACTCCAAGGGACATTTTAATTTAGAGAGATAGACAATGGATATAGCCTAAAGTCTTTCCTATTTAGGTACCACTTTGTGTTTTTGTTATTTTTGTTTTTATTTTTAAATACTTCGGTCACCCTCCAGTTGCAATTGTTCTAAGCTATGTTAAATTCATACTTCTAATATCCCTATTATTTGGTGTTTAGCTGATTTAGAAATCTTCAGTGAAAGAGCTGTGACATTCTTCATTTTTACTTTCTCCCATGCCTGGTGCAAATAGGTTCTCAGTAAATATTCATTGAATAAATGATGCATCTGACATTTGTGTGCCCTCTGTGGGCTTAGCACTGTTAAGGGATCTGTAGTACACACACACACAAATTTATATAATATACTATTTTTTCTGTAAAGGAGCGCTCTACAGAGGGAAAATAATGAAATGTGTGTGCTTGATACTTACTATTTAACCTCATATATGCCAGAGTTTACTATTTCGTTTAATCTTTACAACAATCATTGAAGGGCCAGTGAATTATACTGACGTTTTCAGATGAAGATACTGTGGCTAAGCAAGGCTAGGTAAGTCGCCCATGAGAGTGATTGTTGGGCCAAGGTTTCAATACCAGCCCAACATTGGCAAGTACACTTGCTAGTTGGAGAGACAAGTCCCTCCACACAAAGCAATTAGTGAACTAGGAGGTATTATTGTCTGTGAGGAGTTCAGACA
This sequence comes from Macaca fascicularis, assembly GCF_037993035.2. Classification (NCBI taxonomy): domain Eukaryota; kingdom Metazoa; phylum Chordata; class Mammalia; order Primates; family Cercopithecidae; genus Macaca; species Macaca fascicularis. The sequence continues at coordinate 115,506,502 of NC_088378.1, forward strand.
AGGAAAGGTTATGTGGATGAGGGTAATCATGGATAATGTAAATGAAAATGTCACTACATAATGAGCTCTATACCATATACTAATCAATACTACATATTTGTATTTTATCTATTGAAATAAAATGTCTTGGCTTTTGGATTTGTTTATTAAATGTGTACAATTTTTTTTTTAAAAGAAGACTATGAAATGGCATAAAGATACTTTTGTCATAGAAACAACCAAAGGAATATGTGCAAATTGATTTATCATAGAGTCACAGAATATCAGATTGGTCAGTCCTCTACTTTTTAATAGAAAAGAAAACTGAGTCTAAGATAGCAGTCACACCTAATTTTTTCTTTCTCTCTTGCTTAAATTCATATGGTGGCAGAATCAGGCAAAACTCAGTCTTCCAACATCCAGTCTAATATCCTTTAAGCTGTGTAATGCTTTCACTCTTTCATTTGTAGCATAGGTACATGTTAATGAATAAAAATAATTATAAGAATTTTGAGTATTTATCATTCATTTTTTTCATACTCCAATAAATTATTATATAAACATGTTGTGGTGAAAACCATGCATTTCACATCCTTGTGCAAAATATTCTTAGAGATCACTGAGATGTTAAGTGCTCTATTAAGTGAGGTGAAAATGATGCTCCATATCAATTCATTATCGATTTTTCTGTGCCTTTTCCTTGGTTATATTTTGTTTCTTTGCTGACTCCAAGCTATAGTTTTTTCCTAGGTTTTCTCTTGGGTTCCATGTAAGTGTTACGCACTTTTGTTTTTCATGTTTAGTTGTTTTCCTTGAAAGGGAAAAGTTTCAAGTTTAGAAAGATAATTGTAAACATTCTTAAATGCTAAGTCCTTGTCAATATGTCGTTATTCTAACACTAGAATTTCTCCTATAAACCTAGAATCCCTCAGAATAGGAATAGGTATTTTATTGGTAGCAAACCTATGCTATAAAATTTCTTATTAAGTAGTATTAAGTAGTATATATTCACAGTTAGAATAATATTCTTTGGGGAGGGGGCTGTGTTCCTGATTAGCAATTAACATTAAATAATATGTATCAATGGTGATCTCAGAATAGCAATCATAGAACCAGGATAATTCAAAATAGAAAAATAATGATGCAAACTTTAAAAATGAACCAAATTAGAGAGTACAAATCAATTGTACAAGGCTCCAACGAACCATAATGCATTTCTAGGAAACCCTCTAGTGTATTACATATACAATTTGAATATAAGAAATGTTAATGAAGTACTTAGCACTAATCTTACTTGCCCTTCGTCTTCTTTTTTTTATTTCTTTAAATTTTTTTATTTTTAATTTTTTTTTTGGAGACGGAGTCTCGCACTCTCTAGCCCAGGCTGGAGTGCAGTGGCGCGATCTCGGCTCACTGCAAGCTCCGCCTCCCGGGTTCAGGACATTCTTCTGCCTCAGCCTCCCAAGCGGCTGGGACTACGGGTGTCCGCCCCCACGCCCGGCTCATTATTTTTGTATTTTTAGTAGAGGCGGGGTTTCACCGTGTTAGCCTGGATGGTGTCGATCTCCTGACCTCGTGATCCGCCCGCCTCGGCCTCCCAAAGCGTTGGGATTACAGGCATGTAATCCCACTGCGCCCGGCCGTCCTTCTTATAATTAAGAATAATTTAGGAGCAAATGATTCAGGTTAGACCAAATTTCTTAAACTTTCCAGGAAATTTGAGTTGATACCATCTTTTTCTCCAGTGCCTATGTCACAATTTTACAATCTTTCAAACTCATCAAACTTGGTTAGAAAAATTTGAAAAATAATTACTCAACTCTTCCTTAGAATTGCTGACATATGCAATGCACAAATATTCATTGGGTTTTGATAAAAGTGTTATAGATTGACGTATTTTATTAATTAGCCTGGCTTAAATTCAACTGGAAACTAGGGACTAGGAGAAGGGACAATTAAAAAATAAGTAGTTTGAATTTTTAGAGCCTGACCCAGTGAAATAGCATTTGTTTAAAAAAATGGTGGCAATCACAGTAATTCAATTATGTGTGTCATACATTTGAGTGATATCTTCCTCCCTCCCCCAGTTTGGTAATTATTCTAGAAACACTGCAAATCAGATGAGTTTTTTGTTTTGTTTTTGCCTTTCGTTTTGCCCTGTTTTGAATTGAGGTAAATAATTCAATATAGGACTTTCCTGCCTGCCACGGCTGTTTACATTACTACCCTGCATGCTCTGTGAGAATAATGCTGCTATTGACCACACCTAAGAACAGGTTAGAATATTTCTGACGTATTTTTTTAGTAACTCGAACTATTAAAAAGGTCTAAAAGAAAAACGGGACTAACTGGGTTAATTTTTTCTAACTCATTTTTGAAACAAACTAGAAATAAATGAAAATTTGTATTTGGAATACAAATTCCTTGGTGACTATGTGCTTTACAAATATTTTCTCCCACTGGGTGGCCTATCCCTTCATTTTATATATATATATATACACACACACACACACACATAAAATTTACACATATACAGAATTTGCTCTCACTTTATAAAGATTATATATATATTTATAAATAAAAATGTATATATAGAATTCTCTCTACATAAAGCTTATATATCCATTTGAATACTTAAGGACTTAAAGGAAACACAACCACCTTGCTACTGTCACATTTTTAAAAAATGCATTTTTTAAAATGGTGAATATTATCTAATGTCCTGTCCATGTTCAGTTTTCTCTGATTGACTCAAAAATATCTATTTACATTCAGTGGTTTAAATTAGGATTTCAACAAAGTCCACAATTGCATGTGATCGATGTCTCTTGTTTCCACACCCTTGTCATACCATTCATTTATTGAATAATTTTAGAATTTCTAGATTTCACTGATTTTGTCCTCTTGGTATCATATAACACAGTACTGAATTTCTTTTATTTAGGTAGCTATAGAGACTTGAGTAGATTCAAGTTTTACTTTTTTTTTTTTTTTTTTTTTTTTTTTTTTGAGATGGAGTCTCGTTCTGTCGCCCAGGCTGGAGTGCAGTGGCCGGATCTCAGCTCACTGCAAGCTCCGCCTCCCGGGTTTACGCCATTCTCCTGCCTCAGCCTCCCGAGTAGCTGGGACTACAGGCGCCCGCCACCTCGCCCAGCTATTTTTTTGTATTTTTTAGTAGAGACGGGGTTTCACCATGTTAGCCAGGATGGTCTCGATCTCCTGACCTTGTGATCCGCCCGTCTCGGCCTCCCAAAGTGCTGGGATTACAGGCTTGAGCCACCGCGCCCGGCCCCAAGTTTTACTTTTTATTGGCAAAAACAATTCACGGAAGAGGGTCATGTGCTCCTCCTATTATATCTTGTTGGAGGATATATGTCTTATTCTACTTTAATGATGTTAAGGAAGATTAGTGGGTTCATATGTAGTACAGCCTAATGCATCTGTCATAAATTTTCTCTCTAACCTTCCAACTAATAATATTAGCAGCCACTGGTAGCCCTTGCCTAGATTTATTATTCATTAGGGGTTGAAAAACATGAATTTTGAATTCTGTTACTCTATAATTTATTGTTTCTCTATCATGTTTTATTACCTTGAAATATCATACATGTAGGAAAAGTAGGATAAATGTTTATTCTCTTACTTGTACCCATTTATTAGCAACCTTCAAAGGTGACCCGTCACGTTTTCTTATATTTGTCATTGTAAGCTCATATGTAGTTCAAGCTATTTAAATTATTCTTTTTTTTTATAATTATACTTTAAGTTCGGGGGTACATGTGCAGAATGTGCAGGTTTGTTGCATAGGTTTACACATGCCATGGTGGTTTGCTGCACCCATCAAACCTTCATCTGCATTAGGTATTCCTCCTAATGCTACCCCTCCTCCAGTCCCCCACCGCCCAACAGGCCCCAGTGTGTGATGCCTCCCACCTGTGTCCACATGCTGTCATTGTTCAACTCCTACTTGTAAGTGAGAACATGCGGTGTTTGATTTTCTGTTCTTGTGTTAGTTTGCTGAGAATGATGGTTTCCAGCTTCATCCATGTCCCTGCATAGGATACGAACTCATCCTTTTTTATGGCTGCATAGTATTCCATGGTGTATATGTGCCACATTTGCTTAATCCAGTCTATCATTGATGGACATTTAGGTTGATTCCAAGTCTTTGCTGTTGTGAACAGTGCCACAATAAACATATGTGTGGATGAGTCCTTATAGTAGAATGATTTATAATCCTTTGGGTATATACCCAGTAATGGGATTGCTGGGTCAAATGGTATTTCTAGTTCTAGATCCTTGAGGAATCACCACACTGTCTTCCCCAATGGTTGAACTAATTTACACTCCCACCAACAGTGTAAAAGTGTTCCTATTTCTCTACATCCTCTCCAGCATCTGTTGTTTCCTGACTTTTTAATGATTGTCATTCTAACTGGAGTGTGAGGGTATCACGTTGTGGCTTTGATTTACATTTCTCTAAAGATGATAATGTGATGATGAGCTTTTTTCATATGGTTGTTGGTTGCATAAGTGTCTTCTTTTGAGAAGTGTCTGGTCACATCCTTTGCCCACTTTTTGATGGGGTTGCTTGTTTTTTTCTTGTAAATTCGTTTATGTTCTTTGTAGATTCTGGATATTAGCCCTTTGTCAGATGGATAGATTGCAAAAATTTTCTCCCATTCTGTAGGCTGCATGTTCATTCTAATGATAGTTTCTTCTGCTGTGCAGAAGCTCTTTAGTTTAATTAGATCCCATTTGTCAATTTGGGCTATTGTTGCCGTTGCTTTTAGTGTTTTAGTCATAAAGGCTTTGCCCATGCCTATGTCCTGAATGGTATTGCCAAGGTTTTCTTCTAGGGTTTTTATTGTTTTAGGTCTTACTTTTAAGTCTTTAATCCATCTTGGGTTAATTTTTGTATTAGGTGTAAGGAATGGATCCAGTTTCAGCTTTCTGCATATGGCTAGCCAGTTTTCTGAACACCATTTATTAAACAAGGAATCCTTTCCCCATTGCTTGTTTGTGTCAGGTTTGTCAAAGATAAGATGGTTGTAGATGTGTGGTGTTATTTCTGAGGCCTCTGTTCTGTTCCATTGGTCTGCATACCTGTTTTGGTACCAGTACCATGCTGTTTTGATTACTGTAGCCTTGTAGTGTAATTTGAAGTCAGGTAGCATGATGCCTCCAGCTTTGTTCTTTTTACTTAGGATTGTCTTGGCTATGCAGGCTGTTTTTTGGTTTCCATATGAAACCAAATTGTGTTTTCCAATTAGAAATGGAATCCAGGAGCTGGTTTTTTGAAAAGATCAACAAAATAGCAAAATAGATAGACTGCTAACCAGACTAATAAAGAAGGAAAGAGAGATGAATCAAACAGGTGCAATAAAATATGATATAGGGGATATCACCACTGATCCCACAGAAATACAAACTACCATCAGAGAATACTATAAACACCTCTACACAAATAAACTAGAAAGTGTAGAATAAATGGATTCTAATTCTGTGAAGAAAGTCAGTGGTAGCTTGGTGGGGATAGCATTGAATCTATAAATTACTTTGGGCAGTATGGCCATTTTCACGATATTGATTCTTCCTATCCATGAGCAGGGAATGTTTTTCCATTTGTTGTGTCCTCTTTTATTTCCTTGAGCAGTGGTTTGTAGTTCTCCTTGAAGAATCCTTCACATCCCTTGTAAGATGTATTCCTAGGTGTTTTATTCTCTTTGTAGCAATTGTGAATGGGAATTCACTCATGATTTGGCTCTCTGTTTGTCTATTATTGGTGTACAGGAATGCTTGTGGTTTTTGCACATAGATTTTGTATCCTGAGACTGTTGAAGTTGCTTATCAGCTTAAGGAGATTTTGGGCTGGGACAATGGGGTTTTCTAAATATACAATCATGTCATCTTTCTAAATATACAATCATGTCATCTATTTGAATACCCTTTATTTTTTTCTCTTGCCTGATTGCCCTGACCAGAACTTCCATTACTATGTTGAATACGAGTGGTGAGAGAGGGCATCCTTGTCTTGTGCCGGTTTTCAGAGGGAATGCTTCCAGTTTTTACCCATTCAGTATAACATTGGCTGTGGGTTTGTCATAAATAGCTCTTATTATTTTGAGATATGTTCCATTGATACCTAGCTTATGGAGAGTTTTTAGCATGAAGGGGTGTTGAATTTTGTCGAAGGGCTTTTCTGCATCTATTGAGATAATCATGTGATTTTTGTCATTAATGCTATCTATTTATGTGATGGATTATGTTTGTTGATTTGCATATGTTGAACCAGCCTTGCATCCCAGGGATGAACCTGACTTGAACATGGTGGACAAGCTTTTTGATGTGCTGTTGGATTCGATTTGCCAGTATTTTATTGAGGATTTTTGCATCGATGGTCATCAGGGATATTTGCCTGAAATTTTCTTTTTTTGTTGTGTCTCTGCCAGGTTTTGGTATCAGGATGATGCTGGCCTCATAAAATGAGTTAGGGAGGAATCCCTCTTTTTCTATTGATTGGAATAATTTCAGAAGGAATGCTACCTGCTCCTCTTTGTACCTCTGGCAGAATTCAGTTGTGAATCCATCTGGTCCTGGACTTTTCTTGTTGGTAGGCTATTAATTATTGCCTCAATTTCAGAACTTGTTATTGGTCTATTCGGGGACTCGACTTCTTCCTGGTTTAGAATTGGGAAGGTGTTAGTGTCCAGGAATTTATCATTTATTCTACACTTTCTAGTTTATTTGTGTAGAGGTGTTTATAGTATTCTCTGATGGTAGTTTGTATTTCTGTGGGATCAGTGGTGATATAACCTATATCACATTTTATTGCATCTATTCGATTCTTCTCTCTTTTCTTCTTTATTAGTCTGGTTAGCAGTCTATCTATTTTGTTGATCTTTTCAAAAATACAGCTCCTGGATTCATGCATTTTTTGAAGGGTTTTTCCTATCTCTGTCTCCTTCAGTTTTGCTCTGATTTTAGTTATTTCTTATCTTCTGCTAGCTTTTGAATTTGTTTGCTGTTGCTTCTCTAGTTCTTTTAATTTTGATGTTAGGGTGTCAGTTTTAGATCTTTCCTGCTTTCTCTTGTGGGCATTTAGTGCTATAAATTTCCCTCTACACACTGATTTAAATGTGTCCCAGAGATTTTGCTATGTTGTGTCTTTGTTGTCATTGGTTTCAAAGAACGTCTTTATTTCTGCCTTCATTTCGTTATGTACCCAGTAGTCATTCAGGAGTAGGTTGTTCAGTTTCCATGTAGTTGTGCAGTTTTGAGTGAGTTTCTTAATCCTGAGTTCCATTTTGATTCCACTCTGGTCTGAGAGACTGTTTTTATGATTTTTGTTCTTTTGCATTTGCTGAGGAGTGTTTTATTTTCGATTATGTGGTCAATTCTAGAATAAGTGTGATGTGGTGCTGATCAGAATATATATATATTAGAATCTATATATAGAATATAAATCTAATATATATATTAGGATCTATAGAATTTTATATATATATATAGAATACATATATATCCTAATCAACACCACATCACACTTATTCTAGAACTGTTTTTGCAGTGGCTGCTACCAGTTTTTCCTCTCCATGTTTAGTGCTTCCTTCAGGAGCTCTTTTAAGGCAGGCCTGGTGGTGGTAAAATCTCTGAGCATTTGCTTGTCTGTAAATATACGTATTTTATTGAGTTGGGGTGGAGATTTCTGTAGATGTCTATTAGGTCCACTTGGTTCAGAGCTGAGTTCAAGTCCTGAATATCCTTGTTAATTTTCTGTCTTGTTGATCTGTCTAATATTGACAGTGGGATTTTAAAGTCTCTGATTATTACTGTGTGGGAGTCTAAGTCTCTTGGTAGGTCTCCAAGAACTTGCTTTATGAATCTGGGTGCTCCTGTATTAGGTGCATATATATTTAGGGTAGTTAGCTCTTCTTGTTGCATCGATTCCTTTATCATTATGTAATGCCCTTCTTTATCTCTTTGATCTTTGTTGGTTTAAAGTCTGTTTCATCAAAGACTAGGATTGCAACCCCTGCTTTTTTTTTTTGCTTTCCACTTGCTTGGTAAATATTCCCCCATCCTTTTATTTTGAGCCTATGTGTGTATTTGCACATTAGTTGGGTCTCCTGAATACAGCACACTGATGGGTCTTGACTCTTTATCCAATTTGCCAGTCTGTGTCTTTTAATTGGGGCATTTAGCCCATTTACATTGAAGGTTCATACTCTGATGTGTTAATTTGATCCGGTCATTATAATGCTGGCTGCTTATTTTGCCTTTTAGTTGATGCAGTTTCTTCATAGTGATGATCATCTTTACAATTTGATTTGTTTTTGCAGTGGCTGCTACCAGTTTTTCCTCTCCATGTTTAGTGTTTCCTTCTGGAGCTCTTGTAAGGCAGGCCTGGTGGTGGTAAAATCTCTCAGCATTTGCTTGTCTGTAAAGGATTTTATTTCTCCTTCACTTATGAAGCTTAGTTTGGCTGGATATGAAATTCTGGGTTGAAAATTCTTTTCTTTTAGAATGTAGAATATTGGCCCCTACTCTCTTCTGGCTTTTGGGGTTTCTGCCAACAGATCCACTGTTAGTCTGATGGGCTTCCATTTGTGGGTAACCCGACCTTTTTCTCCGACTGCCCTTAACATTTTTCCCTTCATTTCAACCTTGGTGAATCTGATGATTATGTGTCTTGGGGTTGCTCTTCTCAAGGAGTATCTCTGTGGTGTTCTCTGTATTTTCTGAATTTGAATGTTGGCCTGTTTTGCTAGGTTGGGAACGTTCTCCTGGAAAATATCCTGAAGAGTGTTTTCCAACTTGGTTCCATTCTCCCTGTCACTTTCAGGTATGCCAATCAAACATAGATTTGGTCTTTACACATATTCCCATATTTCTTGGAGGCTTTGTTCATTTCTTTTCATTCTTTTTTCTCTAATCTTGTCTTCTCGCTTCATTTCATTAAGTTGATCTTCAGTCTCTGATATCCTTTCTTCCTCTTGATGAATTTGGCTATCGATACTTGTGTATGCTTCACGAAGTTCTTGTCCTGTGTTTTTCAGGTCCATCAAGTCATTTATGTTTTTCTCTAAACTGGTTATTCTAGTTATCAATTCATCTAACATTTTTTCAAGGTTCTTAGCTTCCTCACATTGGGTTAGAACATGCTCCTTTAGCTCTGAGGAGGTTATTACCCACCTTCTGAAGCCTACTTCTGGCAATTCGTCAAACTCATTCTCTGTCTAGTTTTGTTCCCTGGCTGGTGAGGAGTTGTGATCCTTTGGAGGAGAAGAAGCATTCTGGTTTTTGGAATTTTCAGCCCTTTTGCACTAGTTTCTCCCCATCTTCATGGATTGATCTACCTTTGGTCTTTGATGTTGGTGACGTTTGGAGGAGATCCCTGAATGGGCATCCTTTTTGTTGATGTTGATACTATTCCTTTCTGCTTGTTAGTTTTCCTTCTAACAGTCAGGTCCCTCTGCTGTAGGTCTGCTGGAGTTTGCTGTAGGTTCACTCAGACCCTGTTTGCCTGGGTATCACCAGTGGATGCTACAGAACAGCAAAAATTGCTGCCTGTTCCTTCCTCTGGAAGTTTCATCCCATAGCGGCATCTGCCAGATACCAGCCAGAGTTCTACTATATGATGTGTCTGTCGGCCCCTACTGGGAGATATCTTCCAGTCAGGAGATACGGAGATCAGGGACCCACTGTGGAGGTAGTCTGTTCTTTATCAGAGCTTGTACGCTGTGCTGGGAGATTTGCTGCTGTCTTCAGAGCTGTCAGGTAGGGGCGTTTATGTCTGTTGAAGTTACGCCCACAGCCACCCCTTCCCCATGGTACCCAGGGAGATGGGAGTTTTATCTGTCAGACCCTGGCTGGGGTTGCTGCCTTTTTTTTTTTCAGAGATGCCCTGCCCAGAGAAGAGGAATCTAGAGAGGCAGTCTGGCAGCAATGGCCTTGCTGAGCTGCGGTGGGGTTTGAACTTCCCTGTGGCTTTGTTTACACTGTGTGTGTTAAACCGCCTACTCAAGTCTCAGCAATGTTGCACGTCCCTCCCCCGACCAAGCTCAAGTGTCTCAGGTCAACCTCAGACTGCTGTCCTAGCAGCAAGAATTTCAAGTCAGTGAATCTGAGTTTGATGGGCTCCACCAGGGTGCAACCCGCTGAACCAGACCTCTTGGTTCCCTGGTTTCCGCCCCCTTTCCGGGGGAGTGAATGATTCTGTCTCGCTGGTGTTCCAGGTGCCACTGGGGTATTAAAAAAAAATACAAACTCCGCAGCTGGCTGGGTGTCTGCCCAAATGGCCACCCAGTTTTGTGCTTGAAACCCAGGGCCCTGGTGGCATAGGCATCAGAGGGAATCTCATGGTTTGCTGGTTGCAAAGACTGTGGGAAAAGTGCAGTGTCTGGGCCAGAGTGCACTGTTCCTCCCAGTACAGTCTCTCACGACTTCCCTTGGCTCGGGGAGGGAGATCCCCCAACTCTTTGTACTTCCCAGGTGAGGTGATGCCCTACCCTGCTTTAGCTCACCCTCTGTAGGCTGTACCCACTGTCTAACCAGTCTGAATGAGATGAACTGGGTACCTCAGTTGGAAATGCAGAAATCACCCACCTTCTGTGTTGATCTTGCTGGGAGCTGCAGACTGGAGCTGTTCCTATTCGGCCATCTTGCCAGCAAATTAAATAATCAAATGATTTCATCTTTAGTCAATGGAAGCCTTTCAAATTGGCTCTTGGGTCCCATTGATCTAATCCCAGTAGATTTTGAGAGTTTTCTTGTTTTCAGAATGACAAGATATCTGTCTTATGTCTCACATGCCCCAGATCTGGAATCTGCTATTTTTCCAAAGAGTTTTGGCTCCTTTTAATAGAAAATGATATTTAGAAACCACAATTGGGGTGCTAGAGTTACTTATTGATGATTTTATTCATATCACTTAATGTCTCAAAAAGTGCTCATTTCCATTCATTTCCTTTCACTGACTCCTCTTTTGTCTATGCCATTTATTATGATTTACTATCCTGTATTATGAAACCTTGGATATGCCAACACTGTATTTTCTAAGTAGGCAAATCAGGCACATCAAGGACTGGAACTCACATCACTTGACTTGCTATCCAGAATTCTTTTTGGTGTATCATGAATGAATTGGAAGGTTAGATATTTGGAGAAAAATTTCGACCTGAGTTAGAAATGTAAAGTTTTATTAGTTTTCCACTTGGAAACCAGTGTCTTTACTTTTCTAATATTTTACTGTCAAAATTAAAGCTGAGTCAAGAAAAATAAGTTAGAAATTAGGCTAATTAATATAATGTAAGAGGGATTTAGAGCTAGAGAAAAAGGCAGCATTTATAAGCACAGTTTAAAATCACTGATAGAATCCTGTGGCCTGTTTTCAGTGCATTTGCTGGCACAGGCAAATAAAATACACTGTACACCATTTCTTGGCTTGTAGTGGTCTCATTATATAGACATGTGTATTCTATTGTTGCTTGAATATTTAGAAGTTGCTATGGCCAGATTAGATTTTTAAACTATTCCTACAAACTCCAGACAAGCAAGTTACTACAATTCTCTCTTTCCTATGTGGTTTTGATGGATATTATGTAATATAGTGTACAACCCAATCAAGAAATAATTCACCCACTCTGCAGTGTGAAAACAAACTCTGAAACTAGTAGTTTAAATTAGATGGGGATGTGATAGTAGTTAAGAGATCACTTAGGTGGATACCACTGTAGACTAAGTGTGAGATGAGGACGGCATTATCAGTGGTATTAAATAAGGGGATGATAGAAGAGATGCTGGAGGTAGAAAAAGATCTAATTAAACCAACATTTATTGAGGGTCAGTGATTTGCCAAGTATGATTTGAGGCACTAATCATGCAGTGATGAAAGAGAATGGCAAAGTGATCCTCCTTATGAGTTATCCATTAAATATAGGGGAGATAAGGAAGATTGATGTGTGGTCTTAGGTTTTTGGCTTCAAAAATGGCTAGAAGCCACGTCATTACTATAGTGATAGGAAATGCTGATTTCCCCCTTTTTCTCCAGAAAAACAATACACGGTTTTATTAATTAATTGCCACATCTATGATGCCTTTCTCCCTGCATTTTTGGGGGTGTACTCTTTAGTTACCTTTTCACACCACATTTTTTAAAAAATATAACTTTCTTTGGAAAGAGTGAAAACTTCAGTCTTGATCATCTCGATTGAAAGATAGTTTAATCTTTCATCTGTACTATCCTTGATTAGGGTTAATCAAAATCAGTCTTTTAGGGGATTTCTTTTGATCCTGAACTTTTTCAATTGGAAATGGATTATTCTGTTCTTGTCCTTCAAGCCAGGTATTCAAGTAATATTAAATAATATTCGGTAACTGAGGAAAGAGTAAACATTTTTATGAAACAAGTTTAAAAATGAATGCTTTAGTTTCTCATTAATTTTTAGTAGACTAAAATGTGACAGTTATATTAAATAGTGGGTTGGCTATAAGTCTTTATGCTTCTTATTCAAGCATTTATTGTCATTTAAAAAATTGAAATGTATTTTTGTCTATAATTATGATAATAGTTTCTATTTATTAAGAGCTCACTAATTGTCAGACCCCTTTCTTTGTGGTTTCCATACTTTAACTTACTTGTCATAGCCTTATGAGAAATTAATACATATAAAGACACATAAAAATGAATTCTTAAATTTTTTACAAGTTTTCCAGCATTTTGCCCTTCTAAATTCTATTCTGTTCCAATTGATACTTCCTCCTAATACCTTAATGTCAGAATATAGAACACTATAGAGGTCTGTGTAAAAGAGCAGGGACCAGAATTTCAGCCTCTCCACCTTTTCCTGTTTTACAATTTAGTTCAAAGACAGAACCTTTAAATAAGCATGAGTTAGTATCTCAAGAGTGGACTGTATTTAGTCTTTACTTTTATTGAAAGTTTCATAACCAAGCATAGTAAGCAAATTTTGAGAGGGCATCTTTCCTGACAGTCCTTCATTTTGAAAGCTTTTATTACATTCCTGGTGGCTCCTCATGCTAATTCCCATGACTCTCTGGTGATCCATTGAAAGATACATTCATTGTGAGGGGACAAGGAACTTGTTCTCATTTGTGTCCACTATTCTGAGAAATTTGCTCACAAATATTTATTTATTTATAAATATAATATAGCAATGATGACACTGGAATATAACATATAACAAAATGGAAGAGATGTGAAAGGCAAAAGAGGACATTAATAGATCAATTGCACTCTTGATTTTCTACATCTTAAAATGAAATAATAATAATAATTATTTTTTGAGACCATGTTTCATTCTTGTTGCCCAGGCTGCAGTGCAATGGCGCAATTTTGGTTCACCACAACCTCCACCTCCAGGGTTCAAGCGATTCTCCTGCCTCAGCGTCCTGAGTAGCTGGGATTACAGGCATGCGCCACCACGCCTGGCTAATTTTTTCTATTTTTAGTAGAGACGGGGTTTCTCCATGTTGGTCAGGCTGGTCTCAAACTCCCAACCTCAGGTGATCCGCCCAACTCGGCCTCCCAAAATGCTGGGATGACAGGTGTGAGCCACCGCACCCGGCCAAAATGAAATAATTCTTACATTTTTATGGAGCACTTTAGTTTTCAAAGTGAGATGACCTACTTAATATGAAAAACAGATCTTGATGCACCCATGCTTAAAACCCTTTAATAGACAAGCTTTGCATTTAGGAAAAACAATTCTAAACTGAACATAATGCTTGTGAATTGTGCTACTTTACTTTAGTCCCTGTCATTCTTCCTCTTGCTCTCACACGCATGACTTACCGACCTTTCTGTTCCTGGAACAAACCAAACTTATTCCATCAAAGGAATGGAAAGCTTGTCCCGAAGTACAGTCAAGTGTGGCTCCTTCATGTTGCTTAAGTGTCAGCTCAAGTGTTACCTTTTCAGAGAGGCCTTCTTTGATCTCCAAATCTAATGGAGCCCTTCCTCTCCTCCTGGCCTCAAGTGAAAACATTACTGTTTTCATTATACACTTACCAGTATCTGAAATTATCTTATGTATTTTTTTAGTCTGTGGCAAAAACTGCATGGAAGCAGATTCCTTATTTAGTTTTATCACCTCTGAATTCCCAGCACCTAGAGAGTATCTGTCACATAGTTGGCACTTAATAAATGTTTGTTGTTGAATGAATGTAATGGAAAGGACTCTGGAGTCAGCAAACTTGGTTTTTGAGTCTGTTGCTTTTGAGTACATGCAGGAGGCAAACCATATGACCCCATCAGGCCTTATTCTCTCAACATTCTCAAGATTAAATAAACCAAAGTTTTTGCAAGGCAGTTTTAAAAGTATAAATTTTAGGCCGGGCGCGGTGGCTCAAGCCTGTAATCCCAGCACTTTGGGAGGCCGAGACGGGCGGATCACAAGGTCAGGAGATCGAGACCATCCTGGCTAACACGGCGAAACCCCGTCTCTACTAAAAACACAAAAAATTAGCCGGGCGAGGTGGCGGCGCCTGTGGTCCCAGCTACTCGGGAGGCTGAGGCAGGAGAATGGCGGGAACCCGGGAGGCGGAGCTTGCAGTGAGCTGAGATCTGGCCACTGCACTCCAGCCTGGGCGACAGAGCGAGACTCCGTCTCAAAAAAAAAAAAAAAAAAAAAAAAAAAAATAATAATAATAAATAAATAAATAAATAAAAGTATAAATTTTAATTATCACAACAATCCTTTGATGACAGATAATATGAATCATTGTTTTCATAGCTGAAAGGCAGATACAGATGACCAAGTTTACCTCTCTTTTTCCTAAGCATTAGAAAACCACTAAGAAGGATGTTCTTTAAATTATAGTTAGTTAATGGCAGTGTTAACTCTATAACCTGGATTTCTTGATGTCTATTTAGCCTTCTATATATTCCATATTAACAGGTGAGCTCAGTTTAAATTCCTACATTCTGGTAAAAATAATTTCTTCTTTTTCTGTCACCCATTAAGAATGATTTATGTACCATTGAAAGGTTGATTTAAAAAAACAGAATTCCATGTTTGAGAAGGTAGCATATATATCAATATTCTTTACAGTCTAATTCACTAGAAGTGAGGCAAGTAACTAGGGACTTTCTGCTGCTAAGGATGTAAGCATCGTGTAGTGGAGACCCTGAAACTGTAATAGTTACCATCACAAGCAGGCTTTAAGCAGTTCTGGGTACAAGTTAGACCCAATTCTGCAGGTGAATTGCAGCACTGTACCTCTGTCTCTGTGGTAGCATTTCTCACAAGGTTTCGTGGGAAGATCTGGGAAGGGAAAGATTCAATATCTATGCCCAGGATCTCTGACTCCAAATATCATCCCAGTCCTTCTACATCTGTAGAGCCACTTTCAGTTAATAAAAAAGAAAACTCCTGTTTTCATTAGTAGTCTCATTCTTGAGGGAAACCATTATTTTCCATCTTAGCTCACTCCTGACACCATAGTTACTCCAAATTCCTATCAAGACAAATATTAAGCATACATATTCTAAAGCTTTTGGAAAAATACAATTTAGGCAAAGTGTCTAATGACCCATTTAATTTCTTACTGAGAAGGAAGGAGATATAGTATTTCCAAATGACATGTGAAATAGACCTGAAAGCATGGCCTCCTTACTCCGCCTTTCACTTTTTGTTTCTGAACATAAAAGACTTTGTTTACTTAGTATGCCGTTCATTGGTCTACAGATTGTGCTGCAGGCCTTGTTGGCCTGTATTCCTTTTTTCTTATTTTAATTGTTATTTACGTGAGGTTAAACAGTTTTACCCCAGCTTTTTGAGGTATGACTGACAAATAAAAATTGTATATATTTTAGGTTGATAATATGATGTGATATAAGTATACATTATGAAATGATTACCACAATCAAGCTAACTAGCATATCAATTACCTCATTAGTTATCATTTTTTTTTTTTGTGGTAAGGAAACTTGAAATCTATTCCCTCAGCAAATTTTAAGTATAAAATAAATTATTAACTATAGTTACCATGCTGTACATTAGGTCTCCAGAATGTATTCATTATATATCTCAAAATTTGCACCCTTTGACCAACATCTCCTCTCTGCCTCCTCCCCAGCCTGGGTTAATCAACATTCTACTCTCTGTTTCTGAGTTTGACTTTAATTTTTTAGATTTCAACATGCGATCATGCAGTATTTGTCTTTCTGTGTATGGCTTATTTCACTTAGCTCACTGTCCTCCAGTTTCATCCATGTTGTTGCAAATGGTAGGATTTCTTTTTTTTGTAAGTCTAGATAGTATTCTCTTCTGTGTGAGAGTGTGTGTATGTGTACACACACCCCAGTTTCTTTATTCATTCTTCAGTTGATGAACACTTAGGTTGTTTCCGTAGCTTGGCTACTGTAAATAATGCTGCATTGAATATGGGACTGTAGATACCTCTTTGAGATAGTGATTTTATTTCCTTTGGAAATATATCCAGTAGTAGGATTGCTGGTTCATATGGTCGTCTTAATGCTGCAATGAATATGAGACAGCAGATACCTATTTGAGATAGTGATTTTATTTCCACTGGAAACATATCCAGTAGTAAAATTACTGGTTCATATAGTAGTTCTACTTTTAATTTTTTGAGGAACCTCTATACTATTTTTCATAATGGCTGTACCAATTTAAAGTTCCACCAACAGTGTACAAGTATTCCCTTTTCTCCAATCTTCACCCATGCTTGCTATCTTTTGGCTTTTTGATGATAGCCTTGCTAACAGGTATGAAGTGGTGCCATTTTGATTTGCATTTCCCTGATAACTAGTGATGTAGTGATGTTGAACATCTTATATACTTGTTGACCATTTGTATGTCTTCTTTGGAAAATCGTCTATTCATGTTGTTTGCCCATTCTTTAATCAGTTTTTTTATTTGCTATTGAATTGTATGAGTTTCTTTTGTATTTTAGATACTAATTCTTTATCAGATATATGGTTTGCAGATATTTTCTTCCATTCTGTAGATTGCCTTTTTATTTCATCAATTGTTTCCTTTGCTGTGCATAAACTTATTAGTTTGATGTAGTCCCACTTGTTTATTTTTATCTTTGTTGTCTGTGCTTTTGTTGTCAAATCCAAAAAGTCATTGCCAAGACCAGTGTTATTAAGCTTTTCCCCTGTGTTTTCTTCTAGAAGTTTTGTGATTTCATGTCTTTTGTTTGTCTTTAATCCATTTTGAGTTAGTTTTTGTGTATGCTATAATGGTCCAATTTCGTTCTTTTACATATGGATATCTAGTTTTCCCAGCACTATTTGTTGAAGAGACTATCCTTTCTTGACATTTTGTGGAAAATTAGTTAACTGTATATGCATGGATTTATTTCTTGGCCCTCTATTCTGTTCCAGTGGTTTGTGCAACTGTTTTTATGCCAGTACCATATTGTTTTAATTACTATAGCTTTATAATATAACTTGAATCAGGAAGTGTGATGCCTCCAGCTTTGTTCTTCTTGTTCAAGATTGCTTTAGATATTTGGTTTTTTTGTGGTTCCATACAAATTTTAGGACTTAATTTTTTGATTTTTGTAAAAAATGCCATTGGGATATTGATAATGATTGAACTAAATCTATGGATCCCTTTGGGTGGTATGGACATTTGAACAATATTAATTCCTCCAATTCATGAATGTGGATATCTTTCCATTTATCAGTGTGAAGAATTGTATTTGTGTCTTCTTCAATTTCTTTCATCAATGTTTTAGAGTGTTCAATATACAGATATCTCATCTCCTTGGTCGAATATATTCCTGAGTATTTTATTCCTTTTGATGCTATTGTAAATTATATTGCTTTCCTAATTTGTTTTAGGATTGTTCATTATTAAGACATAGAAATGGCAACTGACTTTTATATGTTGATTTTGTATCCCACAAGTTTATTGAATTTATTTGTTTTAATACTTTCTTGGTAGAGTCTTTAAGCTTATAGATAATAAGAGATATTAAGATATTAAATAATAAGATATTAAGATAATAAGATTATGCCACATGCTAATAGAAACAATCTTAGTTCTTCCTTTCCAATTTGGATGCCTTTGTTTCTTTTTCTTGCCTAATTGGTTTGGCTAGGACTTCTGGTACTATGTTGTAGAGAAGTAGTGAGACTGGGCACCCTTGTTTTTTTCCTGATCTTAGAGGAAAAGCTTTCAGCTTTTAACCATTAGTATAATGTTAGCTGTGGATTTGTCATATACGGCCTTTATTATGTTGAAGTTCATTCGTTCCATGCCTAATTTATTGAGTTTTTTAAAATTATAAAATGAAGGTGAATTTTGTCAGATGCTTTTGTTTTGGCGTGTATTTAGATGATCGTATAATTTTATTCTTTGTTTTTAATGTGGTATATCGTGTTTATTGATTTACCTATATTGGACCATCCTTGCATCTCAGGGATAAATCCCACTAGGTCATGCATATGACACTTTGAATGTACTGTTGAATTTAGTTTACTAGTAGGTTATTGAGAAATTTTACATCCATGTTCATCAGGGATATTGGCCTGTGATTTTTTTTTTTTTCTTGTAGCGTTCTTGTCTGACTTTGTTATTAGGGTAAAGCCAGCCTCATAAATTGAGTTTGAAGTATTTTCTTTTCTTTAATATTTTGGAAGAGTTTGGGGAGAATTGGCATTAATTCTCCTTTTAAAGTCTAATAGAATTCATCATGAAGCTGTCTGGTTCTGGACCTTTCTTTGTTGGGAAGTTTTGTTTACTGATTTGATCTCTTTACTAGTTATAGTAAAGAGATTATATATATTATATATAGTAAAGAGATTTGTATATATACAAAATCTGTTACGATTTCGTATTTCATCATCATTCAGTTTTAGTAAGTTTTAAGTTTCTAGAAATTTATGTTATGCAGTTTGTTAGCATATAATTATTATAGTAGTCTCATAATATTTTTGTGTCTCTGAAGTATCATTTGTAATGGCTCCTCTTTATAATTTTATTTATTCGAGTTGTCACTCTTTTTTTTTTCTTACTATTCTAAGTGAACTGAAATAGATACTAATATACTCTTGGTTCATGCTACTGGGGTCACAGTTCTGCCCCTCTTTTCCTCCCCCACCACATTTGTTTCAGGAAGACAGACAGACTGGGGTTCAGATTCTTAAAACCAGGGAGATACTATTCCTGATATTTTAGAAATTTCAACACTATTTTTACTTTTGGGAAAAGAACAACAAAAGACAAAAGCCTTTAGCACCAAAATACACAAAGTGTGGTCTGTGGTCCAGAAGAATCAGCATCACCTGGCAGCTTGCTAGTTGTTTTAGTACCTTTTCTATTGCTTGTAAGAGAATACTCAAAACTGCATAATTTTAATGAAAAAAAATCATTTCTTATAAAGGCTGAGAAATCCAAGGTCAAGAGGCCACATCTGGTGAGGCCTCCATGCTTGTGGTGACTCTCTGCAGAGTTACAAGGCTGCAGAGGGCATAACATGATGAGGGGACTGAGCATGCTAGCTGAGGTCTCTCTTCCTTTTTTCATAAAGCCACCAGTCCCATTCCTATGCTAGTCCATTAATTTATTCATTTATTAATCCACTAATCTGTGAATGGGTTAATCCATTCGAAAGGGCAGAGCCCTCATGACCCAATCATCTTATAAAAGCCCTGCCTCTCAGTACTGCTGCATTAATGATTAAGTTTTAACATGAAACTTGGAGGGGGCAAACATTCAAACCGCAGCCAAAATGAAGACCCTTCATCTACAAACTAAAGCTGTGTAATCAGTATCTACATTTTAGTAAGATCTCTAAATGATTTTTGTATACCTTAACATTTGAGAAATGGGAATGCTAACGGTCACCTGATTACTCTGAGTATCAAAGCTTTACAATTTTTTGCTTGTAGCAATTCTCAGTTATAGTACCCTATTTAGGGTTGCTAATGTACTTCTCTACCAAGGAAATAGGGACTTTTTTTTCTTATTTATCATTTTGCATTGCCCCCTACTAGAATTTATAAAACTTTGGTGCACGTTAGCATATGAGGAGATTCATTTATTTATTTTTAAAGAGTAGTTGGTCCCTTCCCCTACAGTCTGAAGCTACTGGATTAGGTTTAGGGCATCCATATGTTTAACACATTCCCTATTCAACTAAGTGTTAAAACTTGATAAGCCTAACTTCATTTGAAGAGTACATAAACATGTATAATTAAATATTTATGAACCACACCAGTTTTAATGATTAAATAACATGGCAATAATATGCATTTAGTGTCCTTTTGTATCTTCTACTTTAATGATTGTCAATTTAAATTATAATAACATTAGGGAATTAACTTTACCCAAGAAATCTGAATGAATTACATATACATAGAAATACTGAGATTTTTTGGTAGAGGAACTTAATAATTTTGAGGCTTTTGGGAAGGAAGTTGGTGATAATTTCTTAGGACATGTTGTTACCATAAAACAGCACATCCTGGTGATGACTCATCAAAAATGCCTCTCGGCTGGGCATGGTGGCTCACGCCTATAATCCCAGCACTTTGGGATCATGAGGTCAAGAAATCAAGACCATCCTGGCCAAGATGGTGAAACCCAGTCTCTACTGAAAATACAAAAGTTAGCTGGGCATGGTGTCGTGTGCCTGTAGTCCCAGCTAATCAGGAGGCTGAGGGAGGAGAATCACTTGAGCCTGGGAGGTAGAGGCTGCAGTGAGCTGAGACAGCACCACTATAGTCCAGCCTGGTGACAGAGTGAGACTCCTTCTCAAAAAAAATTAAAAAGCCTCTTTTTGGTCCTTTATAACTCTTTATGCAGAGGGGCTGGCCTAATTTGGAAATTGATAGTAATGGACTGATTTTTTTCATTTATATATAAAATAAATTATACAGATATAACACATCTGGTTTAATTGCCTTAGATGAGTTCATATATCCGAACACTGACTTTGCAAACATAGCCTGTTTCTGTTACCAGGGAAGTTTACTTGTGCCACTTTCAGGCAAAGGTTTCCTGGTTTCTAACACCATAGATTAGTTTTGCCTGTTGTGGGGCTTCCCACAACTAGAAACATACTGTATGTATTCTTTTGTGTCTGGCTTCTTTTATTAAATATAATGTATTTTAAATTTATTCATGTTGTTTCCTGTAACAGTTCATGGTTTTTTGACTGCTGGTTAGTATTTCTTTTTTTAAATTATTAAATTATTATTTTTTACTATACTTTAAGTTCTGGGATACATCAACAGAATGTACAGTTTTGTTACATAGGTATACACATGCCAGGGTGGTTTGCTGCACTCATCAATCTGTCACCTACATTGGGAATTTCTCCTAATGTTATCCCTAGGCCCCCACCCCCCGACAGGCCCCAGTGTGTGATGTTCCCCTCCCTGTGTCCATGTGTTCTCATTGTTCAACTCCCACTTATGAGTGAGAACATGCGGTGTTTGGTTTTCTGTTCTTGGAATAGTTTGCCGAGAATGATGATTCCCAGCTTCATCCATGTCCCTGCAAAGGACATGAACTCATCCTTTTTTATGACTGCATAGTATTCCATGGTATATATGTGCCACATTTTCTTAATCCAGTCTATCATTGATGGACATTTGGGTTGGTTCCAAGTCTTTGCTATTGTGAATAGTGCCACAATAAACATACCTGTGCATATATCCCTATATTAGAATGATTTATAATCCTTTGGGTATATACCCAGTAATGGGATTGCTGGGTCAAATGATATTTCTAGTTCTAGATCCTTGAGGAATCACCACACTGTCTTCCCCAGTGGTTGAACTAATTTACACTCCCACCAACAGTGTAAAAGCATTCCTATTTCTCCTAATCCTCTCCAGCATCTGTTGTTTCCTGACTTTTTAATGATCATCATTCTAACTGGCATGAGATGGTATCTCATTGTGGTTTTGGTTTGCATTTCTCTAACGATCAGTGATGATGAGCTTTTTTCATATGATTGTCGGCTGCATAAATGTCTTCTTTTGAGAAATGTCTGTTCTAATCCTTTGCCCACTTTTTGATGGGGTTGTTTTTTCTTGTAAATTTGTTTAAGTTCTTTGTGGATTCTGGATATTAGCTCTTTGTCAGTTGCATAGATAGATTGCAACATTTTTCTCCCATTCTCATGGTAGTTTATTTTGCTATGCAGAAGCTCTTTAGTTTAATTCGATCCCATTTGTCAATTTTAGCGTTTGTTGTCATTGCTTTTGGTATTTTAGACATGAAGTCTTTGCCCATGCCTATGTCCTGAATGGTATTGCCTAGGTTTTCTTCTAGGATTTTTATGGTTTAAGGTCTTTTGTTTAAGTCTTTAATCTATCTTGAGTTGATTTTTGTATAAGGTGTAAGGAAGGGGTCCAGTTTCACTTTTCTGCTTATGGCTAGCTAGTTTTCCCAACACCATTTATTAAATAGGGAATCTTTTCCCCATTGCTTGTTTGTGTCAGGTTTGTCAAAGATAAGATGTTTGTAGATGTGTGGTTTTATTTCCAAGGCCTCCATTGGTCTATATATCTGTTTTGGTACCAGTACCATGCTGGTTCGGTTACTGTAGCCTTGTAGTATAGTTTGAAGTCAGGTAGCATGATGCCTCCAGCTTTCTTCTTTTTGCTTAGGATTGTCTTGGTTATGCGGGCTCTTTTTTGGTTCTATATGAATTTTAAAGTAGTTTTTTCCAATTCTGTGAAGAAAAGCAATGGGCAGTATGGCCATTTTCACGATATTGATTCTTCCTTTCCATAAGCATGGACTGTTTTTCCACTTGTTTGTGTCCTCTCTTACTTCCTTGAGCAGTGGTTTGTAGTACTTCTTAAAGAGGTCCTTCCCTTGTAAGTTGTATTCCTAGGTATTTTATTCTCTTTGTAGCAATAGTAAATGGGAGTTCACTCTTGATTTGGCTCTCTGGTAGTTTTTTTTTTTTTTTTTGAGATGGAGTCTTGCCCTGTTGTCCAATCTGGAGTGCAGTGGTGTGATCTCAGCTCACTGCAACCTCTGCTTCCCTGGTTCAGGCATCTCTCCTGCCTTAGCCTCCTCAGTAGCTGAGACTACAGGCAACTGCCACCACAACCAACTATTTGTTGTTTTTTTTGGTATTTTTATTAGAGAGAGGTTTCACCATGTTGTTCAGGCTGGTCTAGAGCTCCTGACCTTGTGATCTGCCCACCTCCACCTCCCAGAGTGCTAGGATTATTGACTGTCTGTTTGTCTGTTATTGATGTATAGGAATGCTTGTGCTTTTTGCATATTGATTTTGTATCCTGAGAGTTTGGTGAAGTGCTTACCGGCTTAAGAAGATTTTGAGCTGAGATGATGGGGTTTTCTAAATATACAGTCTTGTCATCTGCAAACTGAGACAATTTGACTTCCTCTCTTCCTATTTGAATACCCATTATTTCTTTCTCTTGCCTGACTGCCATGGCCAGAACTTACAATACTATGTTGAATAGGAATGGTGAGAGAGGACATCCTTGTCTCGTGCTGGTTTTCAAAGGGAATGCTTCCAGTTTTTGCCCATTCAGTATGATATTGGCTGTCTGTGGGTTTGTCATAAATAGCTCTTATTATTTTGAGATATGTTCCATCGATACCTAGCTTATGGAGAGTTTTTAGCATGAAGGGGTGTTGAATTTTGTCGAAGGCCTTTTCTGCATCTATTGAGATAATCATGTGGTTTTTGACATTGGTGCTGTTTATGTGATGAATTACATTTATTGATTTGCATATGTTGAACCAGCCTTGCATCCCAGGGATGTACCTGACTTGATTGTGGTAGATAAAGTTTTTGATGTGCTACCAGATTCGATTTGCCAGTATTTTATTGAGGATTTTTGCATTGATGCTCATCAGGGATATTTGCCTGCAGTTTTCTTTTTTTGTTGTGTCTCTGCCAGGTTTTGATATCAGGATGATGCTGGCCTCATAAAATGAGCTAGGGAGGATTCCCTCTTTTTCTATTGATTGGAATAGTTTCAGAAGGAATGGTACCAGCTCCTCTTTGTACCTCTGGTAGAATTCGGCTGTGAATCCGTCTGGTCCTGGACTTTTTTTGTTGGTAGGCTATTAATTACTGCCTCAATTTCAGAACTTGTTATTGGTCTATTCAGGGATTTGACTTTTTCCTGATTTAGATGTGGGAGGGTGTATGTGTCCAGGAATTTATCCATTTATTCTAGTTTTCTAGTTTATTTGCATAGACATGTTTATAGTATTATTTGATGGTAGTTTGTATTTCTGTGGGATCCCCTATATCATTTTTTATTGTGTCTATTTGATTCTTCTCTCTTTTCTTCTTTATTAGTCTTCATAGCAGTGTATCTATTTTGTTGATCTTTTCAGAAAACCAACTCCTGGATTTGATGATTTTTTTTGAAGGGTTTTCGTGTTTCTATCTCTTTCACTTCTGCTCTGATCTTAGTTATTTCTTGTCTTCTGCTAGCTTTTGAATTTGTTTCTTTGTAGTGTCGATTGTCTTTACAATTTGGTATGTTTTTGCAGTGGCTGCTACTAGTTTTTCCTGGCCATGTTTAGCGCTTCCTTCGGGAGCTCTTGTAAGGCAGGCCTGGTGGTGAGATAAAATTTCTCAACATTTGCTTGTCTCTAGAGGATTTTATTTCTTCTTAGCTTATGAAGCTTAGGTTAACTGGATATGAAATTCTGGGTTGAAAATTCTTTTCTTTAAGAATGTAGAATATTGGCCCCCACTCTCTTCTGGCTTGTAGGGTTTCTGCTGAGAGATCTGCTATTAGTCTGATGGGCTTCCATTTATGGGTAACCCAACTTTTCTTTCTGGTGCCCTTAATGTTTTTTCCTTCCTTTCAACCTTGGTGAATCTGACAATTATGTGTCTTGGGGTTGCTCTTCTCGAGGAGTATCTTTGTGGTGTTCTCTGTATTTCCTGAATTTGAATGTTGGCCTGTCTTTCCAGGTTGGAGAAGTTCTCCTGGAAAATATCCCGAAGAGTGTTTTCCAATTTGGTTCCATTCTCCCCGTCACTTTCAGGTACACCAGTCAAATATAGATTTGATCTTTTCACATAGTCCCATATTTCTTGGAGGCTTTGTTCATTCCTTTTTATTCTTTTTTCTCTAATCTTGTCTTCTCACTTTATATCATTAAGTTGATCTTCAATCTCTGATATCCTTTCTTCTGCTTCATTGATTCAGCTATTGATACTTGTGTATGCTTCACGAAGTTCTCTTGTTGTGTTTTTCAGCTCCATCAGGTCATTTGTGTTCTTCTCTAAACTGGTTATTCTAGTTATCAATTCATCTAATCTTTTTTCAAGGTTCTTATCTTCCTTACATCAGATTAGAACATGGTCCTTTAGCTTGGAGGAGTTTGTTATTATCCACCTTCTGAAGCCTACTTTTGTCAATTCGTCAAACTCATTCTCTGTCCAGTTTTGTTCCCTTGCTGGTGAGGAGTTGTGATCCCTTGGAGGACAAGAGGTGTTCTGGTTTTTGGAATTTTCAACATTTTTGCACTGGTTTCTCCCCATCTCTGTGAATTTATCTACCAACATGGTCTTTGATGTTGGTGACCTTCAGATGGGGTCCTTGAGTGGACGTGCTATTCCTTTTTGTTTGTTTGTTTTCATTCTAACAGTCAGGCCTGTCTGCTGCAGGTCTGCTGGAGTTTGCTGGAGGTCCATTCCACATCCTGTTTGCCTGGGTATCACCAGTGGAGACTGCAGAACAGCAAAGATTGCTGCCTGTTCTTTCCCCTTTCCAGGGAAGCTTTGTCCCAGAGGGACACCTGCCAGATGCCAGCCAGAGTTCTCCTGTACGAGATGTCTGTTGGTCCCTACTGGTAGGTATCTCCCAGTCAGGATACAGGGACCCACTTGAGGAGGCAGTCCGACCCTTAGCAGAGCTCGAACGCTGTGCTGGGAGGTCCACTGGTCTCTTCAGAGCCATCAGGCAGGGATGTTTAAGTCTGCTGAAGCTATACCCACAGCCGCCCTTCCCCCAGGTGCTCTGTCCAGGGAGATGGAAGTTTTATCTATAAGTTCCTGACTCGGGCTGATTCCTTATTTTCAGAGATTCCCTGCCCAGAGCTGCTGAGTAGTATTTCATTGTTTGAATTATATCACACGACTTGTGTATTTATTGTCCTGTTGATAGCACTTGGGTTATTTTTAGTTTGGAATTATTATGAATAAAACTACTGTAAACATTGCTAAAGTCTTTTGCTATGGACACACAATTTCATTTCTCTAGGCTACATACCTAGCAGAAAAATCACTGGCCATAGTTTATAAGAAACTTTACCTAACAGTTCTCAAAAGTGATTACATCCATTTTCAATCTCGCCAACAATGTATGAATTCCAGTTTCTTCACATATACTTGTAAACATTTGATATTATCAGTCTTTTAATTTTAGCTATTTTTGTAGGTGTGAAATCATATTGGCCAGGCATGGTGGCTCACGCCTGTAATCTCAGCACTTTGAGAGGCCAAGGCGGGTGGATCATGAGGTCAGGAGATCAAGACCATCCTGGACAACATGGGGATACCCCGTCTCTACTAAAAATACAAAAAATTAGCCGGGCGTGGTGGCGGACGCCCGAAGTCCCAGCTACTCGGGAGGCTGAGGCAGGAGAATAGCATGAATCCGGGAGGTGGAGCTTGCAATGAGCTGAGATCGCACCACTGCACTAGCCTGGGTGATAGAGCAAGACTCCGTCTCAGAAAAAAAAAAAAAAGAAACCATATCATATCTTACTGTTGTTTTACTGTGCATTTCCCTGATGACTAGTGATGATGAGTACTATTTCATGTGCTTATTGGCCATTTCTGTATCTTCTTTTGTAATGTGTCTGTTCAAGACCTTTTACTCATTTAAAAAATTGTGTTGTTTTTCTTTTTATTATGTATGTTTTCTGATATGAGTCATTTGTCAGAAATATTTTAATGCGAACATTGGCTTGCATTCTTAAATGGTGTCTTTTAAGGAATGGAAATGTTTAATTTTGATTAAATCTGATGTAGTTATTTTAAAACTGCTAGTGGTTTTTGTGTCCTAAGAAATATTCACCTTAATCCTAAAGTGGTGAAGATATTCTCTTATGTTTTTTCTTTGAAGACTTATAGTTTTAGCTTTTACATTTAGATCTATGTTCCATTTAATTTTCTTATGTGAAATGAGGTAGGAGTCCAGGTTCATTTTTTTCCATGTGTTTTTTCAGTTGATTCAGCAATGTTTGTTGAAAAGACTTTCCTTTCCTATCCAACTACTTTGACATTTTTGTTGACAATCAATCAGTTGACCATGTAAGTGTGGGTCTGTTACCAAAACTCTTTTGTGTTCTGTTCTATGCCTATCTTTATGTCAATATAGTACCATACTTTCTTGATTTCTGTAGCAAGCTGCTATGGTTTGAATGTTTGCCGCCTCTGAAACTCATGTTGAAACTTAATCTCCAGTGCAAAGGTACTAGGAGGTGTGTCCTTTAAGAGGTGATTGGGTCATGAGGGTTCTGTTGTCATGGATAGATACATCCTTTCCACGGGTTAGTTGATTAATGGGTTACCATGGGAGTGGGTTAGTTATCAGGAAAGTAGTTCTGTTATAAAAAGCCGGGTAGGTTCTCTCTCCTGAGGCCCCTCACCATGTGGTACCCTGTACCACACAGAGACTCTGCAGAAAACCCCCACCAGCTGTAAGGCCCTCACCAGATTTCACCCTTAGACCTTGGGCTTTCCAGCCTTCAGAACTGTAAGAAATAAATGTATTTTCTTTATAAATCACTGCATCTTGGGTATTCAGTTATAATAACAGAAAGCAGACTGACATAAGTCAGTATCAAATAATATCAGTTCTCCAACTTTGTTATTAAGAGAGTTCTTTTTCAAGATTGTTCCAATTCAAAATCATTTGCATTTTATTCATGCTTTAGAATATTTGTTAATTTTAAAAATTGGGATTTTGTTGAATCTATAGACCATTTGGGAAGGGTGGAGATGTTAATAATATTGAGTCTTTTAATTCTGAATATGGATCTCTCCATTTATTTGGTTTCTTTAATTTTGCAATGTTTCAGTACAGAGGTCTTTCCGTATTTCATTAGCTTTATTTCCACATTTATAATACTTTTGATACTATTGAAAATGGTATTTTTTTCCCAATAAAGAAACCATTAATCTTGTGTCTTGTGACCTTGCTAAATTCACTTTGTTCCACTATTGTTTTTGTAGATTCCACTTTCTATGTAGATTATTATGTTTTCCATAAATAATGACAGTTTTTTTTTCCTTTATAATCTTTTCATGTTTTATTTCTCATTTGTGCACATGGCGGTCGCTAGAACTCCTTGTACATTTTTGAATAGAAGTGGTATGAGAATGTATCCTTAGCTACTTACTGATTTGAGAAGGAAAGAATTTAGTATTTTACAACTCAGTGTGATGTTATATGTACATTTTTTTATAGACAGCATTCACATTCATGGGTTAAGTCCTACTCTTAGTTTGCTGAAAGTTTTATCATAAATGAGTGTTAAATTTTGTTAAGAACTTTTGATGCATAAATTGAGATGTTCATGTGATTTTTTTTTTCTAGTCTCTTACTTTATATAAGTTGAATTTTGAGTGTTAAACCCATCTTGCATCTCTCTAATAAATCCCACATGGTCATGATATTTTAAAATATATTGTTATATTTAATTAGCTAATATTTTGTCATAGATTTTTATATCCTTGTTCATAAAGAATAATGGAAAATTTACTTATATGCTAAATCAATGGACTATAATTTTTTGTAATATCTTTGTCTAGGTTTTTTTTTTTTTTTAACTAGGGTTGTGTTGGCCTCATAATAAAAATTGGGGGGAGTTCACTTCTTCTTTATTTTCATTTAATTCCACTGAAACAAATAGTTTTATTTTATTTTTTTCCCTTGACTGTTTTGTAGAAATTGTTGGAAGAAATTACTGTTGAAGCTATCTGGACCAGGAGTTTTCTTTGTGGGAATGTTTTTGATTAATAATTTAACTTCTTTATTAAATAATTGGACCAATTTCAATAAATAGTGTTTTTCAAAGACTTTGTTCATTTCGCCTGTCCAGTTACCCTTTTAATGTTTGTAGGATCTAAAGTGGTGCTTTCTATTTGAATACTGACTCAGGCAATTATTTATGTTTTCTCTGTTTTTTCTTGGTTATAATTACTAAGGCATAGCAGTATATTTATTTGTCCAAATAATTAACTTTTTAATTATTTATTTTTTAAATTGTCTTTCAAATTTATATTTCATAGCTTTTTTACTTTTTGGGTTTAATTTATTGTACTATTTCTAGCTTCTTAAGGTGGAAGCTTAGATATTGGTTTCGTTTTTGTTTAATATATGCTTTTAAAGCTAAAATTTCTCTCTAAGTGCTGCTTTAGCTGTATCAAAAAATATTTGATTTAAAAAATTATTGAGTTTGAAATATTTAAAAACTTCTTTGGCTTTTAAAAACTCATGGATTATTTAGAAGTATGTTGCTTAATTTCAAAGTATTTTAGGACTTTCACTTCTGAAAGTCTGTAGGACAACTACAGATCCTATAGATAACAGAAAGATGATGAGTGGAGAGGTGAAATAGCCAAAGTCCTAGAAAAATACTATTTATTGAAGCTCGTCCAATTATCTACTAATAAGTTACATTTTTAATAAAACGCTTTTCAACAAAGAAAACTTCATATCCAGATGCCCTTTGGTCAAGGAACACAATCAGTATGGTTTCAATTTTTTGAAGTCTGAGACTTGTTTTCTCTCCAGCATATTGTCTTTTTGGTGACTGTTTCATATGCATTACAAAATGATATGTTTTCTTCTGTTGTTAGTTGGAGTGTTTTGTAAATATTAACTAGGTGAAGTTGGTTAATAATAGTGTTGTCCAAACCTTCTGTTCCACTAATTTTTTCTGGTCTAATTAAATAATACTGAGTGCTAGATATTAAAACCTCATTATTTTTAATGTGTCTCTGCTTATTTTTTTTTCATTTTTTTGTTTCATATATTTAGAAGCTTTAATATTAGATGTCCACACATTTAGGATTTTTATCTCTTTCTGATTGAGTGCTCAGTTTATTACTAGAAAATTTCTGTCTAAAATTCTTACTGCGCTCCCTCTGTAGGTAATGTATCATTTTTCCTATGGCCAGTTTTAGGAATTTTTTTTTTTTTTTGAGATGGAGTCTTGCCCAGTCGCCTAGGCTGGAGTGCAGTGGCCCGATCTCGGCTCACTGCAAGCTCCGCCTCCCGGGTTCACGCCATTCTCCTGCCTCAGCCTCCCGAGTAGCTGGGACTATAGGCGCCCGCCACCACGCCCGGCTCATTTGTTTTGTAATTTTAGTAGAGACGGGGTTTCACCTTGTTAGCCAGAATGGTCTTGATATCCTGACCTCGTGATCCACCCGCCTCAGCCTCCCAAAGTGCTGGTATTACAGGCGTGAGCCACCGCGCCCAGCCCAGTTTTAGGAATTTTATATTTTATTTTGATTTCAGTTGATTGTACATGATGTATGCAGGTATGATTAACTTTGTGTCTCACTTGGGGTTTGCTGAAGTTCTTTGATCTGAGAATTGGCGGCTTTCATTAATTTGGAAATTTTTTGGCATGTCTTTTCAAATATTTCTTCATTCTCTCCTTTTTCATGAGAAAAATTTACTTATATGCTAAATCAAGATCACTTGATATTGTTCCATAAATTCTAGATGCTCTATTCCTTTTATCATGTTTTTATGCCTTGGGGTTTCATTTTTTGATAATTTCTATTCACTTATCTTCAAGTTTACTTATCTTTTCCTCCAATGGATGCAGGTAAACCCATTGTATAAACCATTTTCTGATGTATATTTAATTCCTAGAATTTTTCTTTGTATCTTTATGTATAGTTTTCATCTTCCTTCTGAAATTTTCCACATCATTGTACATGTTTTCCATCTTATTTACTAGATTCTTTAACGTACTTATCATTGCCATTTTACAAACACTTTTTGCTACTTCTGATATTTAGGATTTAGGTAATCTTTGAATCTGCTTATGCTGTTTTTCTCCTGATCAGGTATAAAAATTTCTTGCTTCTTTTCAAGTCATGGCCACCGTTTTATATTTGAGAAAGTCTCTGGCTACCTGGATAGGAAGAGGGGCAGACTCTCTCTAGGCTGTTCTATACTGTTTCCAACTTTCTATGTACTACTTATCTACTCTGTGTATTTAGTTAAGGCTCACCAGAAGAAACTGCTGAATGAAGGAATGCTTGTTTTGTGGCAGAAACTCCTCAGATTTCCAATCTGTTACACCAGCTTTGAGTGATTTTTTACATGCTATGGCAAATTCCTTCTCATCAGTATTCCCTTTCTGCCAGAGATTAAAGCAGTTGTGAATCACTTCTATATGATGAAAGGTTAATAACTTCTGGAATTTAGTTCTTTTGGGTTTCTTTAAATTATTTCATTTCTGCTGAGCTTAAAAAGCATATGAATTTGTACTTTATCTGGTATGTCCTCGCTGTGAATGACAGTCTCTTGCAACTTTCTGCATTCTAACCAGAAATGAAGTTCTAGGACTTATTTTAGATGGTGTATGAAAACTATGAAACTGAGTGTTTATGAATTAAATAAGAGAGGTCTTAATGTTTACAATTTTATCTTATTTTAAAAATTAAATTCTATCAGCTGTATCTTAGAAATATTTTCACTAAATACTCTTTGAGTGTCCCTTAAATGCAAGCCATATTTAAAAGAAAAATGTTTGCTAATATTCAGATAGTGAAAAGAATGAGATAAGGTTCTACAGGCTATGCCCAAAGGATAAATTCTAGTAAATATTTTGCAAAAAGCTCAAATTTTAGAAAATGTGTATAAGACAATTATGAATTAAGATTTATCATGCTCTTCAGCCGCTATTCATTGTCCTCCTGCAATAATATATTTAAAATTTGGCTATTTTAAACAGATTTAAGTTAATTCTAATAGTCACAAAATTAACTGTATTTCAACTGGGTCTTGTAATTTCAAAATGTAAATGTATAATGGCCAGATGTTGACTTTAATTAATATATTTAACTTGCCTTTTTTTTCTCCCTAGGAATCCTAAAACCAAAATTTTAGAACGAAAACAGAAACATGGCTCACTATATTGCATTTCTCTGCACGGTTTTGGTGCTGCTTCTTCAGAATTCTGTGTTAGCTGAAGATGGGGAAGTAAGATCAAGTAAGAACTATCAGCATTGTCCTTTTTTGTTATCAATAAATTAATCTGGAAATTAAACTAGGGGAGTTCAAGTAATGGTTTTAAGGGTCTCATTCTTACTGTTTTTGATTCTGTAACTCCCTAAAATAAATGAATTGCTATGTTACTCATTAACTGAGAAGAAAAGCTTCCCTCAGAGATAATTTTGAGAGGGCTCTATGGCAATAGTTTATTCAACTAACACATCAAGCTTTGGAACAAACAGTCTGGTATTGAGTCCATGTTCAGCCACTTTTGAGCTGCATAATAGGAAGATAAAGAAAGCCTTGCACTTTGGGAGGCCGAGACGGGCGGATCACGAGGTCAGGAGATCGAGACCATCCTGGCTAACACGGTGAAACCCCATCTCTACTAAAAAAATACAAAAAAACTAGCCGGGCGCGGTGGCGGGCGCCTGTAGTCCCAGCTACTCGGGAGGCTGAGGCAGGAGAATGGCGTGAACCCGGGAGGCGGAGCTTGCAGTGAGCTGAGATCCGGCCACTGCACTCCAGCCTGGGCGGCAGAGCGAGACTCCGTCTCAAAAAAAAAAAAAAAAAAAAAAAAAAAAAAAAAAAAAAAAAAAAAAGAAAGCCTTGTAGATTGGTTATCAGGACTGAATGAGATAATGCATGTTAATGGTTTAGCACAGTACATCTCAATGAATGTTGTTATTGCTTGTAAGAAAGCTTGCATATAGAGATAAAGAGCTATAGTAATTATAGTTCTCTTACCCAGACTATCGTTTAGAGATAGCATACTTTTTTAAAAAAAAGTTTGCTTATATTCACATTTTAAAACTCATAAACATTCTACTTTAAATTAACTATGGTCTCTATAAAAGTTAAATGAGATGGTTTGATAATTTGATTCAACTTGGCTTAAAATTTATTAATACAATGATATTTAAAGCTTGCTTAACACTTTTATAGTTTAATTCATGCAATCACTCTATAATGTGTATACCCTTTCCTTTGTTTTTTTTTTTTCTTGGGTGGGAAAAGGGATTTTAAAAAGTTAAGGGGCTTACCTAGTAAAATACAGCTTGTGAGGGCAGTAAGTAGTATTCGAACCATGTTTTCGCTCTTCAATCACCTTCCTTTTCTATAATGTCATTCATCTCTCTAAGGAAGAGGTTCTCAGGACGGATATTATGTCTAGGGCTTATTAATGGCATTATTTGCTTGTGTGCCCATGCTCTTGACTAACTTTGCAGTTATGAAATACATGTTCTGTGGCTCTGTGACAGGGAGAAGGGTAGGAAGGGCCAAGAATAACCCTCTAAGAGTGAATCAGGTGGCACACAGACACTAGCAGCTTCAGACAACAATGAGTCTCAGTATTTAGGAAGGGCCAACATTGAAAAGCTCTGCCAACAAACTCTTCTATCCTTTCGTCTCCCCACACAAAAAACAAAAAAACAAACAAACAAAACAATAAAAGCATAAACCTTTAATCCCAGTCCATCCAGCTTCCGAGCTTCCAAAAATAACAGAAAAATTGCATTCCCTTGGGTTAGCAAGTTTGCCTCTGGGCAGAACTCCATTTCTGCTGTCCCTTCCTTGACCTCTGGCAGTGGCCACCATGGCAGAGCTTGTTGGAATTGTGTCCCTTACACCTTCTGAGGATACTACCACCTGTAGTAGAGCACTTTAGGAATAATGTCATAATCACAGATACATTTTTGAGACAAATCCCTATTTTGGCAATTCTTTTTATTTTTTGAACTTCTTGACTGTTACAAATTTAGGAGGGGGTGGCAACCTAACTGTGGAAGGTCAGAAAAGGTTTTATGGTAAAGCTGACAGGCAATCAGGGATCTGAAACAAGAGTATTAGTCAGGTAAAGAGGAAGACATTCTAATAAAAGGGAAGGGCAACTGCAAAGGCCCAGAGTTGGGAGACTAACACAGACTAAAAGATAAACTGGTTTGTTGGGGCAATTCCGATAGTTTGGAATGGCTAACAAAATGCACAGAAAAGAACAGCTATATTTGTCTTCTTCTGTAACTTCTGTACTCAAATCAGCAATAATAGCTATTATTTATAGCCCATATGATAATGAGATAATTTTATATTCATGCTTCGTTTTACATTTAGCATGCTAGCATTTATCACAGGGAAAGTCTTTTTCTTTTTTTTTTTTTTTGACAATTTTTAAAATTATACTTTAAGTTCTAGGGTACATGTGCACAACGTGCATGTTTGTTACATATGTATACTTGTGCCATGTTGGTGTGCTGCACCCATCAACTCGTCAGCACCCATCAACTCATCATTTGCATCAGGTATATCTCCCAATGCCATCCCTCCCCCCCGCCCCCAAAATAGGCCCTAGTGTGTGATGTTCACCTTCCAGAGTCCAAGTGATCTCATTGTTCAGTTCCCACCTACGATTCAGAACATGCGGTGTTTGGTTTTCTGTTCTTGTGATAGTTTGCTGAGAATGATGGTTTCCAGCTGCATCCATGTCCCTACAAAGGACACGAACTCATCTTTTTTTATGACTGCATAGTATTCTATGGTGTATATGTGCCCCATTTTCTTAATCCAGTCTGTCACTGATGGACATTTGGGTTGATTCCAAGTCTTTGCTATTGTGAATAGTGCCGCAATAAACATACATGTGCATGTGTCTTTATAGCACCATGATTTATAATCCTTTGGGTATATACCCAGTAATGGGATGGCTGGGTCATATGGTATTTCTAGATCTAGATCCTTGAGGAATCGCCATACTGTTTTCCACAATGGTTGAACTAGTTTACAATCCCACCAACAGTGTAAAAGTGTTCCTATTTCTCCTCATCCTCTCCAGTACCTGTTGTTTCCTGATTTTTTAATGATTGCCATTCTAACTGGTGTGAGATGGTATCTCATTGTGGTTTTGATTTGCATTTCTCTGATGGCCAGTGATGACGAGCATTTTTTCATGTGTCTGTTGGCTGTATGCATGTCTTCTTTTGAGAAGTGTCTATTCATATCCTTTGCCCACTTTATGATGGCGTTGTTTGTTTTTTTCTCATAAATTTGTTTGAGTTCTTTGTAGGTTGTGGATATTAGCCCTTTGTCAGATGAGTAGATTGCAAAAATTGTCTCCCATTCTGGAGGTTGCCTGTTCACTCTGATGGTAGTTTCTTTTGCTGTGCAGCAGCTCTTTAGTTTAATTAGATCCCATATGTCAATTTTGGCTTTTGTTGCTGTTGCTTTTGGTATTTTAGACATGAAGTCCTTGCCCATGTGTATGTCCTGCATGGTATTACCTAGGTTTTCTTCTAGGGTTTTGATGGTTTTAGGTCTAACATTTAAGTCTCCAATCCATCTTGAATTAATTTTCGTATAAGGAATAAGGAAAGGATCCAGTTTCAGCTTTCTACTGATGGCTAGACAATTTTCCCAGCACCATTTATTAAATAGGGAATCCTTTCCCCATTTCTTGTTTTTCTCAGGTTTGTCAAAGATCAGATGGCTGTAGATGTATGGTATTATTTCTGAGGACTCTGTTCTGTTCCATTGGTCTATATCTCTGTTTTGGTACCAGTACCATGCTGTTTTGGTTACTGTAGACTTGTGGTACAGTTTGAAGTCAGGTAGCATGATGCCTCCAGCTTTATTCTTTTGACTTATGATTGTCTTGGCAATGCGGGCTCTTTTTTGGTTCCATATGAACTTTAAAGCAGTTTTTTCGAATTCTGTGAAGAAACTCATTGGTAGCTTGATGGGGATGGCATTGAATCTCTAAATTACCTTGAGCAGTATGGCCATTTTCATGATTTTGATTCTTCCTATCCATGAGCATGGTATGTTCTTCCATTTGTTTGTGTCCTCTTTTATTTCACTGAGCAGTGGTTTGTAGTTCTCCTTGAAGAGGTCCTTTACATCCCTTGTAAGTTGGATTCCTAGGTATTTTATTCTCTTTGAAGCAATTGTGAATGGAAGTTCATTCGTGATTTAGCTCTCTGTTTGTTACTGGTGTATAAGAATGCTTGTGATTTTTGCACATCGATTTTGTATCCTGAGACTTTGCTGAAGTTGCTTATCAGCTTAAGGAGATTTGGGGCTGAGACGATGGGATTTTCTAAATATACAATCATGTCATCTGCAAAGAGGGACAATTTGACTTCTTCTTTTCCTAACTGAATACACTTGATTTCTTTCTCTTGCCTGATTGCTCTAGCCAGAACTTCCAACACTATGTTGAATAGGAGTGGTGAGAGAGGACATCCCTGTCTTGTGCCAGTTTTCAAAGGGAATGCTTCTAGTTTTTGCCCATTCAGTATGATATTGGCTGTGGGTTTGTCATAAATAGCTCTTATGATTTTGAGATACGTTCCATCAATACCGAATTTATTGAGCGTTTTTAGCATGAAGGGCGGTTGAATTTTGTCAAAGGCCTTTTCTGCATCTATTGAGATAATCATGTGGTTTTTGTCTTTGGTTCTGTTTATATGCTGGATTACGTTTATTGACTTGCATATGTTGAACCAGCGTTGCATCCCAGGGATGAAGCCCACTTGATCATGGTGGATAAGCTTTTTGATGTGCTGTTGAATTCGGTTTGCCAATATTTTATTGAGGATTTTTGCATTGATGTTCATCAGGGATATTGGTCTGAAATTCTCTTTTTTTGTTGTGTCTCTGCCAGGCTTTGGCATCAGGATGATGTTGGCCTCATAAAATGAGTTAGGGAGGATTCCCTCTTTTTCTATTGATTGGAGTAGTTTCAGAAGGAATGGTACCCGCTCCTCCTTGTACCTCTGTTAGAAATTGGCTGTGAATCCATCTGGTCCTGGACTTTTTTTCGTTGGTAGGCTATTAATTATTGCCTCAATTTCAGAGCCTGTTATTGGTCTATTCAGGGATTCAACTTCTTCCTAGTTTAGTCTTGGGAAAGTGTAAGTGTCCAGGAAATTATCCATTTCTTCTAGGTTTTCTAGTTTATTTGCATAGAGGTGTTTATAGTATTCTCTGATGCTAGTTTGTATTTCTGTGGGGTCGTTGGTGATATCCCCTTTATCATTTTTTATTGCGTCTATTTGATTCTTCTCTCTTTTCTTCTTTATTAGTCTTGCTAGCGGTCTATCAATTTTGTTGATCTTTTCAAAAAACCAGCTCCTGGATTTATTGATTTTTTTGGAGGGTTTTTTGTGTCTCTATCTCCTTCAGTTCTGCTCTGATCTTAGTTATTTCTTGCCTTCTGCTAGCTTTTGAATGTGTTTCCTCTTGCTTCTCTAGTTCTTTTAATTGTGATGTTAGAGTGTCAGTTTTAGATCTTTCCTGCTTTCTCTTGTGGGCATTTAGTGCTATAAATTTCACTCTACACTATGTTTTAAATGTGTCCGAGAGATTCTGGTGTGTTGTATCTTTGTTCTCATTGGTTTCAAAGAACATCTTTATTTCTGCCTTCATTTCGTTATGTACCCAGTAGTCATTCAGGAGCAGGTTGTTCAGTTTCCACGTAGTTGAGCGATTTTGATTGATTTTCTTAGTCCTGAGTTCTAGTTTGATTGCACTGTGGTCTGAGAGACAGTTTGTTATAATTTCTGTTCTTGTACATTTGCTGAGGAGTGCTTTACTTCCAACTATGTGGTCAATTTTTGAATAAGTGAGATGTGGTACTGAGAAGAATGTGTATTCTGTCGATTTAGGGTGGAGAGTTCTGTAGATGTCTATTAGGTCCGCTTAGATGTCTATTAGATCTGCAGAGTTGAGTTCAATTCCTGGATATCCTTGTGAACTTTCTGTCTCATTGATCTGTCTAATGTTGACAGTGGGGTGTTGATGTCTCCCATTATTATTGTATGGGAGTCTAAGTCTCTTTGTAAGTCTCTAAGGACTTGCTTTATGAATCTGGGTGCTCCTGTATTGGGTGCATATATATTTAGGATAGTTAGCGCTTCCTGTTGAATTGATCCCTTTACCATTATGTAATGGCCTTCTTTGTCTCTTTTGATCTTTGATGGTTTAAAGTCTGTTTTATCAGAGACTAGGATTGCAACCCCTGCTTTTTTTTGTTCTCCATTTGCTTGGTAGATCTTCCTCCATCCCTTTATTTTGAGCCTATATGTATCTCTGCATGTGAGATGGGTCTCCTGAATACAGCAAACTGATGGGTTTTGACTCTTCATCCAATTTGCCAGTCTGTGTCTTTTAATTGGACCATTTAGTCCATTTACGTTTAAGGTTAATATTGTTATGTGTGAACTTGATCCTGTCATTATGATATTAGCTGGTTATTTTGCTCGTTAGTTGATGCAGTTTCTTCCTAGCATCGATGGACTTTACATATTGGCATGTTTTTGCAATGGCTGGTACCTGTTGTTCCTTTCCATGTTTAGTGCTTCCTTCAGGGTCTCTTGTAGGGCAGGCCTGGTGGTGACAAAATCTCTAAGCATTTGCTTGTCTGTAAAGGACTTTATTTCTCCTTTGCTGATGAAACTTAGTTTGGCTGGATATGAAATTCTGGGTTGAAAATTCTTTTCTTTAAGAATGTTGAATATTGGCCCCCACTCTTCTCTGGCTTGTAGAGTTTCTGCCGAGGGATCTGCTGTTAGTCTGATGGGCTTCCCTTTGTGGGTAACCCAACCTTTCTCTCTGGCTGCCCTTAACATTTTTTCCTTCATTTCAACTTTGGTGAATCTGACAATTATGTGTCTTAGAGTTGCTCTTCTCGAGGAGTATCTTTGTGGCGTTCTTTGTATTTCCTGAATTTGAATGTTGGCCTGCCTTACTAGGTTGGGGAAGTTCTCCTGGATGATATCCTGAAGCATGTTTTCCAACTTGGTTCCATTTTCCCCCTCACTTTCAGGCACACCAGTCAGACATAGATTTGGTCTTTTCACATAATCCTATATTTCTTGGAGGCTTTGTTCATTTCTTTTTCCTTTTTTTTACTCTAGACTTCTCTTCTCGCTTCATTTCATTCATTTGATCTTCAATCATTGAAACTCTTTTTTTTTTTTTTTTTTTTGAGACGGAGTCTCGCTCTGTCTCCCAGGCTGGAGCGCAGTGGCCGGATCTCAGTTCACTGCAAGCTCTGCCTCCCGGGTTCCCGCCATTCTCCTGCCTCAGCCTCCCGAGTAGCTGGGATTACAGGCGCCGCCACCTCGCCCGGCTAGTTTTTTTTTGTATTTTTTAGTAGAGACGGGGTTTCACCGTGTTAGCCAGGATGATCTCGAACTCCTGACCTCGTGATCCGCCCGTCTCGGCCTCCCAAAGTGCTGGGATTACAGGCTTGAGCCACCGCGCCCGGCCTGAAACTCTTTCTTCTAGTAGATTGAGTCGGTTACTGAAGCTTGTGCATTTGTCTCGTATTTCTCGTGTCATGGTCTTTGTCAGTTCGTTTATGGCCTTCTCTGCATTGATTATTCTAGTTATCCATTCTTCCATTCTTTTTTCAAGATTTTTGGTTTCTTTGCACTGGTTACGTAGTTCCTCCTTTGGCTCTGTTAAGTTTGATTGACTGAAGCCTTCTTCTCTCTACTCGTCAAAGTCATTCTCCGTCCAGCTTTGATCCGTTGCTGGTGATGAGCTGCGTTCCTTTGGAGGGAGAGATGCGCTCTGATTTTTTGAATTGTTTGAATTTCCAGCTTTTCTGCCCTGCTTTTTCCCCATCTTTGTGGTTTTATCTGCCTTTGGTCTTTGATGATGGTGACGTACTGATGGAGTTTTGGTGTGGGTGTCCTTTCTGTTTGTTAGTTTTCCTTCTGACAGTCAGGACCTTCAGCTGTAGGTCTGTTGGAGATTGCTTGAGGTCCATTCCAGACCCTGTTTGCCTGGGTATCAGCAGCGGAGGCTGCAGAAGATAAAATATTGCTGAACAGTGAGTGCTGCTCTCTGATTCTTGCTCTGCAAGCTTCATCTCAGGGGTGTACCCCGCTGTGTGAGATGTGAGGTGTTGTTCTGCACCTAGTGGGGGATGTCCCCCAGTTAGGCTACTCAGGGGTCAGGGACCCACTTGAGCAGGCAGACTGTCTGTTCTCAGATCTCAGCCTCCATGCTGGGAGATCCACTGCTCTCTTCAAAGCTGTCAGACAGGGTCATTAACATCTGCAGAGGTTTCTGCTGCCCTTTTTTTTTTTTTTTTTTTTGCTATGCCCTGTCCCACGAGGTGGAGTCTACAGAAACAGGCAGGCCTCCTTGAGCTGTGGTGGGCTCCGCCCAGTTCGAGCTTCCTGGAGGCTTTGTTTACCTACTTAAGTCTCAGCAATGGCAGGCGCCCCTCCCCCAGCCTCGCTGCTGCCTTGCAGTTAGATCTCAGACTGCTGTGCTAGCAATGAGGGAGGCTCCGTGGGCGTGGGACCCTCCCAGCAAGGTGTGGGATATAATCTCCTAGTGTGCCATTTGCTAAGACCCTTGGTAAAGCACAGTATTAGGGTGGGAGTTACCCGATTCTCCAGTTGTTGTGTTTCTCAGTTTCTAAAGGGATTCCCTTCCCCCTTGCACTTCCCAGGTGAGGTGATGCCTTGCCCTGCTTCAGCTCTCGCTGGTTGGGCTGCATCAGCTGACCAGCGCCGATTGTCTGGCACTCCCCACTGAGATGAACCTGGTACCTTAGTTGAAAATGCAGAAATCACCCCTCTTCTGTGTCGCCCACACTGGGAGCTGGAGGCTGGAGCTGTTCCTATTTGGCCATCTTGCTCGCACCCCCCGGGAAAGTCTTTTTCTTTCCACAACTGCTTATAACTTGTTCAAATGTAACTTGCACCAAATATGGTATTTTTTCCCCCAAAAAGGACCTTAGGATGTGCTGACCACATGTGTTTCCTGGTAACTCGAAACAAGAATCTCTATCTCTACTAAGCAAGGAATAGCTTTATACCTTTAATCATAGATTGTTAGGACAATTTGATGCTCTGACTATATCATTCACTGAATATGAGACATCAGACCTTTAGAAACTCATCTTGGATATAATGCAAGAGTTGATTCATTGGGTGATCTTGGTTCATTTAACTTTTATCAACTATTAATATATCAAAGATGAAATTTTATTGGCTAGCTAAGTCCTGAAGTTGGTAGAAAATCTGTTTTTAATTTTTTTCTCCCTATTGACTGGCTTATATTTTTGTAAATATTTCAGGTTAGCATTAAGCTACCCATATTTCATTGACAATTTAAAATAAGCAATGATGTTAGTGTATAGCTGAAACTCATAAATTTAAAATCTCTCCCTTTTTGCTTTTTATATAAAAGATGTGCTATGATGGTTTTCTTTTGCACTTAGGTTGTCGTACTGCTCCGACAGATTTAGTTTTCATCTTAGATGGCTCTTATAGTGTTGGCCCAGAAAACTTTGAAATAGTGAAAAAGTGGCTTGTCAATATCACAAAAAACTTTGACATAGGGCCAAAGTTTATTCAAGTTGGAGTGGTTCAATATAGTGACTACCCTGTGCTGGAGATTCCTCTTGGAAGCTATGATTCAGGAGAACATTTAACAGCAGCAGTGGAATCCATACTCTACTTAGGAGGAAACACAAGGACAGGGAAGGCTATCCAGTTTGCCCTCGATTACCTTTTTGCCAAGTCCTCACGATTTCTGACTAAGATAGCAGTGGTACTTACGGATGGCAAATCCCAGGATGACGTCAAGGATGCAGCTGAAGCAGCAAGAGATAGTAAGATAACATTATTTGCCATTGGTGTTGGTTCAGAAACAGAAGATGCCGAACTTAGAGCTATTGCCAACAAGCCTTCGTCTACTTATGTGTTTTATGTGGAAGACTATATTGCAATATCCAAAATAAGGGAAGTGATAAAGCAGAAACTTTGTGAAGGTAAGCCTTAAAATGCCTTAATATAATTTGGAAACAATTAATAATTGTGCTTTTTACATTTTGATATAACCTCTGCATTAACACTGGTGTAGATCGTTGTATTTAATGTCAATTATAATGTTACAACATTTATAATGTTATAAATGTTATATTTACACTGTGAGCACAAATTTTTTGTGTTATATGTATTTAGGATAAATTTTGGTTTTAAAAAATAATTTACAAATCTACATATGGAAAATACAATATTTTGTAACATTTATTATTTTTCCTTTCAATTATAACATGTCTATGGTAGAGATTGTAGAAAAAAGGCACAAAGAATAAAAATATATATAAATCACACATAATTGTATCACCCCATTAATGAGTTTTTCTATATTTTACATTCTAGTTTTTTTCCTTTTTTCCCTGGTATGTTTTATTTTACTCTTCTGCCTAAATCAAGATACTATTGCATATATAGTTTCCTACTTTGTTTTTGTAGTATATACTCTTGTGTATAAAATTTTTATACTCTATTCACATGATAGCAGGCAAGTTCCTACTGTAATTTATTTTAAATTTTTCCTGTTTTTGTACATTTAGTTTATTGTTTTGCTAATATAAACGACAAAAATGAATATTCTTGTACATAGTTCTGAGCTAGAATTTCATTATTTCTTCAGAAAAAAAGCTTCAAATTACTGACATATTTAAAGTTAGGGAGAAACATGTTAAAATTGCACTTTAAAAAAGCTTAATTTCCCTTTCGCACAACATTTGAAAATAAAATAACAGTTTATTAATTATGTTTATGTTGTTTCATAAAATCTAACTTCATGTTCATGATAATTGCATGGTATGGGAAGGTCCCAGTTTTGGTAAATATTAATCCTATTAAGGCATAGACATGCTAATGTTCACATTATTTTAGGGGAGAGTAATTTTTTATATCTCTTATTTTTTAATAATATAGGTATTTAGTGTACCGTATTAAAGTAATATTCATATAAAGTGAATATTAGTTTGTCTACAAAAGCTCCCAAAGTGGGTGGCTTCACAGTTGACAAAAAAATCCTGTGTGTTTCTGGGTTAGGAAACAAATTATATCATTCATTCCTCTGTTTTCTTCACATTTGCTTGTGGGATATGGTAGAGGAAAACATTTTTAAATTTTCGTATTTAAGAGACTATAAAAAATTAAACATCTTCTTCCATGAAACTTTAAGTAAAGGTACTATAACTACAAATCGCCACTACAGTTCTTTTTATGAATCTCTAGTGGTAAGATTTTGTTGACGTTTATCATCCTGAACAGGCAAATAGGATTTAAATTTTTAATATGTGGTCATATTAGTTAGAATTCTTTGGTTTTGAAGCCAGGTATTTTTTCATTCTTAAAACAGACTTTTCCTGGAGAAATTTCATTTATCATTCATTTTTATCTTTAAATGTAAATGTAACTGATACAATGTTTGTTCAATATTTGCTTCAGAGACTTTTTCTGTGGATCTGTATTTTGGTAGATGCATTCTATTTTAATGATTCTAACTACACATGAAAGAGTAGGTGTGCTTAAAAGAGTTAAACATTCTTTTAGCTAAGATGTATCATC
Source organism: Macaca fascicularis (assembly GCF_037993035.2). Lineage (NCBI taxonomy): Eukaryota > Metazoa > Chordata > Mammalia > Primates > Cercopithecidae > Macaca > Macaca fascicularis. The sequence goes on from NC_088378.1 coordinate 115,550,077, forward strand.
TATAAACAATCAAAATTGCAATCTTGCCAAATATATTTTCATTCACACTCGAAAAGATGTAAATAATTTCTGTGACTAATCAGCACGTATCTGCTGCACAATAGCCATCTTTTAAAATGTTTTTGAAATTGCACTTATGGAATTTATATGGGTGTTCTGCACTTGACTTTTTATACTTGATTAGAGTATGATTAATGCAGTAAACTAAAACATTGCTATATTACAACAGCCACAAACCATGTAATCTGTGTTTGAATCATCTGACAAATTCACAAATGCTTTTTCTTTGATACATACTTAACTTCTACTTTGAAGTGTTAACATGTAGGATGACCATTTCCTAATACTGTTTATTTTTACACTCTGCTGTAGTTAAATCACAATGAACAAAATATTATTGAGTTAAGTAATATTTACCGCAGTTTATTTCATCTTTGTGGACCTATGATTTCTCTGGAAGAGTTGTATCTAATACTTTCCTTTCTCTGATGGGTGATGATTCCTTTATCTGTGTGAAAGACTTCTGCTGCTGCTGCTGCTGCTACCACTACCACTACTACTACTACTACTACTACTACTACTACTGCTACTACTACTACTTCTACTCTTACTACTACTGCTACTACTACTACTGCTACTTCTTTTTCTTCCTCCTTCTCCTTCCTGCCTCCTTCCTTCCTCCTCCTCCTTCCTTTTCCCCCTTCCTCCCCCTTCCTTCTTCTTCATTTCTCTTTCCCCCTCATATAAAAGACATTAACATGAAACCTAGTCTCCTAACATTTTTTAATGTACAGTATTGTGAATTATAAGCACAATGTTGTGCAGCATATCTTTGGAACTTTTTCATCTTGCTTGACTGCAACCTCCATACTTCCTTCCCTCCCTCCTTCTCTCCCTTCCTTCCTTCCTTCCTTCCTTCCTTCCTTCCTTCCTTCCTTCCTTCCTTCCTTCCTTCCTCCCTCCCTCCCTCCCTCCCTCCCTCCCTCCCTTCCTCCCTCTTTTCCTTCCTCTTTCTTTTTTTTTTTTTTTGATAATGGCCAGCCTAACATGTATGAGGTAACATTTCATTGTAGTATTGATTAGAATTTTTCTAATCATTAGTGATGTTGGACATTTTTTTCATATACCTGAGGCCATTTGCATATCATTTTTGGAGAAATGTTTATTTAAGTCCTCTGTCCATTCCTTAAACAGTTTTTTTCTGTTGCTGAGTTGGAGTTTTTTATTTATTTTGAATGTTAACCCCTTATCAGATATATGGTTTGCAAATACTTTATCCCACTTCATAGATTGCCTTTTTACAGTGTTTTTTTCTCCTTTGCTGCACAGAAGCTTTTTAGTTTGCTATAATCTCAGTTGTCTATTTTTGCTTTTTTTGTTGCCGGTAACTTTGGAATAAATTCAAGAAATCATTACCAGACTGATGTTATGAAGCTTTTCCCTAGTTTTCTATTAGAAATGTTATAGTTTCAGGTCTTATGTTTAAATCTTTGAGTTGTTTTTTGTATGTGGTGTGAAATAAAGGTCCAATATTATTCTTTTGCGTGTGGATATCTGGTTTTCCCAGCACCATTGATTGAAGAGATCCTTTCCCCATCAGGCAGCCTTACCACCCTTGTCAAAGATAAGTTCATTGATGCATGCAAGAGTGTTTTCTGGGCTCTCTATTGTGTTCCATTTGTCTATATGTTTGTTTTTATGCCTTTACCGTACTGTTTTGATTACTCCAGCTTTGCAATATATTTTGAAATCAGGAAGTGTGAGGCCTCCAACTTAATTTTTGTTTCACAAGATTGTTTTGACTGTTTTAGGTCTTTTGAGGATTCATATAAATTTTAGGAATGCTTTTTCTATTTCTATAAAAAATGTCATTGGGATTTTTATAGGGATTGCATTGAATCTGTAGATCACATTAGGCAGTGTGGAGTTTTTAAGTAATATTGTCTGCCAATCCATGAACACAAGATATATCTCCATTTATTCCTTCTTCAGTTTCTTTTATCAATGTTTTGTAGTTTTCAATGTACAAGTTTTTTTGATTCTTTGGTTAAGTTTATTTCTAAGTATTTTATTATTTTTATGCTTTGTAAATGGGATTATTTTCTTAATGTGCTTTTTAAATTGTTGTTATTGTATAGGAACGCAACTGATTTTTATATGTTGAATTTGTATTCTCCAACTTTGCTTAATTGGTTTATTCTAACCATTTTTTTTTGGCATGGAATCTTTTATGTATAATCATTAGGGTTTTCTATATTTATTCATGCTATCTGTGAACAGAGATAATTTTCTTTCGTGATTTGAATCCCTTTTATTTATTTTCTTGCCTAATTCCTCTGGCTAGTACAATGTTGAATAGAAGTGGTGAAATTAGGCATCTTTATCTTGTTCCTTGTCTTAGAGGAAAAAGTTTTATCATTTTACCATTGAGTATGATGGTGGCTGTGAACTTTTCAAATATGGTCTTTATTATGTTAAAGTAGTTTCCTTCTATTCCTTACTTGTTGTGTGCTTTAATCATAAAATAGTGCTAATTTTTGTCAATTTTTTCTGCCTCCATTGAGATAATCATATGTCTTTATCCTTCATTCTGTCAAAGACACATTTATTGATTTTATATGTCAAACTCTTTCATCCTGTGGATAATTTCCATTTGGTCATGGTGTATAATGTTTTTGATGTGCTGTTAAATTCAGTTTGTTAGTATTTCATTGGGGATATTTACATCTGTATTCATCAGTGATATTGGCTTGTAGTTTTATTTTATTATGGTATCTTTTTCTGGCCTTAGTATCAGGTTAATGCTGGCCTTATTCACTCCTCTTCAATTTTTAGAAAGATCTTAAGAAAGATAGGTATTAATTCTTCTTTAAATGTCTGGTAGAATTCACCACTGAAGCCACCTGGTACTAGGCTTTTATTGTTGGGGTGTTTTGATTACTGATTTAAATTTCCTTTAATCTCTAGTTATAGGTCTGTTCATATATTCTATTTATTCATGTTTCAATTTTGGTAGGTTTTGTGTTCTAGGAATTTATCCGTTTCTTCTAGGTTACCAAATTGTTGATATATAGTTGTTCATAGTGGTCACTTAAAATCCTTTTTATTTCTGTGGCATCAATTGTAACATCTCTTCTTTTACTTCTTGTTTTATTTGAGTCTTCTCTCTTTTCACTTAATCTAGTTAAAGATTTGTTATTTTGTTGATTTTTTTCCAAAAAAGCAACTCTTGGCTTTGTTGATTTCTTTCTATTTTCTATTTTATTTATTTCTGCTTAAATCAAAATTATTTTTTTCTTTCTGCTAACTTCGGGCTTAGTTTGTCTTTTTTTTTTTTTTAATAGGTCCTTGAGGTGTAAAGTTGTTTATTTGATATCCTTTTTCTGTTTAATGTAGGCATTTATTGCTATAAACTTCTCTCTTAGTACTGTTTTCCTGCATCTCATAAATTTTGGATGTTGTGTTTTTGTTTTCATCAGATATTTTCTAACTTTGTCTCTGATTTCTTCTTTGACCTAATGGTTGTTCAAAAGTGTGCTATTTAATTTTTACATATTTGTGAATTTTTCAATTTTCCTCCTGTTGTTAATTTTTAGTTTTATTCCACTGTGGTTGAAAAATACACTGGTGTTGATTTCAGTCTTCTTAAATAAGACATGTTTTGTGATTTAACATATGGTCTGTCCTGGAGAATGTTTCATGTGCAGTTGAAGGGAATATGTATTCTGCTGCTGTTTGGTGAAATATTCTGTGTGTGTGTCTGCTAGGTTCATTTGGTCTATGTTCAAGTCTTCTATTTCTTTATTGATCTTCTGTTTGAACGTTCTAATCATTATCAAAATCCTTTAGTATTATTGTGTTTCTGTCTATTTCTCCCTTTAGTTCTGTAAATGTCTGCCTTATATTTTTGTTACCATGGTGTTGGCTGCATATAGAATCATAATTATTATATCTTCCTGGTGAATTGACCCTTTTATCATAATAGGATATCTTTCTTTGTCTGTTGTTATTGTTTTGTACTGTGTGATATAAGTATAGACATCTCTGATGTCTTTTGGCTACCATTTGCATGGAATATCTTTTTTCATTTTTTCACTTACAGCCTATGTGTGTCCTTAAATTTAAAGTGATTCCTTTTCATTTCTTTTCTCCTTTCTTTCTTTCTCTTTTCTTTTCCTTTCCCTTTTCCCCTTCCCCCTTCCCTTCCCTTCCTTTCCCTTCCCTCCCCTTCTGCTTCCCCTTTCCCTTTCCCTTTCCCTTTCCCTTTTCCTTTCCTTTGTCTCATTCTGTTGCCCAGGCTGGAGTGCAGTGGCATGATCATAGCTCACTGCAGCTTCAACCTCCCAGACTCAGTCAATCCTCCCACCTCAGCCTCCTGAGTAGCTGGGACTACAGGCACATGCCAACATGCCTGGCTAACTTTGTTGTTTTTGTTTGTTTACTTTTGTTTTTGTTTTTGTAGAGATGGAGTTTTGCCATGTTGCCCAGGCTAGAATCTTTTATAGATAGTACATAGTTGGATTTATAGCTCTAAACCATTCAGCCTCTCTATGTACTTTGATTAAGGAATATAATCACTTACATTTAAGGTAATTACTGATAGGAAAAATTATTATTGTCATTTTGGTAATTATTTTCTATCTTTCCTGTAGCTTTTTGTCCCTTTTTTTTGTTTACTGTCTTCCTTTGTGTTTTATTGCTTTTTTTATGGTGATGTCCTTTATCATTTTATTTATCTTCCACAAATATTTTCTTTGAGGTTATCATAGGGGTTATATGAAACATGTAATTATAACAACTATATTTTAAGTTGGTGTGAAATTAAATTACATATAAATATTCTATATTTTTACTACCTCTCCTTTGTTACTGATGCCACAAATTGCATCTTTTTATATTTTATATCTGTTAACATATTTTTAAGTTACAGTTTTTAAAAATGCTTTTGTCTTTTAACTTTTACAACAGAATTAAAAGTCATTTATGTACCACTATTACAGTATTACAGTATTCTGTCTATATATTTACTTTTATCAGAAAAATTTATACTATCTTTTCTTTTTTTTTTTTTTTTTTTTTTTTTTTTTGAGACGGAGTCTCACGCTGTTGCCCAGGCTGGAGTGCAGTGGCGCAATCTCGGCTCACTGCAAGCTCCGCCTCCCGGGTTCCCGCCATTCTCCTGCCTCAGCCTCCTGAGTAGCTGGGACTACAGGCGCCCGCCACCGCGCCCGGCTAATTTTTTGTATTTTTAGTAGAGACGGGGTTTCACTGTGGTCTCGATCTCCTGACCTTGTGATCCGCCCGCCTCGGCCTCCCAAAGTGCTGGGATTACAGGCTTGAGCCACCGCGCCCGGCCAGAAAAATTTATACTATCTTATGCTTTTATGTTGCTGTTTAGTATACTTTTGTTTGATCTTGAAGGACTCCTTGAGAATTTCTTATAAGGCAGGTCCTTGGTGATGAACTTCCTCAGCTTATATTTATCTAGAAAAGTCTTTATTTCTCCTTCATTTTTGAAGAACAGTTTTGCCAATCATAGCATTCTTGGTTGGCAGGTTTTTTTTTCTTTTTTTCCTTTCAGCACTTTGAATATGTCATCCCACTCCTGGCCTGCAATGGTGCTATTGAGAAATCTGCTGATAGTCTTATCAAGGTTCCCTTGTACATAAAAAGTCTCTTTTTTTTTCTTGCTGCTTTCAAAATGTGATCTTCACCTTTAACTTTTGACAGTTGGATTATAATATGTCTCAATGTGGATTTCTTTGGGTTTAACTTAGCATATATTAGGCTTCTTGAATTCGAGTGTCCATATCCTTTTCCAGATTTGGGAAGTTGTTGGCCTCATTTCTTTCTTCTTTTTTTTTTTTTTTTGAGACAGAGTCTCGCTCTGTTGCCCAGGCTGGAGTGCAGTGGTGCCATCTCGGCTCACTGCAAGCTCCACCTCCCAGGTTCACACCATTCTCCTGCCTCAGCCTCCTGAGTAGCTGGGACTACAGTTGCCTGCCACCGCGCCTGGCTAATTTTTTGTAATTTTAGTAGAGATGGGGTTTCACCGTGGTCTCGATCTCCTGACCTTGTGATCCGCCCGCCTCGGCCTCCCAAAGTGCTGGGATTACAGGCGTGAGCCATCGCGCCCGGCCAGCCTCATTTCTTTAAATAAGCTTTTTGTCCCCCTTTCACCCTCTTCTTTTTTTTTTTTCCCTGGAACTCCCAAAATGCATATATTGGTGTGCTTGATGGTGTTGCATAAATCTCTTAGGCTTTCTTCACTCTTTCTCATTCCTTTTTCTTTTTGTTTCTTTTTGTTTCTCTAACTGGATAATTTCAAATGCCTAATTATTGAGTTTGCTGATTCTTTTCCCTCTGCTTGTTAAAGTCTGCTATTAATCATCTTTAGTAAATTTTTTCAGTTATGGTATTCTTCAGCTAAAATATATCATACTTATTACTTATATAGCTGACTATGTAATGCTAACGATTGTTCTTCAGAAAATACTCTTTATAAGTATGATTAATATATAATTAATTATAGAAGAGATAATATGTCCAGTTGAAGAACTTTCATGACTAGATGGGACCCAGGTTAAGTTTTTTCCAGAGAGATAGACTAATGATATTTGAACTGTAGAAATATAAACTGCTTGAACTGGAAAGAAAATCAAGAACAGAAAATAATTTTTACCCCTGAAATGCTAAGAATGCAAGAAAAGAATTTCAGTGTTCATTTTTGAATTCAACAAATTAAGAGCATTATCCAAAGTTGTATGACTAGTTGATAGGAAATCCTGGATGAGAATCACAAATCCCGTTCCATTGTTTTTCTTTTCCATAGGTGTTAGATTGTCTCATATTGCTATTGTCTCAAATTTTTGCTAAAGACAATACATTAACAAATATTTATCTTATATTTTTGTTTTACATTTATTCCCCATTTTTAGAGAAAAAAAGCATATTAAGATCTCACTCTTAAATGTGTAAAATACTTCTACATTTTCTCAGAAAATGTATTCATGTACATTTATATACTATACATTTGTATACGTGTGTAGATTTTATAATTCCAATTATAGAATACTATATTGTTTAGTATTTCTCCCTTGATTTTTCTTTTCTTGTTTGAGTTGTCCATGATTAATCAACTTTTATTGCTTTTGCTTTATAGAATCTGTCTGTCCAACACGAATTCCAGTGGCAGCTCGTGATGAAAGGGGATTTGATATTCTTTTAGGTTTAGATGTAAATAAAAAGGTTAAGAAAAGAATACAGCTTTCACCAAAAAAGATAAAAGGATATGAAGTAACATCAAAAGTTGATTTATCAGAACTCACAAGGTATATATTGTATGTTGACACAACTTTTTGGGGGGCATATGTCTATGGACATGTCAAGAATTCTTTAAGCTTACACTTGCTCTTCTTTTTGTAGCAATGTTTTCCCAGAAGGTCTTCCTCCATCATATGTATTTGTGTCTACCCAAAGATTTAAGGTCAAGAAAATATGGGATTTATGGAGAATATTAACTATTGATGGAAGGCCGCAAATAGCAGTTACCTTAAATGGTGTGGACAAAATCTTACTATTTACAACAACCAGCATAATTAATGGCTCACAAGTGGTTACCTTTGCTAGCCCTCAAGTTAAGGTAAAGATGCCTGGGATAATACCATGATTATGATATTAATGGGGAAGCACCATTGGGTTTATGTGTGTTGGGAAAAAGAGGGCTGTAATTTTAACATGACTGGAAATATTTTTACCTTAAATTTTAATGTTTCTGTATTGAGGAAAACTAACAAACAAAGGAAAATTGTTTCTTGATCAATATGGGGACAAATGCTGAGGGGAACTGACATATTCTGAGTGCCTGCTACTAGGTACCAGGCACATTTAATTATAATAGCCATCCAATAAAGAAACCATTGCTCCCATTTTGCAGACAAACTAATATTCAAGTATGTTAAGTTCTCCCTCAAAGTAGAACAGCTAATAAGTGATGACATCAGGAATTAAATTTTGGGTCTAGATGACTTCAAAGTCCATATTGGTCTGTTTTACACTGCCATGTTCTACAGGATATTTACATAAAGATATATCTATTAGGATATTAAATACTGGGTAGATAATAGACATGAAATTTACCTTAATTTAGGAGGACATTTTATTTCCCCAAATGGAATACATATTTAATAGAATATATAAACTTTAAAAAGTTTATTTTCAAAATCATGTTTTCAGAATCCAGATACAATAATAAAAGTAATTAAGTTTTGCTCATTATTATAATTATGATAGTCTAAAGGCATATTACACAGTTTAGGAAATATATATGGTAACATAAAGTATGCAATTTCTTCATTTAGTAAGTATATTACATTAAAAATATTTGTTGTCTGCTATCTTCATTAAAGCCAATGTGCCAGATTCTGTAAGAAATGACAAATAAATAAGGCATGTTTTTTACCTTCAAGGAGCTTATTTATAATAGGATATTCAAGGCAACTGGTATCAAATAGAAGTACAAAATGTTAGTGGAGTGTGGATGAGAAAATGTGTTCTAACATAAAGTAAGAGGAAATCTGCACAAATGAAATAATTTTTGAACTGGACCATTCAGGATGTATAGCATTTTGATGGAGATGGATATAAGAGCACATTAAATAAATGATTCAGTATTGAGTCATCATGTGTCTAATAAAATGCAGGGTTTTTATTTAGAGAATGCAAAGTGACTCTCTGGTGTTTAGAGTATAAGATGCATGGAAGAAAAGGCTATCTAGGTGCAAGCCCAATTTATGAGGGGCCTGGAAAGCCATATAATGTGGTTTGGACTTTATTCAGTGAATGTTTCATCAAAAGGTCTTGACCATAAATGTGTCAGGGTCAAGGCAATCTTCTCTACTTCTTTTTCTTCATTTGTCCATAAATAATACTTTCAACTTTATCCTAAAATTAGGCCAGATCCTTGGGATACAGAAATTAATAAGATGGAACATCTCCCCTAACAGAACTGTAGGGAGAGAGATTAATTCTAGTGGTGATCTGAAGGATGGCTTGGAAATGAAAGGGTCAGAGATCGAGATAGATTTGAAAGTTATTGAAGTAAAACAAGAGTTCCATAAGCCTAAATTATGGTGGTGACAATGAAAATGAAGAAATGAATTTGAGTCATGTTGAAGAAATATATTGGGTAGAACTCTGCATCTGGTTAGTTACTGCAACTCAAAGAAAGAAACTTATGTTTAGAGGATGCTATTATGTAGGGAAATAGGGTCAGGAATAAAATTTCTGGGGAGTAGTTCAAGTTTATTTTGTTACATACCTTGTTGGGCTAATTGTGAAACATCCTGAAAAATTATTCCACCTAGTATTAGAATTACAGGACCCATGCGTAGGAGAGGTACAGGCTGTTAGTGTAGACATGGGAGTTATTACATAGCAGTGATAATTGGCCTGGAGGAATGACTGAGTCAAAAAGAGAGAGTGAAAAATGTCCAGAACAGACCTATGAGGAATGCCCTCATTAAAGGGTAGGTTGAGGGAGAAGAACACTTAGAGACAGAGAGAGAGAATCAGCAACTAGAGAGGAAGAAATGAAAATGATCAAGATGGTTTGAATCCCAGAAGTTGAGTGAGAATATAAAAGAAGATTGATTAGTTATGGGGCCCAAAGTTGCAATGAAATAAACAAGATGAGGCAGGAGAGAAGCCATTTGGATTCAGAGATTATTAAACTATTTATGATTTTGAGGAAGTTGCTTTAGTAAGTTATTTGACACAGTTTCTTTGAAATATGTAATAGGAACTCAGATAAGGATTAATGAAAGAATTGGTGGATAGCATATGAGGTCCAGCTTGGGTTAGGATGAATTAATGTATAATACAGTCAGTCTTTGTGGGATGAAGTTTCTCAGCAATGGTTAGGAGCAAGGCAGTAAGAACAAAGAAAGTAAAATATTGTTAGGGGCTTTATTGATGAATCTTCCACACTTTCTTTTTGTAGACGTTGTTTGATGAAGGCTGGCACCAAATTCGTCTCTTAGTAACAGAGCAAGATGTAACTCTGTATATTGATGACCAGCAAATTGAAAACAAGCCCTTACATCCAGCTTTAGGGATCCTGATCAATGGGCAAACTCAAATTGGAAAATATTCTGGAAAAGAAGAAACTGTTCAGGTAGATAAATAATGATTCACTCTTTGAATTATATAGAATGAAACTTTTGCTCTCTTTTGTAATAGTTTTCACCACATTTAATCATATTTAACTTAATTATGAATTCCCTTAAGTTGTTCACCAAAATGTGGTCAGTTCGTTAGTGAAATTTTGTGTATGTATATGTATTAAAATGCAGAATTGGACTTAATTCTGCATTTTAATACAGAATTAAAATTATTCTATTTTATAAGAATATTTAGAAAAATGTTCCCCTGGGTTCAGGATAGAATTCTACATTTCTAGGAAACGTTAATTTCATGTTTCCCAAGAGAAACATAGTTTAAGTAATGAATTTGGAAAAGAGAATATAGTTTCATCTGTAAGTGGGGCTGTAAAAATGTCTTTGTAGCTGCAAGGATAAAATTAGATTAATTCATGTCAGGGTTCTTCACAAACAAAACTGTTCCTTAAAAATAAAGCAATTGTGGTATGTTCAAATTATACGTACAAGTTTTGTTTTGACTTTTTGATACCTTCTTAAACTGGAGTATCTATTTTTGGATGGAGAAATGTGTCTGTAAACGCCATTTCTAGAAAAATCCTTTATTTGAAAAGGTATGTCCCTCCTGCACTGTTTCTATTAAAGGAAGATTCTGTCATTTTCATACGTGTGTTTACACATGTGGTCTCTATGAATTAATCCTACATGTCAAATTGTAGTAAATAGTTAAACATTAACAGGTGCTGGGCCTACTAATCACACAACGCTCCATGCTGGCAACTAAATAGCGAAGACCAAAGATGGTTTCTTGAGTCCACCCTATACCATCAGGAATGTTGTAGAGATTAGGATAAACACAGAAAACTGGGAAAACTTTTAAGTGTCCTACAAAATGCTCTTTAGATTAGCTTTTAATACAGGAGTACTAAAAAAGCCTCACTGAATTCCGGGAGAAAATTGGAGATTTGCTCTCGGTGCTAGGGAATTTTTCTTCAGTGGTTATGTCGCATCACATCTTCATAGTGTATGTTAAGTATTAAAATTTTGTATTTTTATTGTTTTAGTTAAATGCTGTGATGTAAACCTTACACAATTACTAACCATAGTGGATGTTTCTATGTATCTGAGTTGCTCTTATAAAACAAGTTGCTTGTGCCTCAACTTTAATTCTACTGGGTTTATGTTTTTAGTTTGATGTCCAAAAGTTGCGAATCTACTGTGATCCAGAACAGAACAACCGGGAGACAGCATGTGAGATTCCTGGATTTGTAAGTAGGAGGGATTGTTTTTTTCCAAGATGTTGCTTTAGTACTTTCAAAGCAATAAATAAAAAACAGATAATATCTGAGTATTAATTTAATATGTAGAATTAATTTTATTTTTTAATGCTAGTGGAAGTGAAGTTGCATGAAGAAAACGTATTTTGAGGTTATAGTTGAAATGAAGTTGTTATATGTCATTGTGCAAGTGTGAATGAAAGACCACAAGAAAATGTTTTCTTGTTTTGTTTTGTTTTGTTTTGAGTTGGAGTCTCAGTCTTGTCACCCCGGCTGGAGTGCAGTGGCGCGATTTCGGCTCACTGCAACCTCCGCCTCCTGGGTTCAAGCAATTCTCCTGCCTCAGCCTCCCGAGTAGCTGGGATTACAGATGCCCACCACCACACTCAGCTAAATTTTGTATTTTTAGTAGAGACGGGGTTTCACCATGTTGTTCAGGCTGGTCTCGAACTCCTGACCGCGGGTGATTCGCTGGCCTCAGCCCTCTAAAGTACTGGGATTACAAGCATGAGCCACTGTGCCCAGCCAGTAATGTTTTTCCCATCATCTATGACTATGACTATTCCAGTGCTCAGGTAAAGCAAGATGAGACCTGCTCCAGAAAAATGTAAGATGCTTTGTCTGAATGCCAGTGTGTGAAATGCATTATTATACTTAATGTAATCATGTATAATATAATATGACAATATAATAATGTCTATTAAACATGTGGACAGAACACCCCAAACAGCACAGTTCTGAAGAGCAAGAAATAATTATTTTTCCTTAGTGAAATAATGAATAGATACTTTTCTTGTTGATACCTAAGTAAAAATTTATTATAGTTCTAGAATGTAAGCAGTGTTTCTAGTTATTTAGCTATTTTCATTAATGTGTTAGGAGGAAAAAGATTATAAGCTACAATGTTATAGCATCTCATGGTGTGTGTGTGTGTGTGTGTGCGCGCGTGCGTGTGTGTGTGTGTGCATGTGTGTGTAATCAATCCCCTTTCCCCTGGGCAAAAATTGGTGTATTACTGCTAGTGGAAATATGGTAGAATGTTGTACAACTTTTTGACAATGTGAATTCCCAGGGATATTTGGGTCAACCATAGTTTTTAAAATGTGTGTAGTTATGTTGTCATCATCTTCTTTTTTCCTATCAAATGGAATAATGTATGGATCCACATATTCTAAAACCTTGAAGCACAGAACAGCACATTGAAAAATTCTGTAATCAAACAGAATTTTCTAGAAAGGATTTATTCTGGGTTTTCTAGATAAATAACTGTTTAAGCACTATAGTTTTAGATATTTATAACTTGAAATATAAACCTCTTTTAAAAGTGTTAATAAGTCATGGCATTTGAGAATTCACTGTGGATACTTCATTTATTGATGTCTCTGCATTGACATATGATAATTACCATTATCCTCCCATATGATGAAGCACAGCTTTAGATAGCTGATTTTGAATGCTCACTTCCACTTTATGTTTTAATGTCTCCTTCCCTACTCTCAGGTGTGACTTTCTGTGGCCTGTTTGCCTTTTGTACCTTCAATCCAACCTTCTCATTTTTGAACTAATTTTTATTGTTTGGAAAGATGATTGTCCTTTTAAAATTGTGTGTTATTTAATAAAACACAGACTATTTTAGGAGAAGCTCTCCTAAAGTGCAAGATTTTAATGCATGCAGTTTGTGACTTGCTAAGATGTGTTTCGACATTTTTTTTTTCTGGTTCTTAAATGATTTCCTGAAATTTCAAGACAACATATAAATCTCATCTGGAAATATTTTTTATCTTGCACGGCTATTATATCAAGCAGCTCTGGTGTTTTAATTTTCTTCTTCTACTCACCTTAAAAAAATATATCCTTTCTGTATTCTCCTATATGAATGGAGTAGTAGCATGTATAGATAAGTGACTTTTTAGGATAAATACAGGGAAATATTTTGGTTCTTGTTGGTTTTCATACTTCATATATCTCTAATGTGGATGGTGAAATATCTGTAAATTAGGCTGATAATTTATAAATTTTATTGAAAACATTTTAATACACATTTGTTGTTTTTCTTTCAGAATGGAGAGGTAGGCTTGGATACTATTGTTCCCCTTAAGGTAATATTTGTATTGTGGGACCGTTTAGCTCTTTTCCAACAACTGTAAGTATGAATATTAGACAAATAGAACCCATTTTTATGTAACTTCAATGTATTTAATATTTATAGATTTTGTGATTTGGAATTTCCTATTGGATTGGGCTAAATGAAATTTGAAAGTAAATGTAGGATATTTTTACCATTTTACACAAATATCGAAATGCATAAACATATGTGTGCATGCACCTATATGTCTTTCCATGCTTGTTGTCTGTTTCCATTTTTGTCCTTGTAGTGCCTTAATGGTCCCAGTGATGTAGGTTCAACTCCAGCTCCCTGTATTTGTCCTCCGGGAAAACCAGGACTTCAAGGCCCCAAAGTGAGTAACGCCTAACTTGCTGTTTTTGTTAAGACACACAAACAAGAGCTGGGTAAACCATACAATTCCTAATCACCATTGATCCTGCTGAGAAATTTCTATCTGATGTCTTATATAGTTTAAAACCTCAGTTTTAGTCATTTTTTTATCTAGAAAAACAAGTGTATTCTAATCTAGTCTAGATTAGACTTTTGAACCTAAAACTGATATCTGTCATCCACATTAAACTGAGACAGTATTATTTGTTTGGTTGTTTTCTTTCTCCAAATACTGCTGCTAGATCCCAAGAACAATACTTCCTTAGAATCTGGTAAAAAATGAAGAAAGAGCATTTGTTAAGACATGGTCTGAATTCTTAAATGTCTGAATTCATAATTTGTCAAAATAATTTTTGGATGGAAAAAATGAAGTAAGAAATTTAAAATTGATTTTATTATTGTAAGTTTGATTTGAAGTTAGAGCCACGTACATTTATTTCACTTAATCATGTACTTTTGGGGAGTATATTCTTTTAGTCATTTCCATATTTCCATATATGCACTTGTTCCAGTTACATTTACATATTGATTTGTATACAAATGTACATATACATTTTTATATGATTGGAGCCATTGTGTGCATACTACTTTATAACTGGTTGTTTTATACATAATATGTTCTGAATATTTTTCTATGCAATTTAATATTAATGACTAATTTTTTTTTTTTTTGAGATGGAATCTTGCTCTGTTGCCAGGCTGGAGTGCAGTGGCACAATCTTGGTTCACTACAAGCTCCGCCTGGTGGGTTCAAGCTATTTCCCTGCCTCGGCCTCCCGAGTAGCTGGGATTACAGGCATGCACCACCGCGCCCGGCTAGTTTTTTGTATTTTAGTGGAGATGGGGTTTCACCATGTTGGCAAGGATGGTCTCGATCTCCTGACCTTGTGATCCGCCCACCTCTGCCTCCCAAAGTTCTAGGATTACAGGTGTGAGCCACTGCGCCCGGCCTAATGGCTAAATTTTTAAGTAAGTTGTGTTACTTGTGGCATCACTTAGACACAGCCTAAGTAAGACACTCAGAAGTGTAGTGGTTTGTCCATGATAGGTAAATCTTGTTTACTTAACATTATATTAAAATATCACCTAAATAAAATAATGTGTAACTTGAAAGCAGGTATGTTTCCCTAAGCAAAAAGATAATGTTTACGTGTATTGATCACCTCTTACTTGAAGTAACCATAATCATTTTTGTTAAATATGAATTATAATGTTCATTTAGACTGAATTTTCTGATTAGTGTTTCAATTTTAGTATATATGCTGCCAAAGTCAGTTTGTAATTAGTGTTTCAATCGTCAAAACTGAAAAAGTTTTATTTTTTGGACTGCTGGTCCAAGATAATTTAATTCTTTCTTTTATGTATATTTCTCTATTCATTTCAGGCCTAACCATTAAAATAAAGAAAGATATGGAATTTAAGAAGTATACATTTGATCTGTCATTCAAAGTAAATCTCTGTCTGACTTTAAATTTGAATGCAATACATGATAATCAATGTATTATTGTAAATTATTTTTAGATAGCATTTAGAAAAGTTAATCCAAATCATCTTTAAAGTAACCACCTATTATTTAAGATATCTTGACATAAAGGAGAAATACCTATAAAATACTCCTGGGAGACTATAACCTGGAAGACACCTTGGTGTGTCCTACCAGTAGATTCTTTTAAAAATATATATTCATATAATTTATTCACCTTGGAATATTATACATAAAAATAATTTGACCTGCATTAGATATAATGTAGAAATCAGAGACCCATGCTATCTGACCTATCAAAGCCTACAGTGCTTTTCTGACTCTCAGTGAGATTCAAGCCACCTCCACCATATCCAGGGTCTCCAAGAGGCTGTTCGCTTTTGGGAGGCACCTGAAGCCTCTGATGTTTTCTGATTGTCATTTGTGGTCCAATAGATGTCTTGTAGTGTCACCTATTTTTACTCATGTACTTTCTACACTAAATTTTTAGCACACCCATTGTCTTATCTGATGAAGCCTCTAATGTTTAATATTTTCAAGTTTCATGTGTTTCTCATTTTCATTTTCGTTTCTTAGTCATAATCTAGCCCTATTGCCACCTACTACTCTAAGTAAAATTGCAGTTTTCCACCAATCTTCAAGTTGGCGTGCCTTTTTGATCTGCTTTCCATTTTCTTCAGAAAATCTGGCAGGAGGACAGGAACACACACACACTCTTCCATCCATTTAGGGCTCTTTATCCTGGAAGTGGTTCCTTACCCAGAACACGGACCTGTATGTAAAAAACAGAATCCCTAGCAACTCTCTTAAGTTGCACTTCTTTCCTGGCTTTGAAAGTTGATAGAGTTTTAATTAGTTCAACAGAACCTGAATTAAAACAGATGAGACAAGTTTACTTTAGGTTCCACTGAGGCTTATTGGCCATTTTTGTTATATGCTTTCTGGAAAGTTTTGCAGAAGTCCATCAAATAGAGTGACCTGTAAAGAACAGATCTAGCTTTTCTGTTAGCCAGAAATAGACTTTTAGGAGATAAGTGTGGGGTCGAGACTGAAACAGAGCAGAAATTTTTTTATCGATAAATGGGGAAGTGCTGATTCTAAGATAGTTTTTTTTTTTTTTTAAAGTTCTTTAGATTTCTGGAAAATGTGACAACACTGTGGCAAAACCAGGTCAAAATGACCAGGTACACCACACTTAGACTTATCATGTCATTGACTTTTTATCAGGCATCAAAAAATTATCTGTCACTAGACTGTGAGCCCCTGGAAGAATAGCTTATTTTTTATCCCTAATGACAAACATAGGGAATGATTAATGAATTCGTTGGAATCATTTGTATATGCAAGCCCTTCTTTTGTTCACAATAAAGGTTAATAAAAAGAAAATTCTCCTTTGACACTCTAGTCTGGCACAGTGCTTAACAGGAATAATTTTTGTTAAAGGAATTGTGAAATTGTCAAAACAATAAGATCCACCCCTCCCCCCATTTAACCTATGTGGAATGCGCTTCTGTTCTGCAAGAAAAATCCAGCTCAATCCCAGCTTGCAAATAACTTCCTTTCAAATGACCCATGTATGCAAATGACAGCTTCTTCCCCTACTTCAGTAGTCAGAGGAACATTTGTGGGAACAAACTCCTGCATTTGCTCTAGTCTTAAATATCAGAAGTGGAAAGAAGACATTTTTGTTTTTTTTAGGTTAGGACAATTTTTTAATAACTTCTTTGCTCCAAGATACCACTTTTACTATAGCCAATCTCTGTTGATACCCTTTGTTACACCCTAATAATTTTGCCAATTAGAGATTCATTGGGACTATCAAGGTACCCTCTGTCTAAATCACAAAAGCCTTTGGAAAATTTCAAGGGCCAAGGGTATTTACATTTTTATGTTAAAAGTTTTCAGACTGAGTAGAGTCCTTCTAGATTCAGGGCGTGGTACTTGGGTTCTGAGGGAGGAAAGAGGTTGGCTTTGGAGAATGTAATAAGTCTTAGGTCAGATGTTCTTGTGGAGACCAGAGGGGTAGCATGAAGGCATAAGGTTTTTGAAATGAAGGCTTATAAACATCATATTTGGGCCTATATGAAGAATTCCAAAGTTTTGCCTTGGATGAACAACTTAAAATATTAGCTTATTTTTATAAGCACAACTGTTTCATACTTTATATTTACATTACTTAAGAGACCATATTCAGAGATGTTTTAGTTTAGTCCATGACATTTCCACTCCTGTCAACAACTTAAAAATCCAGTGGCACAAATTCAAATAAACATAAATAGATACTGCTTTTCAGCTGAGTACATATTTTTGAAAACTCAAAATGTACAAATGTTTCAACTAAATTAGAATAAGGTGGATTGGGAACTTAGTCACAGTTTTATAATAATAAGTCATGTGTCTAATTTAATGTATTGGGGAATTTTTTCCATATTAAATTTTCTAGCATTCCTCAGTCTGGTTCTGATCAGTGTATTATTGTAGACAGGAATGGTAGTGTTTAAGAGCTTGGACCCTGGAGCTGAACTGATTGGGTTTGAATCCCATCTCTATCACTGCTGTGTGACCTTGGGCAAGTTCCCTAACTTTCCCGGCCCTCAGTTTTCCTACATAGAAAATGGGAATAATAAAAGTATCTGCTTCATAGGATTATTATGAGAATTTGGTAACTCAGTATATGCAAATCTGTTGGACCAGAGCTTAGTGCATAACAGTCAATAAAAGTTGAGTGTCAGCTTTTATTAAGAGTAATAAAATTAGCCTTCTCTCCAGTCAGCTATATTAATTAGGATTTTACTTTATCCTTCCAGTTTTTTAGGAACAATACCAAACCTACCTGAGTTTTTGCAAATAACTTAGTGACAGCAATAGTCAAAATAACCAGTAAAATCTAACAGCAATAGCAGAACCTACAAGAAATTATTTTCTTCTTGGGGCTGTTGACCAGTGTTATGGTCTTTATGAAGTCACATTGGATTTATCTTGTGGGTAATTTTTTCATTCGGGAACTTAATTTTGATTAACTGGAAACATTATTATTAAATATATTTTTCATAATTTTATGCAGCATAAAAAGCACAAGTCCTTTTTCTGTGCCAAATTTTTATTTCAGCCTGATGATGATAGAGATTAAACCCTCTCAAATCCTTTTGATATCTTAGGTTTTGCTGATAATTAATATTCTACAAATGAGTGGGTCAATGACAGATTGTATTTGAAGCACATCAGACAAAAAGTAGTTATTGAATCTCTACTTGATACCCAGCATTGTAGCAAAAAAAAAAAAAAAAGAAAAAAAAAAGTAAGGCCAGGCATGGTGGCTTACACCTGTAATCCCAACACTTTGGGAGGCGGAAGTGGGCGGATCATGAGGGTATGAGTTTGAGACCAGCCTGGCCAACATGGTGAAACCCCGTCTCTACTAAAATTACAAAAATTAGCTGAGCATGGTGGTGCATGCCTGTAATCCCAGCTAATTGGGAGGGTGAGGCAGGAGAATCACTTGAACCTGGGGGGTGGAGTTGCAGTGAGCCAATATCATGCTATTGCACTCCAACCTGGGTGACAGAGCGAGACTCCGTCTCAAAAAAAAAAAAAAAAAAAAAAAAAGTAATTCAGACTTCGCTACAGTCTCAATCCAAATGATAAATGAAGACTAACTAAAAGATAACTTTGAGAAAACACTAGTTATGAATAAGTGATTTATGAGCTGTCATAGATTTTCAGTAGAAAAAGACACCAGGAAAAAATGGAGTAACAAGAAAGGTACAGTGAGGAGAATTTTCTTGTGTTAGCTCTAGAGTGGAAAAAGAGAAAAAAATTTATTCCAAGGAGAAGAAAAAGTTGGAATTTCTTGAAAGGTGGCCAGTCCAGTCAGCACATGGATAAGGAGGGATGGCAGGGAGGCTGGAGATGAATGTGCACCTTCTCAAAAATAAGAGAGAAATTCTAACTCCCTAGAGACAAAGTTGTTTCCTAATGCCCAGCCAGCATTGCAAGTCCTTGGATTAGAAATACAAATTATATTTATTCAGCGAGACATTACATGGTTCAGCATTATTTCCCCCCCTTGAATTTACAACTCTTCTTTCTGTCTTTTAAAAATGACATTTGCCTTCTTCTCAGCCTTTCCTCAAGCTAAGCCTCTTGGGGGGCAGCTGCTAAGTGAACAGCTCATCCCTGCTTTATTGGTTCCTTATTAGAGTTCACTTAGTTCTTTCCATTTTTTTTTTCTCCTGTTGTTTCAGGAACAAATCTCCCTAGCCAGGAGTCTGAAGTAGTATTTCCATGAAATTTGGCTCTATAATAATACCTTAATCACAGCGTAGGTGATTGATTTCTATGTGAATGATTTCTTGATAAAAAATAGTAAAGAGGTCAGGCTCAGTAGTTCATACCTGTAATACCACCACTTTGGGAGGCTGAGGCAGGAGGATCACTTGAGCCCAGGCGTTCAAGACCAGTCTGGGCAACATAGTGAGACCTCACCCCTACAAAAAATATGAAAATTAGCTGGGCATGATGGCTTGTACCTGTAACCTCAGCTACTTGAGAGGCTGAGGGTGGAAGGATCACTTGAGCCTGGGAGGTTGAAGCTACAGTGAGCTGTGATCACACCACGGCACTCCAGTCTGGGTGACAAAGCAAGACCCCATCTCAAAAAACAAAACAAAACAAAAAAACCCCAAAAGTGAAGAATTAATAGAAATCATGTGCCTCTCTAGAGGGGACACCCTGATACTTATGGCAGCGACTTCCTATTTTTCAGCAGGATGCTCCATTTAGATTTCACGAATTCATAGATCGATACCTATGATATTTTTTGGTGTTTCTTAGAATTAAATTATAAAACATCCTTACCTCACAAAAAGTGTTGCTTTCATGTTGTTTTTACATGGATGGTGGCCACCTGAATGGTCAGTACTGGCCATTGGACAACATGGAAGAGTTCCGTAGAGTGTGACTGAGCTCATTGCCATGTGATATTAAACAGTGTTCTTTAAAGATCTTAGGTTTTTGAGGATAAAGGTTTTTTTTCTTCATGCAAATATTACATGTATTCAAGGATTATGGGACTTGGAATAGAGTTGTTTGGCCTGGGCCTTGCTCTCATAGTAATACTATATTAATTTGAGATTGCAAGTATAGACAAAGTAACACAGCAACACACTTACAGGATTGAAAGAAATGATAGTTACGCAGCTTTAAAATTGAATTCTACATGAGAGATCACATGGTCTACAGACTATTTTTAAAATAAATATGAGTTAAGTTGTATTGTAGGACATCAATATCCGTATATATAGAACCTATAGGATATAATGAAGTCTATATGCTGGGCGCGGTAGCTCACCTAGCACTTTGGGAAGCTGAGGCAGACAGATCACTTGAGGTCAGGAGTTTGAGACCAGACTGGCCAACATGGTGAAACCCCATCTCTACCAAAAATATAAAAATTAGCCAAATGTGGTGGCACATGCCTGTAGTCCTAGCGACTTGAGAGGCTGAGACAGGAGAATCTCTTTAACCTGAGAGGTGGAGATTGCAGTGAGCTGAGATCGCAACACTGAACTGCAGCCTGGGTGACAGAGCAAGACTCCATCTCAAAAAAAAAAAAAAAAAAAAAAAAAGGTCTTATGAGTCAAATATTGCTATCATGGAGACCATATTTGCTATGATACTTTACAGTTTGTTCAGAATTCTAAAAATATATCCTACCATAAATATGCACATTTTGCATCAGTGAAAAATACTAAGCATTTAAAATATGGCTTTTTGGGCTTTTTTTTTTTTTTTTTTTTTTTTACTTTTGTTTTTAACATACAAAAAGCCTCAAATAATGGAATTGGTTTTGAACTTTTATTGATCCTGACTGCACCAATGTGCCTGTTTGTTTTGTACTCAAAAGTTTGTTTGCTTCCTGCTTAGGGTGACCCTGGACTGCCTGGGAACCCTGGCTACCCTGGACAACCTGGTCAAGATGGTAAGCCTGTGAGTACTGAAAGCTTAGTCATCTCCGGTATATCTGGGATTGTAGTGTCAAAGTAAAAGTTTTGCTGAGCAAAGTTAAACAGACAAGGAAAGCTTTATTCACGACTGCTGCCATAGGAAGGAGAGACTGAACTCAACTTCGTTGGAACAAAAGGAGCTGGGGTGTGTAAGCATTAGGACAAGTTAATGGACAAGTAGTAGAGGACTTTAGATGGGAGATTGATCAATAGACTTAAGCACATTGAGTTATTCCACAGTTTGCAAATGTTTTCCTCTGTGATTAGGCCATCTCCCTTTGCTAATTGGTGGTCATCAAAGTTACATACATACCCTCCCTCAGAGACTGGAAGATAGTGGGGACACTATCTTCCTTGATGATTACATTTCAAAGGAGTGGCTCTTAGGTCCTTGAGAAAGACATTTCTGGGTTATAAAATTGACAAGTAGCTTTTAGAGCTTTTTAGAGTATTTACATTTCAAAGGTGCAGAGAAGGAATTTACAATTGTAAGTTCTCTAAAGCAAATGCTCTAAGGAAAAGGGAGGTCCAGGATCCACAGTCAGGAAGAAAGCTGCCTAAGTTTAGTCAAGCTGAAGAGAATGTTAAGGCCAGCTCGGGAATAGAGTTAGTGTCCTAGTTAGCTTTTAGTTATCTTACTTCAAAATTGCATACATCTTTGCTACAGAAAAAAAAAAATACTGTCCAGTGAATTCTCAGTATCATGAAGGGCTGGTTTTAGAAATTCTGTTGTCTTTTCTCTACACATCTGTGGAAGCTTTCAAGTTAAAAACCCTTTTAAAGGTAATGTTATTTTCCTAATAATGTATACACTGGAATATATTTATAGTCTGACTAAAAAATACAATATCCTCTAAGGCTCAAGGAAACTTTAGAGATGTAAAGGGAACATAAATAAACTTTAAAGCACTTTAGGCAAATATTTACAGTTAAGTCACTATCAGCATGTATATAAGAGTAAACATTAAGAATTAGCTTTTGGCTGGGCACTGTGGCTCATGCCTATAATTCCAGCAATTCACGTGGCTTATGTGGGTGGGTCACTTGAGACCAGGAGTTTGAGACCAGCCTGGCCAACTTGGTGAAACCCCATCTCTATTAAAAAAAAAAAATACAAAAATTAGCTGGGTGTGGTGGCACACACCTATAGTCCCAGCTACTTAAGAGGCTGAGGCACAAGAATCACTTGAACACGAGAGGCGGAGGCTGCATGAGCTGAGATCATGCCAGTCTGAGTGACAGCACAAGACTCTGTCTCAAAATAAAATGAAGAGGAATTAGCTTTTGAATGTTTGAATGTCAAATTATAATTGTCACCAAAATGAAGCATTTACTGAGATTTTCTTTATCATGAGGCATTAATTCTTACCATGAAAGAGTGAGAATGTTTGCATTGTGAATCAAAATTGTTCAAGGAATGAAAGAACCATAGATAAAATGCAAAATCATCAATACCTTAACCATGAGGATGAAAGAGTTGCTTAAGTTCCTGAGAGATTTCCTAAGAAATTAAAAAACAAAAAACAAAACAAACAAACAAACAAAAAAAACAACTAGCCAGATTTTGAAGAAGTAGTAATGTGCTAAGACTTTTTATACTAGTGTTGCATGGGAAGAGGATGGATAAACAGGTAAACCTCTCTAGAGAAAGATTATCAAAAAAGGGAGGTAATTATCCTTAGCAAACTAACACAGAAAACGAGATACCGCATCTTCTCACTTATAAGTGGGAGCTAAATGATGAAGACATATGGACGCATAGAGGAGAACAACACCCCCTGGAGCCTGTTGGAAGGTGGAGGGTGAGAGGAGGGAGAGGATCAGGAATAATAACTAATGGGTACTAGGCTTAATACCTGCGTGATGAAATTATCTGTGCAACAAATCCCCATAACACAAGTTTACCTGTGTAACAAACCTGCACGTGTACCCCTGAACTCAAAAAAGAAAAAAGAAAGCAAACTTGGGGAAATTTGTTTTTCTTAAAAAGTAGGGAGGCTGAAGGGGTAAACAAAAGTGGTAGCCACCTGGAGATGCAGAGAGCTAAGGTGATGTTGTGTGGTTGCTGGGGCAGCATTTTTTCAGCTGACTCACAGGGATTCAGAGTGTGAGGGCAATCGAGTTACAGACTTTGATAAAGACAGTGATTTGATCTGTTTTATGATTTAGAAGGATAAATATAAATGCTATTTGGAGAGTAGATTATATGGGGTCAAGAGTAGAAGAAAGGAGACTACGCAGGAGGTTGTTTCATGATTGTAAGTGGTAAGAGTAGTTTGTAATAGGGTGATATGATGGGAGAATGGAGAAGTCAGATTCTGGGTTATTCTTAATGGAAAGCTGACTACAGTTGCTAGCAAATTTAGATATAGGGTATGAAAGGCAGAGAGGAATCAAAGAAGAATCAAAGGAGTATAGCTTGAGCAACTGGGTGAATTGTGGTGCCATTTACTGTGCTGTGCGAGACTCGGGGAGATAGAAGTTTTATAGACATGTCTTAGTCCGTTTTCTGTTGCTATAACAGAATACCACAGACTAAGTAATTTATAGAGAAAGGTTTATTTGGCTCATGATTCTGCAGGCTGGGAAGTCCTAGAGCATGACACTAGTATTTGGCAAGGTCATGGCAGAAATCATCACATGATGAGAGTGTGAGTGAGAAGTAGTGGAGTGGGAGAGAGCAGGAGAACAAGGGAGTCAGTCAAAATCATCCTTTTTATCAAGAATTCAATCCCTTGGTAACTAACCCACTCCCCACAATAATGACCTTAATCTATTCATGAGGGAAATGTCTCTATGACCTAACTACCTCTTAAAGACTCCACATATTATTACTGTTACAATAACAATTACATCTCAATGTGAATTTTTGAAGGGGCAAACATTCAAACCATAGCAGGTGGGAATTGGAACTATATTTTTGGACAGGTTGGAGGTGGCCAATTGGGACTTATTTTCATGCAGATGTATGCAAAACCATGAGAGTGGATGAGATCACTTAAGAAATGAATACAGATAAATAGAGAAGAGAAGGTGGCAGGGGATTGACCACAGGGCTCTCTTACAGGGGAAAAAGAGGAAGTGGGTCCAGCCCAGGAATTTGGGAAAGACTGATCAGTGAGATGGGAGGAAAACCAGGGGAGTGTCGTTCTATTAGGCGTGTTATTGCTGTCAAGAGATCCAGAAGAATGAGGCCTATGACTAGACCATGGATTTGCTATAGGAGAGTATTTGAGGACCTTGATGAGTAGGATTTCAGGGAGGATAGTACAAACAACAGATTGAAATGAATTAAGCACAGAGTGGGAGATAAGAAAAAGGGTGACAGTGAATATAGATGCTTTTTTTTTCTGAGAGATATAAAAGGAAGCAGAGACACAGAGCAGTAGAATTGGCACAATGTTTTAAAGGCAGGGTTTTTTAAAAATGGGAGATATTGTAGCATGTTTTTATAATGATGAAAATGAGGCAAAGGAAAAAATCAAAGTTTGGAAGATAGGGGATATTTTCAGGAGGAAAATCCATAGGTAGGTTGGAGGGCGTTGATTCTAGTTACAAAAGTAGAGCTTGGCCTGGATGGAGAGTGTGGGCAATTAAATATATGAGACATAGGTCAAGCTGATGGCACTTTAAAATGTGGGCTATTTTGGGGGAATAAATTGAGGGAATTATCATAAGACAGCTTCTTTTTGAACGAAATTGAATTGAGGGAATAGACTCCAAACCTAACCTCTCCTCTTTTGTATTTATCTTCAACCCCCATTATATGCCAACATTTGCCTTATAATTTCTCTTATAGCCCATTCGTTTCTCACTTTTACTTAAGAGGTCATATGACTTTACTGCATTTCCTCACGTCAATTCCTTAATCTCACTGAAGATACTTCCCTGAGGTCCCATGTGAGTTTTGCCCTAATTACACTGAGTGAGCTGAGTTTTATAAATGTGAGCCTCGTTGGCCTGCAGACCCCTTTCCTGGGACCTACTTTTTTCTGAGACTGGCAGCTGAAGTGCTGTACTGACTCCAGAGCCAATGCAGTTCACACACTGATGTCATCTGCTGATGCCTCAAAATGACACAGAGCTCTCAGACTGCACTGCTAAATGAGTTAGGTCTTCTTTTTAGTGACAGAAAAATCCTGGGTAATGTTTGGAAGTGAGTGCTGAGCAGGCCTTCCACAGGCTATCAGCCCTTGGTTTTCTTTGTTTAAAAAAAACTCTTCCCATGCATGAAGCACTGGAGGTGAATTATTGTTAGCCTGATAAAATACTCATGGATATTACTCTATGACTCTAAGTTATAATAGACTTATTTATTGTCTCATCTCATTTAGTACATGTATGTGTTTTGGTGTCTGTGTGTATGATTTTATGTGTAGGTAACTATGGTAGTATCTGATAGTAGTCTCAAAGAAAAACACAACTGTGGTAGGAAGAATAATGGTCCCTCAAAGATGTCCATGTCTTAATCTTTAACTCCTGTAAATGTGTTATTTTACACGCAAAAGGGGCTTTGCAGATACCATTAATTCAATGATCTTGAGATGGGAGATTGTCCTGGATTATCTAGGTAGCCAGATATAATCACAAAAGTCTTTATAAAAGGGAGGCAGGAGTGTCAGAGTCAGAGAAAGAGAGTCCATGATGGAAGCAGAGAGCACAGTGAGGTAACCGTGAGCCCAGGAACGATGGGAGCCTCTAGAAGTTGGAAAATGGAAGCTCCCCTGGAGCCTCCAGAAGGAATGCAGTCTGGCTGGCACCTTAGTTGTATATAAGATTCCTTTCAGTTTCTGACCTCTGAAACTGTAAGGTAATGAATTGGTGTTATTTTAAGCCACTATGTTTGGGGTAATTTGTTATAGCAGCAGTAGGAAACTGACACATCAGCCCAAATCCTGTCTTCCCAAAGGTATGACTTTTTCTTAAATATCCAGCCCCTCCCCCCAGTCTCCCTACCTCCCCCACATTTCTTTTCCTCTGCAGGGGATGTGAGGTTGGGTGGTCAGGCAGGAAGAACAAGCAAGCCTGGGAGCCAAAACAGCTGAGGGTCATTAGTATGTGTTCAAGGCCAGTACCCAGTGGGAGTGGAAAGGTGTGGGTGGGGCCTCTGGCTGGCTATTGGAGCCATCTGGACCAAGGAAACTTGGATGGAACAATTTGAAGGGAATTCTGCTTTGTTTGGACTTGTTTCTGTGCAACCCCCCTCAATAAGCAATTTGAATCTCTTTCACACATTATAACCAGGCCAAGCCAACTGAAACTTTAAATAGGAAATTATTTCACTCTGGAGAAATACTAATTTTCATAAGAAAAGTGCCTTCAACCAAAATTAAAGAGCTGTTTCGGATTCTTCTATTTCTTTCTCAGTTCTCTGTCAGTTAAATAAGTTCTATTATCACAGTGTCTGAACATGTTATTGCTTTACTATTTTAACATTACAAAAGAGGTAGGGGAAATATTTATATATCCTGCCAGGTAATTCAGAGGAGTACAACTACTGAAGGCATTATAGAGATATGGCATTGATTTGTTAAAGAAGGCCATATGTGGAAATAGCCCTAGCTTATGAGTTTATAGAAGTTTATACTTTTACAGTGCTCATTTCTGTTTTCTGTTATCATTAGTTACTCTTTTTTTTTTTTTTTTTTTGTTGAGACAGAGTCTCACTGTCGCCCAGGCTAGAGTGCCCTGGCACAATCTTGGCTCACTGCAAGTTCTGTGTTCTGGGTTCATGCCATTCTCCTGCCTCAGCCTCCCGAGTAGTTGGGACTAGAGGTGCCCACCACCACACCTGGCTAATTTTTTTGCATTTTTAGTAGAGATGGGGTTTCACCATGTTATCCAGGATGGTCTCGATCTCCTGACCTTGTGATCCACCTGCCTCGGCCTCCCAAAATGCTGGGATTACAGGCGTGAGCCTCCGCACCCAGCCTAGTTACTCTTTATGAAGTAAAGTACTTTACTAAAGCAAAAGCCCAAGCTGGTCATTAGAGAGATCTGAGATTGTTTCTCTTTGCTGAACATAGGCTGCTTTGCTTCTATGGGCCTCAGTTTCTTTGTCTGGAAAATGAGAAGATGGTTCCAGATGAGGCCCAGGTTCTCTCTAATCTGATATTTTAGGATTCTGTGAAGACCATCATATTGGCTAAGAGAGAAGTAGACTAAGCTGTAGAATTCTAGAGATGATTTTCTATATTAATAGGCTCAGGAAGTGAGTTGGGAAAACTGATAGCTCACTGCTACCAATAGACAAAAGAGTGGGTTGGTCACTGGGTCACAGTTCGTGATTCAGTTCCCCCCACTCTTTAATGTGCCACTGAGTGAACTAAAGATGCAAACAGGGGCCAGCCTTCTATTAAACCTGGTAGAAATAACAGTCATCACAGATGGGGAATTTCAAAGTTACATGATTGATCAAACCACAAAAATATAAAGTACTAGTTGGGGGAAGGTTAATAGGAAATGAATTTGGTAATAGAGGAAGGAGAAGGAAGGGAAGATGGCATAGAGTTCTTTAGGCCATTGTTATGAGTTTGGCTTTCAGTTGGAATGAGCGATGGAGTAGCTGGAATAGAAGACTGATGTGATCTAACTTATTTTTAAAAGAAATTACTTTGACTTCTGTGTTGAGAGTAGATTTTAGGGAGATGAGGGCAAACACAGAAGGAGAAGTCAGGAGGTTCTTGTAATAATCCAGGGGTGAGAAGATAGCAGCTAGGGCCAGAGTGATAGTGGTGAGATGAAGAGAACTGCTTACATTTTGGGGGTATTTTGAAATTAGAGCTAACAGGACTTGCTGATCTATTGGATATGGGTTTGAGAGAAAGAGAGAAGCCAAAGGAGATTATGGATTCATGGGAGAATGGAGGAGATAGTATTAGGTGAGTAAAATCAAGAGTGTGGTTTTGGCAATGTTTAAATTTATATATTAGACATTCAAGTAGAAATTTTAGGTAGGCAGCTGAATATAGAAGTCTGACATTTAGGGTGAATGCTCTTCTTGTGAAGTATCTTTTCTTGTCCTTTGCCTATTTTCTATAGGAGTGAGGGTATATTTCATATGGACAAATAAGATCTTATGCATTAAGAGAATTCTTTGCTATATATGGTGTAAATGTTTCTTCTGACTACTAATTTGGTTTATAATTCTGTTTTTAAGTTTTAGAAATGTAAAATTTCCCCAGAATGTAATGTTTTCTTTTTATTAGTTCCAGTGTTATTTTTCTTTAGCCTTAGATACCTATGTATGTTAATTTAGCTTATTATGATTTTTAATGTCTATTAAATCTTGATTTCATTGGGAATTTATTTTTCCATTTGAGGTAACATGAAGATCCAAAAAGATTTGGAGAACTTAGAAAATGAACTATTTACAGTGAAATTCAATTGGAGTAAATGTATGGGTCTTACTTGTCTTTGAGATGTTATTTAAGCTTGATGAAAAAGGGATTAATGTATTTAATAGGGCTGCCTAAAAGGCTGATGCAATTATTTGGCATAGTTTGTAAATGCATAACATCTGCATTGAGAGAGATGACAGCCCTGCCTCTGGAGTGTTAGATTTGGTTTAGAATTCTACACATGAGGGACATGAAGGAACTGGAATTCATTCAGAAGAGTATGACTTGGAGTGGGCAAGAACTCAGAAGACAGCCTGTGAGTGAAGGTTCACTGAACTCCAGGTATAATCCAAACAAGAGATGCTACTTTCAAATATTCAAGAATAATGATAGAGAATAGGAAGACAGGGTGGACAAGCAGCCCTTAGGTTTGCAGAGTACACTTGTTGAGGGTGAATAATTAAAAAAACAAGTAAGAACTATGAGATAAGCTTGTTTGTTATGCTTTCCTTTTTCCAGACCCTTAACTGAATATGGTGCCAGTTGTGGACTCAACAGTTTAAGAGCTGTTGGGAATTTGGGGCTGAGTGCCATGAAGATTAAAGAATTGGAAAATAGGATACAGCTGGTTAAAGGCCAAAGCAATGGCTATTATTTAGCTTGGAGGAGAGAATTACAAGAGATGGCTTAGTTACAAAGTGTATGAAATACATTCTAGATAGAACGGTGTCTACCTGAACTCTCACTTCAGTTTGAACTCCTTGGCAAATAGATTTATTTGTTTACTTTATGTGTTCTCTCTCTCTCTCTCTGTCTTTCTCTCTCTCTCTGTCTCTTGTCTCACTAATAAGCTAAAATATGAACCATTTACTACAAATGAACTATCCTACACTTGGGCAGTTTATCGCTTTTTTAGTTATTTAAAACTATGCCTTCATACGGCTTTCCAAGAGAAAGCTTTAACCCTGGTGAAAAGGCATTGCTGTATGAAATGTGGCTGCCTAAGAGGCTGATAAAAATTTTGGCGTAGTTAGTAGATATATGACATCTGTATTGAAAGAGATGTTGGATTTGGTTTAGGAGTCCACACTTGAGGGGCATGCAGAAACTGAAATTCATTCAGAAAAGTATAACTGGGAGCATTTAAAACTCAGAAGACAGCCTATGAGGGAGGGTTTACTGAACTTTGAGTATAATACAAACAAGAGATACTATTTTCAAATATTCAAGAATGATGCTAGAGAGAAAGAGGACAGGGAGGTAGGCTTGGCAGAGGGTGAATGGTTAGTAAAACAAGTAGGACCCATGAGATGAGCCTGACTAGCTAATTCATTTTTCTTCAACATTCTCCTTTGTGAAAATCATATGTAGATTATTCCATGTTTGTCTCACATGTCTCTTAAATAGATTACATATATATTATAGGTAGTATATACAATAATGTGTGTAGACATGTATATATATATACACTAATGTTATTGGTATACTAAATTCTTCAAAGAATTGATCAGTGACACATCTAACATCTGTGATTTTTAAGACAGGTTTGTGCATGTGAATGTAGGGCTGTTTCTACTATTAGAGTTCTCAGTTAGTGATGACTGGTTGAACTCAGTAATTATTGATTTGTTTGCTTATTTATTCTGTCCTCCACTCAGTCATATACCTATACTTGCTGGGTGCTTACTGTATTCCTGGCACTCTTCTAGGCTAAGGATATATAGCAATGAACAGAACAGAAAAAAAAAAAGCAAAAACAACCCCCAACCTTGTCATTTTGAAGCTCACATTCTATTGGGGAAAAATAGGTAATAAATACACACACACAACATCAGATGGTGTTAAGTACTATGGAAAAAATGTAGCAGGACAGCAAGAGAGGAAATGAGGTTAGTTATTGATTGCCTCTTTCTGAGTATGAAAAGCACAATTACTAGAGATTTATATTGGGAAGTAAGAATTAATAAACATGGTTTAAGTTACCTTAAAAAGTTGCACATTCTCCTTTTGAAATAAACTTAGTATAAGTTTAAGTGTAACCTAACTCAGGGAATGAGGCAGTTTACCAAAGTTAATTAAATTCTTTGAATTTAAGGACCTAGCTCTATCTGCAGAAATTATTTGTCAAAGGTAGGCAATGTTTTTCATTTATGTGCTTAGCTCAACGGAAACTGGATGATGTTGCTCTATATTTATCTATCCCCTACTTACCTTTCTCTATATGAAGGAGGATTAGATTTAGGCTAAATCTCATTAATAGTTAATGTAGTTTTCTTTAATTTGAAGTAGAAATATTGTTTACTTCACAGTAGCATATAACTTCTCATTGTCCAGTAGAAGTTACTTATGTTAATCCATAATTTTTTTTATTTTTTAATATTTTTTATTTTAAAATTTTATTTATTTAGTTTTTTTATTTTTGTGCAACTTAACATTTTGCAACCAATTAAACTCTACTTTCCTCTAGAGTCCCCTCTTAGTCAGTGGTATCATCAGCCACCCTCACTGCACAAGCCAGAAACCTACCTCAGCATCATTCCACAACTCCTAATTACTCACCTCCCATAACCCATCATTAGGTTAGATTAAATATACTTTGAGTGGAGTTGGTTGTACCTACCATTCTCTATCCCCTTCAGGAACCTCCCACCTGGTCTTCATGTTTTCTCCTGCCTCTTCTAATCCATCCTCCACAGGGCAGCAAGTGATCTTTTCAGAGTACACTCTAATTGTGTGACTCCCTGGTTTATATGACTTTAGTGGCTTGGATAAAGGTCAGAGTCCTTTGTAAGACCCATGAGCTGGGCAGATAACCTCCAGTCTACCATTCTGATATGCTTTTCAGCCTGGTTCCCCTTATTCTCTCTCCTTTGGCTCTGTGGATATGGTACCTCTTTTCCTGATGCATGGCATATAGAAGAATTCCTCTCAGGCATTGTGCTTTCTTTAGTATACCTTTGTCTCTTAGAAAAACTCCCAACTGCTTGCCCTTCACCTCCCATAGCAGTGTAGTTCTTGCATAGCACTTAGCTCAGGTGTAATTTTACATATGTTAATGGGAAGTGTTAATGAAGTAATCCGAGCAATCAGTAAAAGTATGTAAACCACTTGACTAATAGTTGGGTTAGGTAGCAAACTAGTTTATATATTAGTTATACGTAGAATGGCAGAGATTTATGAATTTTCTTGAAATTTAACTGCATAGAGCTATAGAGCTTGCCAACAACTAGAAGATTCCACAGTGGACATTAAAAGTACACACTTGGTTTTGGTTACCTAGTTACGTTGGCTGTGTACCCAAGAGTATCTGTTGGAATTTTGGAAATCTTTGAAGAAAATTATTTAATGGAATAAACTTTAAATCACATTCTTATATTTTTAAAAGGAGGGTGACATCCAAAATTATTTCTTTGGAATGTATTCTTATTTTTAAGTTTAGAATGTTTCAAGGAAACTAATATCTCTACCCTCCTCACTACTTTGAAAAAATGTATATATTTAGATTGGCAGAATATTTTATGACATGATTAGAATGGGGCACAGAAGAGTTGGTGACCCTTGCACATTTGGTGATTTTATTTCCTTAATTTCCATTTCAATGCTATACATCTTTCCTGGAGCTTTGTAACTATGAATCATGGAGGAAAATTAAATTGATTCTGTATTCTTTTCTTCAACCCTACAATTTGGCAGTGAGAATATTTTTTTCCTAAAAAAAAAAATGACTCATTTATAAAGAAGTTTTCTGTGAACATGGAAAAGACTTAAATACTGTCAGATATCTTGCAGATGGGGGTAGGGTGGATATTTGGACCTGCTAATAAATGCAAAATGGCAAAATTCATGTTGAACAGTATTAACTAGTCAAAGATCATAGGAAAGTTACAGTTCTAAAATGAGACATGAAATGTGTGTTCTGAAAAATAAGAACTCAGTAAGGTATATAAAAAGATTATTTTTTCCTGTTTTAAGGCATTTTCCTTTCTTTAAGGTTGACGCTGCTATGAGTCAACCAATGTTTTATTTCTTTTTCCTCTTGGAAATTGTTCTGTGTTGTAATATTCCCTCTTTTAACCTTTATTTTCCTGGTTTTTAGTCCAAAATTTGTTTTTCTGAATTTCATTCTATTTTTTCTGGTGTTTTGCCCTAGGATTCCCCCAGTTTGGATGTCATTTGGTTTTCTTTATTTTGTTACTAAGCATGTTTCCTGTAGCTTCTAAAACAACATTTGAAGTTCTTTCTGCAAGTAGTATTTTAAGAATGCGTCTAATTGTAACCTTAAAAATATACATGTCACAACATTCTCAAATTGTGAGAAGCACTTATTATTCCTATATTGTAATTCCTCCAAAGAAATAACGAAGAGAGCCATTATAAAATACACTGAGGCCTTGTTTACATGTTTAGCGTTAAGTCTGTCTAATGTTGGAAAAGAGTCAAATCATAAAGATGATGACTGGACCTGCCATTCCCAATGTACTAA
Source organism: Macaca fascicularis (assembly GCF_037993035.2). NCBI lineage: Eukaryota > Metazoa > Chordata > Mammalia > Primates > Cercopithecidae > Macaca > Macaca fascicularis. The sequence continues at coordinate 115,583,319 of NC_088378.1, forward strand.
TGGTGGCTGATAAGGCTGTCGGGTAACATTCTGCAGAAGTGTTCTTGTGGTTTTGTACAATAGTCATTGAGTCTGAAGAAAAGAAAGAAACTCACATTTATTGAGTTCCTAATGCCTGCCAGAATTTTCACCTGTGACTCTATTTGTTTCTTTTCAAAAGTGAAGTGGATAATAATACCAGTTTATGGTAAGACACTAAGCCTTTACTAGGCAAAGTGACTTAGCCAACATCTCATAGAAAGTAAAAGGAAGAGCAAAAATTCAGCGCAAGTTCTTTTCCAATTTCAAATTCATCGTCTTTCCACTTCACTGTGTTGCCTCCCAGGATTTGGGGATTGATGACTCTGCCTGAGGTCACATAATGAGTCAGAGGTAAGCTGGGAACACAGTTAGAGCATCTCCATGTTGTTTTAATCTGTTAAAGTGCAATGTGTCCTCTATAACAAACACCACATCAACTTCTTCATAGAGGAGAGGCAGCACAGCAGCATTTGATCTTTTATGAAAGATTAATTTTCCTAAAAAAGTAGTAAGGCAGATATGACATTTGGCTTAACTTTCAAAAAACTATAAAAGAAAAATAATTTGTTAAATGTGAACTTTGCAGATCAACCATTTTTATCAATAGCCAGTTTCCATGGTAACTTTCTTTTGAGGAATTTTATGAACATTCCTTTCCTCTGGGCACTCAGAATTCTAAGCAATTTAAAAATAGTCTTGCAAAATGGATTTCTTTGAATCAGATGAGTCAATCTACAAGGATCAGATCTGACCCACCATGAAGCACTTTCTAATAGAGAATGTTCCCGCTGGCTCTGTCAACTTACTAGCTTTGTAACTTTGGGCATATTACTTAACTTCCGTGCCTTAGTTTCCTCATCTGAAAAAAAGATAATTTAGAACCTACATTAAAGACTGGTTGTAAGGAGGAAAGTGAATTCTAGATTTGTAAATTGCTAGCAGTGACAGAGTTGAGAGTGAATTCCAGGCCTATCTGATTCCAAAGTGGCTGAGGGAAGGAGATTCAGTGATAACTAGAGTAGTAGACATATAGGGCTGAGCAAATTCTACGTAGATTGAATTTCTTCTTTCTTTTGAGTAATCTCGAGAACAGGAAACATGCGATTACTAAACGTTTGCATTTTCTACTGAAGGATGCACAAACATAACATGATTCCTTGGAGAAGGAGGTTTTTTTTTTTTTTTTTTTTTTTTTAACACATTCGTGTATAGAGTTGGTCACTTTAAATTATTCCAATGTTTTTTCAACAGAATTGTGCCAAACAATGTGTTCAATGCCAAAAATACAGAAATGAATTAAACCCGGTCTTTGATCTCAAGGGGGCTCATAATCCAGTGACGGAGACAGTGCTAGTCTAGAGAGTAGATGATGGGTTGGAAAAATGCACGTTGTTTTGTCTGGAGTATGGAGAGGTTGATAATCAGACTCATTGTTTCCTGGTGAAGTGCAATGGTTAAGGATTGGGCAAAGAGACTCAAGAAAATAGTTTGAATCTGAGAAGTCATGGAGAAATCATAACAATATATTCTATGAAGAACTGAATAGAGTATGAAGGAGAGATGATGGTTGGTGATAAAAAAATTGTATAGTCAGCGGGGCGCGGTGGCTCAGGCCTGTAATCCCAGCACTTTGGGAGGCTGAGGCGGGTGGATCATGAGGTCAGGAGATTGACACCATCCTGGCTAACATGTTGAAACCCCATCTCTACTAAAAATACAAAAAATTAACTGGGTGTGGTGGCGGGTGCCTGTAGTCCCAACTACAGGGGAGGCTGAGGCAGGAGAATGGCGTGAACCTGGGAGGCGGAGCTTGCAGTGAGCCGAGATCGCGCCACGGCACTCTAGCCTGGGTGATAGAGTGAGACTCCATCTCAAAAAACAAACAAACAAACAAAAAATTGTATAGTCATTGTCATTCTGGAAGTAACTGAGAAGGCAATTTACACAATAGAAAATGTAAAGGCATGTAAAAGGAGAAAAAAGTAAGACTGATCTTTCAGAGACAACTCATTACTAGAGGTAGCAAAGAATATTAGAAAGGGTATTCGAAAATGTGAATAGAAAAACAGGGAATTATGATGTCTCTAAAATTACAGTTAAAAATGTATTGACAGGTGAGTGGATGAATATGAACGACCAGTGCAGACACCCATGAATAGCCATATAGAAATGAAGCTTTTAGATTTATGAATGAAGATGTAATTGGAAACATTAATGAGATCTGTGTTAACATAGTTGACAACGGAGAGTGGTACCCAAACAATAAGAACTAAGAAAAATGGAATCTGAATAGAGAATATGAGAAAGATGCAATTTGATAGTGGTTATTATGTTTGTAGGTGCCAGGTGGTCCATTAATCTGACAATCAGCCCTAAGAAACCTAGATAAATGTTTAGGACCTACAAGTTAATTTGGAGACTTTAGCTGCCATGTGCTAAATGAACAATAAATAGTTCAACTCTTTCTAAAAAAAAATGTGCTATTTTACCAAAGTTCCAGTGTTTGAGGAGGGATATCTAAGAAGCAGTGGGGATGAGAATGATTTCTCTCATCCCCCTCCCCTAAGCAAACAGCCCAGCCTTGGGGGACCATGGGGGATTTGTCATAACCACCTTCTTACATTTAACATCAGCAGCTTTCTAAAATGAGTAAAGATTGAAGAATAATATTAATCAAGGGTTAATTTATTCTAGGGATTAACTGAGATGGTCATTAATTAGGTGGTTTATAAATAAACATTTGTCTAATCCTCCAGTCTCTTGAAGTGTTTCTCTCTTGGATATGTTGAATATATTTCAAATAAATCCAGTACATTTCTTAAGAAATTGTGAACATTAACTCTCCTCTTAATTTAAGATTTTCTAAATATTTTTATTAATTTATAAATATTTAGGACCCTATATACTTTTTAAAGGATTTCGTAAAGATCGAAGGGTATGAATTCCTTATTAAGCATTTAACACTTTATTATTTTGGAGTTGTCTGTAAGCGAAGTTTTAGGCATGAGAAACGAGATAAGAGTGAATTCTGAAATGAAGAACTTCTCTTGGTAAATATGAAATATTAATTTTTTTCTTTTTTAATTTTTCTTTAGGGATATCAGGGAATTGCAGGGACACCAGGTGTTCCAGGATCTCCAGGAATACAAGTATGTGATCCACTTATATGCATCTTATAAATTTTATTTTTAGTAAACTAAAACCAATAATTAACAAAATTTTATTTTGTGGTTAATTTAGGGAGCTCAAGGACTACCGGGTTATAAAGGAGAACCAGGGCGAGATGGTGACAAGGTAAACACACACACAAAAATGAAGTCAACGGTGTTAGTCCCTCAAAGATAAAGGATGTTAGCTATGACGGTTTCCATTCAGTAGTCTTCATCTTGGTGAATTCTAAGATTTGTGGGCTCAGAAGTTTGTCAGTGGCTATTAGCCAATAAAGCTTAGAGAAGGCTTTATCACTGGATAAAAGAAGTTATCACTGACTACTATCAAATGAAACAGACATTGGCATTGCCCTATGCCATGTTCTCTCTCTGTGATTAAGCTCCACAGGGAGTTACCTTCTTAGAAGAGTGAGTTATGTGAACGAAATGTGTTACTATGTTAACTTCAGATAGCCCAATACCCAAGGGACCATCTCCACAATAAGTATCTATGTGGCATGTGGCCTATTGGCTCAGCCTTAATGGACTTCATCCTTAAGGCTTCAGTGAATACAGATAACATTTCTATTATTGACTCTTTACAACTCTGAGATTCGCCAAGCTTCCTATGAAGTATATGTTGATTAAATATGCTAGTACTTTCCTATGGATCCAGTCAGCACCTACTGGTTCTGGTGGCTGGTCCATGACCAAGATGCCCAGTTGTATTTGCTCAGATCCCCATGCTGATTTGTTAGGTTAATTCTTAAAGTACAATCTTATTTTCAAAGTCTTTGAAGGCAGTTTGCCGTTTGCCCATGATAAAAACCTACAGTGATTTCTGTCATCCTTGCAAAATTCTTGCTTTGTTAGAATTTACACAAGTGTTAATAATGTGCACAGTGTTCACATCTGAAACAGTGATCTAGACTGTATCCATTTTATGAGCGCATGGCTGCTTATGTTGGTTACATAAAATTATAGCTGTTAAAAGTACCATCTCAAGTCTGATGGATCTGTTCCTTTCAAACTGTTTGATGTGGAGCAAGTTACTTAATGTCTCTGAATCTTATTTTCTTCATTTACATAATGGGGATTTTTAATAGGTTTATTGTGCGGGTTAAATGAGATAATACATGAAAACTACACAGTATGGTTTCTGGAACAGGGTTTCTTTTAAATAAGTGGTTCTTTTTGTGGTTCTGTTTTACTCATCAGTTAGCATGGTTGTAGTTGGGATGTAGCATAGGTTGGGCTGGCATTGGGTCATGAGCAAGTCATGGGTGAGAGCAGTCATCAGGGCAGATAGAACAGTTAGTTACTGGAAAAGAGGCAGAGAAAAAATGGTATGGGTAAAGGCAGAGTTATAGGGAGAATTAGAGGAGGTAAAGCAGAAGCAATAGTTGGTATAAATACCAAAGAAGAAGTGTAAAATCCTCTTTTCTACTAAGTGGCCCTGGGCCTCTATGAGACTTTTAGCCACTAAACAATCTCTGCCAGTTTTAAATGATAGAGGAATCTATAGAAAGAGTAGGGAGGAGGCCAGGCCACAGGCATGGGACGTATCTTATAGAGTCATGCTCTGGAAATATCACAGGAAACAGTCTGACCTTCTTCAGGTGAAGGGAGATTGATTGCACTGGCAGGGCGGGGACACATGTTCTAAGGAGACCACGTGCCAGCCACCTCACCTGCCTTCTGGTCTACTGGATCATGGTTATCTATCTTCTCAGAAATAGCCTGATTTGGGGAAAAATGTATGAAATATATATGTTTGAATGAATGAATAATATATTATTTTCCCCTTTAGTTGAGTGTTTTAATTTATATTTGACAGAAAAAAAGTATATATTTTCCATGTACAACACTTTTTTAAAGTATATATACATTGTGGAATGACTAAATCTAGCCAATTAACATATATATAACTTCACATAGTGGTTATCATTTTGGTGGTGAGAACACTCTACATCCACTCTCTTAGCATTTTTCAATAATACAGTAATCATAATAAAATAATATATAACACAATAATTAACCATAGTCACCATATTGTACAAAAGTTCTCTTGAACTTATTCCTCATATCAAACTTCAATTTTGTATCCTTTGATCAATGTCTTCCCAGTCCCCATCCTCCCATCCACCCCAGCCTCTGGTAATTACCCCTCTACTTTCTATTTCTATGAGATCACGTTTTTTAGATTCCACATATAAGTGAGATGTTATGGTATTTGTCTTTCTGTGCATGACTTATTTTGCTTAACAATAATGTCTTCCAGGTTCATTCATGTTGTTGAAAATGACAGGATTTCCTTCTTTTCTTATAGCTGAATAGTATTCCATTGTGTGTAAATACCACAATTTCTTTTATCCATTCATCCATTGGCAGAACTTAGGTTGAGGCCATGTCCAGGCTACTGTGAATAGTGCTGCAATAAAATGGGAGTGCAGGTATCTCTCCAACATACTGATTTCATTCTTTAGTTGAGTTTTACACACTTAACATAAAAAGGGGGATTTCATTTGTACATCTTAAAATAATTGAACTAAATTTTTGTGGGAATAAATGTTCCTTATTTTAAAATAAAAGAATAACAATAATTCTACTAGTGGCATCTTATGCTAACTGCTTTATTGTTTTGGGTCATTGTGTTATCTTTTAAATATAGGTCTGTAAATTTTACAATGTCATACATTCTACTGGATAAGATAAATAAGACATATATTTATGCAAGATCTCTGTTTTCAGACCAGTCATGGATTTTATTCAGAGTTGACTGTTTTCTGAAGTTAATTGTTGGGGTTAAACTCTGATTTGATATAGTCATTGTGGGTCTAAAATCACCACGTGCTACCTTCCAAGTTTCCACCTCACATTCCATGTGGCTTCCGAGAGTTTTTTGCCCAGAGCTAAAATAATTTAGTAAGTTAGTTGAAGGTTTTCCCTTGATTATTCCTTTATAACATGGTTCCTTGATTTTTGGAAATGAAGGGTTAAAAAACATATCCCTGAGGTGACTTTGACTTGTGGCAGTGCAGGATAATTTTCTGGGCATCACACAGTGGCCTTTGGAAGATTGTTCCACACAATACTGTTCCCCATTAGGAGATTTTCCCAGAATAATTTCCATTTTGTGGATTTTCTCCGAAGACTCCTACAGTAGGAATTTCCACTTAAGATAATTGAAATTAGATGTGCTTTCTTGCTGACTTTAACATTTGTTCTTCACATATCACACAATAGAATATATACAGATTTTGCAGGATGTTTTTTCCTGAATTTACAAAATCAAAAGGAATACTTACTCAGCAAATAGTCTTCAGCTGGTGACTCATTTTATTACATGCTTTAAAGCTATTCTTTGAAATCTAAAAAATACTTTAAATGCTTTACAATACTTCCTCAATATTAAAAAACTAATATATTTAAATTGAATGGAGAACTATTTTTTGTTAAAACTCACATTAGGCTATGCTGGTTAATTGATATGTATTTGTGAATTTTCAAATTGAGTATGAAACTTTTCTATGGCAAATTCAAGTTTACAGATGTAGGAAGTATGAGTAATTTATTTTTTAACCTATCCAGGCTCTGTACAAATTCATTACTTGACTTTTCTGGGCTTAAGAAATAAAATATCATAATTGTATCTAGGGTATTACTGGAAAAACTATGGATTTTCTTTGTTAGTACATTCAACTTTTAAGTGGTCCCTTCAAAGCCTCACTTTCCCATTGTCCTCAGCATCCAGACTGGAGCCTCATATGATGGGTAAGAGTTCCCTACCTGAATAAAGTTCCTTACTTCTGGGCCTCCAGCATCAAAAAACTAAGTGGTTTTACAGTGATTTCTGTTATAGAGTCAGTCATAACCGAGGAACTCCAATATGCATTTTGAGAGAACACGGGTCAAAAAGCTTAAAAATGTTAGAGATAACAAGTTAAAACTTAGTATGTTAGTGGTGTTACTTCTTTCAGTGTTCCTGAAGACCAAACAAACAAAAATTACCAAAACAGGGAGAGTCTACGCTCCAATATGATTTTCTGATAATACCATGCCCAAACATGTGTGTGTGTGTGCGTGCACGTGTGCACGTGTGCATGTGTATGAGATTTGGGGGCTTAAATCAGTTACAGACCATAGATTATAGACTTAGTTCTGAATTCAGACTGCTTGCCTCCCAAGTCACACTTCTTAATCTCTTTAAATCTGGTTTTCATCTAGAAAGTGGAAGCCATAGTATTACTTACTGCATAGGCTTTTTGTAAAGATTAAATGAGGGCATGCATGTGGTTGGCCTAAATTAACTGCTATAAATTGGTGATGATAGTGATGATGATCATGATTTATTATTAGGGTTGCCATTCTGCTGATTAATTAAGGCAAAATTTTTGGAAATATCTTTGAGTTATCCTTTATCCTTCCTCTCTCTGTTGAAGTGCTGCATCTGAAACAATCAGACAGAAATTCCCTAAATGTCTTCCCACTATGTCTACCCTCCTACCCATATATATATACCTATATTCTGCCTTTCCTTCTCTTATTGTGGGCGAAGTGTCCATGTGGAATCCACAGGCCTCCTTTTGCACTCTGGATCCCATCTTTCTCCATTGCTCTGTGTTATTAACTAGCCCTTCTCTTCTGTGTCATTAGTCATTTTCTTTTCTAGTTAAATTTTCCCCATAGCCTAAAGGATGATCCATTTGAAAACACCCAAACCTCCCCCACTTCCTCTACCACACAGCTTCCTTTAGCTACCAGGCCATTTCCCTGTTTCTCATTGTAGTACAAGTGCTCCAAAAGGTTTGCCTTTATTCCCTGCACATTTTCACTTCCATTTCTCTCTCTGACCCACTCTAATAGGACTTCCATCCCAACCTTCTGCTGCATATTTAGATCACCAGTCTTCCATCTTTGAAATCCAGTAGTCAGTATTTTTCAATTGTTTCTTCTTGTCTTGTTGTATGTCTCCATAGCATTTGACATTGTTGACTATTCCTTCCTTCTTGGGACAATTTCTTCTCTTGGCTTCTGGGATACTATATGCTCCTAGATTTTTCCTTGCCATCACTAGTTACCTTTTCATATTTTCTCATTGGCTCTTTCTCTTCCTCTTCCACATATTTTGTAAATGTTGGGTGCCTCCAGGATTCAGCCCTGTCCTCTTCCCCTTCCTCATTAAGAGATTTTATTATTGTAATATTAAGAAGTATAAACATATATGGGTATAAATGTATATATAAAATATATATGCATATATTTTATAATTGCAGTAATAATTATTGATATGATTAATTACTATAGTAAATAATAAGAATATTAAATACAGACATACACATATGCACGATCTCTTTTCTAAAAAATATTTGGCTTCATCTGAATCTGGAGAAACTTGGAGTTGTTACAATCAGAAAACAAGTATCTCTACTTTTTGTAGAAGTGGTGGTACTATTAGGTTGGTGCAAAAGTAATTGCGATTTTTGCCATTACTTTCAATGGCAAAAACTGCAATTTCCTTTTAAAAAAAATCCTTTCATCAGAGGATTTTCTCCCCAAGCAGCAGTAGCTCTGCCCTCCCTAAGTATTCTCTGATATTAGGCGTTGTTGAGTGTCCTTCCTGTACACATGGTGCTGACTTATGTGTGCTCAGGTTTTAACTAATTCTGTGACTGTTTTTGCAATCTTGATTATCTCCTGATCTTTCAACCTTTTTTCTTTTAAAGCTATATAATGGATTTAACATCTTAGTTTATTATGGATAACCATTAATTCCATGTCTTGCCTTATTTATTGGCTGTTATTCCTCTTCTGTCCTTTTTTCTCTTTTTTCTACTGGTATTATTAAGGAAACTTAAAACTTTTATGGAACTTTTATAGAATGCTTTATATTTTGTTGGTTCTAAACTTGATTTTTATCTTCTCTTTAGATATCTTCTGTTGTATGGTCATTGAGAAACTACTGCAGAGACTCAGTAGTAGAAGTTCGGAAATCTATTTCTTTTGTAGGCATGAGTAGTTCAATGGTAATCCCAACCCCAAATGGAATCCCCATCACTGTGTTAAAGAGAGGAATTATTTTAGTAGAGTAAAATAGTTTCCCATAAGTCATTATTGCCTGAGCTTATGTAAGACTTAGGATTTGTGTTTTTGTTGTTGTTGTTTTTGCTTTTATTTTTCCTGAGTGGAAAAGAAGCAGCAGATCTGTACAAAACTTTGTGTATTGGGTGCTTGCAGGGTTTTTACTGTGGTGTGTACCTTTTTCTATTTTATTCCTGGATATGTTTTGCATCAATTTTGTCCATATGCATTCCCCTTCACATTAAATCCTCATAAAAAGTCCTGTGGGGTTAGTACAGTAAGTCATATTGTGCTCGTTTTATATTAATTGTGAAGTAAATTATCCTTATTTTACATTTTGGAGAACTGAAAAATGAAGAGCTTAAGTCATTTGTGTAAAGTTACTCAACAATCAAGGGGGTTGAAATAAAATACCTTGATCCCAATCTGGCTTTCTTTTTCCTGTATTTTTCTGCTTTGGCCAGAGTAGTTTTTCACTGTGTGACTTGTGTCTCTTTTAGTCTACTGCCTGCACTGTGAGAAGAATCCCTGAATGCCTGTCAGGAGCCAAGAAGATAGGCAGGGGAGGGAGCAGATGGATGAGTACCCACAGTCATGCTGACTGGGCCATGAGAGTGTTCATGGTCTACGTTTCTCTCTAGGGAAGAGGGATAGTTCATTTTATATCATAGGTCATCAAACCTTTAAATTGCAAAATGTATTGCAGTAAAAGACTTTTAGACATGTAGCCTCATATATAAAAATTATTTATCTGTGCTACTGAGCAAAGTATTCTGTGAATTTGAAACACACACACACAAAGACTTTTTAAAATGAATTTAAAAAATAGTAGTTCTCATGTTCTTTTGCTGGCCCCAAAAATAATCTTAACCTGACTGAAGACTATGACTCTAGATTGACTCAAAAGATAGACAGGCTCATCAAAGTTATATTAGGCATGAAAAGTTTGGAAAGCAGCCTCTGGGAAGTGGAATTTTCTTACTATCTTGGATTCTCTTTGACTTTAATCACTTGTAAACTCTGATAGGACCAAAAGTGTGACTACCCCAAATATTTGTTTTATTGAAATTTTCTTTGAGCAATCAGGAGTGTTGACTGTGTTTTGGGAAATGAAAACATTCTGTATATTCAGCAAATTATTATTAATCACAAGCAAGACAATAGGTAGGCTACAGTAGCTTATGCTACAATAACAATCAAACCCCAAATGCTTGCAGCTTAAAGCATCAAAGATTTATTGCTCATCAAACTACATATTTATCAGCAGCAGTGAGGAGCTTCCCATGTCTTCACAGGGAGACTCAGATTAATATAAATTTCACCATCTAGATCATGACTAATTAATGGTGGCAGGTGTAGAGAGAATCAAACATTGGCTTTTAAATCACTACCATTCATGTTTAATTAACTAGAGCAAATTGTGCAAACCACATGGATTTTAACAGATTAGGGAAGTATGACTTCCCATATGCCAGACAGTGGAGAGGAATCTGGATATTGGTAAATAGTAGTTGTACCAAGAAAAAAACAGGAATGAGTTATGGATGAATTGTTTCCTCAAAGACGTTGGAGTCTGGTAAAGGATATAACATAAAGTAACTGTATTTCAAGATGGTTAATGTTAAGTGCCAAAGAAGAAAGTCAAATAAAATTCTCTAGAAGTTTAAAGGAAAGTTAAAAACTGGAAAGACTTCATGAGAGAAAGTGTAAAGAAAAGGTTAATCTTAGCTATACAATGTAGGGACTGTTTTTATAAAATTTAAGAAATCTCTAAGAAAGATTGCCTTTGTTCTTTATTTTTATTATTTTGGTATTACCAATAAGACTGTAAGAAACATCTCTGAATATATTTCTCAGTAGTTTTTCATGAGTTTATCAACAGGAAAAATTCTCAGAAGTGAAATTGATTATTGGATCAAAGTGTTAATTTCATAGTTAAACTTTGATTTAAATTGCTTATTGAGTTCCCAGAAAGTTGATTCTCTTTCAACAAGTGTGTGAAAATATCCTTCCTCACATTCTTATCAGCCGTGCTTTTTTTTTTTTTAATTTTATTTTTCACCAGTATAATTTAGAGATGATACTGGCTTGATTTTCATTGCTTTATTAGTGAGTTGGGTAAGATATCTTGACCTGCACTTTGGGGGCATTGTGTTACTTCTCTGTAATTTGCTGATTTTCTCATATCTTTTATTTTTCTACTGGGCTGTGATCCTTTTAAAAATTGATTTTTATATGCATTTCGTAAGTTGTTGTTTGTGTGGGTGAAAATATTTTTTCTGGGTTGTATTATGTGTTTTGACTTGGTTTTTGAAATTTTAACCATAGAGAAAATTTCCATTTTCATGTAAAGTAGTTTTTTCTTCTTTTTTTCTCCTATCTTTGTATATAAATAGAAAGATTGCACATTCTAGCATGTTGATTATAATTACCGATGATTTTATTTTTGTAATTTTATTATTTTATTTTTAACCATGTAATTTTTGGTTTTTGGAGTAAAGTCAGATGAGCATTTGTATTAGTCTGTTTCCACACTGCTAATAAAGACGTACCTGAGACTGGGCAATTTACAAAAGAAAGAGGTTTAATGGACTTAAAGTTCCATGTGACTGGGGAGGCCTCATAGTCATGGTGGAAGGAAAGGAGGAGCAAGTCACATCTTACATGGGTGGCAGCAGGCAAAGAGAAAGAGTTTATGCAGGGAAACTCTTGTTTTTTAAATGATCAGATCTCGTGAGACTTATTCACTATCACGAGAACAGCACAAGAAAGACCTGCCCCTGTGATTCAATTACCTCCTGCTGGGTTCCTCCCACAACAAGTGGGAATTATGGAAGTTACAATTCAATATGAGATTTGGGTGGGGACATAGCCAAACCATATCATTCCACTCCTGTTGCCTCCCAAATCTTATGTCCTCACATTTCAAAACCAGTCATGCCTTCCCAACAGTACCCCAAAGTCTTAACTCATTTCAGCATTATCTCAAAAGTCCATAGTCCAAAGTCTCATTTGAGACAAGGCAAGTCCTTTCCACCTATGAGTCAGTAAAATCAAAAGCAAGTTAGTTACTTCCTAGATAAAATAGGGGTACAGGCATTGGATAAATACTCCCATTCCAAATGGGAGAAATTGACCAAAACGAAGGGGCTAAAGGCCCTATGCAAGTCTGAAATCCAGTGGTGCAGTCATATTTTAAAGCTCCAAAATAATGCTCTCCTTTGCTCCTTGTCTTACATCCAGGTCACGCTGATGCAAGAAGTGGGTTCCCATGGTCTCGGGCAGCTCTGCCTCTGTAGCTTTGCAGGGTACAGCCTCCCTCCCAATTGCTTTCACAGGCTGGCGTTGAGTGTCTGTGGCTTTTCCAGGTGTGTGGTGCAAGCTGTCGGTAGATATACCATTCTGGGATTTGGAGGATGGTGACCTTCTTCTCACAGCTCCACTAGGCAGTGCCCCAGTAGGGACTCTGTATGGGGGCTCCAACCCCACATTTCTCTTCCTCACTGCCCAAGCAGAGGTTTTCCATCAGGACCCTGCCCCTGCAGCAAACTTCTGCATGGGCATTCAGGCATTTCCATACATCCTCTGAAGTCTAGGTGGAGGTTCCCAAACCTCAATTCTTGACTTCTGTGCATCTGCAGTGTCAACACCACGTGGAAGCTGCCAAGGCTTGGAGCCTGCACCTTCTGAAGCAATGGCTTATGCTGTACCTTGGTCCCTTTTAGCCATGGCTGGAGTGGCTGGAACACAGGGCACCAAGTCCCTAGGCTACACAGAGCAAGGGGCCCTGACCCTAGCCCATGAAACCATTTTTTCCTCATAGGCCTCCAGGCCTGTGATGGGAGGGGCTGCCATGAAGACCTCCGACATGACCTGAAGACATTTTTGCCATTTTCTTGGAGATTAACATTCAGCTGCTTGTTACTTATGCAAATTCCTGCAGCCAGCTTAAATTTCTCCTCAGAAAATGAGATTTTCTTTCTATCACATTATCAGGCTGCAAATTTTCCAAACTTTTATACTCTACTTCATTTATAAAACTGAATACCTTTAACAGCACCCAAGTTACCTCTTGAATGCCTAGCTCCTTAGAAATTTCTTCCGCCAGATACCCTAAATAATCTCTCTCAAATTCAAAATTCCACGAATTTTTAGGGCAGGGGAAAAATGCCACCAGCCTCTTTGCTAAAACATAACAAGAGTTGCTTTTACTCCAGTTCCCAACAAGTTTCTCGTCTCCATCTGAGATCACCTGAACCTGGGTTTCATTGTCTTATGTCATTGTCAGCATTTTGGTCAAAGCCATTCAACAAGTCTCTAGGGAGTTCAAAACTTTCTCACATTTTCCTGTGTTATTCTGAGTCTTCCAAACTGTTCCAACCTCTGCTGGTTACCCAGTTCCAAAGTTGCTTCCATATTTTTGGGTATCTTTTCAGCAGCACCCCACTCTACTGGTACCAATTAATGGATTAGTTCATTTTCACACTGCTGGTAAAGACATAACTGAGACTGGGCAATTTACAAAAGAAAGAGGTTTAATGGACTTACAGTTTAATGTGGCTGGGGAGGCCTCACAATCATGGTGGGGGGCAAGGAGGAGCAAGTCAAGTCTTACATGGATGGCAGCAGGCAAAGAGACAGCTTGTAGAGGGAAACTCTCAGTTTTAAAACCATCAGATCTAGTGAGACATTCACTATTATGAGAGCAGCACAAGAAAGATGCGCCCCCATGATTCAATTACCTCCCACTGGGTTCCTCCCACAACAAGTGGGAATTGTGGGAGGTACAATTCAAGATGAGATTTGGGTGGGGACACAGCCAAAACCATATCAGCACGCTTATTTTATAAAATCATTTTCCTAAATAGATAGCCAGTTGCCATAGTATTCATGGAATACCACTTTTTTCTACATTTATTTCCATTAAATTTCCATTTTCATTTGGGCCTGGTGTTTTGGCTTTTCACTCTATTCCATTGACCTGTCTACATCTTCTCCACTGCAGAATTGTTTTAATTATTGTCACTTCATGATCTGACTTAATATTGGCAGGGCTAATCCTTCCTCATTATTCTTTACAATCAAAATTTTCCTGGCTATTTTTGAATACTTATTTTTCCAGATAAAGCTCAGCATCTTTCCTTCAGTTTTTTAGAAATTGCTATTCACATTTCAATTAGGATTCCTTTGCACATATGGATTAGTTTTAGAAGCACTGACATCTCTCCAATTGCTATTCAAGATTATGGCTTATTTTTCTTTTTACTTCAATCTTGAGTTTTTTGGTATTAGTCCTGAGCATTACCCAATTTTATTTTAACCTAAAATTTTTTTATCTCTTTTTCATTTTTATTATAAATGGAGCCCTTTAAAAATATTTTTTATATTGGCTATATTTTATATATAAAAAGCTATTTATTTTTTATATTTTTAAAGCACCAAGTGAATTCATTTCTTTTACTCATTTAGGTTATAAGATCTATTGACACATTAGAGGTGTAATCTTAAAAATAATTTTTCTTCCTTTTATTTTTAGCCTTATTTCTATATTTGTCTAAATTTGTTGGTAGTCCAGAAACACTATTAAAAATAGTGCAAATACAGGGTAACTTTGTTTTCATTTTAAATCTCAAACAGGCAGAGTCTCTTTTAGTTCAGGGTGGTGGTTCCTTTGGTATTATATAATAACTCTCTCAACAGCATATAGTATATGTATATGAGTGTGTGTATTTGCAATTTTATGTTTTTGACTTTTGATTCCAGCCAATAGCAGCATCCACAATCTTGTTTCAATCACATCTCCTTCTCTACACTTAATAATAGGTTACCTAAATTAATCAGGCATCCACTACACCCTTTGTTTACTTTTCATGAGCCATACTGTCTGGCTTGACAGAATTTATTGAACCTCCCCTTAATGGAATCAGAGATTTTAAGGGCAGCATTTATAGCCATATCTTTGATTTCATCCCTCCCAGAGGCTGAGTTTTAACTGGACTTTTATTTTTTAAAAGTATTCCCCATTACATTAGAGATGAGAAAAACAATTGTGTCTCTCAATCCCAGTGTTTTTACACTTGGTCTGTTTCTTTTAATTACTACTTGCAACCTGGCCAATTATTTTCTGAGCTCATATATTTTTTAAAATAGTACCTTGTCAAATACTGCCAATAACAGTCAATTCATAATATATATTTACATTCTGTTTTCTCAGTTCTTTACCTCTAGCTGTAAGTTCATTTGATACATTATTTGCCTTTGCAAGTTATTACAAGCCAGGCTTTTTATCAATTATTTCACCACTATTTTACATAAGACACCATTTTTTCAGTCTTCAATAATTGTTTTTCATTCGTCACTACCTGTCCCCAAAGCCAATGACAGATATACGTTTTAATATTGTTGTTTTGGCAGTCCCCTATTTTTAATATTCTAACTGTACTAATTAACTTAGGCTAAGCTGCATTATAGTAACAGATGACCCAGTGGCTCAGAGGCCAACACGGCAGACATTTATCTTTTATGTTATATGCCCATCCTGGATAGGCTTTGGCCCAACTTTATCTCTTCTTTGCTATCTATTGCTATTAAACCTTATAAATAACTTGATTGAGTATAATGTGTTTGAGCCATACTTTTTTGTGTTCCATATTTTGTACATATTGTTTCAACATTCCCCAACAGTTTTGCTGACAACTTGCTGCTGCTTGCTCTCTCTCTCCTCCTTTCTTTCTCTCTCACACTAATTTATGTTAACATGGATACTATACCTTTTTACTATACTTAAAAACCTTCCTTCTGTATGTAAGAGTAGCTTTGTCCAGACCTTGTATTTTTTCTGTCCCAACGTAAGTGGATGTTCCTAGTCTTCCTACTTCATCTGAGATCTGTTTGCCATCTCTAGTAAAGGAAAGTTTGGATATTATGTCTTTTATAACCTGTAGCCAGAGAATGGAAGTCATAGCTTGGACTTTGTTCAGCTTTAATAGGGAATCCCAGCTTACCTGTTTCTCCTGTAGTTTTATTAAGCATTCATTACCCAGCTAAATTCCATCTTATTGATAGTATATCTTAGTCTAGCTCGGCCTTTAACTGGTTATCTCAATTTAGAGTTTTCTAAAGAGCCAACTCAGATTATTCTCTTAACTTCAGTCCTCTTTCTATCTCTCAGAACTCTGCCTGCTCCTTCTGCTCCAAGCAGAAGGGAAAAAAAAAATATATATATATAATATACACATATAAAATTTGAAATTTTAATTTCAAATCTTAGATTATAAATATATAATTTAAAATTATACATATATATATATACACACACACACACCCCCTTTGAATGACACACACACACACACACTTTGAATATATATATATTCAAAAGGTATTTTGGGTTAGGTTCTTGTATTAGGAGTTCACATGGTAGGGGAAAGAACATCCAGTTTTCTTGTGTTGTTTGGTCTTCCCCTAAAATTTATTTTTTCTTTTGTCCTATTTGCATAAATTGTTGAATTTGGGGAATAGTTAGTTCTAGGGTGTTATAGGCTTTTATTGAGTCTTTTCTCTCCCTACCTCTCTCTCAGTCTTTCTGTCTCTCTCTCTCTCACATACACACACACAAGACAGAGGAAGCTGTTATTCTTGAGAAAGGCATTTAGTATAAGCTAAAAAATATGGTTCCTTTTAGACTGGAAACATAGTTATTCTTTGTATTTGTTAGGTGGATGGCAAAGATCTATAACAAATAGACCAAATGCAGTAGTTTAAATGAGAAAGAAGTTTATTTTTCTCGTGTAATTGCTTGTCTACAAACTCATTCGGGGACTTGTGTTTTTCCCTCTTGTTGTTCTAGTCTCTCTGAGTGTTGCTCTCGTTTATAAAGTCAAGGTTATATCACCAGTCACTATATTATCTGCATTCTAGGATACTGGGAAGCTGAATCCTAAAATTAGAAGTGATCTGATTTACATAACAGAGGCTCCCCTTTTTGCCAGTATACACACACACTCATATGTACACATATGCACAGATACTCCACAGGTTCAGGAAATGATAATATCAATGTTTCTAAAATGGAGGTGAAAGCAGAGTTAAAAATGCAAACATGACTGAATGTCCATTTAAGAACAGTTAAATCCCACTATCCCTTCCTCAACTCTGTGTAGCTAAGTGAATCTCTCTTCCACTGTAGCAGAAACACAAAAGTTTATTTTCTGGAGAAGAGAAAGCTGAAGGTCTCTAGCCTGGGGAGAAGAGGGAGAGTTATACTAAAATTAAAACAATGGGAGTAGGCTGAGCATGGTGGCTCACGCCTGTAATCCTAGCACTTCAGGAGGCTGAGGCAGGTAGATCACCTGAGGTCAGCAGTTTGAGACCAGACTTGCCAACATGGTGAAACCCTGTCTCTACTAGAAATACAAAAATTAGCCAGGCATTGTGGTGGGTACCTGTAATCCCAGCTACTCAGGAGGTTGAGGTGGGAGAATCACTTGAACCTGGTGGGCAGAGGTTGCAGTGAGCCAAGATCACGCCACTTCACTCCAGCCTGGGCAAAGGAGCAAAACTCCATCTCGAAAAACAATACATAACAAAACTAAAACAATGGGAGTTGGCGATAGTTACTCATGTGGCAACCTCCTTCTCCTCTTCCTCTATCTGGCCTCTGGAATGCTGTCAGCCAGTCCTATAAACTAGAGACATAGAAGATCCTTCTATGGGAAATCTCCTGACATCTAGAACAGCATCCAATGAAATGGCACAACCAGGCCACATTATAGTGAAGTTCAGAGTAATTGAACTCTACCCACTGAGAGATTCTCCTATCAACTTCCATATGAGCTGACAATAAAGAATCACCAGATATCACAGGAACATTAAAGATCAACAAACAAAAAGTCTTGGAAGAAACTGATGCAAGACAGTGAGAGGAAGACTTGAAAAAACCCTGTCGCTGATGCTCTCAGGGAGGCAGAACCCCTGCTAGACCCTGCTTCAGCTGTGTTCCTCAGTGTTGAGTGAGGAGTTTTCAGAACCTGAAGAACACATTCCATCACACCATTGAACTTTAACCAAAAACAAACAAACAAAAAACATATTCTGGATCTTAGATTCTGGCAGTCCCTGAACAATCTAGCCCAATGCCATTTCCAGGATTTGCTGTCCCCTTTCCTGCCTTTGTCTTCCTAAAGACCTTCCAGCACAATTGTATGTCTACCCCTATGCTTACAGGTGGCTGAGAGGAGCCTGTTTATGTGATGTATGGATGGGGATGGAGCTTGGAAGTGTAGTCCGGCATGTCCACGTGTATGGGCATTAGTTCTCTATAGATGAAAAGACCTATAGAGTGCCTAGCATAATGGATGGTTATAGACCACACCAGTGTATAATAGTATAATATTTCAAGACACTGGAAACAAGAGGAAGATCTGCAAGCTTCTTCAGGGAAAAAACTGCGCCAGTCCTACCACCCCTACCCTCCCACTCCTGGCCCCCAAAACCACACAAGAAACAAAAGGCTACATACAAATGATCAGGAATCAGAGAGGCTTCACACATCTCATTAGTGACATTGAACTCAAGAACTGAATGAAGCAGAGCCTTCAAAAGTCTGATTTAAAAATTTGAAATTATAATCAATTATATAAATGAATAGAATAAGGACATTTTCAGAGATTTAAAGTATCAGAAAGTAATCTCCCATGTATTCCTTCTCAGGAAGCCATTGGATAGTATATTCCCCTAAACGAGATAATGAACTCAGAGATAAAGAACATCAAATTCATACTGAAATGAGACAGGTCTAGGAGATATTTATTAAATAAAATGAAATTTTCAGTGCAGATGAATACAATCAGAAGTGATTGTTGGAAAGTTGGAAAGATTTTGGAGTTCAATATAACAATAAGTTTATAGGAAACTAAACGATTAAAATGGCAATATTTGACTCCAAGAAATAGAAACACTTGGGCAAGAAAAGGCAAGGAATGAGAATATATTTATAGCTTATCTGCAAATCTTAACAAAATAAACCCTGACTACTGATTTAACCAAAGCTGTAATTGAGGGTTAAGGGGATTCGTGTCTGCTAGAAGTGGAGATAGGGAGGAGGTGTTGGATGCTATGAGAGATTAATCCTCTGCGTTTATGGTGGGAAGTCAGTAGATAATGCAGAAAACGGAAAATGTAGCTATAACCATATGGTTTGGTGATTTGAACTCAAAGAGATGAGGAACTTTGGAATAAAAAATGTTGCCTTTGGAGGGTTCTATAAGCCTTGAATAAATATATCACTCTTTAAATCATGTGAATGAATAACTTTTATAAAAATTACATCAGTCACAGATGATATAATCTTTAATATGTCTGCCAGACAAGCTAGGAGTATAATTAATTGCTTGTGTGTAATATCTTAATTTGTCTAGATAAAAGTGAATCTGACCCAAATTTTGCCATGAAAGTCATTGGTTCTTTATTTACTGTGTCTTCACAATAAAGATTTTGAAACTAAAGCAATACCATCCAACATATCCCGCTGAACTACATACTAAACCTATATCTACTAAATATCAAGTTGTTATGACTTTTCTTCATCTTTTCTCTTTTGGAGAAAACTTAGGGCCTTCATGTTTATAGACACATATGAACAGATACCTTCTGTGAGTAATTAGTAAGATAAGCAATTTTAAAAATTCCACAGAGTCCTAGTCTGTGTTGAGACTTTATGTTTAGGGTCTTTCATTACTGAGCTGAATAGGACATTAGAGGTTAACTGTTTCCTGAGTGTGTTGGGTCTAGATCATTTCAATTAATTCATGTGTCTTTCCCCTGTAAAAGCCTAAGACTTTTTTAGAATAGATGGTTGCTAACTAAGGGTGGAGTCAGGATTGCTAGTGAGATTTTCTTAACTCCAAAATACTTTTCTTCTCTGATTATAAATGAAACCCTGAAAAGTGAGGATAATTTTTCATAGAGATAGGATTTAATGCTGATATGAATTTAACTGTTTGCAGATATATTTGAAGTGGATTTTGACAAGGGTGAGGTTGAAGAATATATGATGATATTGTTTAGGCTGGAATGTTTTTCTTTAATTAATTTCAGTTTTATTTTCAGGGTGATCGTGGACTTCCTGGTTTTCCTGGGCTTCATGGCATGCCAGGATCAAAGGTTGAAGAAATCTGTTTCTTTTAAATATAGCAATGCCATTTAAAAAATTCAAATGTAAAGTACCTTTATATTACAAATGTGTTATAAATAAATGCTCATGTATAATTAAAGATAAAGTAAACAATGGGCTAAGATTTATATTAGTTTATACGAAACTTTACAAAATTCCCTTTAAAGTCTCGTTATAAATGTATGATTTTATAGTATTTAAAAATTGATCTTATACTGTATGCACGTTTTCTTAAATATAAGCCTTAAACTATAAGCCCTGTTATAACACTAAATGTTATTTTTTAAAAGTTTCTTTATAAAGCCTGGAAATGAGGGCTTTTTAAAGCAAACTTTAAATTTTTTTTTTCTATTTTGTTTTGCTTTTGGCATATTAAACTCTGTTGCTTATAATCTGTATTTTTTCTTTATGAGAACAATATTGATATTTCTTTAATATTTGCTATTTATATTTTGTCTTTTAGGGTGAAATGGGTGCCAAAGGAGACAAAGGATCACCTGGATTTTATGGCAAAAAGGGAAGTGTAGATCATACAACAAAGTATTCATATTGAACTTTTAATGTAATGGAAACAGAAAACTTGAATTGCAGTTCTAGCCCAATGTTAGAGCAGTTAGCTTTGTTCACCCTTCTTAGGGGATTAATTCAGAACAATGGGGGGAAAAAAAAAGAACTGGTGACTGCAGACTGCTACGTATGGTATCCTATAAGACTATGTTGTATTGTTGACCATTCTGAGCTTTTAAAAGATTTACAGGCTGGGCGCGGTGGCTCACGCATGTAATCCCAGCACTTTGGGAGGCTGAGGTGGGTGGATCATGAAGTCAGCAGTTCGAGACCAGCCTGGCCAACATGGTGAAACCCCGTCTCTACTAAAAAATACAAAAAGTAACTGGGCATAGTGGCGGGCGCCTGTAATCCCGGCTGCTCAGGAGGCTGAGGCGGGAGAATCACTTGAACCCGGGAGGCAGAGGTTGCAGTGAGCTGAGATCGCACGACTGCACTCCAGCCTGGGTGACAGAACAAGACTCTGTCTCATTTAAAAAAAAAAAAAAAAAAAGATTTACAGTGAGACATTCCTTAGGGAGCAGTAGTAGTTGCTTAAAAATGTGTCCACTGAAGGCTGGGCACGGTGGCTCACGCCTGTAATCCCAACACTTTGGGAGGCCAAGACGGGCAGATCATGAGGTTGGGAGATCGAGACCATCATGACTAACACGGTGAAACCCCGTCTCTACTAAAAATACAAAAAAATTAGCCAGGCATGGTGGCGGGTACCTGCAGTCCCAGCTACTTGGGAGGCTGAGGCAGGAGAATGGCATGGACCCAGGAGGTGGAGGTTGCAGTGAGCCGAGATTGCACCACTGCACTCCAACCTGGGTGACAGAACGCGACCCCATCTCAAAAAAACAAAAACAAACAAAAAAAACATGTCCACTGAAATTTGATGTTATGGGCCTTTCTAGTTCCTCACACTGAGGGAAGAATATTTAAAATACCCATTGCTTTTTAATTTTGCCAAGATGTTATTTCTGTGTTTAGATGCTTGTAATGATAATTGTGCATCTATCAACATTTTTAATGTCTTGATATTGTATCCACTGGTTTGGTAAAATAGTACTTTGCAGAGTCAACATGAGTTGTAGTCCCATGAATTTTTACTACATAATGTTGTTAACTTAGTAGCTTTTCTGTTTAAGTTTTGGTTAGAACTTGAAAACATTATTGTAAAGATTGTGTTGTAAGTGTTTGTTTTCGATACAGGGTGCAAAAGGTGAAAAGGGGAATGCTGGCTTCCCTGGCCTCCCTGGACCTGCTGTGAGTTTGATAGAAAAAAGCTCTTAGTATTTTGCTTTAAATAAAAAAGATCTTATAGTATCTGTCTTTAAAGAGAAAAATTAGTGCAAAAGTACATTAAAGCACATGTATTTATTTTTTAGGGAGAACCAGGAAGACATGGAAAGGATGGATTAATGGGTAGTCCCGGTTTCAAGGTATTTACAAAAAACAAAGGACGAAACAAAAAGATTTTTGTATCTTGTGAGGAAACATAAGAAAAAATTTACCAATATTAAAATTTTTTAATATGTGGCATTGGGATAAAATTCATGAGCTAAAAGGGTTTTTACATGTAATTTAAAAATGATACTGAATTTCTTTTGACTTTATTGTGGACTCTTAAGTGTCAGAAGTGAAATCATAGGATATTACAAGGTTGAGCTTCTTCGATAAGCCCTTCAGATTGGTTCATTTGGCAGATTAGAAGCAGAGGTTCTTGGCTCTGTCTCCCAAAGATTAAGGTTTCAGTGGGCTGGGAAACTGTCTTCTTAACTCTGGCTTCTTTATCAGTTGTGTGGTATGGGCATGAAAGCATTAGAGTAAGTGGAGAACTGCAAAGTGTCAATAATTCACTATCTAGGAAAAAACTCAAAGGGACATGCTCTTGGGGTGGCCTGTTAGCACCATCATATTCTTACAGTTAGGATTTAGCTGATTAGGATACCTAAGGAGAAGATTTGTATAAGCCATCAGAGCTGAAGAGGCCATTTGGTCAAGCATTGGACATAGGGATGTTATCTTGTTTTCTAATGGTCAGTTCTTTGAATCCCAGAGTTGCTCAGAAATTCAGTCCAAATTTTCTTGGTCTGTGGGTGTTTTCCAAAGGAAAAATTATTCATTTATTTGCTTCAAGTTCTATGAAGGGTTTTCAAATATCCATGATTCTTCAGAGTATACTTTGAAACAACACTTCCTAGGACAGTAGTAACCTGACTGTAAAATATGGGAACCCATTTTAAAGTCCTTGGTCCCTTCTTGTTAATTATGCTTCAGTGGTTTTGTATTTTCTCACTTATTTAATTGAACAGATTTTATTGATATTTATTAGAAGCTAGACATATAGAGGAGAATAAAGCCATCATGGCATCTCCTCTTACAGGGTTTATAATCTAGACTATGTGAGAGAATATGGATTTTTTTTCTTTGCCTACAACCTAAGCATTCATTTTAATTAATTTTTGTCCTCTGCTAGCATAAATTCATATGCCTCAAGAAATGGGACTGTTCTTTTTGGGAGACAGGAGAGCTTAGAGAATAGAATGGAGTTGGATTTCCAGCTTGCAGTGACTTTCTCTAACTAGTTGTATGTTCTCTGGCAAATATTTTGACAGTTTCTATTTCAAAAATAGAGTAAATGTTACCTATCTAGAATGGTATGAAAGGGACTTGAGTAAGACAAAGCACCCAGCACAGTTCCTGGCAAAGAATAAGTGTCGAATAAGGAATTAGTTCTTTTATTCATTTCCTGATTTGAACACAGCTTTAAGATTCCTTTTTAGTCTTAATCTGAGTAGTATGTGCATTCATGTACCTGCAAATATAAACATCAGGTCACTGTTTTCTAGCATCTATATTGATATATAATTGAATACCATAAAATTCACCCATTTAATGTGTAAAATTCAACAGTTTTTGTGTATTTACAGAGTTATGAAACCTCATTAGAGTCCACTTTTAGAACATTTTCATTATCCTAAAAAGAAACACCATGCCCATGTAGTATAGTGGTCACTCCCCATTTCTCACCAAGCTACTATTCCATACATTAAACCCTTGACAACCATTACTCTGTTTTCGGTCTCTGCAGATTTGTGTATTCTGGACATTTCATATAAATGGAAACATGTAATATATGATCTTTTGTTCTTTCAATTACCATGACATTTTTGTGGGTCATCTATGCTTTGGCTTGTATTGGTAGTACTTCATTCCTTTTTAATGCTAATAGTATTTTACTGTAGGGATATATCACTATGTTCAACATTTTGAGTTCAGTTCACTCTTGATATTTGCCTTCCTTATAGGTTCATACCATCCTTCATATTTGAGCTTGGTTATGTCTCCTGTTTTCTAATTAGTGTGGGTCTCCTAAAAACAATGAAGTTTTTCTGTCTTGTCTGTTTGTAATTTTTTTATAGAAATCATTCACGAATTGAAAAAAAAAAGCTATTTACTTTTTTTGTTTAAATTACTTTATTTATAAAAACAGTTTTAGGTTTATAGCAAAATTGAATGGAAAGTGCAGTGTATTCCCACACACCCCCTGCCACTTCCCAACCCTATGCAGGCTCTCCCATGTTCAACATCTCCACCAGAGTAGTACGTTTGTTACAGTTGACACATCACTATTACCCAAGGTTCATAGTTTATGTTAGAGTTAACTCTTGGTATTGTACACTTGACAAATACATATATTTGACAAAAATAACATTGTAGTATCATAGAGAATAGTTTCGCTCCTCTAAAAATCCTGTGAGCTCCACCTTTTGATCCTTTCTTCTCTTTAACCACTCACAACCATTGATCTTTTTACTCTCTCCAGAGTTTTTCCTTTTTCAGGATATCATATAGTTGGAATCATACATTATGTGACCTTTTCAGATTGGTTTCTTGCTCTTAATAATATGCATTTAAAGTTCCCCCATGTCTTTTCATTGTTTGATGGCTACCCTTCCCAGCATCTGGTAACCATCCTTCTACCCTCTATGCCATGAGTTCAATTGTTTTGATTATTGGTTCCCACAAATACATGAGAATATGCGATGTTTGTCTTTCTGTTTCTGGCTTATTTCACTTAACATAATGATCTCCAGTTTGATCCATGTTGTTGCAAATGACTGGATCTAATTGATTTTTATGGCTGAATGGTACTCCATTGTGTATATGTGCCACATTTTCTTTATCCATTCATCTGTTGATGGTTACTTCAGTGACTTCCAAATCTTAGCCATTGTAAGTGCTGCAAGGAACATAGAAGTGCAGATATCCCTTTGATATGCTGATTTCCTTTCTTCTTTTGGGTACACACCCAGCAGTGGGATTGCTGGATCATGTGGTAGCTCCATTTTTAGGTTTTTTTTTTTTTTTTTTTTTTTAATTGACATAGAGTTTCGCTCTTGTTGCCCAGGCTGCAGTGCAATGGCATGATCTCGGCTCACTGCAACCTCTGCCTACCGGGTTCAAGCAATTCTCCTGCCTCAGCCTCCCAAGTAGCTGGGATTACAGGCACCCGCCACCATGCCTGACTAATTTTTGTATTTTTAGTCAAGACAGGGTCTCGTCATGTTGGCAAGGCTGGTCTTGAACTTCTGACCTCAGGAGATCCACCCTCCTTGGCCTCCCGAAGTGCTGGGATTACAGGCGTGAGCCACTGCGCCCAACCCATTTTCAGGTTTTTTGAGGAATCTTCAAACTGTCCTTCATAGTAGTTGTACTAATTTATATTCCCACCAACAGTGTACAAGGGTTCCCTTTTCTTCACATCCTCCCCACCAGCATTTGTTATTGTTTGCCTTTTGGATAAAAGCCATTTTAACTGGAGTAAGATGATATTTTATTTTAGTTTTGATTTGCACATATCTGATTATCAATGACGAACATCTTTTCATATGCCTATTTGCCATTTGTATGTCTTCTTTTGAGTAATGTGTATTCAAATATTTTGCCCATCTTTTGATAAGATTATTGGATTTTTTTTCTACTTTTTATATTTTCTGGTTCCTAATCTCTTATCAGATGGGTAGTTTGCAAATATTTTCTCCCATTTCGTGGATTATCTCTTAACTTGGTTGATTGTATACTTTGCTGTGCAGAAGCTTTTCAGCATGATTTGTCCATGTTTACTTGGGTTACCTGTGTTTGTAAGGTATTGCTCAAGAAATCTTTTCCAAGGTCAATGTCCTGGAGATTTTCCCCAATGTTTTTCTGTAGTAGTTTCATAGTTTGAGGTCCTAGATTTAAGTCTTTAGTCAATTTTGATTTGATTTTTGTGTATGCCAAGAGATAGGGGCCTAGTTTCATTATTCTGCATAGGAACATCCAATGTTCCTAGCACTATTTCTTGAAGAAACTGTCTTTTCCCTAGTGTATGTTCTTAGAAGTTTTGTCAAAAATGAGTTCACTGTAGGTGTGTACATTCGTTTCTGGGTTCTCTGTTTTGTTCCATTAGTCTATGTATCTGTTTGTATGCCAGTACCATGTTGTTTTGGTTAATATAGCTCTGTACTATAATTTGATGTCAGGTAATGTAATTCCTCTACTTTTATTCGTTATGCTTAGGATAGCTTTGGCTATTCTGGGTCTTTTGTGATTACATATAAATTATAGGATTGGTTTTTGTATGTTTCTGAAGAATGTCATTGGTATTTTGATAGGAAATGCATTGAATCTGTAAATTGCTTTGGTAGTATGGACATTTAAAGAATATTGATTCTTCAAACCCATGAACATGAATTTTTTTATTTTTTGGTGTCCTCTTCAATTTCTTTCATTAGTGTTTTATAATTTTCATTGTAGAGATCTTTCAATTCTTTGGTTAATTCTTAGATATTTAATTTTATTTGTGACTATTGTAAATGGGATTACTTTTTAAATTTCTTTTCCAGATTGTTCACCATTGGCGTATAGAAATGCTACTGATTTTTGTATGTTGACTTTTATCCTGCAACTTTACCAAATTTGTTTATCAGTTTAATAGTTTGTTGGTGGAGTCTAGGTTTTTCTAAATATAAGATTATATCATCAGCAAACAAGGATAATTTTACTTCTCCCTTTCCAATTTGGATGCCCTTTATAACTTTCTCTTGTCTGAATGCTCTAGCTAGGACTTCCAGTACTATGTTGAATAACAGTGGTGACAGGGGACGTAGTATCATGTTTCAGATCTTACAGGAAAGGCTTTTATTTTTTTTTCCCTATTCAGTATTATATTAGCTGTGGGTTTGTCATAGATGGCCTTTATTATGTTGAGGTATGTTCCTTCTATATCTACATGTTTGAGAGTTTTTATCATGAACAGATATTTAATTTTATCAAATGCTTTGTCAGGATCAATTGAAATGATCATATGGTTAGCTTTCATTCTGTTGATATGATGTATCATATTGATTGATTTGCATACATTTAGCCATTCTTTCATCCCAGCGATGAATCCCACTTGGTTGTGATAAATGATCTTTCTAATGTATTGTTGAATTTGGTTTGCTAGTATTTCGTTGAAGATTTTTGCATCAATATTCATCAGAGATATTGGCCTGTAGTTTTGTTTTGTGGTATGTTTTTGTCTGGTTTGGTGTTAGGGTAATACTGGCCTTATAGAAAGAGTTTGGAAGTAGTCCTTCTTCCTCTATTTTTCAGAATAGTTTGAGTAGGATTGGTATTAGTTCTTTAAATGTTTGGTCAAATACAGCAGCGAAGCCATTAGATCCCAGGCTTTTCTTTACTGGAAGACTTTTATGACAGCTTGGATCTTATTACTTGTTATTGGTCTTTTCAGGTTTTGGATTTCTTCCTGCTTTAATCTCAGTAGGTTGTTTGTGTCTAGGAGTTTGTCCATTTCATGTGTATTTTCCAATTTATTGGCATATAGTTGCTTATAGTAGCCACTAATGATCCTTTGAATTTCTGAGTGTCAGTTGTAATGTCTCCTTTCTCTTTTCTGACTGTATTTTATTTGGGTATCCTTTCTTACTTTCTTGGTTACACTGGCTAAAAATTTGTCAATTTTGTTTGTCTTTTCAAAAAAAAAAAAAGAAAAAACAACTTTTTGTTTCATTGATCTTTGTGGATTTGTTTGTTTGTTTGTTTTGTGACAGTCTCGCTCTGTCGCCCCGGGCTGGAGTGCAGTAGTGTAGTCTTAGCTCACTTCAAGCTCCACCTCCTTGGTTCACACCATTCTCCTGCCTCAGCCTCCGGAGTAGCTGGAGTAGCTGGGACTACAGGCACCCAACACCTTGCCCGGCTAATTTTTTGTATTTTTAGTAGAGATGGGGTTTCACCGTGTTAGCCAGGATGGTCTCAATCTCCTGACTTCGTGATACACCCGCCTTGGCCTCCCAAAGTGCTAGGATTACAGGCGTGAGCCACTGCGCCCGGCCCTGATCTTTGTGTTTTTGAATTTCAATTTCATTGATTTCTGCTCTGATCTTCATTATTTCTTTTCTTCTACTAATTTTGGGTTTGGTTTGCCCTTGCTTTTCTAGTTCTTTAAGATGAATTGTTAGATTGCGTATTTGAAGTTTTTCTCTTTTTTGATGTAGGTACTTACAGCAATAAACCTCCCTCTTACTACTGTTTTTGCCATATCCCATAGATTTTGGTATGCTGTGTTTCCATTGTTACTTGCTTCAAGAAGTTTTTCAATTTTCTTCTTAATTTCTTCATTGACTCACTGGTCATTCAGGAGCATATTGTTTAATTTCCATGTATTTGTATAGTTTCCAAAATTCCTCGTTATTGATTTCTAGCTTTATTATATTATCGTCAGAGAAGATACTTGATATTATTCCATTTTTGGAATGTTTGAAGACTTTTTTGTGACCTAATCTATGGTCTGTCTTTGAGAATAATCCACATGCTAAGAAAAGAATTTGTATTCTGCAATATCTATTTGATTTGTTTGGTATGTAGTGCAGATTAAGTCTAATGTTTCTTTGTTCATTTTCTATCTAGAAAATCTGTCCAATGCTGAAAATGGAATGATGAAGTCTACAGCTATTATTGTATTGGGGTCTATCACTCTCTTTAGCTCTAATAATATTTCCTTTATATATCTGGATGCTCGGGTGTTAGGTACATTTAAAATTGTTATATCCTCCACTGAATTAACCCCTTTATCATTTTATAGTGACCCTTTCTCTTCTCATAGTTTTTGTCTTGAAATCCATTGTGTCTGATATAATTATAGCTACTGTTGTTCTTTTTTTGGTTTCTATTGGCATGAAGTACCTTTTTCCATCCCTTTATTTTTAGTCTATGTGTGTCTTTATAGGTGAAGTGTATTTATTGTAAACAATAGATCAACGGGTCTTGTTTGTTCATCCAGTCAGCCAGTCTATGTCTTTTGATTGGAGAGTTCAGTTCATTTACATTAGATGTTATTATTTATAAGTAAGGACCTACTCCTGCCATTTTGTTATTTGTTTTCTGGTTGTATTTTGGTCTTCCTTTCCTTCTTTCTTTCATTCCTATTGTCCTCTAGTGAAGATGATTTTCTCTGGTATATATAACTTAGTTTCTTGCTTTTTATTTTTTATGTATTCATTGTATGTATTTATGAGGCTTACAGATACTATCTTATAACCCATTATTTTAAACTGATAACAACTTAATGCTATTTGCATAAACAAACAAGCAAAAAGAAAACTAATAAAAATTTGCCTTAACTTTATCACCCTGCTTTTTAACGTTTTATTATTTCAATTTATATCTTATTGTACTGATTATGTCTTTTAAAGTTGTTATAGTTACTATTTTTGATTGGTTCATTATTTAGTCTTTCTATTTAGGATAAGAGTAGTTTACACACCACAGTAACAGTGTATAATATTCTGCATTTTTCTGTGTGCTTATTATTACCAGTAAGTTTTGTACCTTCGGGTGATTATTTATTGCTCATTAATGTTCTTTTCTTTCTGTTTGAAGTATTCCCTTTAGCATTTCTTGTACGATGGGTCTGGTATTGATGAAATCACTCGGCTGTTGTTTTTCTGGGAACATCTTTCTCCTTCATGTTTTAAGGATATTTTTTGCTGGATATACTATACTAGGGTAAAGTTTTTTTTTTTTTTAAGCTTCAGCACTTGAAAAATGTCATGCTACTCTCTCCTGACCTGTAAGCGTTCTACTGAAAGTCTGCTACCAGACATATTGGAGCTCCATTGTATGTTATTTATTTATTTTTGTCTCTTCTGCTTTTAGGATCCTTTCTTTATCCTTGACCTTGTAGCGTTTGATTATTAAACGTCTTCAGGTTGTCCTCTTTGGGTTAAATCTGCTCAGTGTTCTATAGCCTTTAAGTATTTGGATATTAATATCTTCTCTAGGTTTGGGAAGTTCTCTGTTAACCCTTTGAATAAAGTTTCTACCCCCCATCTCTTTCTCTACCTCATCTTTAAGGCCAATAACTCTTAGATTTGCCCTTTTGAGACTGTTTTCTAGATCCTATAGGCATGCTCTATCATTTATTATTATTATCTTTTGTCTCCTCTGACTTTATCTCCAAAGTCTCTCTTCAAGCTCACCAATTCTTTCTTCTGCTTGATTCATTCTGCTATTGAGGGACTCTGATACATTCTTCAGTATGCCAATTGCATTTTTCAGCTCCAGAATTTCTGCTTGATTCTTTGTAATTATTTCAATTTCTTTGTGAAATTTATCTAGTTCCTTCTCTGCATAACTTGAATTTGTTAAAGTTTTCTCAACACACCTATTCTGAATTCTTTGTCTTAAAGATCACATATCTCTGTTTCTCTAGAATTGATTCCTGGTACCTTACTTAGTTCATTTGGTGAGGTCGTGTTTTCCTGAATGGTGTTGATGCTAGTAGATGTTCTTCAGTGTCTGGGCATTGAAGAGTTAGCTCTTTACTGTAGTGTTCACTGTCTGGGCTTATTTGTAGTCATCCTTCTTGGGAAGCTTTTCAAGTTATTTGAAAGGACTTCAGTGTTGTGATCTAAGCTGTTTCTGCTTTAGGGTATACCCCAAGTCCAGTAACACTGATTCTTGCAGACTTGTAGAGGTACCACCTTGATTGTCTTGAACAAGGTCTGGGAGAATTCTCTGGATTACCAGGCAGAGATGCTTGTTCTCTTCCCTTACTTTATCCCAAACATATAGAGTCTTTGTCTCTGTTTGGATACACCTAAAGCTGGGGATAGAGTGATACAACCACCCCTGTAACCACCACCACTATGCTCTGGGTCATATCTGAAGCCAGCACAGCGCTGGGTCTCACCCACTGTCTACTCTGACCACTCTCTGGCTACTGCCTATGTTCAAGGCCCTAGGACCCTACAATCAGCAGGTGGCAAAGCCAGCCAGGTCTGTGTCCTTCCCTTCAGGGTGGTGAGGTCCACCAACCCCCAAATGGGTCCAGAAGTTCCATCTGGGAGTCAGGGACTAGAGTCAAAAGCCTTAGATGTCTACCTGGTATACTGTTGTATTGCAGCTGAGCTGGCACTCAAACCACAAGATGTAGTCCTTCTCACTTTTTTCTCTCCTTTCAAAGGCAGAGGAGCCTCACCTCATATCTTCCACCACCCCAGCCATGAGGAGTACTGCCAGATGACCACTGATGTTTCCTTGAGCCCCAAGGTCTCATAAGTCAGCTTGTGGTGAACGCTACCTGACCTGGGACTCACTCTTTAGGGTAGTGGGATCCCCCGTGGCCCAGGAAAGGTCCAGAAATGCTGTCTAAGACTCAGGTGCTGGAATTGGAGACCCCAAGACTCTGTTTGGTGCTCTACTTCCCCGTGGCAGTGTTGGTACCTAAGGCATAAAAGACAGAGTTTCCTTTACTTTTCCCTTTGCTTTTCTCAAGCAGAAGGAGTTTTACCCCATAGCCACCACAGCTTGAGGCTGAGTCTCACATGAAGCCAACAAGTCTCAGAGGTTCACCAAGGCCCTTGGTGTAGTACCTAGGTATCGCTGCTAGTTATTCGGGGCCCAAGGGCTCTTCAGTTAACAGGTGATGAATGCTGGCAGGACTGCATCCTTTCCTTCAAGGCAGTAAGTTTACTTCTGGCCCAGGGTGTGTCTAGAAATGTCATCTGGGAGCTGGGGCCTGGAAAGGGGGCCTCTTGACTCTAGCCAGTGCCCTATCCTGCTGTGGCTGAGCTGATATCCAAGATGCAAGACAAAGTCCTCCTCACTTTTCCCTCTCCTCTCCTTAAGGATTATAGAAGGAAGGGGTCTCTTTTGGAGCCATGAGCTTTGCAGTCTGGGGTCAGGAGAAGGATGCTGCCAACACTCTCTTGGCTGCTGCAGTGTGTGTCTCAGTATGTTGTGTGCCTCCCCAGTCCACTGTCTCTGGGCCTAGTTCAGCCTTAGGACTCTCTTATGAGTTACAGACATTATGGCCTAGGCTCCCTTTTAAGTTTGCTTGGAGACTGAAGCACTTTGGCCCTTGGTGGTGAGGTTTGCAGGCACTCAAGTTCAGACCACTGGGATAGGTGATTCTCCTTTGGTTGGGGCTGGTTTAAATGCTTCCTCTGGGCTGGGTGCTGTGACTCACGCCTGTAATCCCAGCACTTTAGAGGCCAAGGCGGGCAGATCACCTGAGGTCAGGAGTTCGAGACCAGCCTGACCAACATGGAGAAACCCAGTCTCTACTAAAAATACAAAATTAGCTGGGCGTGGCGGCACGTGTCTGTAATCCCAGCTACTCGGGAGGCTGAAGCAGGAGAATCGCTTGAACCTGGGAGGCGGAGGTTGCGGTGAGCCGAGATCATACCACTGCACTCCAGCCTGGGTGACAGAGCGAGACTCCGTCTCAAAAAAAAAAAAAAAAAAGGCTGCTTCTGTGGGCAGGCATCAGTTGAGTTTGGTCTGGTTTTCCTTTCTGCTTTAACAGGACAGCACTGCTTTCAGTGCTTTACACTTGCTGTGTTCTACCTTCGTCAGCACCCAGAAATCCTTTCCACTCCATGCTGCCTCTGCTGGGGATGGGGAAGGGGTGGCGTCGGTAATTCAGGATTGTTTTTTCTCTCTCTTCAGTGCCTCTTTCAGCAATATGGAATTAAAACCAGGTACTGTGAGTGCTCACCTGATTTTTGGTTCTTTGAAGGTGTTTTTTCTTTGTAGATAATTGTTAACTCAGTGTTCTTGCTGGGACGGGGTGACAATGGGTGGAGCTTTCTACTCCATCTTGCTTGTCTCCCTCCTGATTTATTTTGAATTAATTTCTATGTATGGTATGAGATAAAAATCAAGGCTCATTTTTTCCCCATATGGAGATTCAGTTATTCTAGCACCATTTATTGGAGACGATCATTTCCCTTTGAATTGCATTAACGCTTTTGCCAAATATGAATTGATCAATATGTGCATTCCACTAATTTCTACCCATATTCTTTCCTCAACAACACAGTCTTAATTATTATAGCTTTAAAATAAACCTTGAAATTATGTGATGTTAAACACTCTAATTTTTTTTTTAAGAAATTGTAATGGATATTATAGATTTACATAAATTCCATATTATTTTTAGTATCAGCTTAAAAATTTTTACCAAGAGAGCCTGAGATGTTGTGTTAAAGTTTTTTCTTTCTCTTTTTCTTTTTTTCTGAGACAAAGTCTCACCCTTGTCACCCAGGCTGAAGTGCAATGGCATGATCTTGGCTCACTGCAACCTCTGCCTTCCAGGTTCAAGCCATTCTCCTGCCTCAGCCTCCTGAGTAGCTGGGATTACAGGCACCCACCACCATGCCTGGCTAATTTTTTTTTTTTTGTATTTTTAGTAGAGACGGGGTTTCATCATGTTGGCCAGGTTGGTCTTGAACTCCTGACCTCAGGTGATCCACCCACCTCAGCTTCCCAAAGTGCTAGGATTACAGGCATGAGCCACCATGCCTCGCCAAAGTTTTTAGTGTGAAATAATTGTAAATTTACAGAAAAGTTGCAAATATAGTAGAGAATTCCTCATACCCTTTATCCGACTTCTGTTGAAGTTAACATTTTATATTACTATGGTATATTTGTCAAAACTAAGAAACCAATATTGGCACATTACTGTCAACTGGACTCCATACTTTATTTGGGTTTCATTAGTTTTTCTACTCATGTAATTTTTCTGTGCCAGGATCCAGTCCAGGATATCACATTACATTTATTTGTTGTGCCTTCCTATTTTGCACTGATCTGTGATAGTTTATCAGTCATTTCTTGTCTGTCATGACATTGATGGTTTTGAAGAATATTGACCAGGTATTTTGTAGAATATCACTCAGTTTGAGTTTGTTTCATGCTTTCCTCATGATTAGATTCGGATTATGGTTGGGTTTTTTTCTGTTTTGGAAAAGGATAACAGAGGGTTCAAGTGTCCTATTTATCAAATCAGAATGTACATGCTATCCAGATGAATATTCACTGGTGACATTAATGATGATCACCTGTTTTATAGTATTTACAAGCTTTCTTGCTACTTTTTCATCCCATATCTGTTCTTCGGAAGCAAGTCACCAAATTCAAGGCCTACGCTAGGTGGAGTGTAGACTTAAGCTCCAAATCTTAGAGGGAAGAATATCTTCATGTCTCTAAATTTATTTGAGGAGAGTTGCTCTCTTAACAATATTGAATTTTTCAATCCATGAACATGGTATTTTGTTTCATTCATGTGAGTTTATTTTAACTCAGCAAAGTTTTGTCATTTTCAGATCTTGTAAGTCTTGTGTTAAGTTCATATCTAAGTATTTTATTATATTTCTTCATACTCATAAGTAGACTTTGAAAAGTTTATTTTCAGTTTGTTTGTGGCTAACATATGGAAATATTATTAGTTTCAGTATATTGATTGTCTATCCTACAATCTTGTTAAATTCACTTATTAGTTCCTGCAGCCTTTTTTGTTGATTTCTTAGGTTTTTCTACATAGATGATTATGTTGATTACAAATAAAGACAGTTTTCTTCTTCTATACTAATTTATATGAAATTTATTTATTTTAATATTTTTATTTACTAAACAAGCCCTTAATACAATAATGAATAAAAGGGGTAAAAGCACACATTTTTGCCTTACTTCTGATCTTAGGTAGAAACCATCAGTCTTTTAACACTGAATGTTAGTTGGTTTTACATAGAAGCCCTGCCTCAGGATGAGAAAATTCCCTTTTATTCCTAGTCTATTGAGAGTTTTCTTGTAAAATATCATGATTACATGTTGAATTTTGCAAAAAAAAAAAAAAAAAAAAAAAAAAAAAAAGCTTTTTCTGCCTTCACTGACTTGATTATATAATTTTCCTCTCATATTTTCTTAATATACAACATTGATTTTTTTTTAATTTA
The DNA here is from genome assembly GCF_037993035.2 of Macaca fascicularis. NCBI lineage: Eukaryota > Metazoa > Chordata > Mammalia > Primates > Cercopithecidae > Macaca > Macaca fascicularis. Next base: position 115,618,580 of record NC_088378.1, read on the forward strand.
TTTATTATTATTATACTTTAAGTTGTAGGGTACATGTGCATAACGTGCAGGTTTGTTACATATGTATACTTGTGCCATGTTGGTGTGCTGCACCCATCAACTTGTCATTTACATCAGGTATAACTCCCAATGCAATCCCTCCCCCCTCCCCCCTCCCCATGACAGGCCCCTGTGTGTGATGTTCCCCTTCCTGAGTCCAAGTGATCTCATTGTTCAGTTCCCACCTATGAGTGAGAACATGCGGTGTTTGGTTTTCTGTTCTATTTTGCATTATTGGGATAAACCACAATTGATTATCTTATAATATTCTTTTTATATATTACTGGATTCAATTAACAAAAGTTTTATTTCATATAATTTATGTCTATGTCCATGGATTATATTGATCAGCAGTTTTCTTTTTTGTGATATTTTTGTCTGGCTTCAATATCAAAGCAATACTGGCATTTATTTTCTGAAAGCGTTTGTATAGCATTGGTGTCATTTCTTCCTTATATGTTTGGTAGAATTTGCCAGTGAAACCCTCTGGGCCTGAGCTTTGTAGGTGTGTTGTATGTCTAAGGAACATTTTCATTAATAATACACCTATTTAGATTTTATCTTTCTTCTTGAGCTACCTTCAGCAATTTGTACATTTCAATGAATTTGTCCATATCATTTAACTTGCAAATTTCTTGGCATATTTTGTTCACAATATTGCCTTATTCTTGTCCTTTTAATGTCTGTAGGTTTGTAGTAATGTCCTTTATTTCATTCCTGGTATTATATGTATTGTAACGATAATTTCTTATTGATACTTTACAATTGAAATCAAGCACTGCAGAATTTTTCCTACTCTTCCCCTCTGTCATTTGAGCCTGGTTCTTTTTTGTTCTTGGATAACTTTCTCTTATTTTTTCTATGGGGATTTGTCTGTTTAAGCTTTCTTTCTCTTATAGGGTCAATAATAATAAGCTTCACTCTCCTAGGAAACTAATATTTCATTTGTATTTTTCAAGTGACTTGTATAAAATTGTGCCAGTTCCTCTCATGATTTTTAAAAAGTTTTCTCTGTTTTAATGATTATTCTCCCTTGGTCATCATTTCTTACTTTGAATATTTATGCTTTCACTCTCTACTTTTTGTATTTTTATTTTTATTTTTTTTACTTTTATATGTTTCTGGTTTCCCTCCTGTGTTGGATTTTTTCGAAGATCTAACATTGTAATTTATTTTTTGACTTCATTAAATTTTTGTTTTTTACTTTTATCCTATTTCTTTATTCTTTTTTCCTACATTTTTTCTAGCTTTTACAATTGAGAATTGAATTCATTTACATTCATTTTTTGTTATTTTTTTATCTAAGTAGTTAAACTATGAATATTTTTCTCATCATTGTTTCAGTTGTATCCTCTTGATTCTGATATGCAATGTTTTCATTAACTTTTTTAAAAAGAAATTTTGTAATTCTAGTTTTTCTCTATTTCCTAAGAGTTGTTTAAAGAGTTAAAAGTCTTTTTAGGGTGAAAATCATTTTATTTAGATTTTGTTGCTAATTTCTGATATTATTGCACTGTATCAGAGAATGTTTGTATAATCTTCTTTATAAGTTCTAGTGAATTTTTTCTTTGACTTATTGTATGTTTAATTTTCAGGAATGTTCCCTGTGCATATGAGAAGGTAAATCTCTATTTTCAGAGTGTAAAACTCCATATACATTCATAAGAACTACCTTATTGAATATCTTATTTGGATCTTCTGTAACTTAATTCTTTGTTTGGCCTGTCTTGAACAGAGAGTGGTGTATTAGTGTCTATTATTTGTGCATTTTTGTCTATTTTTTCTTTCACTTTCTGTTTCACGAATGTAGTTTCTACGTTATTCATTGTATAGATATTTTCACTACTACATCTTCATTTTGAATTGTGGCTTTGGCATTATAAAATACATTTTTTGTTTCCTTTAATAATTTTTCACTTGAATTCTACCTTGTCCGGTATCAGGATTACACGTTTTCTTTTTGATTCTTTTTATTTGCTTGCTGTACCTTCGCCCATCCTTCTATTGTCTAGCTTTAGCTTTTTGAGCCATTTTGTTGTAGTTGTGTCTCTTGTATCAAGTGTAGAGTTGTTCTTTGCTTCTTAAAGCAATCTGAATATTTTTATTTTAATAGATTAAGTCTATTTTCACCCATTGTCTGATAGGTTTGGTCTTATCTCTGTCAAAATACTCTGTTGTAATTTTGTTATCTTATTATGTAAATTCTGCTCTACTGATTATGTTTCTTTCTCAGTGTGATTTGTTGCCTTTTCCTAGTCTGCTTTTAATTTCTTTGGGATTTAGGGAAATTTATATTTTTATTTTAGTGGTCTTTATACTACATTTACTATTCCTTGTAAATATCCATTTCAGAATTCTGTTATTCTCCCTTTACATACCTTGAGCATCAACTCTTTGTTGTGTTAAATTTAAATTATACCTTATTATCTATGTGGAAATTAATGAATTTATTCTATTTTCTCCTTTTCCTTATGCTTTTCTTCTTGTTTAATTATATTATTTCTACCTTATCAGATTATATAATATTTATAAAATACTCTTTACATTTTACCTTTGTTTCAGATCTGCAATTAAATATACTCGGTGTTTGTCACCAGCACCTTTACCAGTATTCCACAGTCACATTTGGGTTTAATAAAGGTTTTCCTCCTTTGGAAGGACTTGTGAATACAGTACTCTGAATTCTTGATATTTTAGTATGTTTTTCTACACTTTTATTATTTGAATGACAGCTTGCCTAACTATAAAACCCTTGTCTCACTGTTCTTCACTGTTTTTTTTTTTTTCTGAATTTCTTAGAAATACTGCTTACACTGCCAACATGTATGTTGCTGATGTCAATCTAATTGTCTTGCCTTTGTGACTCTTTTTCATATGAAGATGAGAGTTTAAAACAATTTTGCATTTAAAGTCTAATAGCATATGTTTCAGAATTTAAAATCCCAGTTACTCCAAAAAACTTTAGAAAGGAAGATGCAGGGTTTTTTTTTTTTTTTTTTTTTTCTTTTCTGGAATGTTCTTTTGAATTATAGTTTTAAATATAAATTATGTTATTTATTTATTTATTTTTTTTGGTTTATAGCTCAAGGACTCCAATTATAGATATGTTGAACTTTATTTGTCTTCTATCATTTCTGATCCTTTTAATGTGTTTGAAAAGTCTATTTTTATTGGCTATGCTTGTTTTCTCCTCATTGTCGTTTATAATTTTAAGTTAAATCTATTCTCCCTGGGTTTCTAGTAATTTAATCATTGGTCTCATCTGAGATGATTTTGTCTTTTTGATTCCTGAGTAAATTCTGATTTCATGTATTCCTTTTATATATCATCTGTCTGAATTTTTTAACTAATAAAAATACTTGTATAATGTTTGTTAATCCAGGTTACAGCATTTTGTTTCAGTTTTCTTTATGTTTATTTTTGTGTGAGGAAAATATGAAAAGTTTTTATTATGTTTTTCTTTTTATTCTTTTTTTTTTTTTGGACGCTATCTGACAATTCTTTTCAAATTTGAAATATCCTGCATGTATTTTGACCTGCAATAATAAGCAGGGTTGTACATGTTTGGGTAGCTTGCTGGACTTCTTAGTTGCAGATTGTCTCTTCTTTTATATATAATGAAGTTAGAAGTTTCTTTAGCTAATGAGATTACTGGGTAGGACTTGGTGTGTTTACTGCTGGGGATGTGGAGGAGTGAGAAACATAATGTGTTGATTTTAGATTCTTGTGGCACATCCACGGGAAGATGTTGAGTAAGCAGTTATACACAGAGAAGAAGCTCCATCTTATTTAGAGAAGGAGAAAGAATGGGATATAGAACAGAGTTATAAGGAATTATCTTAGATTGAATGAAAGACCCCTGTTTACTGTAATAAAATGAAAGAGGAATGGATGGGTGCAAATGCAGGTAAGTGTGTTGGTTTGGTGGCAGAATGTTTGTATCCCATTTTTTCTTAGAATGTTGGGACAAGGAGAAAAAAGCGTTTGTTGTTTGGAGGATATTTTATATAGCAGAAACTTTCTATATACATGAAAAATGTGGTAGAGAGGAGATACAGGAAATATAGAAGTTGCATTGAAGTCCAGTTGAAGCTGGAAGTTATAATCTGTATGATTACTATAGTATTTTTCCTCCATGGCCATACTTAGAACATAAGCATAGGCTGAGGCTGTTTTCAGTTTGGTTTACTCAGCATTGGAATTTGCATAAGCCAGTATGGTGGATGCAGAGTGAGGTAAAGGGGAAGAATTTTAGTTAGAAAGTGGTTGAAATAATTAAATGTAGCATTTAAGCTGGATATGCAAAGAACCAAAGACAGAAAAGGACAAATTATAACAAAAGGCGTAACTCATTGGATATTTTCCAAGAGCTTGGCTCTTTTTACAGTACTGTACATGCATTTTCTCATTAATCTCATAAATCATTATGAGTTGTAAGTGGAAAAAATTTACCCTTTCACAGATGAAGAAACAAAGAACTAGAGTAATGTCCAAGGTGACATAGCCATAACTTAACAACCAATGAAAATTCTGCTCACCAACTGGTTAGAAATCATGTTATACCCAAATATTCTCTCGTAGTTATAGAAAATAATGATGAAACTGTTGAACCTACTGCTTTTAATAATATCTATCTATCTATATCTATCTATCTATCTATTGTTTTTCTTTTTGAGATGGAGTCTCGCTCTGTCACCCAGGCTGGAGTGCAGTGGCACGATCTCGGATCAGTGCAAGCTCCACCTCCTGGGTTCAAGCCATTCTCCTGTTTCAGCCTCCCAAGCAGCTGGGACTACAGGTGCCCGCCACCATGCCCGGCTAACTTTTTGTATTTTTTGTAGAGACGGGGTTTCACCTTTTTAGTCAGGATGCTCTTGATCTCCTGACCTTGTGATCCACCTGTCTCAGCCTCCCAAAGTGCTGGGATTACGGGCATGAGCCACCGTGCCCGGCCTTTTAATGATATCTTAACTAGAATAAAGAAGGATTGGCTTTACATTTAAAAATACTCATTTTGCAAAAATTATAATGACAAACTATAGCAATTCAAGTATGAAAATAATATAGCCAAAAATACATCATGAATAAAGGATTGTTAAAACCGCAACTTTTTGGTGGCAGTGGATCTCCCTTTCTGTGCCAAGAGTTGCATAAGGCATTTTCACAAGGCTCTTGTTTTCTTAAAAAACAAAATATATGAAGTTTGGAGTATTAATGTCATTTTATGCATAACATCAGGTTCAAAGAGATGAAGGGATTTAGTTAAACATGCACAGCTAGTTCCATGGTAGAGTGAGGGTTCTGGGTCTAGTTTGTATGCTCACTGCTGTGCATGATACCTTCCAAATGTTTGTCTACTCGGTCAGCCAGGAGAAGCTTCCTCAGCCTTGCATCTTCAGTACATCCGCAGGCATGCTAGAGATTTGTTTACAAACGAAGAATAAACTATGCCATAAGATCAAAGTCAAAATAAAGTGTTTCCTTAACAAAGCAAGGATCTTCCTTAAAATTAAACTATATTTTCATGATCAGTAAACCATACCTTCCACTTGATTTTGAAGATTGCTATAAGCAAACTAAATTACTTTCCATCCTTTTATTTTTTGTGGGTCACAGCATGAAAGGAAATACACATGGAGTGCAAGTTTCACATGCCTGGTTTTAGTTAAATTTCCTTTTTTAAAATAACTGTTTTGTTGTGGAATAAATCATTTTTGACGTTAGCTGCAGAAATTAGATGGAGGAATAATGTTAAGCATGACATTTTCTCAATTATGTTATATCAAGAAGGGAGTTAATAACAGAATAGAAAAACAATAAATTGGAGATGGGGCTGTGTTTTATACTTTTTCAAATGCCAAACAAACTGGTCTGCACCGGGTTATCCAGGTTGTAAAAGTAATCAAGTGATCAGGTTAAGTTCTGGTAACAATACTAAAGTTCACAAGCTGGTTGTGTCTTGCATTTGATTATTTCGAGGAAATGCCAAGTAGAAATTATCCTTTCATTTCTTGATGAAACATTATTAAAATCCATTATTTAAAAATGAAGAGAGTGTTCTTAGGTAAAGATGACTGGCCATTATCTTGTAATAACTAACTGCATAATTGTCCAACAGTAAATGCTAGAGCTTTATCCACAAATGCTGTTCTCTTTTCCTTTATCCCCTTGAAACTGAACATTGAAGAATAAGTAGTCTGTTCCTCCTTCCTTGATATACCCCAATGATTGTAAAGAAGGGTACCTGTAGTTTTATATTATGTTTGGCACTAGTCTAAGTATTGTAGGTGATTTAAAAAACTCATATAAGTTATGTTTTCTACCTTTAAAAGAATGCTTAAGTCAAACAAATAACACATATAAACAAGACACCTGCTAAACAACTTAGCATAATAAAATTCAGTACTAAGTGAAAAGCTATACAATGCTATAGAAGTTCATAGAAGAGAGGGATTCATAAATGCAGAAAGAGTCTGTAAGTCTATTTTGAGATCTGGGCTAGAGTAATGTTTCTCAAAGTGTTGTCCTAAGACTAGCGGTCTCAGCACCTTCTGTAAACTTATTAGAAATGCAGTTTTCAGGGGTTTGCCCCAGACCTACCATATCAGGAACTCTGGGTTGGGACCCACAATCTGCAGTTTAACAAACCTTCCAGGTGATTCAGATGAAGCTAAATTTTGAGAATCACTGCTATAGATAATAAAGAATGTGATATTTTATTCAGTTAATATGTTAAGTGTCTAATATAAAGTAGGAAGAACACAGTCAGTTAAATCTTCAAATAATTGTGGAACTTCATTATTGATGAACTTTGCTGATGGCTACTTATGTTTTTTAAACTCCTAGTAATTAAAATAAAATGATATTAGGTCATTAGACAGGTAGAAAAAAGTAGAGATTTTATAAATCAAAGTAGTCATGATTTTATAAATCAAAGTAGTCATCTAATCATGTATTTTACCATTACTTTTAATGGCAAAAACTGCAATTACTTTTACACCAACCTAATAATTTCAAATTAATTGTTTCTACTATTTGGCAACTGCCTTACCCTCTTTATTTTATATACAGAAGATATAAACTACAGATTGTTTTATAAGTCACATATGACAGTACCTGGAAGTAGGAGAAGTTAAATGATCTAATGACTTACAGCAGTGCGGGTTCTCAAATGGCTGCATTAGAATCACCTGGAAAAATTATTAACACAGACTGCTGACCCCCACCCAGAGATTCTGGCTTAGTATGCTGCAGTATGGCCTGAAATTTTACATTCTGAAGAAGTTGCCATGTTAAATGAAGAAGTTGATCTTGCCTGGTCTGAGGACCATATTTGAGAACTACTAATATGAGAGATTCCTTCTGACTATTGATACAAGTATTGAGTTCAGATAAAAATATTGCATTGTTTCTCCATAGTATTAGGATCCAACATATCCTTGTCTTGAATTTTTTAGGCTTTTTAAACTGTAGCTTTCAAACTAAGTAGATCCAACATTTTTTCCTCCAATATTTTTATATGCTTTTCTGTAGAACTACTGGATTAGCAATAACTTCTCTCCCTCTAATTTGGCTAATTTTTAGGAAAGCATTAATCTTTGCTCCTTTTATCCTCAATTGTCATCTAGTGTTTGTAAATAAAACTGTTATAGATGAAATATTTGGCTTTAGTCGGCATTTCACAGTCTAATAAAATGCAGGAATTCACACAAGTGGGAGAATTGTTGTTTAGATAATGTAATATGGTTGAATTTTTTCTAAGTGCTGATTATGTTTGCCAAATTTTAGAGGCTCTTCTGTGCTTTATTTTCTATAATTTTGGGAAATTTATTAGAATATGAAATTATGGATGACAGTGTTGTAAGATGCTTCAGTGCATTGCATTCTGAGACTCTTTCTCCCTTAAACTTATTTCAACTCAGGTATTTGAGACATTTACAGGAAAAAATGCTTTTGTTTTACTTCCTATCTTGCTTTCATCTAGGATAAAATGTTCTTTCTGGTATGAATCAAGTGTGGTAAATTGCTTGCAGAGAACTTTGCTTGTTGTGATGTAGCATTTTGCTGGACAGAAACAAACGCATGGCTCATAATGACTGTTAGATTTCAAAAAGTCTGGGGTGTGTACATGTGTGTATATGTGTCAACAGGCTCTTCCTTGCTATCCTTTATTTTGTTCGGACAGTTTAATAGTTGTACTAATCTGCAGATATTATACATTTTAGGATTATTTTCCGCTAATATTTATTGTTTTAGTAGATAAAGTGTCAGATACATTTGTATTCACTAGCAATTGATTCATTTGGGAAAAAAAGTTAGCTTCCAAAAGGTAGATGTAAAATAAGATGCTTAACTTGAACATAGTAATGTAAAGATATATATAACTAAAAACAATTATAATTTTAACAGCTACCTAAAATATGCATTTTAGATGTTTATTTTAAATAGGTGTATACTAACGTGCCAGATAATTTCAACTAATAACCTATAAATAGCTCCATTCCTAATGCAAGTTTTGTTTTTACTTTAAAATGTAACTCTTTGAAGGCAAGGTCAAATTAGGTCCAACAAAATGATCAGTTTTAAAGTAAAAATGAAAAAGTGAATATGAATAGGACTGATATAGAATATTGGTCACATTTACCTCGGAGATAAGATGGTCTATTCTCATAAGAATGACTATACGGTACCACAGTTATTTTATAACTTAACTCAATTATCTGCCATTATGTACACATTTTTGTTGTTTATATAGTCACTTTATGAATTTCTGAAAAAGTTATTTGATGTTGGGAAAAGTTAATATCAATAGTCCAGAAGTAATTTTAATTTGTCTATTTGTATCTAATGTTCTTTAATATGTAATGTTATATGTTGTTATTTTGGTAAGCAGACCTCAAAACTGAATTCTCTATTTCTTTTTATCAAATCATTAAAAGGGAGAAGCAGGATCCCCTGGAGCTCCAGGGCAGGATGGAACACGGGGAGAGCCTGTGAGTACCTTCTCATTTCAGTTCTAAAAGATGAAGTTCTTTTCCTGTTTTGAAATCCTTTCGGTTATTTAAATTCTTCTCTCAGATGCCCTATTATTTGTTCAGTGACTTCCAGATTTTAGATGTTGTAGAAGCTCCTTGTGAAACACCATAAAATATTGAAATGTTGAATCCTCTTTTAGAAACCAGGAAGAATTTTGCAAACAGGGTGAGTCACAAACCACAAGCACTCATGCCCAAACAAATGCATGGTTAACACAAACATCATGGTCTGTTGCTGAGCCTTTAGTCAATGTCACTTTACCACTCATCTATTGTTTCATAGTATGGTCTTTGGGATCTTGTGTTCAATAAAAATCAGGGGTAGAGAAACATGACTAAGAAAGTACTGAATCTGAAATCTAGATATCTACATTTTTAGCAAGTGTCCCAGGTGATTCTGAACTTCAGGTGAGTTTTAAAAATATAGTTTGCCCCCACGTTTTATTCCTACAGCTCATGGCCAACATTTAAATACCAGCAGATCTTATTTTATTCATCAAAGGTACCTACCCTCAAGAAATTTGAAATTTGCTTTGTGGGGAGCTAGGTTAAGAAGTGAAGTAATAGTTGAGATGTATTTTTTATCACATTTAGCACAAAGTGTTCAGTTGAGATTTCAGAATTTAAATAGTGTACGTAAGAGGGAGAGAGGTACCACCAAAGCTTCTTAAATAGGGTAGAGGGATTAAACTGCTCTTAAAGTTACTTAATAAAATTTTCATTGAATTTCATCTTGTGTATGATTATGTACTGGGGCAAGTTCTATATAATGCTATTGCCTTCCAGAAGCTTATAATTTAATTTGGAAGACTGAAAAAATTGATGCAAATAATTACCAACTGTTTATAGTATGGGCCAAATATGAATCTGATATGGAGTCAGAAAGCCAGGGTTTGGAGATGATTACTGCTACATTTCATCAGTGTGAGCTTGGAGAAGTCACCTCAAATCCCTGAATATCTTTCTCTAAGTATGAATAGTGCAGATGCTTATAATGCTTACTACATAGGGTTGTTGTGAAGCTTACGTAGGAAATTTTTAAAAATTGTAAGAACATTGCACAAATGCATGGGGCTATTCTAAGTGCTGGAAGAGTATAGGAAGGTAATCCTGTTATTGAGGTGCTTGAAAAAATTTTTACCAAGGGTTTGGGCCAGGTTTTGTTCATGAAAGGATGACTGGGAATTAAAGGAAGATGGGAGAGAGAGAACTCATCTGAATGAAGACACATATGTGAGATGGTTAAAAGTGTGCCCAGGAAATAATGAAATGATCTTAATAAGTTCCTGAATCTGCACAGAATGGTCTCTCTTGGGTGTTAGAAAGTAAAGGTTGAAACTTGGCTAGGGCCATGAAATGGAGAGCCTTGACTGCAAGCTTGAAAAGTAAACCTTACTCATTTGTCATTGAACTTTTGTGAGAAAAAAAGATAACATAGTAAAAAGAACGGTTTTAGAGGCAGTGTATGAACTTCTGGTGTGTGTGGAATGATTGGAAAGGAGAAGAAACTGGAAACAGGGCACTAGTTAGCAGGCTGTTTTGACAGACCAGGCATGAAGTAGAAGGCCTCGACTAGGGCATTAATAAGCATGGAGCGAGTTCAATAGGGTAGCATCAGCTCAACATATCTGAGCCATAATTGATGCTATTTAAGAAAAATTGTGAGCATTGGTAACTGGATGTAAGACTTAGTGTGATTATTTGTTTATGGTATTGTTTCAGAGTATAAAGTGTATGTGTGTGTGGGTGTGTGTGTATGAGGGAGAGAGAATAAGAAACACAAAGAGAGGTGAGAGAAAGAAAGGTGAATGGGTAGAAGAGAAGGAAAAAGAGGAAGAGGGAAATAAGAGGCAACAGACGTGAGAGCTTGGGTATAATTTAGGATGTGACTGTGTTCTAAATGTTTGTGAGTCAGTTATTTGGAATCTGTAACTCATTCTCCTGTAGAAACAATGTTAGAAAGGGCAGACTGACTGGCAGGTCTGTGTAGACCATAATTCAATGTGAGGAGCACATATTTACTTTGAACATGATGCTATTGAAATCTCTTAATAAAACCTAAAAAGAGAAAAGAAATATTAAACATAGGCTGATGTGGTGGCTCACGCCTGTAATCCCAACATTTTGGGAGGCCAAGGAGGGTGGATCACGAGGGCAGGAGATCGAGACCATCCTGGCTAACATGATGAAACCCTGTCTCTACTAAAAATAAAAAAATTTAGCCGGGCATGGTAGCACGTGCCTGTAATCCCAGCTACTCGGGAGGCTGAGGCAGGAGAATCACTTGAACCTGGGAGGTAGGGGTTGCAGTGAGCCGAGATTGAACTACTGTACTCCAGCCTGGGTGACGGAGCAAGACCCCATCTCAAAAAAAAAAGAAAAAGAAAAAGAAAAGAAATATTAAATACAAAATGAGGAGTGCTTAGAAGATGCTTTCCTTTCCCAAGGCTGCTTGTTTCTCACTTTTATCCCCGAAAAGACACTGGTTTGGGTTTGTTTTTGCCCTGCCTGCTCCCACTTTGTTCAAGACTTATTCCTGTCTAGAGTTGTTGCACTAGAATAATTTACCATTCCAGGAAGTGTGGTCCTTTAGATTTTAACCGTTTCCTTCTTTCCTCCCAATACTCCTTACATCCCTGTAACGTTTAGCTTCAGTGGTGAGGGAAACGCAGTGGCTGCCTCATGGAGGCTTACAGCCTAGTTGGGGAGATAGATGGTAAAAGGATAAACAAGCAAAAACTAAATTACCAAGTTCGAAAAGATAGACAAACAAGGTGCTGAGGCAAAGATTAATGTAAATAGGGTAGTAGAGCTTATTGAGATGAAATTTTTCCTCCTAAATCTAGTGGGTAGAAAACTGGGAGTTACTGAGTGAGACTCTCCTACTCCAGCCCAATAGACTGGAGAAGACAGGAGGGGCCCCTTTACTTCTTTTCCTCCATTCCCCTCTCTTTCTTGTTGAATGGCGAAGAGGAAGCCAAGTTTCCTATGCCAGGAAATGCACCCTGTTAGGAAAGCAATTCATAGGTTAAGTGTCTCAAATTTGCTGATGTCTGGAAACAATTCTTCTGGTCTGTATTTTCTTCCAAATAAGAACAGATAGCGTTACAAGCTATTTTTTTTTATTTTTACAATTAATGAAAATTTGGTTTTTATTATGCTCTGCAAATGGATTCTTATCATTTGTGGAAAAGCTTTGAAAATAGAAAAAAATCCATAAAGTTTATATATTTTGTGACACAAAGAAATAAACATTCTTCCATTGTGTGGGAATAATGGTTTTAAGTAGTTGTAATAAATGACTTGGCTCTACTATAAAGGGCATATTCACTTTATTCTATAATGTGGCAGCCAAGAAAATTAATGGAGCTTCAGATGGAAGGACAGAAGCTCTTGGAAAAATGCTTTAAAGCTAATTGAACACAGCTTATGTCAGTCTAATGGTGATTCATCCCTGTAAGCAGATTGATACATATGAACACTAACTCCCAGAATTAAAATTAATGGCTAGCGCTATAATTTATTAGGAAATGATTATATTGCTTCAAAGTACAAGTACATTCACCTGTCAATACTTTGAATTTGAAAGCTAGTATGTGTCAATCCTAAAAGTAATCCAATCCTAAAAGTAATTTACTTTCTAAGTGGTAAATTATACCTAATTAACTTCAATTCAGGAAACTGTAAACTCAGGTCTAACAATGGATAGATTTATTATAACTTGTTTCAACCACGAATTGCTGTGTTTAAAGATTATATTCTTTCAATTATTTATTCAACAGTATTTACTGAGCATCTACTTTGTGCCAGGCATCATACTAATTGAGGAGAATGTGAAGATTAATGAATCGTGGTCTGGCCATCAAGGAGTCAGATGAGCCAATAGATGGCAACACAGTATGAATGTTATGAATGTAGGTATGTAGGGAGCCTGAAAGGCCGTGGAAGATGTGTATAACCTTACATGAGTCTACAGGCGTTGCCAAAAGTTATGCGTTCTTTTAAAAAAAAAATTGCATGCCGGACGTGGTGGCCCATGTGTGTAATCCCAGCATTTTGGGAGGCCAAGGCAGGTGGATTACTTGAGGTCAGGAGTTTTAGACCAGCCTGGCAAACATGGTGAAATCCCACCTCTACTGAAAATACAAAAATTAGCCAGGTGTGGTGGTGGGCGCCTGTAATCCCAGCTACTCGGGAGGCTGTGGCAGGAGAATCGCTTAAACCTGGAAGGTGGAGGCTGCAGTGAGCCAAGATCATGCCACTGCACTCCAGCCTGGGTGACAGAGGGAGACTCTGTCTCAAAAGAAACAAAAACAAAAAAACCCGATATTATGAGATAGAATTCACATACAGTTTACCTATTTAAAATGTATAGGGATGCCTTCTTATAAACACAACTCTCTTGGCCAAATTCTGGATGATAAATATGAGTGGGCTCATCAAAGTTGTTTGGCCTGGCAAGGCAGGAGTATGCAGCATGCATGTTCCAAAATATAGAAGCAGAAGAAAACATATTCTGAGAAGAACTGACAGTAGTTCAGGCTGCCATGTGGTACATGAAAGGAAAGTGATAGAAACAGTAGGTAAGGTTTTAGGGATAGATAGTGGCCAAACCAGGAAGGACTTTAGATGTCTGTGCTGTTTGCACTTAATTCTGAGAGTAATGGGAGCCCTACTTCCCTACTTAAAACCTTTGACTGGAAGCAGTTAGTGAGCTCTGTCACCTCTAGTAACAACTAAAGCAAGAATGGTCAGAGTTGGGAGGAGGAGAGTGGGATGGATTTGAAATGAACTAAACAGGTACTAGCAGGGCTTGAGGATCCACTGGATGTGGGTAAGATAAGAGATGACTCTCCAAAGTCTTACTGCATGGATGGATACAGAGGAACACCAAACAGTAAGCAGGGAACAGAACACAAAGAACCAGTTTGGGCTAGTGCAAGTGATCCTAAAATATTTTTAAATGGAACGTATCGAAATAATAACAAAGGTATTTAAAGAGAAGGTCTGTATTTTGGTATAATTAGAAAATAATAGGCTTGAAAAAATAGAAATTAATAAAATTGCAATAAAAAATTGTGGGTCAGATCCAAGGAAATTTTAGATGAATTTCTTTAAATACTAGTGGTAGTAGGTTAAAAAATGCCTCCCCCTAAAAAACATCAGATCTTAACTTCTGAAACCTGTAAATGTGGTTTTATTTGGATAAAAAGGTCTGTGCAGAAATGATTAAGTTAAAGATCTTCTGATGGGGAGATCTTGGATTTTCTGGTGGGCATGAACCAGTCAGTTGAAAGTTCAGAGCAAAACTGAAGTTTCCTAGAGAAAAAAGAAATTCTTCCCATGGATTACAGTGTCAGCTCCTGCATGAGAGTTTCCAGCTTACACCTCCTAATTGTCTGTCTTATGGATTGGTGTTTGCCTAACCAGTCCCCACTCTTGCATAAACCAATATTTTGCAACAAGTCTCTGCCGTGTATATGTGTGTATACATACATTGATATATCTCAGCTGGTTCTGTTTCTCTGGTGGAACCCTGACTGATGCAGATTTTGTTTCCAGGAGTAAACTACCTAAGTACCTAAAATGTAGAGTGACTTGGGAACTGGGTAATGTTTAGAGGCTGTAAGAATTTTGAGGCACATGGTAGAAGTAGTCTATATTGCCTTGAACAGACTATTGGTAGAAAAATGAATGTTAAAGATTGATAGTGAGGGCTCAGTGAAGAAGTGGAAGTCATGTGGAGAAAGCCTTTCTCATCTCAGAAAATATGTATAGCATCATCAAGACACTGTTGCTAGATGAATGGCCATTAAAGGCACTGTTGATAAAGGAGGAAAGAGGAACATGCTATAGGAAACTGGAAGAATGGTGACACCTTGTCATAAAGTGGCAGAAAATTTAGCTAAATGATATCCTGTAGTTATGCGGAAAGTAAGACTTCTAAGTGATGAACTTGTATATTTAGCTGACAAGATTGCCAAGCAAAGTGCTAAAGATAGAGCATGATTTTTTTTTTTTTTTTTTACTGCTTATAGTAAAGTGTGAGGAGAAAAAGGTATTTGAGGAAAGAACTGTTAAGCAAAAAGGAACCAGCATTTGATGATTTGGGAAATATCCTGCTTATACAGATTGCAAAAGATGTTAAAATTAGCAGCTTCACTGTTACACATGCATGCTGGAAACAAGGTTAAGGTTGTGGCTAGACAAAGTTTGCTAGTGCAAAAGAGATTAGATATGGGACTCATGAATCCATTCAACCAGCCCAGTGGAAGCCACAAATAAAGATATGAGATTATCCAGGAGAAACCTGGGGAGGAGCCTCTTGTATAATTGTGTAAATCCTCGTTATATATACAGGAAACTTACAAGGTTTCGATAATGTTATATCAGCAGAAACTCTGCCAGTTTGGAACGAAAGGTACAGAGACAAGACAAAGTGAGGGAAGGCTGTTGGACACTCAAAATTTTATAGGTAGGAAGCAGGCTGATAAAACTACTCAACTTCAATTATGTACTATCTTTCAAGTAAAAAGGAATAGTGATTCCAAGGCTGGAATCGTGGGCACAGAGGCCGGAGCTTCTCACCCAGAGGGCAGGGTCCCAAGTCCAGAGGGTATTCCTAGGTCATGAAACCTGATGGAATTTTTTTCTGCTGGATTCAATATTGCAGGGGATCAGTGACTCTTTTCTTCTCTTTGAATAGGTATGTTGATAACTTATCCTTTGCCTGTCTTAACATCATAATTGGGAAATAGATAACTTGCTCTGTAGTCTACAGGTTGATAGATGGAAAGGGATTTTGTCCCAGGATGGATCACACCCATAGCTGATTTAGATAACAAGATTTGGGACTTTTGAGCGATTTATTATTTAGATAAGAATTTGAACTTCACTGTAATAAGTTGAGACTTTTGTGGACATTGGGTTGGGGTGGATGTATACTTTATGTGGGATGAATGTGAATCTTGAAGTCCAGAGGGTAGACTGTGTTAGGTTGAAAATTACCCTCCTCTGAGACATCACCTCTTAATCCCCGAAATCTGTAAATATTACCTTATTTGAAAAAAAGGTCTTCTGTACATATGAATGAGTATCTTGTCACAGGGAGATTATCTTGGTTTATCCCAGTGGATCCTAAATGTCAC
Source organism: Macaca fascicularis (assembly GCF_037993035.2). Lineage (NCBI taxonomy): Eukaryota > Metazoa > Chordata > Mammalia > Primates > Cercopithecidae > Macaca > Macaca fascicularis. The sequence continues at coordinate 115,634,802 of NC_088378.1, forward strand.
ACTAGTGCCCTTGTAAGACAGAAGAGACAGAAGCAGAGGAAAATTTCATACAGAGAAGAGGAGGGAGTAATGAGACCATGGTGACTAAGATTGGAGTGATGTATCCACAAGCCAAAGAATGCTGGCACCCACCAAAAATTGAGAGAGGCAAGCAATGGAATCTCCCTTGAGTTTCTGGAGGACACACAGCCCTGAAAAGACTTCGCCTTCAGACTTCTGCATTCCAGAACCGTGAGGGAATAAAATTCTGTTGTGTAAACCAAGTTTGTGGTAATTTGTTACAGTAGCTATTGGAAACTAGTACACTAGACTTTTCGTTTAGTCTAATTCTTAATCATTTTATGTAATGAACCTATATAAAAATGTATGTGAGTACATATTGGTGTATGTTGCAAACTGTTGGTAGCATATGTGTTGATCAAAAATATTTGGGCTTTCAGCAAGTCAATAAACAAGTTGGTTTCAATGAGAATTTGAAAGCAAGACTCTTCAGTCAATATTTTCTGTACTATCAATTTTGTTAAATTCTCATGTATTTTTAAAAATTTAATTTGTCTAATTTCTCATTTTCCTACATTTTTCATTATTGTATTAGTAACTTTTAGCCCATATTTCTTCTCTGTATTATTGTATTGTAAATTTGAAACAATTAAATGGATGATATTTAATGTGCTATATATAATAGTTAAAAAATATATAAATATATATGCGTAAAAAAGGATCTGCATGGATACAAATCATATGGTTTAATTATGTTTCAATTACTTTGCTTATTTTTCCCCAGATGTGTTTTTGATGTCTGTTATGTTGCATTTTTCTTGCCATTATTTTATTTTCTCCCATGAGCATATATTGTTTTTGTACTATAACAAAAATTGAGGCCTAGATTTTGAGTGCTTTTTAGTGTTTTTTTCTTTTAAAAGATGCCAACTTTGCTAGACTACATTTTAGTTTTTATGCTAAGACTAAAGGACAAGATTGTTTCAAAGAATCCTTAATGTTTTGGAAATTTCTTTTCCTAACTTAATATTTTGGAATTTTCTTTTCCAAAAATCACTCTGATTTTATCTTGGACAGCTAGGTGGATGGTGAGGACAGAGCAATATGAGGGCAACAGTAGACTAAATTTACTAGTAGTTGAAAAAACAGTAACAGAAAATATTCATTTTCAATTGAATTCACTTTTAGACCCAAGTTATCATGTTGACCAGTTAGTCTTCTTTGGCCAATTCTTGCCAACCAAGTTACCTGCAGAATTGTTTCCACTGCTGCTTTGTCATAGCTATTTTTGTCCTGGTGCTCAATCCTGATGGCATGTTGTTTTTGATGTTAACGTTTTCATCAGGCAATCTAAATCATTTGCTTTCTAGTTCTCTGCTCACCGGCCAGGTCCACTGTGTACAGGGAGCCTTATGGCTCACAGTGAAAATTTGTAGGCAGGGACTGGGTTCTGCTGTGAGCTGAGATCCCTGGAGCTCCATGAAAAGGAGAAAAAGAATGCCATGTTTCCTGGATCTATGGAGGTGAGCGCATGTTTCTTAATGAAGGATGGCCTTAGCAGTTTTATTTTGGAAATGTTTGCTGTCTCATTTTTCCAGGAATAAAGACATGGAGATCACAGTAGTGTGGTTGAAACACTGGCTCATAGAGGCTTTTATTGTTTCCTTTCCTCATGCCTTTCGAATTCTTGCTTAACCACATGTTATGCTTGTCTTTATGATGTAATGTTTACTGCTGAGCCAGTCCAAGTTACCATGTACTTAAGAGACAAGTAGATCTTTTGTTTAATCATCTTTTCTGCACTGTGATTATTTGGCATATCAGTTTTATGCATGTACACAGAAGACATACATAAAATTATTGGGGAATATTAATGATGAATTGCTGTGATAATTTCCCATGTGGAATTACCAATCTACTTTGTGATGCTAGTAAAGTGGAGGTATCTTTATTTGCCCGCTTGATGGTATGTTTTTATTTAGATTGAAAAGAAAGAAGAGAAAAACCAACTAGTTCTATTATTGTTTTTACTTGGTCTGCAATCATATGGTAAGATGTTTCAGTCTTTTGTACAGGTTTGTAATACTTTTTCTCACCCCTTTTTCAGGCTCCAGGAGTGGCACATACCAAGTATGTGCCAAATAGACCAACTTTAACTTTAAACTCATATATCTGCTGTTACAAATTTCACACAGCAGTTCTTAGTGTGAAGGCAATCCACATGTAACAATTTGGATAGTACAATTTGAAAATTCAATTGTATTTATTTTTGTAATAATGTAGTTATGTATATAATTATAAAACAATATTACTGTATAAAACACTATTACAATAATATATTGTCATAGTAATTATGCTTTAAAATATGATTGAGAATAACTCTTACAATGCATTTTGAAATAGGCTTTATCTAAAATAATGTAAATGCTCAGTTTATCTATAGGATTGACTAAATTTGTAAGCAATATCTGTAGCTGTTTGGTCTTCTACAATATGACATTTGGCAATGTAGTGACTGTGAAAATATTGTGTCATTTATTTTGACCTCACAAAGCAAATGTTGGCTCATTATCTGTATAAGTTAGTTAATAAAGTCCCACCAGGTTTAATCACAGATCTGTTTTATTCTTTCCTATTATAAATGACATAAATATCATTGACATAGTAAAACTGGACTACCATCAAACAACAACATAAAGTAACATTGTTGATTTTAAATTTAGAAGCTCTGTGTCTATGGCACTGATCATTTTTTTGTGGTTTTCTAAGAAATCTTCATCTTCTTTTTTTTTTTTTTTTTTTTTTTTTTTTGATGGAGTCTCGCTCTGTTGCCAGGCTGGAGTGCAGTGGAGCGATCTCAGCTCACTGCAAGCCCTGCCTTCCGAGTTCAAGCGATTCTCCTGCCTCAGCCTTCTGAGTAGCTGGGACTCCAGGCACATGCCACCACGCCGAGCTAATTTTTGTATTTTTAGTAGCGACGGGGTTTCACTATGTTGACCAGGATGGTCTCGATCTCTTGACCTCGTAATCCGCCCTCCTCAGCCTCCCAAAGTGCTGGGATTACAGGCGTTAGCCACTGTGCCCGGCAAGAAGTCTTTTAAATTATTGTTATTGTAAGAACCACCGATAAGTATTAAAGTATTTTATTTGATTTTTTTCCCCTTTTCTATCCATCTCTTTATAATTTGAAAGAGGCTTTATTGAGCCCTGAAATTTCAAGAGGAATAAATGCTATTGCAAATATGAGATGATGTATGATTAATTCTTAGAATGGATAACATATCCTCTAAGTAAATAGAATCTCATTGTTGCTTATGTAGGCTCAGTAGTCTCACTGGTATGGGGACTGATTAAATTGATCTCTGATTTGAAGAGAATGGGTGAAAGGAAACTTACCATGTATATAGGATATCAAGTCTAGATTTTATGGGTTGATATCATGTAAACAGACTTTGACTTTAACAATATGGATTTGAACTGTATGGGTCCACTTATCTGTGCTTTTTTTCAATACATATAGTGAAAATTTTTTTGGAGAGTTTTGACAATTTTAAAAACTTGTGGATGAACCATGTCACATAGAAATATTTTTTAAAATAAAAAGTTATGCCACAAGTGCAAAAAATATATATAGATATTACTCTGTATTATTTACTATAATGAAAATTTCAAAACTTACATATACAAACATTTACAGAGCATACATAGTGCCATTTGCAGTTGAGATAAATGTAAACCAATGTAAAGATGTAATATTAAATCATAATTGCCTAAAATTAACTGTAGTGCATATTGTATTACTGTAATAATTTCATAACCACCTCCTGTTGCTATTGTGGTGAGCTCAACTGTTGCAGGTATCAGCTTAAAATGCCATGTGATGCTAATCATCTCCACGGGAGCAGTTTATCTTTCAAATAAATTGTGTATTACAGTAGAAAGTGATCTCAGCTGGGTGTGGTGGCTCATGCTGTAATCCCAGCATTTTGGGAGTTCAGGGTGGGCGGACCACTTGACCAAGCCCAGGAGTTTGACACTAGCCTGGTAGCATGGCAAAACCCCATCTCTACAAAACATACAAAAAATTAGCCAGATGTGGTGATGTGTGTGTGCCTAGTCCCAGCTACTCAGGAGGCTGAGGTGGGAGGGATCACTTGAGCCTGGGAGGTCGAGGCCCCATTGAGCAGAGATCACATCATTATACTCCAGCCTGGGTGATAGAGTGAGACTCTGTCTCAAAGAAAAAGATCTCTCGTGGTTTTGCATATTTTTCATTGTTTAGTGCAACACTGTAAACTTTGAATAACATTATGAAAAAATAGTACATAGAAAGTACCACTAGTGATTCTGGAAGTGCTCCCAAAAAGCAGAAAAAAAGTTGTGACATTTTAAGAAAAGGTCTTATTGCTTGATATGTAACCATAGATTGAGGTCTGCTGCTGCTATTGCCCACCATGTTGAGATAATACAGTGTAAGGACCATTGTAAAACAAAAAAAAGAAAAGGAAATTTGTGAAACTGTTGCTGCAGCTATGCTGGCAGGTGCAAAACCTTGCACTTTTTGCAAAATTCCTTTTTGTCTCATATTGAAAATTCAGCTTTTAGGTGAATGCAGGATCGCTATAAGAAAGGCATACTAATAGACACAAATATGGTTTTTAAAAAGCAAAATTATTTTTCCTTTTGAGATGGAGTCTCGATCTGTTTCCCAGGCTGGAGTGCAGTGGCTCAATCTCAGCTCACTGCAACCTCCGCCTCCCGGGTTCAAGCAATTCTCCTGCCTCAGCCTCCTGAGTAGCTGAGATTATAGGCATGTGCCACCATGCCTGGCTAATTTTTGTATTTTTAGTAGAGATGGGGTTTCACCATGTTGGCCAGGCTGGTCTTGAAGTCCTGACCTCAGGTGCTCCACCCACTTTGGTCTCCCAAAGTGCTAGGATTACAGGTGTGAGTCACCGTGCCCGGCCTAAAAAGCAAAATTATTCTATGACAAATTAAAGCAAAACAAAGATGAAGAATCCAAAAGCTGGAGAATTTAATGTCAGCAAAGGATGGTTTGATAATTTTAAAAACAGATTTGGCTTAAAAATTGTCAAACACAGGAGAAGCAGCTTCTGCCAACAAAGCAGCACCACAAGCATTTCCAGATGCCACTAAGAATCTCATTGAGGAGAAATGGATATCTTCCTGAACAGATTTTTAATGCAGATAGAATTGTCCTATTCTGGAAGAAAGAAATGCCACAAAAGACACATGTTAGGAAGAGAAACAAACCCCAGGATTTAAGTCAGGAAAGGATAGGCTAACTTTACTGTTTTGTACAAATGCAGTAGGGTTTATAATCAGGACTTCCTTTATCTATAGAGCTGTTAACTCCCAAGCCTTGAAGGGAAACTATAAACACCAGCTGGTAGTCTTTTGGTTGTATAGCAAGAAAGCCTGGATGAGAGAATGCTGTTTCTGGATTGGTTCCATCAATGCTTTGTCCCTGAAATCAGGAAGTACGTTGCTAGTAAGGGACTGCATTTTAAAGTTCTTTTGATATTAGACAATACCTCCAGCCACCCAGAACCCCATGAGTTCAACACTAAAGACATCTGAATGGTGTACTTGCCCCCTAAGACAATGTATCTAATTCAGCCTCTAGACTGTATCATAAGGAGGACCTTTAAAGCTCATTACACATGGTACTGTATGGAAAGGTTGTCCATGCTATGGAAGAGAACCCCAGGGGAGAGAATGTCATGAAAGTCTGGAATTACACCACTGAAAATGCTATCATTGTTGTAGAAAGAGCCACGAAGCCTGAAACATAAAATTCTACTGGAGAAAACTGTGTCCAAATGTTGTACATGATCTTATGACACAACCAATCAAGGAAATCACAAAAGAGACTGTGGATACGGCAAAACAAAACAAAAAAGGTGAAGGGACAAGGGTCCCAAGATACGGATCATGGAGAGATTCAAGAGGTGACGACACCAAATCAGAGGAATTAACAGAGGACAACTTGATGGTGATGAGTGCCTCCAAACCAGTGCTAGACTATAGGAAGAAGATGGAGAAGAAGCAGTGCCAGAAAACAAATTGACATTAGACAAGCTGGCAGAATGGTTCGGATTATTCGAGACTGCTTTTGACTTCTTTTACAGCACGGACACTTCTATGATATGGGTACTGACACTGAAGCAAATGGTGGAAGAAGGATTGGTGCCTTATAGAAACGTTTTTAGATAAACGAAAAGCAAAAAGCCAGGCAGAAATTACAGTGTGCTTCCACAAAATTACACCCAGCGTGCCGGCCTTTCCTGCTTCCCTGTTACCTCTTCCACACCTGTCTCTGTCACCCCCGAGACAGCAAGACCAACCCCTCCTCTTCTTCCTCCTCAGCCTACTTAACATGAAGATGATAAGGGTGAAGACCTTTATGACGATCCACTTCCACTTAATGAATAGTAGATACATTTTCTCTTCCGTATTATCTTAATAACATTTGCTTTTCTCTAGTTTATTTATTGTAATAATATAGTATAAAATACATATAACATGCAAAATATGTGTTAATTGACTGTTATGTTATTAGTAATGCTTTCAGCCAAAACTAGGCTATTAGTAGTTACATTTTGGGGGAGTCAAAATTTAACCGTGGATTTTCAACTGTGCAACGGTTTGGCACCACTCACCCCTGTGTAGTTCAAGGGTCAACTGTATATAAAAATTGTGTGGTGGGTTAAAACTCCTAAAATCCATTAAAGATAAGCAAATGTAATTGTGACAGGCAGAGTGTTAAGATTTTGTTCAAGGGTTATAGATTGGTGGAAAAATAATCTATATGTAATGGTTTTTAAGCAGAGAGGCATAAAATGGATTATTTTAAAATTTAATTGGTAATCAAATTTAAAACCCCTGATTGATCCAAGCTTAACACCTATAATACAGATAGTTTTCAAGAGTCTCATTTATATATAAATAATTTAAATATTTTTATATGTAATATATAGTAGACTATATAAGTGAGACTATGTAAATTGAAGTCTTGAAAATTATCTGTATTATGAATATAAATATATATACAAATGATACTCTCTTGAAAATGATCTGTACATTTCTCTTTTGAAAAACTATATAAAGAACACTATTTCTCAAGCTCTGATTCACAGAGTACCTCAAAATTACCAGAAATGCCTATTAAAATTCAGTTTTCTGGGGGCCATTCTGCTCCTAATGAATCAAAATTTGGGGTCAAAGCCCAGGAAACTACATTTTTAGTGGCAACTGCATGTGAGTCTGATGTAAAATTTAATAACTACTGATATTATATCAGTTCAAGGGTCAACTGTATATAAAAACTGATACACTTTGAGACAGGTAGATCAAAAAGAGGACTATGAACGTGGTAGGAAGACAGAAGTTACCTACTGGAGGAGAACAATTAGTTTTAATGATACTGGTACAAGAAAGTAATTCTGACATTTTAATATTTTTTAGACCACACATGCTTTAATATGTATTTCTCTGGTTAAATAAGCTTTTATGTTGTCATAAATGATAATATGAAATTATGTTTCCAAATGGGTTCGGTTTCCTTTGCTTATTTAAAATATTTTGTGTTTTATTTATTGACAAAAATAACAAAAACAAATCTATTTTGTAAAGCAAAAACACATCTATATGCAATTGAAGAGGACTAAACTTGCGTATATGAAAGAGAGGTAAATCCTCACAAAGATAGAAATTAGATAATTTAAATTTATGAGTTTTATTATACCTTGAATTTTAATGAAATTTTTTGGTTATTAATTTTTCCAGATTTAAGAAATTGTATGTAATAGTCAAAAATAACAATCTAAAGTTATAAACCTGATATATTATCATTTTTTGTTTTAGAAAAGTTCTATGACTGTGGGAAAATGGGGGAAATGCTGCCTGGGAAAGCCCATTTTGCCAAATGTCGAATTCCTAGCTCTTCTGTGAAAGAAAGCGCTCTTTAAACACAGCATTATCCTTCCCTGAGCAACATGAATGCCTGTGTCCAACACAGTGTACTGAGCAATATGTGAAAATTATCTGCAAGAATAACTTCCCAAGGCAAGAAAACTTAGCAAATGCATTACACAGGAAGGTCACAGCAGGGAGGTGTGTTAAGATCCCCCCAGCATTGATTTCTGAGTCTGCAACATAATTCTTTCCGGTTGTTCTAGTTCTCTTACCAAATGATAGCCACAACCTTTAATATCTTTACTTTTTTATTTTGAAAGACCAATGTTTGACAGTAATTTATTGAATGATTTAAATGTGAGGAAAAAACGTCTTAGACATGTTTTGAGAATTTTTTAAGATAAGAAATTTGTATGGGCCAACTTTTCATTTGTTTGTTATTATGCATTGTATATTTGATTACATTTTTTTAGTTGTATCTAATCCTTTTATTCATTATTTATCACTTCTTATATATATTTATTTACTTAGTTTATCTTAAGTACTCAAAAAGTATAGAAGTTGTGTTGTAAATTTGAGTATGCTTTCACTTACCCAAATTCCATTCCCATTCCCAGCAGTAACAGTTGTTACTCATTTAATGAGACTATGTCTGGTTTTTTTCTTTGCAAATACAAATACATAAGAGCCTACACAATTTTTTTAAACAACAAATTGGATCCACTGAAACTTTTATTTAACTTTATAATATGAACATTTACCATATAAGATTATAAGACAGAATATAAAATCTATCTCATTTCATTTATAGCATAGCTATAAATCAATCTAATCTCTCTTATTAATGTTATATATATATATGTATTTTTCTGCCTACTTAGGCAATATTTTTCCTGCGGGATATATCCCTATAAGTGTGACTACTGGTTTAAAATATAGACTATGGTTTATTCCTGAATTTAAGTAGAAATGTCTAGTGTTTCACCAAGTTTGATGTTTAAAATGGGTTTCTGATTGATTCAGACTTTGGTTTCAAATATTAGTTCTATTCCTAGATTATTGGGAGTTTTCACAAATATTGCATGATAAATTTTTAATAATGAATTTTTGATATATTTTGAGATGTTTTTGTGTGTTTTTCTTCTAAAGAAGAAAATGTGGGAATGTCATTAGTATAGTATATTATACAGATATATTTCTTTATATTAGACATTTCTTGCGTGCTGAGACAAACCCTACTTAGCCATGCTCTACTTTTGTTCTGACACACTGCTATATTTATCTTAGTAGCCTTATAGTAAGTCCATTTGCATTTATTTTAACAAATTACATCAGCTTGTAGATTTCTTTTTTAGGTATTATTATTGACAATATTAGTGGCTTCATAATTTGAATTTAGATGATCATCCTTTTAATGCCTTGGAGGAATTTAAATTACATAGAAACTATCTGGTCCTTAGATATTAAATAATATTTCTGTGGTAGACAAAATATGACAACTCCCTCCTCTCCCCGAAGATAGCCATATTTGAATCCCTGGAAACTGATACTTTCCACAGCAAAAGGATTTTGCATATGTGATTAAAGTTAATGACCTTGAGATGGAAATTTTATTCCAGATTATCTAAGGAGGCCCAATGTAATCATGATAATTGAAAGTGGAAAAATACAGAACAGGAATGGGGCAAAAAGATGTGACTAGAGAAGGAACTGACCCATTTGAAGATAGAGAAAATGAATGATAGGTTCCTTAGGGCTGTAAACCAAGGAATGTAGTCACCCCTGGAAGCTGGAAATGGACCTCAGTTTACAGCCAGTAAGAAAATGGCTACCTTGGTCCTACAGCTGCAAGAAACGGAATTCTCCCATTAACCTAAATGCACAGGAAGCAGATTCTTCCCGAGAGACTCCAGAAAGGAGTGCAGCATTGATGACTCTTGGAATTTAGCCCTGTGAGACCCATGCTGGACTTCTGACCCACAGAACTGTTAAGATAATAAATTCATGTTGTTTTAATGCATTAAATGTGTAGTAATTGGTTATGGATCAATAGAAAACAAATTTAAATTTTTTACTTTAATCAATGCTTATTTGTCTATCAATTTTTTGATTATTTTTATAAGAAAATGAGATTTACATTATATAAACATAAAATTTACAATGGGCTGTATTATGCAATAACTAGTATAGAGATTTAGATGGAATAGCATATATATTTCAAAAATATGAGGTTATAAATAAGAGATATAGAAGATATTAGATTAGATACAATTTTAAATACCTAGTTATTTTTATCATATAAATTAACTAAGTTTAAAAATTCACTTATTAGTGTGTTTTCTTTATCAAACTAATTTCATTTTTTATTTGGTGGGGATGGTTAATGGTGCTTTAAAATATTTTGGTATGATTACCTCTATTATATATAAAATTTCAAAAAAATAGTAAAATTTTCAAGTTTCTCTTGAAAAGATTTAACTTCTATTTTAACTTCAATTCAGCACCAAGTTAAAGTTTTTAAAGTTAAATGGGGTCTTTGAAAAATTCACTTTTAGTTTTTTCCTTAATGAGAAATTGACTATAATTTGTTTTGAGTTATGTAGTAACAAAAAAAATATGTACCCGAAAAATGTGGTAGGTACTTTTCAGGCTTTCAGAGGATCAGAGCCCATTTTAGAACAACTCTAGTATTGTTTTGTAACTTTCTCTTTCAAAATGGAATTGATTTTAAGTTTTACATATGTCTATACATACGTGCTTGTTTGTTTGTTTTTTAACACATCCATGTATTTCATATGCATTTCACTTAACTGATATAAAGGGGCAGGTGGTTTTTCTGGACCTGTTGGGCTCTGGTGGCTACATGAATTTCCCACCACGTGACAGGGGTACCAGATCTCTTAATCCTTTCCCTTCCTCTCCAGATAGTCTTCCTCCTTGTCTGAGTTTTCAGGTTTGTTATTTGCTAAGAATTTGTGATTTTTGTCTTGTCCTGGAAAAGGATGCTTTTGCAACAGTAACATTGTTCAGACTATTTTATTGGTTTATAAAAATGTAGAAATGCCTTTTGGTGTGGAAAAGAAATGCCAATTACTGGAGTAGCCTTGAAAATGGCCTCCAAATGGCTTTTCCTTCCTATGATATCTTTGTTCTCTTTTTTTGTTGCCTATAAGGTGAAACTCGTGACACTTTCTGCTTTATTATAAACATGAGTAGCCTATAATCATTGGCTAAAGTATTTTCTACTTAAATTGTTTATCTTTGGGTAACTTGGGTCCAGTCCCAAGTGGGCCATTGTCTACAGGCCAGGGTGAATAAGTTCATCCAACATTCTTAGATTTTTTTTTTCCTTGAAGATTAATGACAGCATAATGTGAGAATAGAAAATTGGTCATTTCCTTATCAAGGGTTTATTGCAAGTACTTGTATATTGGTTTCTTTTAGGTCTGGCAACTGCGATTGTAACTTACTTCTCCCTATAGTTACCTTACCACAGAATAATCTGTTGTAAATCATTCATAATGGCCTGCCAGTTACTGTGGAAAAAAAAATTGAAAAACATTGCAGGGTTCAACTATATATAAATATAAATATAAATATATTTAATACTCTTGGTCATCTTTTTCTGAACAGTGATGAATTATTTAAAATATTTAAAAAGCAAAAGTCATGATAGTACTATTCTGTAATCAAGATCAACCAAACATGAAAAGGAAAGGTACGGAATAGGGGGGGCAATGCTGACTTTTGGCGCCCCCGAGTGGGGAACTTTAGATTGCTAGCATCATCCTACATATAATGGACATTTTTGGAAATTAAAGTAGGGAAAGGCAAGGTAGAAAGGCAAAAAGAAAAAGCCTCACAATGGAGAAAGAGGAGAAAACTTAGAGACATGGAAAAAAAAATGACTTCAAGTATTTCACAACTTTCAAAGGTCAGGGAGGAGCTGTGAAGAGACAGTTATAAAAATTTATTCAATATTACTGAGCTAAATATTTGTGAAAGCTTAATTGATAGAATGTACCAACTCTGTGAGATAGGTTTTATTATTTTTCCCACAAAGAAAACGGATTCAGAGATTTTACAATTTAAATAACTGGCCTGGAGTGGATCCGGACATGGGCTGGCTGACTCCAGCATCTATATTTTTAGCTGCTTCATATGACTTCTACTATGCACTTTACTGATAATTATATTGGAATCTTTTTAGTTAATGAGAATGATACTTTCAACATGTGAATTTTTCCTTCATTGAATCTTTAAGAATGAGTAAATCACTTCTTGATATAATGAAGAAAACATGTAATATACTTCTGATATTTTGATAACTGGATGATATTAAATAGCTCTACCATTGTGTAGAAAGTAGATAATTTGATACAAAAGTACCATTAATAGTTTAGATCTTTTTAAGTGAATTGAAAATATTGCATTACTTAAAAGCAAATTTGATCTAAGATGGTCCAATTTCATAGATAAGTGAATACATTCATTACATATGGGGAGTATAATGTGATATTTCATCTTTTCTAAGTAATATTGTCATAGACACACTCCCTTCATTACAAAGTATTCTCTAGGAAATGGAAGTCAAACCCTTTATTCTCAAGTATGTATTTCTATTCTTAGCAACTTGTTTGTTGTACAGCAGTGGTTTAAATGGTTACAGAGAAGCTTCTAGAACATTTTTTATGTCAACATTCTTTAACCACAACATTATGCAGGATTTTCTGGTTGACTTTCTGCTCTTCCTCAAACCCAAACTGAAATCACAGAAGTAGAGGAAATATGTCCACTTACTCTTACTTGTTTCTGTCTTTACTTGGACATTGTCACTGTTGCCTGAACCCAAAACCACAGCGAAATAGAAAATAGTCTCCTTGGAAACACATTTACTCTATAAAATAATTGTCACTGAATACTTTGCGATCAACAAACTGTTAACTTTCAAATGCTAATGGATAACATTAGTCAATTTCAATACACATATTGGGAGCCTAGGAAAATATTACCTTGGAGAATTTTATTAACTAATATAGCTCAATGATTTCAGTTTCCCTGGTTAACCTCGCCCTCAATAAGCTGGTATTCTATGCATGCTTGTGGTATTATATTAGTTTTGTCAAGAATTCCTTAGCTAAATCAGGCCTACATTTTGTTTTTGACATCGTATAGTTTTTATATTTTTATTTGGTATTTGTAGAAGAAGTAATAATTCTTAGCATAATCGGACATAGAAGATCTATTAGGACTTCATAGATATACATATCTATGAAACGTATGTAAATTTTTGGCCAGTTTGAGAGGATGAACAAAAAGAAAAGGACTATTTTTTTATAATCTGGAATCTCCCGAAAATAATCTTAATATCAGATATGTTGAAATAATGTAAGATTTGTGGCTATGTTCTTCTACAGGCCAAGTTCAGTATTAGAATGTCTCAGAAAAAAAGGGTGTCAGCCGGGCGCAGTGGCTCACGCCTGTAATCCCAGCACTTTGGGAGGCCGAGACGGGCGGATCACGAGGTCAGGAGATCGACACCATCCTGGCGAACACGGTGAAACCCTGTCTCTACTAAAAATACAAAAAAAATTAGCCGGGCGTGGTGGTGGGCACCTGTAGTCCCAGCTTCTAGGGAGGCTGAAGCAGGAGAATGGCGTGAACCGGGAGGCGGAGCTTACATGAGCCCAGATCGCGCCACTGCACTCCAGCCTGGGCTACAGAGCGAGACTCCGTCTCAAAAAACAAAACAAAAAACAAAACAAAACAAAACAAAAGGGTGTCAAATCAACTCCATGGAGTAAACAGTGGGGAAATGGACTCTCAAGGGCTTTGAGGAGGTGGAAGCCAAGGTGCTATTCATGGAAGTATAACTGTTTTCTCCAGGGAAAGGATGTGAACTTGCTAACACTGGGATTGTCTTCGGGATATCTGTAACTAATTCTGCTAACATCACAGACTGTGTAAGGGCACAGAGGCTTGAATAGTGATGAAAACTTTAAATGATAAAAGACTAGTAAGAAATTCAGCTTCTCAGGTCTGACATTGTCATTGGTAATCTCATGTGGCCGTTAGGAATTCTCGGGGCCAACATTATTACATTGACAGAACTGTACCAGTTTTCCAGCATAGAACAGTGTATAGCCACCTTGCTTCTGAGAAGAATTGACACACGTCTTAGTTAAATTCAGAACTTGATCTCAACTTCTAGTGAATTTTCATGTGTGTGTGGGTATTTGAACGGGAGGAAGTCACAGAGTGGTTTCACAGCAAATTATGGTTCATTGAAATGGAGGCTCTTATTTTGAATAATGTTTACCTTAATTGATTGCATTGAGAATATGCATTTTCTGCCTAAGAAGATACAATTCATTTTATATTCGTAACTCAGTGACTTTATTTTTACTTTATGTTTTAGAGTGCTTATTAGGTGTACTGTGATTGTGTTTTATATTGTTACTTTAAGGTATTTTTTATTGTTTTCATATTATTCTCTACTTATGTTTATAAAGGCTTGTCTTTTCAAGTAGATTGAGTCCCTTGTTGATAGTCATTGCTCACATACCACTTTTGTTCCCTGCAAAGAGTATAGTGAAGTGGCAAACTGAATTGAGCTGCATAGAATCAAACTGAATTCCAATGTATGATTTAAGTTCAGATTTTAAAACTAGAACTATGTGCTTATGTCTTGCCCTGTAATTGTGATTAGCACATTGATCAATAAAGGTTGTATTTATAAACTTCAGGTGTGAAAATAAATGTAATGGCAGATTCTGCCTGTAATAGAAGAAGATACTTGATCTCATTGGCAATGGCAGCTCTAGCACCTGCTGTGATTTACTGAAGAGTACTGCTTTCCTTTGGAAGGCCTGCTAGTGCAGAGGGTTTTCAAAGTCATATAGATGTGACCCAATTTCCTTGTCTTTCAGTTTCAATACATATATATAAAAATATAAATGTTGTTAACAATTTCAGCTAAAATGTCACCAAAATAGGTGCTAAGAAAATGGAATAAAAAGCAAAAATTGATTAGGACAATCAGTGTTTTGCATGATAAATGATCATTTTGGGTAAATGCATCAAAAGGCAGAAAATAGAACTGTTCTGCAAGTAATGAATATGCTAAATTTATTCTTCATTTGATAGAATTAACATTAATTTTTTCTGAATGCTGCCAGAGACATGTACATATCGGTTCAGCCATGTGAAAGAGTGACTTGTACTTCTTTATGTCTCTTCACAAACTGTGGTCTTCATATTCTTCATGATTGCATCAGTAAGGGAGTTATTAAGAGAAAAGATTGCCATTTTTTATATGAATATTTAGGTTCTTGGGTATTTCAAGGCTCAGGTTGGAGGAAATCATTTAGTTAAATTAATTTTTAACTAAGGTGGTGAGACTGAGGGCTTGTGGAAAGGAACTGTTGCGCTAAATCAGAACTTATATCATTTAACAGATTTTCTTGCATGATTCATTACAAGTAATACAAGACTATGTTCAAATGAAACATTGTTTTAATTTTATCACTCGTGTTGGGGTGCAAGAACTGAGATTAATTTCCTCATAGTTTCTTTTTCAAAAAACCTTTATTTAAAGCTCTAAATATCAGTAGTAGTCATATAATACTATATCTCATAAATCGTCTTTTCCATATTAGATTATTATAAATAGCAATATTATAATATGTATACATTTGAAAATATGTGTTATTTACCAGTTAAAATTCCAGTTGTGACTGATTCTTCTTTAATGATAAAGTCTTCAATTTTTTATAAGTCAAAAATCTATTTTATTTGTTTTTAGGGAATCCCAGGGTTTCCTGGAAACCGAGGATTAATGGGCCAAAAGGTAAGTATTCATGAGAGTTAGCTTTGGGCCTGGATCTGCTCATTTAATGCATTGTTGTCTATGAAAAAATACATTTTTACATTTGTGGTAACAGTTAATTTTTCAAATATTATATAATTTTAGAAGCTGGTGTTCTGGCTTTACAAATTTGTATATATTGTTTTATGGTTGTTTTATGTAGATAATTTTAATTTAGATTTACATTATATGCTTCCTCCTTTACTTTGCTACTTTTCAACTTTGTTCTCTAAGATAATCATGGTATAATTTACTTCTTTAAAGTTAATTTACTTAACTATGTTTTTGAATGTCTTTTTAGTATATGTATCTTGGTAAATAAGCTTTCAGTTTTTGTTTAATTACAAACTTCTTTATTTTGCTCTTGTTTTGAAGGACAATTTTGTAGACTATACAACTCAAGGTTGACAATTATTTTCTCTTAGTAAATTGAAGATTTTCTTCTATGGTTTTTTGGCTTTCATTGTTAACTGTGAAAAATCTGCTGTCATTCTAATTATCATTCTTTTGTAAGTGATCTGTCTCTTCCTTTTGGAACCTTTTAAGGTATTTTATTTGTTTTTAGTGTTCTTCAAATTCACTACAATATATCTTGATATGGATATCTCTTTATTCATCTTGCTGGGACTTTGGTTTGCTTCCTGGCTCTGTGGAATTATTTCCAGTAGTTCTGGAAAGAATCAGCCATTATCTCCATATAACCTCTGCTCCATTCTCTGTTTCTGGAATTCTGGTTAGACATTTTTTAATTTCTTCTAATTGTATACTCCACATCTCTTTTTAGCATTACCTACTATATTTCCATATTTTTGGTTGTCATACATTCTGGTTAAATGTTTTAGATATGCCTCATAGTTGACTTTTTCTTTCTTTATTGTGTCTAATCTGTTAGAATGATCAATTGATTTTTTTTTAAATTGTAAATACTCATAATTTTCACTTTTAGAGTTTATAATTTTTTAAACCACAACTTTTTGTTCTTGAAGTCTCTTGTTATGTTTTCAGTACTAATAGTCTTTCATGATTCTGTTTTTTTAATTAAAAAAAAATCTCATATCTAGTTCTAAATTCTAACAATTCTAACATCTGCAGTTTATTATTTATTATTCTCATTCCTGTAGCTTTCTGTCTCTTGTATCTATATTGTTTATCATGAGCTTATTGCTTCATCTTAATTTAGAGGGTGCCCTGTCAGCCTAACGGGGAAATGAAGACCTGCCTTCTGCTGGTCACCATGGATACCATTTCAGTCCCCTTTGAAAGTCCCGAGTCATCATAGGTATTGAAGATTCCTGCTTCCTTTCCATGGCTGGCCAGCATTCAGTTTCCCGAGAGCTGAAGATCCACCCTCAGATACTCCCACTTTACTTGGCTCCTACAATTCTGTCTCTGGCATGGGTTCTGTATAGTTCAAATCCTCATAATTATAGCCCCAACTCAAAGTATACTTCATTAAAATGAAAGATCTTTGAATACATCTCCTACTTCTTGGAAGACCAATGCTCTCTCAGAGAGGATGTTCCTTCTAGGATTTTTATTCTGGACTTAGAGGGTCCCTTTAGAGAACCTAGTCAGCTGCAACCCCAGAAGTTGAAGTCTAATGCTGCAACCCCAGAAGTTGAAGTCTAATGCTGTTATGTTTTTACTCTATTTTTCTTTATTAATTTATGTTCACTGTCATATTTCTTAAACTCTATGATAAATAGGAAAATTTTTCACCTGATTTTTATTTCTGTTATTTACCTTACCAACTCCATCTAAGCTGCTAAGTCTTCCTTTGAAAGAATGGCAAATGTCACTATAAATGTCATAATAAAAATATTGACAGTAAATCCTCAGACTCTATGCCAAGGTCTTTAAGGTGTTAGGTTCCAATTTTTGCCTTGCCTTGCTTCTTCCTTACAGTAGTGGAAGAGAAAGAAAAAGTTGAGCTGATTGATATTCAATTGTCATTCCATTGTGCTTTGGCAGAAACTTTCTTGAACTAAATTGATAATTTACAATTTACAATTTTTTTTAATGTTTGATTTTTTAGGGAGAAATTGGGCCTCCAGGACAACAAGGAAAAAAAGGAGCCCCAGGGATGCCTGTATGTTGATGTCATTATTATCAAAATGTTTGCAATGTTGCTACTTACCTACTAGGAGTTCATATTCAAGAGTTCATAAAAATGTAGGGGATACAACAATAAAATACTTGAGGTCCATGAATTCCATTCAGTTGTATGAAAAATATTATGTCTATGTGCATTTTTCTAAAACAGTAAAAATTTCTTCAGTTTTTCAAAAAGTCGGCCACCCAAATAAACATCAGGGACCCTAACTGTAGATAAATTAGAAAACATATATTCTAGCTATTAATTTAAAAATACTAAGTATGGCTAAGTCTAAATCTCAGTGAATTTTATTTTAAATTACATTTACAAACATATTACACTAATGGGAAAGAATATGTACAGAAGACATAGTATGGGAAGATCCTAAAACAGAGTAAATTATTTTATGGTTTTCGAGAGTGAAGATGGCATATGAAACTGACTCAAAATTATGAAAGTTCTATCATATGTGCAAGAATTCCCCCCTAAATTTTAAGTTTATTGCTAGAAGTGATATTGATTTTCACCTATAATCAAATTGTCTGTTATAGGTTCATATTGCGATTATATTTTCTGATGATATAATGATTTTTTAATCCCTTTTCATTTGCCAAGTGTGTTAAATATGTATAATAGTATTTAAAGTAGAATATAAATGAAATCAAGTCCTAACTAAAAGAGTAGTCATCATTTTTTTTTATTTTGAATCATATGATTAAAGATACAGCCATTTTGTACCTTGAAGAAAGATTATACAGAAAGTTTATTAGAATGTAACTCTTTTAAAATATTGTTCAAGATAATAGAATTCTAAATAATGTAAATCAGGGTAACATCTATGAAGACACCTAATTCTTAGCCATCATAACAAAAGAAAAAGTATAGAAAAAATAAATTTTTCTTTATATTTTCTTTTATTAGCTCTCCATTTTCTCTATTTGTAGTTTTTGTAAGCAATAGAATTATAAGTGCTCTGCTAGCCTTTATGCTGTCTTACATGGTTTGATTTTTTACTTTTATTATCCTTTATGAATATATGGGGGAGTAATTTTCTAAATACTGTATTATATTTTCAGATCTCATAATGAGAACGTGTAACTTGGAAATTGATTTAATATTTTTTAATAATCTTGTCTAAGTTACTCTTGAAATTCCTTTTTAAAATTGTAGGGTTTAATGGGAAGCAATGGCTCACCAGGTCAGCCTGGAACACCAGGATCTAAGGTAAATATGATAAAATTAACAAGATTGGGAACTTTGTGTAATCACAGTTGACATTTATAACTTTGATGAAAATTTTAACCACTACCTTGATTGTATTTTAAATGTGGTTTTTATTCTATGAAAAAAATCACTTGTAAGAATTAAGTCTGCAAAAGCTCAGCATAAGAAACAGGCTAAAGTAAAGCTCATCCTGTTATGTTGGAAAGGGTCCAGAATCTTCTGCTACTCAGCCCCCTTCTCCCTTTTTGGTGTCTTGGTGTCTAGTATTCAGGAATACTAGAGCTCTGTGGAACTCAGTGCCAAAACCACCAGTCTAGAGCATTCATAGTTATGAATAAGAATATCTCTTACAATACCCATTTTACAGTCTTCTTTTTGGTATTTTTATTTAGTGAAATGTATATAATATAAAGTGCCTTGTGGTAGATTGTACTAGTACTGTGAGTAAGAGCATATTATCTTTACTTTTATATTTTAAATAAGTAAGGCAAGCTTGACAAATATATTTAGGATATGAGGTTATTCTCAAGGTAGAACTGAAACTCTTTGAATGTCATTATTTGACCATTTTCTAGGTATATATAATCCCGAGGTGAGAGAACTATTTTGTTTCCTTGGTTAACCAGAGGATCAGACAAAACGCTCGGAAAACTGTTCCCAACTATTTTGCAAATAGATTCTAGGACAACCTTCCAAAAGGAAGTGATGGGATTGCTATTTTGGAAGCGTTCAACCTTTGACTAGGCGTTGCCTCAGGGGACTAGACCCTGGCGTATAGATGAGTAGATGACTTAATCTATTTTACTTTTAATTTCTAAAGTATTTAGAAAAGAGAGAGAGGGGGGGAAAAAAAAAAAGACATGGGAGCCCAATAATGAGAAAAATTAGCTGCTCTTCATCAGTGGTAGACCCTTGTGGAGTAACTATAGGTAAACACAGAGTTGGTCTAATACACTGGAATGACTGAGCTTGCTAAGCAGAAGGTCTCCACAGTTTCTCAAGGTCATTTCATAAGAAAATACCCTTTATTAGCTGGTGCACAATGGGCTCTCTCATTGTCTTTTGGATTCTCTAATTCTTAAGAATGAAGCCTAAAATTTCATCAGCTTTTTAAAAAAATTATTATTAGATACACCACACTGTTGACTCACACTGAGCTGAAGGTCAATTGTATCTGTTGGACTTTCCGTAAAAGGTTTTAGAACAATGTGTTTGTGCTGTCTGCCACTTAAGCAGATTCTGCTGATTTGGCTGGGTAGGACAGTAAGCATTTCCAGTATCACAGTTTGTTTATTTTTACATGACTTACTCTAAAGTTGGTTTTCTGCCTCTTGTGCTTGTACAATTACTTTGTTAAAAATAGATCCAAAATGTTGCAGATATTAAATATAATCTTCTCAGTGAAACATTTTAATTTTTTTCATGCAGTATATTAGGTGTTGGAAACTTTTTCTGAAAAGGGACAGAAAGTAAATATTCAGGCTTTGAGAGCCATACAGTCTTTGTTGTAACTACTCAGTTTTGCCATTATAGTGCAAAAGTGGCCACAGGCAATACCTAATCAAATGGGTATGGGGTACGGCTGTGTTCTGGTTAAACTTTAAGAACTTGCATTGGACTGGATTTAACCCATGGGTCATAGTTTACTGACCTCTATATTAGTTTCTTTCTGCTAGTTTTGTCAGCTTATGTTTGTGGCTTGTGCTGTCAATATGACTGATAGAAGTTCTAGGGTGAGACAAAAACGTATTCTGTAGCGCAGAGATGAGGCTGAAACTGAGGCAGATCTTTGGAAAACCTCTAATGTATATTATAATACTTAAAAATCGCTGTGGAAACATTGATAAGTCTATTTAACTATACTATGTTTTGGTTTTAAAAAACATTATCTGCCCTTTACTGGGTATGTACCCAAAGGAATATAAATCATTCTGTTACAAAGATACAAGCACACATATTTTCACTGCAGCACTGTTCACAATAGAAAAGGCATGGAATGAACCCAAATGCCCATCAGACTGGCAAAAGAACCATGGAATATTATGCATCCATAAAAAAGAATGAGATCATGTCCTTTACAGGGACATGGATGGAGGTGGAAGCCATTATCCTCAGCAATCTAATGCAGGAACAGAAAACCAAACACCACATGTTCTCACTTAGAAGTGGGAGCTGAACAGTGAGAACACATGGACACAGGGAGTGGAATAACATACACTGGGGCCTGTTAGTGGTCAGGGGGTGTTGAGAGTGGAGGAGTATCATAAAAAATAGCTAATGCATGCTGGGCTTAATACCTAGGTGATGGGTTGATAGATGCAGCAAACCACCATGGCACACATTTACCTATGTAACAAACCTGCACATCCTGCACATGTAACCCAGAACTTTAAAAGATAATAATAATTCTCTAAATAATACTAGGATATGTTAGCTTTATCAAGTCAGGTAACTTTCAACAAATCTCATGTCTGTGAGTTTCAATTTAAACCCTTATAAAATTAGAAATTTTAAGGAATCATTATTCTGTGGTTCAATAACACTGTTATGTGCTAAATGCTTTAATTAAATCTAATATGATCTTCACGTGTTTCTTACCGTGAGCAGCCTACAAAACTTTTTTAAAAGCTGAAAATGGCATTGGTTTGTCTCACTGATTAGTAAACCCGAGTTGACTGTGGGTAATTATTGTGTTCGCCTTCTAGGTGTCACACCAACCTGTTTAATTATGGGCTTTTGCCAGACATTGGGTTGTGATTTCAGATATCAAAGTATTCGAAAACCAGAACTACATCTGACAATCTCTCCTTATTGGCCAGAAGACTTGTTTTCTCTTTCTCTATCCACTTTTCCTTTTCTGTATTACATTCTTTACCCTGTCAACTTAGTCTTGTACTCCAAGTTTCCATCTGTTAGAAAGAACTGCACTGGAATTCTGAAAAAGCACAAGCTAAACATTTTCTGATTCACACTTCGTCAAAAGAAGCCATTGTGCATTTGAAGCTACTTTTCTTTCCTTCAGTTGCATACTGAAGATGAGTCCTACTGAGAAAGTGAAACAGGATAATGATGAGGGTCTCAGCCTGGAGGATGCTGTTAAAATACATGGCTCCCACCTGTGCAGTGTGGTGGCCGGACTTATTAGTGCTGACCACTACAGATTTGACTTTCCTCCCTTGTACTTGATGCTACCAGCTTTAACACAGGTGTTTAGAGAGGCTTATGAATGTGTGGAACCACTTCCTTGCCTAAAAGAATTTTTCTTAATAAATAGGTCTAATGTACAGAGTCTATCAAACAATTGGAAAGTTAAAAATGTAAAAATTATTTTAAATATATTCCCTTTAGTGTCTATATCAGATATATTATGACAGAATTGTTTTTAAAAAACGCCAATGTTTTTGATGTGTTGACAGGGAAGCAAAGGTGAACCTGGAATTCAAGGGATGCCTGGGGCTTCTGGGCTCAAGGTAATTTTGATGCATTTGAAAATATTTTCAAAGAAATTATAATGTAAATTCTTCTCATCATTTAAGAAAATTAGCATTTTATATCCCTTAAGAGATACATGAAATTAAGGATTACCTTTATCATGAAATGAAATTGTCAATACAGAGTTTCATTTCTGTTTTTTAGATACTTTGTCATTGGATAATAAAGACATAAACTTTGGCTTAATTTTTCTAAAAATGATAAAATTGTATGCAAACATAAACTTACTTTCTGGTCCAGAGAATAGACTTTTCTTAAACAGTTGAAAACAAGAGTATGTAGTTCTCACGAATGATACTGTTCTTTGTTTGCTTATGGCAGTTTCATCTTTAATATAGAACTCAAAATGGCCTTTACAAGTTTCCTCCAAACCACATGGGTTGATGTTTATTTCAATGGGTATTTTAATTCACTTCCAACCTTCAAAAATCTAGAGAATGATTAGATGGCTAGGGAGGAACTACAGTAAGCAAAAAGAACAAAGCCTCATTTTCTTTTAAAAAAGAGAGTGCTCTTTAGTTGATGTTATAGAGTTTTGGACTAATGCTAAAACACAAAACAAAACAGAACCATGAAGCACGTTCAGGATTATGTTCCATCACTTACAAATATTGTCAATGCATTATTAATATGTGCTTGCAAATAATTTATTTAAGACTTTAAAACAAAAAACTTTATTTCAGAAAGGACAATTCCTATAGGATGATGGAGAGTGGAGAAATGGAATTAAGATAGCTCATGTGGTACACCCTGTACTGAAAAATAGCTCCAGAATTTATGACGAACAAAATAATATTCCATATATATAAATAAATATATATAAATAATTAAATTTAACTACCAGGGTGTTCATTCCAACATTGTTTATAAAAATAAAAATTGTGAAAACTGTAATGTTTAACAGTAAGAATTTTATTAAATAAAATATAGTTGATAAATATGAATGCTCTTCCATAATTAAAAATTATGCTATGAAAAATGATAGCATGAGAACTTTATAATATTAATATATTTAGAGGTTAAAAGATATAAAAGTATGCATATATATGAGCATATTTTAGTAACTATGTATGTTTATGAATTAGAGTTAGAGAAAAAATATGTAACAAAATAAAAACATTGGGTTATAAGATTTTTAATAATTTTTATTATCTATTATCATTTTGTAACAAGAAACTAAGCTTTTTTAAAAGTAGCAATTTGAGAAAAAGCAGTTTCAAGGAGAAAAAGTGTTAGTAAATAGGTAAACAAAAAAGAGATACTTGTGTTTATTGTTTTTACAACTTTTTAATTTAGTTTATTGAAATTATAGTATGATAAAAAATAACAAATATTTACAGAATTTTAAAATATGAAATGCTGTGAGAATTTTTCACCTGGAAAAGATAGAGAAAAATACAAGAAATTTTACTGGGATTCTAGTAAACATTTTATTCTTTACTATTTCTGTAGTAATAACTGTCAATAAATTTTTTTAACCATTCATTTTAAAATTGAGATATGTAGAGTTAAAAACAGTGGTGTTTTTCCATAAGCAGTAGATCTGTGACCTTTGTGGAATTTCTGTGTTATGTAGGGAGAACCAGGAGCAGTGGGTTCCCCAGGAGAACCAGGATACATGGGTTTACCAGGGATTCAAGGAAAAAAGGTATACATTGGTTAAGATTTACAGTTCACTTTTAACCAGTTACTTGCATACAAGTTTTTCTTTTGTGAAATTCTTAAAGTAAGACTTCTTATTAATATATTTTTAATAAGGTACCCTATATATTCCATGTATATATAATGTGTTCAGCCCCATGCTAATAACTGTGGCATCTTTTATATACCCGCATGGGTATTGTCTCCTAGACGAAGACCTTAGAGAAGGCATGCAAATCAGAAAATATGAATGTACAATTAAGTAATATCCTGTAAATTCAGGTTTTTTCACAGTCCAGGTGAGCTAAGAATTTTTTGAGGAAAATTATCCAATGTCAGGCATTCCTATCAAAATATGAATACCCCTCTTGCCAAAACCGGATCAAATTCTGGAAGGATAAAACTTATACCCAAAATGTTTGACCATGAAGTTCCTGTCTATGAAACAATTATGTTACATAGAAGTTTATTTAAAATTAATTTAAGGAGTTTGAAATACAAGTCAAATGTACTAATTTAAAGTATTTTGGCGAGGAAAGACAGCAAAACTAGGTTCTCTCTCATTTTGGTCAAGTAAGGGAACCTTGACTTGTATGTATATAAATAATAAATGCTTTTATTTGTTTGGAGGTTTTAAGCAACAATTGATGCCTGTGTGCCTAAGAAATCCAAGCTACCGCAAATACAAACATTTCAGGTTAAAAGTAAATCTATTGGTTTTTATTCTGGAAAAGACACAAACTCCATATCCATCTTCATGTCCCCTGCTATTTATTTTTCAACATCTTATTTTCTATCCCTCATGTGTTGTCTACAGGGTGCCTAGATCATACACAGTATGATCCTTGGGCTTTTTGTTCTGATGATAGGTAGGCAGCACTAGCTGAGACAGAAATGTCCCCACAGAGCAGCAATCAAGTGACTCTTAGTAAATGTTAAGTAAATCTACTATGAATATGTGTTTGGGATGAAGAGAATTTTCTTGTTCAAAACTTGTCACTTAAAAGAAAATCTGTGTGTTATTTTGTTGAAAATGCAAAACTGTACTCTAGATAGCACGGTGAGGTATTAATAGAAAGGAAATTCAGAAACCGTATCCAAGTTTAACTTTGGGCAGGTGCTTAACTGTCTGTTTCGTGATCTATAAAAACAAGGGCATTGTATAAGTTGGTTTCTAATTACCCTTCTAGCTGATAATCTATAAAACTTATTTTTATGGAATATAATTTTTCTTTCAAAAGCTCACTTTTGAAATGTGTGTTTTCTAAAATATCACTTAAATATTATGCTTTACTTTGTCATTGTTTCCTATAAACTTGTGGTTACTAATAGCTTAATGAAAGATTTTCAGTTTGATTTCATAAAACAGCATTTGTCAAAATAAGTCCTCTCTTGTTAGTTTGTCTAACCTAAAACTGTGACCCATGTAGAACTTTTCTCCTTTCTGGGAAATTAAAGATTGTGGTGAATTTTCTTTCAAATGTAGGAGCATACAAAAGTGTTCTTTTACAATATAATTTTGACATAATGTGGTTCTTCTCTCTTCCCAAATATTGTCTTAGGAGTCAACTTCTGTGTATATAGGCGCTTGTGGAATTTGCATGAGATGTTATTTTTCTTCAGCAGAGAAAAATATATGTTTATTTGAAACTGTACAGAATATACTAGATTATGATACAGATCAAACTGCCTTTTTGTAGGGGGACAAAGGAAATCAAGGTGAAAAAGGTATTCAGGTATGTTGTTTGCTTTTTTTAAGTAGGCTAAGCAATAAAATCAGAGCTTTTAAAAAATTCTTATTTTACTTTTAAATTCCTTTGTTTCAACATTAATATAAAGTTGTTGAATCCTATTTTCTCCTTTTGCTATTGAGCTTCTCAGACAAGACCAGATCTGACTTTAAAATTCCTCACCACTTTTCTGTTGTAGAAAACTTAGAAACAAAATGATTCAACAAAATAAAAACATAGATTTTATTATATACTTCTAATATGTATTTATGTACATATATACATATATATACCATATACACACACACACATATATGTATACACACACACACACACACACACACACACACAGAGTTTCCAAACATGATTTGAAATTGTTTTATGGCAAAAATTTGATAAAAAACCTTTAACCCTAAATATAAAACATATTCAAATCAATATGTAAAAGGAAAATTAAACCAGAAAATTATAAAGGCTAGGGAAATCTAGGGTGATTTAGAGACATTTAGTTTTGGGTGTCTTAGCAGCAAAGGCAAAGAGGAGAACTATGTTACTACCTTAGGAGACAAGGATAGTTTCACCTCAATTAAAGTGTCTATGGAATGGGTTTTTTTATTCACTGAAGACTGACCCTTGAATAGGATGCCACTAACTGAGTCAATGAAATAGTTATCTGGAATAAATTATATCCGATGGTCTTTCAACCTTTTAAGTTTTAGAAATATAAAACTTTTCCAACCATAAATTACCAATCAAGTGTTCAGACAGTATTTTAATGATGTTTTTTAAGTTTGTAAGTCTCAGTTATAGTGTCTGAGCTTTGCTATGCAGAATAAGCTGAAAATATAAAGAAAAATACTCTGAACATTTTCACAAATGTAGAATTCTGAATGCTCTAGAATTTCTGGAATTGTAAGAGAAAATTTCAGATTGAAATAGTCATAGGCAATATTTGCTATATCCACAGTTATAACAGTTCATATTAATGAACTTATTCTTAATAACATACATAAGATGTTTTAGAGTGGTATGACAAAATTCAGTTGTTTTTCAGACAATTTTTATTGAAGATCTTCAAGTACTATGATAATAGGCTTCCTTTAAGTTAATATTGAAGTTGGGAGTGAGGTAAATGTTAAGGACGTGTCTGTGAGCTCTAGATCCATATATTCTAATTTTCTTCTTGGTACTGCATTTAGATGACTCATGGGTACCTCAGGTTCAATATGTCCAAAACCGAACTTGTCATCTTTCTCCATAAACCACTTCGTATTCACAGATTTCCTGTCATGATAATCAATGCTGAATATCTCTTGAACTTGACATCTTCTACCTTTCCCAACTGTACTAGTTATTTCTTGTCGGGGTCCTGGGCTACTGCAGTATCTTCCTGACCAGTCTCCTTGAGTCCAGTCTACTTCCTTCTTCCACACTTTTATATACATAAAATAGCTAAGCTATGTATCTGCTTAGCAAGCCTTTAATGGTGCCCCACACATGTTAAGATAAAGCCTGTCCCATCAAGTGCCTTCTGGGCTGACTGAATCTTCTTTAGTGTTTTCTCTTGCCACTCCACCCATTCTTATCCAATCCTGCTCTGCTGCTTTAGCCAAAAGAAACTACCTACCTGCCTTTCACCTGTGTCTTCTCTCCCTGATACACCCTCCTATCCTTTCTCCAATTGGCTACCTCTTACTCATCCCTCAAGGCTACACAAAGGGTGAGTCACATTCCCTACTCTTTCTGTCAGATGCCCCTTCCTAAGTTCCAATAATATCCAACCCAGATGTTTATACATTATAGACTTATCAGCAGTATTTTCATCATTCTAGATTTATCTCTCTTACCACACAGTAAGTGACTTAAAGTCTACAGTGATATCTTTGTTTCAGTCCCTAAGTGCCAGGAAATAGGCGCTGCTTAATAAATATTAGGAATTCACTTATGTAAATTGATGAATTCATTACTAGGCAAGGGTGATGTAAAATTGTAGTCACTAGATCTTTTATTGATTGCCTTATCTAGGTATATGTCTTCCTAGAAACTGCTAATTAATTTGCACAATAAATGTAAGGATGAAGTAGTGCTTCAGAGTCTAGCACAATGTCCCATGAATGGTAGATACCCAAAAATATTTATTGAACAGATAAATGTGTTTATACCTTTATTAATTTTTCTGTTCTCTTATGCTGATTTAAAGCTCTTCATTTAAATGACTTATTTACTAAAATGTGACAGTATATTTTAATTTTTAAAAATAAAATTTTCAACAGGTCTTCTTGTCCTCACATGTCCATAGTCAACAATGAACATAATTGCCACTGAAATTAACAAAATGTCCATATCCATTGAATTTTTAAACTATTTTCCCACTGTTAATATGGACTTAGAAGAACATCCTTATTGTCTAGAATTATTTACATGTTTCGCCCAAATCAGTAATTTGTTCCTTATCTCTGGCCAGTTTAACTATAAGATTAGGATGACTTTTCTTCTTTTCCTCTGAGTGACTGACTTTCCCATCTCTCACGTAATTTATATATTTGTATCACTGCTTTTGTTACATTTCTTCTGGAACTCAAGGTAATACATAGTTTGTATTGTATATGTGATTGCATCATAAGTGTGCAAACTAATCAATAATGTTTATTTATGTTAAAGGGTCAAAAGGGAGATAATGGAAGACAGGGAATTCCAGGGCAACAGGTATTTTTTGGTTTTCTTCTGATAAAAAATGAAATAACAAGTCACATAACTGGACAATGTTGAGAGAGGATTACTTGCAAATAAAAATGGGTGGGGAGAAGGATAAGTATAACATACATTCTAAGTGTATAAGGTTGAACGTGTAGGTAGTGTGGTGATAATGAGTTTCTTTAATTGTTTGTTTTATATTTTCACTTTCTCATAATGATAGCATTGGTGGCTCTGAATTTTGTTTTTTAATGTATCTTAGCAAATGACTGAAGGTAGAAAATTCCACTCATTTCTTAGGGGTAGTTATTGGCTAGAGAGAGTCAGTCACACAATGACAGCTTGTTCATACCTGCTGGTTTGTCTTGCTTTTCTTCTTGAAAATCAGTTGGGGCCACGTGTGGTGGATAAATGTACTTTTTTCCCTTTAGTTTGTTCAGAGAGACAATTTACTGCTCTGGAGATATATTAAAATGCTATCCTGAGAGACAGTGTTGTAGAACAGACACACACAGTAAGATGGCTTTGCTTGTCTCTTGACTAAACCCTTCTCGTTAGGTGGTATTTCAGTGAGATTGCCATGTGACTGTAAGTTCAGTCAGAGCCAAAGTGGATGGACAAAGGCATAAAGGAGATTGGTCCTTAGGGTAGCATGTTTGCTGCTGTCTTGCTTCTAGCTGCAGAATGCTGGACATGGTTCCAACTTCGTCAGGTCTGAAAGGGCAAGCTGGATATGTGAGTCCTCCCATGGGGTGGACCTCTTTCTCTGAGGGTGAGTGGGAGAAAGATTCTGCAATTATACCAGCTCTGGAGAGAGTGGGATAAAACTGGGTGGTGATGTTTCCAAGGACAGGGGTCTCTGTGTCCCTTAGTTGGAGGAGTCTGAGAGACCATTGGGAAGAGTGTAAGCATAGGGCCCCAAGGTTATCTGCAATATGGGATGGAAGGTGAGTGCCAGTATTAAGAAGAATTGAGAATTTAGAAGGTAACAATAAAAGTAAAAGCAAAAGTAACCAAGAGGAGGAATGATTGGAATCACCTCAGTACAATTATATTCAATAAAATGTCTTTCAGTTTTTATGATCCTCCACTTGACTCAGACCCACCTGATGACACAAACAACTCCATCCCTATTCCCCAACGTGGCAACACAGATCAACTCTCTGAGTTTCCTTAAGTTAATCACAAAATATCTATAAACCGCTGTTCCCATAGGACCTTCGCCCCTTCATCCATTTAACCTCCACAGCCCAGACCTTTTATCAATAAAGGTTACTCACAATAACTCTCAGAAAAGGATATTTCCTTTAGAATTTGAACTCACAACTTAGCTAGCTTACTGGCGTATGGATCACTCTTTCTCTAAGGTTTCACTAACTTTTTCACTTCTCAAGGAAAAGAGTGTGTCTGCTCTCCTAAGGCAGGATTTGGGTTCTCTAGAAAGCCTCTGCCCTCGATTGATTGGAAGCCACATTTCTCACCACCAGGAGGTTAACCTGCATGGAGTACCCAGGGCCAGAGCAGCTGTTGCTTTTCAGCGGCTGAAGAGTCATCCCAAACTCTTCATGTAAACAGTCTTAATTACCTGTCACTCTACCAAGCACAGCACATGTTATTTTTTTGGCCCTGGTTTTGTGAATGGAATCAAAGTGGATATTTCTCTCACGGAATTGTCTTAATGAGTTCTCAGGTGACAGCTGTTTTTAGTTTTAGCTCTAATTCAGTTCCCATATTGAGAACTTAACTATTTCGTCTCCCTTCTTATGTTGGGACTAGTTGTTGGATTGTATCTTGTAAGGATCACTCCTGCATTTCTTCAGAAACAAAATTCAAGTATGCCATACAAAGTTCGTTTTACTTACTAAAAGATTTATATACAAAAACTAAATATTTGGTGTTTTATGAGTTTTATCTAATTCTTTCCTTTGTCAAATTTGGACGCCATATTTGAGGAGCCTGAAAATGAATCAAAAGATATACCCCAACTCAGACTTTATTGTGTGCAACATTATACATTAAATTTCATATTAAATTTCAGAACACTGATTTTTTATTTTAAAGTTGAATAATGAAAACCTACCTGTTATGAAAGTTTTATCTTTTTACCTGAGTGAATATTAGGAGATTTTTGAGCCCAGGTGTACATTGAATTTCAAAAATGGAAAATGTTAATACCTTTCCTGAGAGTTTTTTCCTGTATAATATACCACTGAAATAAATATGGAAAAGAGGAATGGGAAAGACTTTAATGGAGCCATCCAGATGTAGCTGGTAATTATAGTTGAATGGGCTTCATGCATGGGCTCCCCAGTGTTTATATCATTGTGAAAAAATACCATCTTTTACATGACATTGCTTCTCTGGTCTCTTAATTACTGGCAGTGAATGGTTTAAGCACAGGACAGCTGGGGGTTTTCTCTCTTACTAGTCACTTTTAATGGTATCTTTGTTTTAACCCATCCTTTGTCAATAGCACCCAATCAAAATTTAATTTTAAGAACATAAACTTGGAAAAATAGATGATTTATCTTAATTACTGAATACAACAATAAATATACCTAATATTTAATCTGATTTGAGTTTTGATTTTTATTAAAATAGTGATATATTTTAAATTCAGTAGAATCCCATTCTTACCCACGTGGTTCAACCTGCAGCATTCGAAAATATTCATATCTAAGAAGGAAACAGTTAAGCAAATTAAAATTTTTATATTATTCGGTTCACATATTTCCTAGTCATTAGCCTTCTCTAAAAGGCAAAAAGGGTCTCTTTTATGTGTAATTTTGTCACTAATGCTATCAATATTTTCCAAATTGAAATTTTAAATTTGATTAAGTATGTGGTAAAAGGTGGATGCCACGTTACAGTACTGTAGCTTGCACATTTATTATAGTTTTTTTCCTATTGATTTTCAAAGGGAATTCAAGGCCATCATGGCGCAAAAGGAGAGGTATGTTTCTTCATGTATTATGCTCTCTTGCTCTCGTTCTTCAGTCCTTTTTGCTTGGGTTTCAATACTATATAAATCTAGCTTTTGAGTAAAAACCAGAAAATGAAACGTTTTTCATCTTCTTCAGTGGAAGTTCCCAATTAGCAGTTTTCAGAATATGTACATTTATACTGAATTTGATATGAAATGTGAATTGTCACTATTATTGGTTTTTCTGCCAGACTTGGAGCTGAATTTTTTCTCCATATTTTTGAATAAGAATATTGTGCATTTCTGTATCTGTCGGACCCACTAAAATGCAAGCTCCTTGTGAATAGGACTGTGTTATGCCCATTGTGATATCTCTGGCAGTGTGCATATTACCTACGCAATATACTCAATCAGTAGTGGATGTTTGTAGGTCTGGCTGATTGGATGGATGGATAAATGACAGTTTAATATGATATGAAATTTCCCTTCTGGTCAATGATAGTATTTCCAGCTAGTCCTTACGTAGCTTACATATGTATACATTCATCATCCTTAAGGAGTTTCATAATGGAATTACACCTTCCGAAATATTTAAGTAGAACTTGTAAACATTTCTTTTGCTTTTAGAGAGGTGAAAAGGGGGATCCTGGTGTCCGAGGTGCCATTGGATCAAAAGGAGAATCTGGGGTGGATGGCTTGATGGGGCCTGCAGGTCCTAAGGGGCAACCTGGGGACCCAGGTCCTCAGGGACCCCCAGGTTTGGATGGGAAGCCCGTATGTATTCTGCTTCTTCCAGAGTTATTATATTTTCATTGATTTTTGCTCATGTTCTTTATGTGCATGTCATAACCCCTAATACTTTGATATAGGGAAGAGAGTTTTCAGAACAATTTATTCGACAAGTTTGCACGGATGTAATAAGAGGTAAGTATCAAATACAGCATTTTAATCACTTTTTTCAAATTACAAAAGTAATACAAATTCTTAGGACAAATTGTAGAGGATATAAGTGAGGTGAAGAATAAAACAGATAACATTTATAAGCCTCATCTACTTTTCTTCAACTAGTATTTTTATAAAGATGTATCATACATACTCTTTTATAATCTTTTTATTAAAGAAATTTATTATTTGTCATTATTATAATTTTCTTTTGTAGCATATTTTTTGATAATTTAGTTCATCAATATGAATATCTATAATTCCACCAATTTCTTTTGGGGGCACTTTTACTTTTTCCCCTATTTTAAGCAATTTCTGTAATTAAATGACTGCATAGAGCAGTGAATATTTCCATAGTCACATTCCTAGAAGTCAAATTATTGACCAAGAAATATGTACATATTCAGTGCTCATAGTTGTTTTCTCTGTAAACTGAAAAAAATAAAATAGAAATATAATTAACACCAACTCACCATTTAAACATAAGGGATGGGGTTTCTTTGTTTTTAAAAGCCCAGCTACCAGTCTTACTTCAGAGTGGAAGAATTAGAAATTGTGATCATTGCCAGTCCCAACATGGCTCCCCGGGTATTCCTGGGCCACCTGGTCCTGTAGGACCAGAGGGTCCCCGAGGATTACCTGGTTTGCCAGGAAGAGATGGTGTTCCTGGATTAATGGGTGTCCCTGGACGTCCAGGTATCAGAGGATTAAAAGGTATGCAGTTAGTTTGAACAAGAAAATGAATTTTAAAAAGTTGTTTTTTAAAAAAATTCATATCCTATATCCATTTAATAGTCAAGAATTAACTTTGTTTTCATGATAAAAAAAAATCTGTAAATGCTCAAGTCTTTACATAATTTGCCAACTGAATTAAAGAGAAATTATTTTTTAATGCAATATTATCAAATAGAGAAGTCAAATTTATGAACACATGAAGTTACAAATTAGAAAATGTTGTCAATGTACTGAGAAATTTTGCTTGAGTCTAGAAAAGTTTTTAAATGGAAAATCATGGATGCCATTTCCTTTGTTTTGACTTTGGTAACTTTCTGCACTGTTACCTTATTCATTTTTTTTCTATTATAGGAAAAATAAGTTTTGCAATAAAACTTCCTAATAGCCCAGAATTTCTCCTTGCCTTTGAAAGTTTATGTGAAATGTTGATTGATAATTCTTTCGTTTTTGTTTAATAATATATAAACAATTTAGATGTTTCATAAAGTAATTTTTAAAAAACTATGATTAACACAAAGGGCTAATAATTCCAAACCATTTTCTTTTCTAAATGTTTGATTCCCATTAAGTCTTGCAACTAAACCACTGATCATTTTAGAAATGATTGCTTCAAAAATTGTTTTCCATTAGTAAGAAAAAATAGATGGCAAGCTGGTTTTTAAAAGACATTTTTATTTCATGTGTATATTAACAGCTTTGAAAGAAACAATCTAAAAGGCAGTGATTTTAAGTAAACTTACTCAGATGTTTGACACCCTGCAGGCCTACCAGGAAGAAATGGGGAAAAAGGGAGCCAAGGGTTTGGGCATCCTGGAGAACAAGGTCCTCCTGGTCCCCCGGGTGAGAATTGCTGCCTGGTCATAAGTGTTGCTGCTCATTTTGCTTTAAGAAAAGTCATCATAGATCTATGTGAAATAAATTGAAACCAAGACATCCGTTTTCTTTTTTGAGTGATTCACATCTAACACACTGAAGTACAACTTCTAGAATATTTTTCATATATTATCCTCAATGTATGAATCCTTCAATATTATCTCTTGCTTATCATTTAGTTTAATATCTATTCCTTAGAAGAGTTCTAGAATCGTTTGGCACCCCTGCTTATCTGGTGTATAACACTGTTTAGTCTTTATGACCCTCTGAGAAGCAGAGAAATGCTGAAGTGGTTAAGTAATCTCTGCTAGCTGTGCTATTTAACTCTGTCATGTCTCAGTTTCCTCACTGGTAAGATGGTGATGATAATGTTATCTCCATCATGACATTATTGGGAGATTAAATAGTTTCCATATGTAGCTTTCAGAACAATGCAGGACAATCACAATTATGTTTTCAATAAATGTTTGCTATGATTAGATGTTATTAAGAGGCTTTGGAGTTGATCAAATGACTTAAAACTTGTTTATGTAAAATACTTTGAACAATACTTACAGTTGCAGTTAAGTGCTAAACAGATGTTTATTAGTAGTAGTAGCAGGGAATAGAGGAGTAAGAAGAGACCGAAACCACTGTGCTCCTTCCCAAAATCTGAATATTTTGTTTTTGTTATTTTGAATCCACTTTAAAAGGCCAATATCCTAAGCTAGCTTTTGTTTCCTCGAGCATGCTAATTGAACTAATCAGGCTATGTTGGACAAATTAGGGCTTTCATACCTATGTGTATTGATGACTATTATACTAAAATAAGAATAATGCATTTAGATATGGAAACTAAAAATATGTATAATAGAAACAGTCATTTATTTGTCATAAATATGGCACAAAAATGACTCAGCTTTGGCTTATATATCACCTGTCAATTTATAATAATATCGGTAAAAGATAGGCTGAAAGGAAGAAATAAGATTGGACAGTACACAAAATGGAATATTATAATGTTAGCTAAATGTTTTAATCAGTAGCATGGTTGCTATGTTAATATAGCTAGTTTTCAAAAAGTACTGATAACTTTTGGATGGCTCTTTTCAAAGCAGAAGATATGTAGAATTATGAAAATGCCTCTACTTTATTTTATTTTATTTTATTTTATTATTATTTTTTTTTTTGAGACGGAGTCTAGCTCTGTTGCCCAGGCTGGAGTGCAGTGGCCGGATCTCAGCTCACTGCAAGCCCCGCCTCCCGGGTTCACGCCATTCTCCTGCCTCAGCCTCCCGAGTAGCTGGGAGTACAGGCGCCCGCCACCTCGCCCGGCTAATTTATTTTGTATTTTAGTAGAGACGGGGTTTCACCGTGTTAGCCAGGATGGTCTCGATCTCCTGAACTCGTGATCCGCCCGTCTCGGCCTCCCAAAGTGCTGGGATTACAGGCTTGAGCCACTGCGCCCGGCCGCCTCTACTTTATAATTAGTGCAAATATATAAAATATTCAAGAGGTTTTTTCTTTTTTAGTTTAAGTTTCTTGCAGAATCAGCTATTTCACTATAAAAAACTAAAGTTCTCTGTTTACATCTTGCCAATGTCCCATTTTAGGTCCAGAGGGCCCTCCTGGAATAAGCAAAGAAGGTCCTCCAGGAGACCCAGGTCTCCCTGGCAAAGACGGAGATCATGGAAAACCTGGAATCCAAGGGCAACCAGGCCCCCCAGGCATCTGTGACCCATCACTATGTTTTAGTGTAATTGCTGGAAGAGATCCATTCAGGAAAGGACCAAACTATTAGTGTCTGATGCCTCATTCAGCAGCCTAGGCATGGTGCTTTTTCTGTGGTCTTTTGCATCTCAGGAAGATAACCAACAGTAATCCCTTGAAAAGAAACTTAAGTACCTCGGTGTTTTTATTTTTTTTTCTTATGGAAAAAAATATAAAAGGTCACATATACTGATTTTAAAGGCTCCTCAGTCATTTGGAGCCCTTGGATTATCAGCATTAATTAAATCTCAAGGGTTTCTTGTAAAGTCCATTTATGTTAATCAAAGTTGAATATACAAATCCACCATTGCCTGTTAGCCAGTCAGTTTTAGTCACTGTGAAATATTTCACATTCAGCCTCCATGCAGTAGAGATTTGAGTTTAATTTCATGTCTATGTGACTTTCATGTTTCATATCTCATAGCTCATGCTACTACAAATAAGCCAAAACATGTATCTGGTCATTGGAAGTAAGATCAGGGCTGATATTCACCTGGGATAGACAGTATTGGTGAACTACTCATTTACTACAGTGTCTCTGCCTTGATAAGGGGCAGTGGATTGCCTGTTGTTCAGTGTTGTGAATAGCACCTCTGAATGAGATTAGTGTGTTTCTTAATTCATTTCAAATTCTAAAATTAGATTAATGGTGGTGCTAAGAAAAAGTATTAATTACTTTGGGAACTGTCAAAATTAACATTAAAAACATTTTACACAAAAAGTTTCATTGTACATTCAAAGAAAATGTAAGTTCAGAAGTACTAAAAGGCTGTATTTTATACTTGTTGATTAATCAGAATGTTTGTTGTATGCCTTCATTTTCCATTTCACTGCTATGTGTATGTCCATATATGTTAATTTTCACTGTAGCAAAGCTAATGGAAATAAACGCTCTAGTTGAAAGAAAAGGAAAACTCCTAAAGTCCTAGAATGTCTTGTTATTTTTAGCTGACTATAAAATATTATGAACAGTCTTTGTGTATTGTTCTTAATGCTTTTGTAAGAAACAATTTGAAATATTTCTTCCTTGTCATGCTCAAAATTTTGTTACATGCTTGTTAATCAGAGTATAATAAAATGTGTACAGGCCTGATTACAATGTCTTTTTTTATAACTTATTTTAACTAATTGTTGAGTATGGTATGTATATTATATGGTCACTTATTCAATGGATATAATTTATTAAATCATTCACTCTATTCTTAAAAAATGTGTTCACCTGAAATAAGAAATTACAAATTGAATTGGTGTGCTGCACACCTGAACAGTTGCAACACTTACTTCCTAGCACAGTCATGGCTGTTGCCCAAAATTTAACTTGATTGTCATGCAAATTCTACTATTTTGATGAGGACTTTGGAGGAGACTAAAATTCATGATGTTTAGTGGCTGAATGAGCATAAGGCTTGTTTTGATGTTTTATCTCCAGTAAAGCCCCAGGTATCTGCTTAAGCCAACAAACCTATTACCCCTGCTTTAATGATGACATTTGCTTCTAAAAGCTGGTAAAGAAGCAGAATAAAGCCATTGGTATCATTGATTTATTCATCCAACAGTACTCACCACATGAATATGTTCTATGCCTGGGATACAGTGGCGATATAGTTAGAATTTGGCCTGAGGGAACACGTGTATAACGAGACACAGGTAAGTAAACAGGTGATTGCAAGACATTAATTCTAAGAAAGGAGAAAATGGGCAATTGAAATGTAAAAGATGATGTTATGGACTGAATTGTATGCCCCCAATTCATATATGGAAGCCCTTACCCCCAGTGTGACTATATTTGAATACAGAGCTCTCAGGAGGTAACCAAGATAAATGAGGTCATAAGGGTGGAGTCCAAATCCCATAGAATTGGTGACTTTATAAGAAGAGGAAGATGTTGCTCTCCCCTACTACCCTCCCTCCCGTCATCTCCTTCATCTACCTCATGGCCTTCCAGCTCTCACAGCCAGGGAAGACTATGTGAGTACATTGTGAAAGGTGACTCTCTGCAACCTGGAAGGGGGACCTCACCAGAACCCGACTATACTGGCACCCTAATTTCGAACTTCCAGCCTTCAGAACTGTATGAACAAAAATTTCTGTTGCTTAAGCCAGCAAGTCAATGATATTTTGTTATGGCATTTCAAGCAGACTAATGCAGATTATAGTAGGCTAGGAGGCATTGGCATAACTAAGTCATGTAAAGATAATGAAAATGAGCAAAGGGTGGAGGGTTAGAAAAAGCATGAAGAATTCCAGGAACAACAAAATCTATGGAATATAAACTATATTTACTTTCAGTATTTCTGCTTTAAAATTTGGCATCTCAAGATGAAATATTTCCATAATTTAGCATGGCATATGTTGTGTCATAGTTTTGCCTTGGAGAAACTTAAGACTAACTCATAACACATTGATTTTCAAGAATTAATAGGTGAATAATCTCGCTCTGCAAGTACATTTTTTGCAGCATAACCATGTTATGTGCTCAGCACCATGTTATATGCAAGGCCTTTTAGTGTGTTTGCTGAGAGCATGGCTTCTGTCCTGAGATTTCCTGCATTCAAAGTCCTACGTTTTGTTTCCAGCTGTGAGGCTTCAGAATATTTATTTACATCTTTGTGCTTAAATTCTCTCATGTGATAAGTTGGGGATATTAATAATACTTGCCTCATAGTAGTAAGAAGATTAAATGAGACAAAACAAAAGAAATTCATCAGTGAAATCAAGTCATACAATTTACCAGAACTCTACAGAAAATATGGGGTTACCAAATCTTTTTTTTTTTTTTTTTCTTTTTTGAGACAGAATTTCACTCTTGTTGCCCAGGCTGGAGTGCAATGGCGCGATCTCGGCTCACTGCAACCTCTGCCTCCGGGTTTAAGTGATTCTCCTGCCTCAGCCTGTGGAGTAGCTGGGATTACAGACATGTGCCACCATGCCCGGCTGATTTTGTTTTTTTAGTAGAGATGGGTTTCTCCATGTTGGTCAGGCTGGTCTTGAATTCACAACCTCGGGTGATCTGCTCGCCTCGGCCTCCCAAAGTGCTGGGATTACAGACGTGAGCCATCACGCCCAGCTTTTTTTTTTTTTTTTGAGATAAAATCTTGCTCTGTCGCCCAGGCTGGAGTGCAGTGGCGCGATCTCGGCTCACTGCAACCTCCGCTTTCCGGGTTCAAGGGACTCTCCTGCCTCAGCCTCCCTAGTAGCTGGGATTACAGACACCCACCACCATGCCTGGCTGAGTTTTGTATTTTTAGTAGAGACGGGGTTTCACCATGTTGGCCTCAAGTGATCCGTCTGACCCTGGCCTGCCAGAGCGTTGGGATTATAGGCATGAGTCACCGCACCCAGCCAAGGTTACCAAAAATTTTTTAAGGGTACTAAAATCATTTTATATGCGTGTAACTGATACTGAATAAAGCCGATCTGACTCATTGGTATTCATCCTGAATGTCAATTCTGAATGAAACTCTCAGTCTTAGAGGTAAAAATCATTCTCAGTAAAGGCTGTCTTTGCATGATTTCAACGATTTTCCTCTAAAATGTAAAGTACGGACAATTGAGGAAAAAAAAAAAAAAAAAACCCTAGGGTTTATAGTCTTGTGGTACTATACTTTGTTTCTGGTACTTAGAACTTTGCAAGGTGCTTGATTTAATTTTTATCATGAAGAGATTTTCAATTGGAATTGAGCTGGTAAGAACTTAATGAGAACTCGTCCTTTGATCCCCAGTAGAGGGCAGCAACACACACACACACACACACACACACACACGTCCACACACACACACACACACACACACACACACACACACACACACACACACACACGTCCCCACACCCACAGACTATGATAATCTTTTTTTTTTTTTGAGACTGAGTCTCGCTCTGTCGCCCAGGCTGGAGTGCAGTGGCCGGATCTCAGCTCACTGCAAGCTCTGCCTCCCGAGTTCACGCCATTCTCCTGCCTCAGCCTCCCGAGCAGCTGGGACTACAGGCGCCCGCCACCTCGCCTGGCTAGTTTTTTGTATTTTTTAGTAGAGACGGGGTTTCACCGTGTTAGCCAGGATGGTCTCGAT
Source organism: Macaca fascicularis (assembly GCF_037993035.2). Taxonomy (NCBI): domain Eukaryota; kingdom Metazoa; phylum Chordata; class Mammalia; order Primates; family Cercopithecidae; genus Macaca; species Macaca fascicularis. Next base: position 115,674,773 of record NC_088378.1, read on the forward strand.
CTCCTGACCTCGTAATCCGCCCTTCTCGGCCTCCCAAAGTGCTGGGATTACAGGCTTGAGCCACCGCGCCCGGCGGATAATCTTTTCTTCATTATATTAATCTTATAAGTCTTATAAGTTACCACTATATATCTTTAGCCTGAACATTTTCTCATTTTTTAAAGTATGGCTAGATTTATTTTCTTACAACTTAATTATTCCAAAGAAGAAGAAAAAGTTTTCATAAGTTGAATATCTAAATCACAATTAATGAAGCCATTTATATTTTAATGTGTTGCCTATCTGCTTTACCTTTGTATAGTTCCATCTGTTAAAGTCCTCAGCTAGGAGGTCTGGTTAATTCTTCTGATTGATAACATTATCACCAAAGGCAAGGTTTGAAGCTCACTCCTGGTAGTCTTAAATTATAGATCTGGCCTATTGGCTGTGCCTTACCTTGGGGAAGCAGAAACTTGCTCTTTTTATCTAGAGATTGCAATCAATAGTCAAAGGACATGTCACCATAACCCAGGCACAATAGGTTGTATGAAATAACACAAAAAGTTAGCACCTCTGTGCCTAAAGCACCGAGAGCCTCATCTTTGAGGACTGGGAAGCAGAATGGGGAGCACAGAGCGACACCTCAGATTCAGAGTCACTTTTGTAGTTTTAAGGCGAAACACCAGAAATCAACTCATAGTTTACATTTAGCTGCAAAGATTTATCTTTGGAATATGTTAACCAAAGTTTTATTTTGCCCCTAATAACACATTTGAAATAAGGAACATAAATAATAACCCACTGTGTTATTCCTGGGTTATGTCTTCTCAAAAGTAGGTTTACACAGAGAAATTTTAAAGATTCCAAAATTCTCATATTAATATCTGTTTTAACTTACTTTAAATTCAGGGGTGCCTGTACCGGTTTGTTACGTAGATAAACTTGTGTCATGCGGGTTTGTCGTACAGATCATTTCATCACCCAGGTATTAAGTCTAGTACCCATTAGTTATTTTTCCTGATCTTCTCCCTCCTCCCAACCTCCACCCTCCACCTTCCACCCTCCACCTTCCAATAAGCCCCAGTGTGTATTGTTCCCCTCCATGTGTCTATGCGTTCTCATCATTTAGCTCCCTCTCATTATAAGTGAGAACATGCAGTATTTGATTTTCTGTTCCTGGGTTAGTTTGCTAAGGATAATGGCCTCCAGCTCCATCCATCCCTGTGAAGAACATGATTTCGCTGGTGAGATTGTGAAGAAAAACGAATGTTTATACACTGTTGCTGAGAATATAAATTAGTTCAGTGTGGAAGACAATATGATGATTTCTCAAAGACCTAAAACCAGAAATACCATTTGACCTAGCAATCCCATTACTTGGTATATACCTAAAGAAATATAAACTCTTCTATTATAAAGATGCATGCACACATTATGTTCATTACAGCACTATTCACAATAACAAATACATCGGATCAACCTAAATGTCCATCAATGATAGACTGGATGAAGAAAATGTGGTGCATATACACCATGGAATACTATGCAGCCATACTGATATCTTAACTAAAAATGATAACCCGAAATAGCTGACTGTAGGATCATTTTGAAGAAGGCAAGAACTGACATGCAGCGCACGTGTTTTTCCATTGGGTCCCCTGTTCAGTTGCTACTTCAAAATATTTAAAAATCAAATTTAGAACGTGTCTATTGCTGTGATTGACATTCAAAGAATCATTAAGACATACATTATTTTGGGGAAACAAAGGCAAAAAGAATCCTGTGACATGTGATCTTGGAAAAACTTGATAACTTCCCTGAATTTGTTTTTTTAATTAAGCAAGGGTTTAAATTACTATGTTTTCCAATACTGGCTGTACATTAGAAGCGCCTAGGGAGCTTCGAAAAAATACCCTTGCTTGTGCCCCACCCAGAAGTTCTAGTGTAACTGGATTGGCTTCCAGGCGGGGAAACAGCTTGTATAAAGGCCTTGAGCCTGAGAAGATAGCTCAATGGGAGGGAAAGTAATTCTACATTTTGGGATTTCAGGAAACTGATGGTGGAGAGAGGTAAAAGATAAGGGTAGAGATACTGGGAGTAGGAAAAGGGACGAAGAGGGAAGGAAGAGATATCAAAAATCTTGCAAATTTTGAGGAGGAAGTAGCATGAAGAGATTTGCATTTGAAATAGATCACTCTGGTCGCAGAAAAAATACAGTAGTTCCCCCTTATTTGACTGGGTTATGTTCCAAGACCCCCAGTGGATGCCTGAAACCACATACAGCACTAAATCCTATATACACTGTTTTTTTCCTGTAAGTACATACCTAAGATAAAATTTAATTTATAAATTAGGCACCGTAAGAGATTAACAATAGCCCATAATAAAATAGAATACTTATAACAATATACTCTAATAAAAGTTATGTGACTGTGGTATCTCTCTTACAAACACACACACACATAATATTGTATTGTATGTAAAATTTTCCATCCAAGTGAGAGGTGACAACTTGCTAGCAGCCCTCGCTCACTCTTCGCGCCTCCTAGGCCTCGGCGTCCGCTCCTCCTCGGCCTTGGCGTCTGCTCTGGCCGTTCCAGAGGAGCCCTTCAGTCCGCCGCTGCGCTATGACGGCCCCTCTGGGGAGGGCCGAGGCCGCAGCCGGCTCCCTTTGCTCACGCGGAAGTATGAAGCGAGAAGCGTGGGCGCGAGCCGGGGCTGCTGCGCGCGTTCCAGGCGAGCACGGGCTTGGCAAGCCTCGCACTCCGCGCGGCCCACCGACACCTGCTGGGCTTGATGAGAGGCTGAATACTGTGCGTGGACCACCGTTCCCTCTTCGCGGAATCGCTGGTCATGATAGCAAGTCTCTGTCTCTTTCTCACTTCCCCTCTTTTCCTCTTGATTGTCTGGAATGAGCTCCCTCTGGGCTGCCTGAGTGCCTGGGCTAAGTGCAGCAAAGTGCAGCGTGGAGTGCCAGTGAGAGGTGAAGCTGGCCGGGCTTCTGGGAGGGGTGGGGACTTGGAGAATTTTTCTGTCTAGCTAAAGGATTGTAAATGCACCAATCAGCATTCTGTGTCTAGTTAAAGGTTTGTAAACAAACCAATCAGTGCTCTGTGTCTAGCTAATCTGGTGGGGACTTGGAAAACTTTTCTGTCTAGCTAAAGGATTGTAAATGTACCAATCAGTGCTCTGTGTCTGGCTAAAGGTTTGTAAATGCACCAATTAGCACTCTGTCAGAACGGACCAATCAGCCCTCTGTAAAATGGGCCAATCAGCAGGATGTGGGTGGGGCCAAATAAGGGAATAAAAGTAGGCCACCCAACCCAGTCGGGGCAACTGGCTTGTGGTCTTTTCAGGTGCAGTGGAAGATTTGTTGTTTTTGTCTTATCATGAAAGTGTTGATGCTGTTCACTTTTTGGGTGTCAGCTGCTTTATGAGCTGTAACACTGGCAGCGAGGGTTCGCTCCTGAGGCCAGCGAGACCACAGAACCCACCCGGAGGGGTGAACAACTTGAGAGGGGAGGAATGAACAACTCCGGACGCATTGTCTTTATGAACTGTAATCTGTAGCTTCATTCCTGAAGTCAGCCAGACCGCAAACCCACTAGAAGGAAGAAACTGGACCCACCATCTTTAAGAACTGTAATACCGTGAGGGTCTGCGGCTTCATTCTTGTAGTCAGCGAGACCAAGAACCCACCAATTCTGGACACACAAGGTTGGTGGTGGGTAACTGAAAGTTTGACTACTGAAACTGGATGTAAGGGGATGACTGCTGATGAAACTGAGCAAGAGTGCAAGAAGCTAATTAAAAGTTATATCAGGGATATTGAGGATGATGGTGAAAATAAGAGTATGAGACAGAAGCAGAGGGTTTAGGGAAAAAAACATCAATTTATTAGTTCTACTATAATCATGGTGTCACGGAGGGCTGCCAGGGCACACTGCTTTCAGGAGACAAAACACAGGGTCAGCCCAGCGCCCGACCTTGGCTGCAGGAGGGTGGCCAGGGACACACAACAGGAGGAGATGTGACAGGCACACAGCACCCTCAGTGACTTGAGGAAGTTGGAGGCTTTACCATTCAATAGTGTGAAATAAATGCCTGAACAAAATGTTTTAGGCTTCGGATCTTGTCGGACATAGAATAAGCTTGTTTGCAGGGATAAAGGCCTCAACTTGGGGGCCTCTCGAAATGTTGGCAGCGTCAGAATGTGAGGGCTGTGGTCTGAAATGTGAATGCGGAAATACTCCTTACAATTTCAGCTGGGACGAAATGCACCAGTCTGTTTTTTTTACTCTACCTCTGATAGTGACCAGAAGTCTGCACTTCCAAATCTTACACACAACAAGGTTTTACTGATTACAACAGTGAAATTTATCTGTTTTTCTTTGATGCCTAAGGATTCAGGAGAGTATTTTGCTGGTGCTGGGATCTTTCTGGAACATCTGATGGCTAAAGTGCAGTGGCTTGTGTCAAAACCACAGGTGTAAGAATGTGATGAATGAGCTTTGTTTTTTATGACGTAACACTACAGTAAAATGAACTATATTGGATGAGGAAATGAAAGTCTATGTAATGAGTGTCATTTTGGATGGAAATTCTCTGTTAGTCCAATTAGCTGTTTGATAAAAGGATACACTTTGGTCTCCCCCAGAACATAAACGCTTTGTATCTCTACTTAAGCGGTTTTCACCTACTTCTCATGGTGAATTTAGTGATTTTTAAAAATTCTTAAAGCTGAGCTCACCTTAAAAATTACTAAAAAGGGGAGAATTTGTGCAACAGTGTCCAGATCATTTGTCAGTCATTTGTGGTCGCTCTATAAGGGTCTTAGTGGAAATGTCTGTCTGGCAATAGCTAAAACAAAAATATTTTTAGATCCAGAGATTAATACATTTAATAACTCATCCTAAATGAGAAGTGAAGAAGTGATAGAAACTAAGAAAATCAGAAGTATTAGATGTAATTACAGAAATGCTGTCAAAGATTTATTGTCTCAAGGTTCATTAAACTTTTGTATTAGAAAGAATTCACTGGACAATTGAGCTTTGAGGATTGCTCAGTGTTTTGAAAAAGAAAAGGATTTTTTTTCACAATTGGGGGGTATAAAGGAGAAGGGGGAAGCTTGTTTGGTATGAAGTGACTCACTAGAAAGAACATCCTCTAGGTTAACTTGGAGAGGCTTAACCCTAGTTAATAGACTTCAGATATTATTTAGAAACAAATGAGTAGGAACATAGTGATTGGTGCTTGTATGGTTTTCATGACAGCAGTGAACTTACATGTATTCAAAGATGAATTTCCTTATGCTAACATAATGAAAGACAAATAGAGGTCCATATTTCCCTATGTTTTATTTCTATGACGATGAGTCCAAGGAAACAAAGGGCCTAGTTAAAAAAACAATTGAGAGAATAGTGGAGAGTAAAGAGCAGGGTGTAATGGCTGAAGATGACTTTTATCACAGATCTTGTGAGTTTTTTCATTTTTAGCTGCAGAATTTTAAGGTTAATTAGTATTTTGTTTCTACCAAAGAGTAATGTGGAAGAATGTTAACCAAGCAAACATTTTCTAAAATTTTTCTTTAAAAGTTTAGAAACATCTAAAATTATTCCCCATTTACCAGGATTATCAGGATGCCTGTAATCCTAGGAGGGTGCTGAGTTCTTTTGATAATAACATATTTAATTCCACTTAAGACAACCAACTTTTCAGCTTCTCTAAATTTAAGTGACAGCAGCTATTCTGGCTTTCATTTAACTGACAAGGACTCTCTCACACCTTGTGCAGACTTGGGAAGTGGGGAAGATCTCATTATAGGAATAAGTAGCACCTACGTAGGAAAAAGGGGAAAAAAGATAGCTGGCGCTGATTAGTTTTACGCCATATTATACCATGATTCTGTTGTTCATTTTAAGGCAAACTAGTAAAATTTTAGAGGCATAAACTCACATAGGAAATGATCACTATCTCCAATAAAACCGAGAGTAAAAGAGATGAATGTTATTGCCTGTCCCCATGAAATGTTAATGGGCGCTTGCAGGTTTTAAGAGTCCTGAGAGCCTGGAGGAAAAGAAATTAGTGCTGAGCTCTCTAAAGGAGAACAGTTACATTAGGAAAGCACAACCCAGACACAACAGCTGCTGTTGATTCAGTGATTTCAAAAACATTCCACCTTCAGTCTTCACAGCTTGCTTAGGAGTAGGTAATGTTTTCATTTCATAAAGGAAAACACTGAGCTTCACACTAATAAGCAGTGATGAATCTAGAACGCAAACTCAGATCTGCCAGGCTCCAAAGCTCCTGTTTGCAGTTTTACTATAACTAAAGTGTGTTCTCTCTCTAGTTCCTGTTGCAATACAATACTTAGTTGGCAATTGGAGGCCAATTAATTAATCCATCACTGTGTTGAGCAGAATTTTTCACTGCACTGAATTTTTTTCTATCTTTTGGAATGTTATTTGCAGGTTTCATTCCGAGTGACTATTCCAGGTCATTTTTTGGAACTCTCCCAGGTGTTCTTACTAATATCCTATATAATGCCCCATGATAACATTTGTTTTTAATCCTATATTGCAATTGTTATTCGTCGCCCATCCCTATGAGACAGTGAGCTTAAGGGCAAGCCTCATGCAGTGTTTAAAAATATGTTTTGAAGTACACCTTTTGCCAAGGTTGATTTGAAATTCTTTTTGAACCATATTTTAGTGTAAAGATCACATAAAGGAGAATTATGATGGTGCCTGTAGTGCTAGGATGTGGGTGAATAGAGTAAAATTCTTAGACGAGTAGCTGGAACATAAGTACCTAATAATGTTTAGCTGTTATTGTTACCTATTACTACAACTTTCTGATGATTGGCTTATTCTATTAGGTTCTCCCAGTAATGTGAAGAACACAAAATGGGAACCAGAAGTTATTTAACATCCCAGGTTTGGGACAGACCTAACATTTCCTAGCTGTGTGGCCTTGAAATTAGTTGCGATAAGCATCAGTGTTTGAAAGGGAATAGTTGTGATAAACCAAACTGGTTGTGATAAGCCTCATGTTTGAAAGGGAATAGCAATAATATCTCGGGATTGTTTTCAAATGTGATAACTAAAAATACGTAACAGGTGTTCAACACACAGTAGTAGGCTGTTACATGATTACCAGTGGAGACAGCGGTTTTACATTAGCCTCTATATTGTCCTTTGTGGCTAATTGCATACATATTGAAACAAATTTGAGCCACACAGTTTTCAGATCTCATCTCTTCGGTCCTAAACGTCTCTCTAGTCCTCCATATAACAGAATTAATGCAGTCTCCTCACAGAATGTCCTACCATCACTTAACTGTGAATGTAGAAAGCAGAATTCAATATTTTCACCCTTGCTACTTAAATGCTGTTGTCACTGTTGATGGCACCACTATTACCCTAGATTAGCCAGGGAACTGCTTTTTTTTTTTTTTTGTGATGGAGTTTCTTTTTTCCCAGGCTGGAGTGCAATGGTGCGATGAAGGCAACCTCCGCCTCCCAGGTTCAAGTGATTTTCCTGCCTCAGCCTCCCGAGTAGCTGGAATTACAGGTACGCAGCACCACACACGGCTTATTTTTTGTATTTTTAGTAGAGACGGTTTTTCACCATGCTGGCCAGGCTGGTCTCGAACTCCTGACCTCAGGTGATCCACTCACCTCAGGCTCCCAAAGTTCTGGGATTACAGGCATGAGCCACCGCGCCCGGCCCACTGCTTTCTTTATACAGTGACTTAACAGGCTGCCTGCCATCTAGCTGTGGCTTCTGTGGTCACTATTGGCAGGGCCACAACTAGTTGCTCTGTTTCTCTGCTTCCTGACTGCCACAACTTGTTGCTCTGTTCCTGTGCTTCCTGAAATATGTGATAACTTTTTTTTTTTTTTTTCTGAATAAATCTATCCAACTTGATTAGGATTGTTTAGAATCAGGCCTCACTGTTGCTGAGAATTGCAGCTAACTGCAAATTTTTAGGACATTTTGGGGAATACTTTGTAAGTTACTATTCCTGTTTTGTGTAGTAACTCATTAACTCATTAAATAACTTCATAGAGAAAAATGAAAGTATTTGCTGCTTCTGTGATTTTGGAGAAAAAAAAGATTTGTATTACTTCAATGAAACTACATCTATATAAAAAGGGCGTATTCAAACTTTTTTCCATTTTAAAATCTGTGCAAAACAATAAGCAATGTGGTGTCCCTTCTGTTAATATTGCAAAACCCTATATTGCTTTATAGGAAATGGGAAAATAAGGCTTTAAATTTTAAGCACTTGGGCTAATTTAATGCCCTAAAAACATTGAACATCAGATAGAAAATTAGCCAGTTTGGGAAAAAGTGGGAAACAGGAAAAATAATACATATATTGCTAAGGAAAATTATAATTCAGTTGCATTTTTTTCCTGATGTTCCAGTAATTTAATATTGACGCTCTAAAGACATGGCCATGTTATCTAATTGTCAGTGGAATAATGTGATTTTCTGGCACCAAATTCTGTATTCCACAAGAGTAACTGCTAATAAAATTAAGAGTTTGTTGAATATTAGAGATTCTGGTCTTTCTGGCATGGAAATTAAAAGCATTCAACTACATAACTTTTTATGCCTAGTATTTATCTAATTTATACATTGGAAATTGGCAAAGAAACTCTTCCCCAAATATGTATTTATATGAAAATCTATCCAAATACCAGTGTAATGAAATTTGTACGTAATGTTACTCAGAGGAAAGAAAATTCTGAGGGCAAAACTAATTGCAATGGTTTTGTAGTTTTGATTACACAAAACACACGTCAAATAAAAATAAATAGATCAACCCAAATAAATCAAATAACTATTCTACCTCCCCATTTTACAGTTTTGAAAGAACCTGAAATTGACCTATATTCTATTTTTTCTGCCTCTTGCCTTTCTTTTTTCTCGTTTTTTTCTTTTTGCTTATAAAAAGCTTCAAATAGAAACTGAAAATTTTGTTTACTGTGTGTATTTAATAAATAGGGAACTTAAAATTTTTTATTGGGGTATAAAATTTACATACAATAAAATGCATCCATTTTTAAGTCTGTATTTTGATGGGGTTTGACAAACACATGCACCCATGAAAGCATCGCCACAATTAAGATACAAAACATTTCCATCACCCTTAAAAAATTTCCTTGTGCCTTTCCCCAGGTCATTTACCCCTCCTCCAGGTCCAGGCAATCCCTGGTCTGCTTTTTCACATAGATAATTTTCTCTCCTAGAGTTACATAAAAATGGAATTACCCTTTATGTAATGTTTTGTTGGCATCTTTCATTCAGTATAATGTTTTTGAGATTCATCTATGATGTGGTATGGATAGTTTATTCCTCTTTTGTTTCTTGGTAATATTCCTTTGTATGACTGTATTTCCATCTGATTATTTATTCACCTGTTTATGGACAATCAGGTTATGTCCAGTGTGGGGCTACTCCAGATAACACTGTTGTGAACATTCATTTACAAGTCTTCGTGTGGAAATATGTTTTCATTCTTCTTAAGTGGAGTTATTGGGATATATTCTAAGTATATTCTAAACTTTGTCAGCAACTGTATTTTCTGGATACAAGTCCTCTGTTACTTATTGCAAATATTTTTTTTCAAGTCTGTGGCTGGCTTTTGTATTAATGTAGTCCTTCAAAGAGTAGAAGTTACAAGATTTTTATAAAGTATAATTTTATCAATTTTTTCTTTTATAATTTGTACTTTATGTTCTACTTAAGAAATCTTTACCTATCCAGAGATTGTAAATATTATTTACTTTGTTTTCTGCTAGAATAGCATTGTCCAATGGAAACTTATCCAATGGAATTTTGATTGGGAATATAATAAATATATTGGTCATTTTAAGGAGAATTGACATTTAAAAAATATTTAGTCTTTCCTTCCTTGAGCATGGTATATCTCTTCATTTACTTATCTCTCCATTTTATTTCTCTCAGAAATGTTTTATAATTTTCATTGTATAGGTTCAAGTACATTATTTAACAAAATTTATCTGTAAATAGTTTGTGGATGCCATTACAAATGCCGTGTTTTAGACATCAGTTTCCATTTGTTCTTTGCTAGTTTATCAAAATACTGTTGATCTTTTGTATATTGACTTTTATCCTTGGGCCTTGCTAATAAATGCACTTGTTATTACTAGTTCAGGTAGCTTCTTGTAGAATTTCAAAGAATCAGATAAGATATTAGTTATATAAATTTTCTACATTTTCCTACAGTTTCTTTCATTACTTTCAGCTCTTGTATTTATTGCTTTACTCTCTGACTTTGGATTTAATTTGCTCTTTTATTCTAGCTGCTTAAGGTAGATACTGTTTAATTGAATTTCTTTAGATCTTTCTTATTTTAAGAAATAAGAAAATCAGTTTTACTGTAAGCATCATTTTAGTGAAATTTTAAAATTTTGATAATCCTGTTTTTTTATTTTCACAAAGCTCAAAATATTTTCTAATTCCTCTTGTGATTCCTTCTTTGACAGATGGTGCCTTAGTCAGTTTCCTGTTGCTTGTAACAATATGTGAAACTGGGAAATTTATAAAATTTATAATTTATTTCTCAGTTATGGAGGCTGGAAAGTCCAAGGTTGAGGGGTACATCTGGTGAGGGCATTCTTTCTGGTGGGAACTCTGCACAGACCCAAGGCGGTACAGGGTATGGCACAGCAAGCGGGCTGGGAGTGCTAACATGGTTGGTCAGGTTTTTTTCTCCCTATAAAGCCACCAGTACTCCCGTGGTAGCCCTTTAATTCATTAACTTGTTAATTCATTAGTCCATGAATAGATTAATCCATTCATGAGAGCAGTGCCTTCATCATCCAGTCACCTCTTAAAGTCCCCACTTTTCAGTACTGCCACATTGGGCATTTAGTTTCCAATACATGATATTTGAAGGACACATACCAACCATAACAGATGGTTATTTAAAACTGTGGTATTTGATTTTCATATATTTCGATATGTTTTAGATGTATTTTGCTACTGATTTCTATTTTAATTTTGTTGTCAGAAAACAAACTATCACTACTTTTTTTTTTTTTTTGGAGACAGTCTCACTCTGTCACCCAGGCTGGAGTGCTGTGGCCGGATCTCAGCTCACACTGCAAGCTCCGCCTCCCGGGTTCACGCCATTCTCCTGCCTCAGCCTCCCGAGTAGCTGGGACTACAGGCGCCCGCCACCACGCCCGGCTAGTTTTTTGTATTTTTTTAGTAGAGATGGGGTTTCACTGTGTTAGCCAGGCTGGTCTCGATCTCCTGACCTCATGATCCGCCCTTCTCGGCCTCCCAAAGTGCTGGGATTACAGGCTTCAGCCACCACGCCCGGCCCTCACTACTTTTAATGAGATGTTTTATGAAGCATAAAATAGTCTGCCTTGGAAATATCATTTGCACTTGGAAAGGATGGGTATTCTGCTGTCATCAGATTGATAGTTCTATAAATAAAGCCATATTGGTTAATAGTATTGTTCATACTTTCTCTGTTCTTAATAATCTTGTATCTACTTGTTCTCAGTTCCTGAGAGAAGAGTACAGAAATCTCCTGTAATTGTGGATTTGTGTTCCTTTTAATTCTGTCAGTTTTTTGCTTCCTGCATTTTTTAGATCTTTTACAGCATGCACACACACATTTAGGAATGTTATGTCTTTTTGATGAATTGACCTATTTTCATTATAAATGCCCCCTTTTTATCCTGGATAAAGTCCTCCTTCTGGAGTATACTATCTGACATTAATACAGACACCTCAGCATTCTTTTGAAAAGAGTTTGCATAGTAATTTTTTTCATCCTTTGACTTTATCTTATCTGTATCTTTATATCCAGGATATATTTCTTGTAGGCAGTCATTGGATCTTTCCTTTAATCCAGTCTGGTAATTTCTGTTTTTACTTGGAGTGTTTAGACCAGGAGCCAGCAAACCTTTTCTGTAAAGAGCCAGATAGTAAATAGCTTAAGCCTTGCAGGCCATATGGTCTCTCCTTGAATCTACTCAGCTTTAACATTGTAGTGTGAAAGCAGTCATAGGCAATGGGTAAACAAACAAGGATGGCTGTGTTCCAATAAAACACTATTTACAAAAACAGTTGGCAGGCTGGATTTGTCCCATATGTTGAAGCTTACCAACTAGGGGTTGGACCACTTAAATTTAAAGTAATTTTTAATCTAGTTAGGTGTATAGCTATCATCTTTCCATTTTTTTTGTTTCATCTGTTCTTTATATCTTTCCCCCCTTATTTGTGCCTCTGATACAATGGGTATATTTTAGTATTCCTTTTTATCACCATTATTGGATTATTAGCTACACTTACGCATTTTATTTTTGTAGCAGTACCTCTAGCATTTGTAGCATACATTTTTAATTTGCTATCGTCTACATTAAAATATTATGTCATTTACGATATGAGTATACTTTCTCCGCTCATCCTACATGCTATTGACATACATTTTGCTTCTACCTGTTCTGTAAATCCCACAGTGCATTTTTATTGTTTTTGCTTTATATGATCAGTATTATTTTAAGTAACTTAAAAATGAGATAAGAGTATTTAGCCTTCTATTTACTACTTCTGGAACTCTTCATTCTGTTGCATAGATTCAAATTTCCATCTGTTACCATTTTCTTTCTCTCAGGAGAGCTTCCTTTAACATTTGTTCTGCTGGTGAGACTATTTTGGCTTGCATATTTATGGAAAGAAGTCCGCAGTTATTTCTATCTTTGATCTTTTGTTTATAAGGTGTCTCTTTTGTGACTGCTTTCAAAAGCATGCCTTTATCAATCGTTTCAAGAAATTTTATGCTGCTTGTTTGTCTACATACGTGTGTGAGTGCATGCGTTTTATGTTTATCTTCCACGGGATTTGTAGAGATTCTTGGATTTGTGATGTTATAGTTTTCACTAAATTCGGATGATTTTTCACCTTTACTTCAATTGTCTCCCCCTTGTTGACTCCAGTTTGGCTTATCTTAGAACAAGTAATCTTGTTCTGCTAATCATGATGCTCAGCATTTTTTTTTTCTCCCTCTATGCTTCACTTTGTATAGATCCTATTATTATGTTCTCAAGTTCAGTGTTTCTTCTGAAATATCTAATCCACTGGTATTTCCATCTAATAAATTTTTATTTCAGTATTTTTCTGTATTTTTCATCTCTAGGAATTGTATTTTTTATATCTTTTGATCTGCTTTAGGTACATGCTTCCGTTTATATAGTTGAACATAGTCACAACAGCTATTTTAATATACTTGAGTGGTGAACTCATAACCTATGTCATTTCCGTTTCATTGCTTTATTGACTCTTCACAGGGACACAAAGGGGTTCAGAATGAGGAGGGTCATTCTCCCTGACTTTTGCAGAACCCTCAATGCCTTAGCATATTGGTGACTGGGTTTGTTAATGGTATTGTGAGACTTTAGCCTTGGCACAGACATTGGTGTGCTCATGATGTCACATTCAGAAATGGGAATGACCAGAACTGATCAAGTAGATTTGTAGACATCAGATATTTTGTGCCCCAAGGGAACATGAGCAAAAGTAGAAGAATATGTGAATGCCAGATATTGTCTATAACTGGCCAGCTAATTATGACTCCTATGAGTGTTACCAGAAACATTTGTAACATGTGACAAGTTCTGAAAATATGTGTAGAGGCAAAACCACAAACTTTGGTTTCTTGGCATTGCAACTTTGTATCCACAGATAAGTATTTGGAACATGTACAATTTTTAAGAAGGAATGTGGCAGACACTCTTGATTTCCTCCCCGGAAGACATTCTATTTCATTCCTTTCTAAGACAGCTGCTAGTTTGTTCAGGCAGCAATGCATTTAAGCCAAGAGAAATGTTTTGGATGAGAAGTAGATCATTGCAGTCCTAATCCATTTTGCTATCTCTGGAAAAACTCCTGGGAGTCTCTGATCAAAATTTTCTGCTCTGAAAAGAATGCAGCACAGGGGAATTCTTATTGCTCCTTCCTTTTTTTCTGCTATAATTTTGTCATATGGTGCTACAATACCTGGAGCTGCCATCTTACATACACTGGGGGAAAGTGTTTCTGAAACACTGAGGATGGAAGATTAGGAAGATAGAACCACATACACTAGGGGAAAGTGTTTCTGAAACACTGTGAGGATGGAAGATTAGGAAGATAGAACCATAAACATTATTGAGCTACTAAACTATCTCTAGGACTTCCTATTGCTACACTTCTTGTTAACTTGATGGCAGATGTCCTTTTGCAAGGTTTTAAGCCACTCTTAGTTTATATTATATTCAAATATGGGCTAAATGATACTGATACAACTTGTGGGAAGGAGTTTGAAGACTTATCATGAGTCATCTTTCTGATGAAACTTCCACTCCTTTAACCTTGTTTCTAAATCAGTGGGTAAATTATGTATACAAACAATTGGCTCTACAATATACAGTCTAACTGCAGCTGAGAAAAATGTATTTTCAAGTTTTCCTTGCTGTTAGGGATAATGATACTAGTTTACCATTTCCCAAAGTGTATTCCATGAAATGCTAATTTTAAACAAGGTGTATCATGTGAACTCACTCATATATAGTAATTTGACTTTGGAAGCATAAAAAGTAGATATTAGAAAACCAGTAACAAATTTACATACAGTTTGAAGATATTATTGAATATTGAGCAAACAGTTAAGTGAAACCTATAGCACAGCAACAATAAAAAAGCAATTAAAGTATTGTTTAAAGGATTAACCAAATACATTCATAAGAAAGAGAAGGGGGCTCACAATGCATAGGGCTACTGCCATCTTAAATAAACAAATACAAGTTTGAGAGATTGTGTAAGGATGATGAGAACTTTCCTTACATGTATCAAAATGTGAAATTTGATACTAAACCTCAGTATGTCTCTTTGATCATGTTTGTAAAATGGGCGGTTAGAATTAAAGACTCAATTTATCCTTTGTGTCTGATTTTTTTTGAAAGATATGAAGGAAAACTCTGAAATTTTCTTACTCAATGAACCCTGGATTTGTTGTAAAAGCACGTGCCAGCCGCCTACAAAATTAGCCAGTCTTGGCATATGAACATTTAAATGTCCTCCTTTAAATTTGCATTCTATGCCAACTCAGCTTCTAATTCAGCTTCCCTGAATCACAGCCTAGCTATACTCTGATGGTATCTGTGTCTACTTCCAGCAAAGCTTATCTCCTCCTGTGGTTTTAAGCTGGATGAAAGCAAATATAGTACCATGTTACATAGCAAGTTATAAACTTATAGGATTCATTATCCCACATGACAGTGCGTAAACAAAATCTGAGAGAAAGCTTTGAGGGACTTTAAGTTCAGAATAAGTTGTGTATTTAGTCCATTCTCACAATGCTATGAAGAAATACCTAACACTGGGTAATTTGTAAAGAAGAGGTTTAACTGGCTCATGGTTCTGCGGGCTGTACGTGAAGCCTGGTGGCGTCAGCTTCTGGGGAGGCCTCTGGGAACTTAGAGTCATGGTGGAAGGTGAAGTTGGAGTGAGTCATTGTATATGGGGGAAGCAGGAGCAAGAAATAGAGAGGGGAGGTGCTACACGCTTTTAAATAACCAGATCTTGTGAGAACTCACCATATAGTACCAAGGCGGGATGGTGCTAAATCATTCATGAGAACGCCACCCTATAATCCAATTACCTCCTACCAGGCCCTACCTCCAATACTGGGGATCGCAGTTCAACACATGATTGGGTGAGGACACAGATCCAAACCATATCAAGTTGTAAAGAGATAATAGAATATTCAGATGCAATCATCTCCAATAGTGTCCTTGAGGACCACTTCTGAGACAACTGTAGAAAAGCCAATGTTTCCTGACAACTATTAACAAAGTAGAGGAGTAGATAAATGAGGGAGTAGGGAGAGATGGAGAGAGAGAAAGACTATGTTGATTATGAGAAAAAGGGGAAGAGAGTAACGTATATACAAGAGTACTTTCAAAAGTTGAGTGAAGTCCCACACTTTTTGTGGACTTCTGTAAAGAGTACAGGAGTTGGCTGAACTTTGAAATGAGGACAATGGGTGTCTCTAATGCTGTAAGCACCACAACACTGTATTTCAATCTGTGTGTGGAGAGAGTGGTGAAATCCTCTTGGATGTGGCTATGACTGGAAAGAATGACCTTAGCCCATTGTAGAAGGCCACAGCTCCCTCAATGTTTATAGCCACCAAACACATGTATTGAAAACACATCATGTAGAACTTTAGATAGAATTGTTTGAGTTTGAAATTGTGTATGTCTATAGTTTTTGCAAAGAAAGGAAGGAAAGGAAAACAAGTAAGTTATAAAACACTTGTATTTCTTGAAAACAGCCTGTGAAAGCAATGGTATGCTTGGAAGAAAAATGTTATTGGTATCATTAGAGAAATCTCAGTTTAGAAAGTTCACGGATTTGTGAACTAAGATACTTATCTCATTTTAGAGAAGGATGCATAGGCATAGAATCATTGACTTTCCTAACGTTAAGTATCCAGTTAGTAGTACAAAATATGCTGTAACTTTTATCTCCTAATTCCCAGTGCAATATATTTTCTTGTCAACTCTACTGCCTCACTCTGTGCTCATATCAAAATAGCTCTTAAAAATTCTAGTGAAATCATGGAGTTTAACTTAAGATTAATAAACATAGTTTTGCTAGCCTTTGAATAGGTATAGCACATATTATAGACCCTGCATTTGAACAATAAGAATTTGACATTTATTTTAATAGACTGGTATGCCTGCTGACTTCTTGAAGTAAACAGTTTTTCCAATTGTGAACTTCACTATATAATTTTTAAAAATACCAGGATTGGAACACATTTGATTTTTTTTATTGGTATATTTTAGACAATGTAGCACATTTGTATGAACTTTGAAGCTGTTCACTCAGGGGATTACAAGTCATTTTTTACTTGGATTTTTCAAGATATGAGAGTCTTGGCACAGCTGTAGCTCTGTCTTCCAATAAACAGTGAATAACCATGACATTGAAGGAAGATCATATTTGGAACTAATTTTACTTTAGCTACTGCTTTTCAGAACATGCATTTACAATTCCTCTGAAATGTATATAATTCTTCGGGTCTTTGAAACAAAATTAAAAGATACCATAAATACACCTTGAAGGTTAGAATAAAAAGTAAAAAGTTAATTCTTTATCACTTAAAAAAAAAAAAAAAAACTTTGGACCTTTATTCAAACATACCAGCTGTAACAAGATATTTTTGGGACAGCTGGGAAATCTGAATATGAGCTGATGTACTGTTAATTTGTTAAATTTGACAGCATGGTGTGTGTGTTTCATAAAATTACAGATTTAAAGGTGTAGACTGAAGTATTTATAAGATAATAAGATTGTAACAATATTAATAATTATTGTTTGGATGATAGATGAGGAAGTCTTTATACTATTATTTCTAACTTGGTGTATGTTTGAAAATATCCAAATACAAAACTCTTAAAAAATAAAAAGCAATGAATCGGGGTGGCAGATGGAATGTGTAAAAGATGTTGTAAGACTAAATAGTGATATTAGAGATGGCCCCACTAAAAAGATGAATTTACAGCAAAGATTTGAAGTACGTATAAGAGAGAGCTATGTGAATCTCTGTGGAAGAACATTCCAAGCAGAAGTAGAAGCTAATGCAGTGCCCTGAGGTGTGAGTATACCTACCATGTTCAAAGGATGTGAAGACTGACCACTGGGAAGAATGAGAAATAGGTAAAATAATAGGAGGCAGAGTTAACATGGATGAGTAGGGAGGAGAGGGAATGCATTCAGAACCGTATGTGACAATAAATTTATATCCAAAATAAAGAGAATAGCATACCTCCAAGCTGGAAAGAAAAGCAGGCAACCCAATAGAAAAATGGGCAAAATACTTGAAAAAGTGCTTCATAGAAATAAAATGAATGACCAGTAAAAACTTGAAACTGTGCTCTAGTTCATTAGATACCAGAGAGATACAAATTAAAACTACAATACTCTACCCCTACACAGAAAGGTTGAAATTTTAAAGGCAAGCAGTACTGGGTATTAGAAGGGAAACAATTAGTGTATAAGCCAGTATAAACTGTGATATCTACTAAAATTAAAAATACGCATATCTTACAAGCCAGCAAGTAACATCTAGGTATATATCCGAAAGAAAAGCATGTGTATCAATGACAGACTAGATGAAGAAAATGTGGTGCATATATATCATGGAAAACTAGCCATAAAAAGGAATGAGATCATGTCCTTTGCAGGGACATGGATGGAGCTGGAAGCTGTTATCCTCAGCAAACTAATGCCAGGACAGAAAACCAAACACCACATGTACCAACCTGTCCATTGATTATTTGTGCACTTTCCTATATTTCCTATACTACTTCTGTGAAGAATTAAAAAAATCCTGTGGGAGCATCTTTATTTCCATATTCTGAGGTAGAAGTACCGTATCTAGCACCCAGACTGTGCTACCCAGGCTGCATGCAGCTTAATACTTTGTTAGTTTTCAAAAGGAAAGAGGAGAAGACTTGCTTTGTCAACCTACAGCTGTTATCTCTGCATTTCAAGATGCTGAAAGGTAGATAGTTCAGTGACTTGTGGGAAGGAGAAATCTCCAAAGAAACTGAGGAAAACAGTTAATAAGAAATGAAAATATGATGAAACCCAGCTTCCCCTCAGCTTCCTCGATGTAATATACCTTGTGTGTTACACAACAGAACATTTTTGTATAATTTTATAATGTCAATTAAACATTGGCATTGTTTTGGAACAGTTTAAATAGAAATAGAATATTTTAAGTATAGACATTATGAGCTCTTTAAAAGCCAGAAAATTATAGTAGCTTTTCAAACTGGAAATGAAGATGTCACCAAAACATCCTACAGGTTTTAATTTCCAATAAAGTAAATATTGATAGCTATAACCCATATAAACAAAATGCTCCTTGGGGTCTTCAATAAATTTATTTTGTTTTTATTTAGTCTTTAGTTTTTGGGTTTTTTTTTCCAACTTTTATTTTAGGTTCAGGGGGAACATAAGCAGGTTTGTTCCATGGGTAGTTTGCGTGTCATGGGGGTTTTGTGTACAGATCATTTTGTTACCCAGGTAATGAGCATGGTACGTGATAATAGTTTTTTTTTAAAACAGTAAAGTGTTCTTGGGACTAAAATGCAAGGACATCACTGTGGATTATCCCCAGACTTGATGGATCCATGCTTATTGTTGTGCCATTGTTGTGAAATTCCACCCTGCCATTCAAATCTTTCCATGGCTTAAGAAGCTGGTTTTCAGTGACTGGAATAGGTTTGACCCTCAGGAGGAAAGTTGGCTTATTTTTTTCTTGGCATTGTGGAGGTTTTGTTTATTTTATTATTTCTTTTTTTAAAAAATGTTAAATCTATTTTGAGACTAGGTTATAAGACTGGCTAATTTTTGTGTTTTGGGTAGAGACAGGGTTTTGCCATGTTGCCCACGTTAGTCTTGAACTCCTGGGCTCGAGCAATCCACCTGCTTTGGCCTCCCAAAGTGCTGGAATTATAGGCATGAACCACCTTGCTGGGATATTATTTCTTTTTAAACTTGTCATTTTACTATTTTTTTCTTTTTCTCTTCATTTTTTATTTAATATTTTCTCTGTTTTTCTGTTATTTTTTCCCTTTTTCTCATTTTAAAATTTTGAATTTTTTGTCTGGCATTGTAGAGTTTTTTTTTTTTTTTTTTTCTTTCCAGAATGGAGTCTTGTTCTGTCCCAGGCTGGAGTGCAGTGGCGTGACCTCAGCTCACTGCAACCTCTGCCTCCCAGGTTCAAGCAATTCTCCTGCCTCAGCCTCCTGAGTAGCTGGGACTACAGGCATGTGCCACTACACTCAGCTAATTTTTGTATTTTTAATAGAGACAGGGTTTCACCATGTTGACCAGGATGGTCTTGATCTCCTTGCCTCATGATCCACCCACCTCAGCCTCCCAAAGTGCTAGGAGGCATTATGTTTTGATTCCATTATAAAGATTGGTTTGTCAGGTAGACTTTGGAAGTGACTTTCTTTTGAGGTGATTTGGACCAAGTTTCTCACCCCCTTTTCTCAATCTTAAGCTAATCCTGGGACAGCTTAACTCTAAGCCAGGAGTAAGGCCAATATGCTGCAAAGCCTGTTTGCCAGCCAGCTCTGCCAAGGAGGAGACCCATATTGGCAGCTACCAGTTTCTCAAGATCATGGCCAAGGTCTTTCAATTACGTTTTTCCTAGCCAGGATGTGCTGGGTCTCAAGATCTAAGAAAAAAGTAATTGAAATAAAAAGTTCATTGACCAGACTCAACAGAAAGAATTTCTAGAGGTAAGATGTACATACTGGTAGTATAAAGATCTTGAGCTTCTCCTGGAGCCCAAGAAGATACATCCTGATTAGCAAGATGCAGGAAGAAAACAGCTGCCGGTGCAAGCTGAAACAAATACGTGCAGCTGTGCATGCATGGTGTGGTGTGCCAAGAGGATTTTATGCAGTGGAGGATAAACAGCAGTGACTGCGCTAGTGTATTTCATTTGAGGCACTTCTCCTTTCCTGTCTTTCTCCCTCTTTTTTCTTCTTTGTCCAGGAGGGGAGACAGTTCTTTAGGACAAAAAATTTCATCTAGCTATTGTCAGAGAAGTGGGTCCCCAATTTTCTCAGAAGGGGCACTGGTGTAAAAAACATCTTAATGACAGCACAGTAGCTGCCTTCTACAGAACACTTCTGCCACGCCACTTCTTCTGCCACGCCACTTCTTCTGCCACGCCACTTCTTCTGCCACGCCACTTCTTCTGCCACGCCACTTCTTCTGCCACGCCACTTCTTCTGCCACGCCACTTCTTCTGCCACGCCACTTCTTCTGCCACGCCACTTCTTCTGCCACGCCACTTCTTCTGCCACGCCACTTCTTCTGCCACGCCACTTCTTCTGCCACGCCACTTCTTCTGCCACGCCACTTCTTCTGCCACGCCACTTCTTCTGCCACGCCACTTCTTCTGCCACGCCACTTCTTCTGCCACGCCACTTCTTCTGCCACGCCACTTCTTCTGCCACGCCACTTCTTCTGCCACGCCACTTCTTCTGCCACGCCACTTCTTCTGCCACGCCACTTCTTCTGCCACGCCACTTCTTCTGCCACGCCACTTCTTCTGCCACGCCACTTCTTCTGCCACGCCACTTCTTCTGCCACGCCACTTCTTCTGCCACGCCACTTCTTCTGCCACGCCACTTCTACCACTGAAGAAACTTTGGCTTAGAGAAGTAAAGGATGAAGATGATATCAGTCTTCTGATGAGTTCTGAGTTTACATTTAAATTCAAAATGTAAAACCACAATACACAAGGATCTTGAGTAGCCATTGTGCATCTAAATGCTTCTAGTATGCTCTGCTCATAACAAAATGATTTACTATGTTTTTCCTCTTAAAAAATACTATTGGAACTTTTGATTTCCAGTCTGGCTTGTAAGAAGCTTAGAAGTCACCACTCTATTCTAACAATAAGTAAAAAGCTAAGCAAAGTGAAAAATCAACAACTGTTTTTAGATCCATAAGAGAAAGGAGGTAACAGGGCGTACCACTGCTCCCCAAATTGGAGAAAATGACAGGAGAATACAGAGAATCACAGCTTACTTGAGAGCCTGCTAATAGAAACCTCTGTGGGAACCAGTGCCAGGAGAAACTTGGACTATTATAACTGATGAATTGCTGGAGGCTCAGTGTGGACAAGTCAGAGATAAGAACTCTTAAGGGGACTGTGTCGTTAAAAGGCCTCCACACTTACGTGATTTTGATCACCTGAGGCTCTATAAGGTTCTCACAGTGAATATCAGAAAAATCCTCTTATGCTTCCAGCAGAGGGAGGGGCAATGGAACCATTTAAAAACCACCATACATTCTGTCCTCCTTAACAAAATCTGCTTGAAAAAAGAAAGTATTTAACTGGGGCCTAATTTTCTGGGATTTTATCAGAGTCTAACTGACCTGGGAGATGGCAATATCCAACTCTAGCTCTAGCCAACCAGTTCCACCTAAAGGGATGAGGAGTCGGGGACTGACAGCCACTTGTGAAGTTCCCAGTCCAGGGGAATATGCTCACTAAAAGACTAGGACCTAATCATAGGACTACAGAAAACGTTCCTTCACTGACACCTTACCAGCCCATTACTAAAGGCCTGCTGACACTAGGTTCTTCTACCCAGTAGTATACCGTGTTTGGCTATCAAGAGCATTATAAGCCACACTAAAATTCAGACAACAGAATTTGAAGAGACAAGCAGCAGAATTAGACTCAGATATGACAGTTATGTTGGAATTATCACATCAAAATTTTCAAAACAATTAAGATACTAAGGGAGCTAATGAATAAAGTAGGCAGCATACAGGAAGACATGGGTAATGTAGGCAGAGATGAAGTTCTAAGAGCTAAAAAGAAGTAATAAAGATACTTTAAAAACACAGACCAAAGAATGCCTTTGATGAGCTTATTAATAGACTGGTCATGGCTGAGAAAAGAATCTCTGACTTTGAGTATATTTTAATAAAAATCTCTAAAAATGAATAGCATAGAGGGAAAACAGAACAAAATTTCAAAGAACTGTGGGACAACTGCAAAGTTAACACAGGCATAATTGGAATACCAAAGGAAAAGGAGAAAGAAGAAATATTTAAGGCAATATTAATAGAAAATTTTTACAAATTAATGTCGGAAACCAAAGATCCACAAAGCTCAGAGAACACCAAGCAGGATAAATAATAAAATAGCAACATCAAAAACAAACCCCAGACTACACCGAGGCATATCATTTTCAAACTAGAAAATGTCAAATATGAAGAAATAGTCTTGAAAGAAGCCAGAGGGGGAATAAAACACCTTAACTATACAGAGCAAAGATAATAAATCCATCTGACTTCTCAGAAAACGTACAAGTAAGAGTAGGGTGAAATAATTAAGTTGTTGAAAGAAACACCAACTTAGAATTTTTCACGCTGAAAAATTATCCTTCAAAATGAAGTCAAAGACTCAAATAAAAATTGAGGGAACTTATTATTAGGAAATTACCTGCTTTGTAATTATGTTAAAATAAGTTCCTTAGAAAAAATAAAAATAATGTAGGTCACAAACTTAGATCTACACAGAGAATAGCAGAGAAGGAAGAGGTGGAGGTAAAATAAAAGCATTTATTTTTCTTCTTCTGAATTGATCTAACAGATAACAATTTGTTCAAAATAATAGCAATAATGTATTTGATTATACTTACGTATAGTATGTTTTCTTATGCATTTTTAATGTAAAAATAAATGACAGGATCAGCAGTAATATAAAGGGAAAAAAAGGGAGGAGTTGGACCATTTTGTTAATGTTAAGTACTCACTGTACTTGTGAAGTGATATAGTGTTATTTGATTATGGACTTGGATTAGTTATAAATGTGTAATGCAAACTTTAGGGCAATTCAGTCATTAAAAAATGCTCAATGGAAACCACAAAGGCATAAAGAAGACAAAAACAGGAATAAAGATCAAGTGCAATAAATAGAAAACAATAACATATATAGTAGATATTAATTTAATCATTTTTTGTTTTTGTTTTTGAGACAGAGTCTTGCTCTGCTGCCCAGGCTGGTGTGCAGTGGCACAATCTCGGTTCACTGCAACCTCCGCCTCCTGGGTTCACACCATTCTCCTGCCTCAGCCTCCCAAGTAGCTGGGACTACAGGCACCGGCCACCACACCTGGCAAATTTTTTGTGTTTTTGGTAGAGACGGGGTTTCACCGTGTTAGCCATGATGGTCTTGATCTCCTGACGTGGTGATCCGCCTGCCTCGGCCTCCCACAGTGCTGGGATTACAGGCATGAGCCACTGTGCCTGGCCTAATTCAATCATTTTTAAAAAGTAATTGGATTTTAAATTAAAAGACACAAATAATCAAAGTGGATTTAAAAAAAGACCCAAATATATGTTGTCTACCGGAAACCCACTTGAAATATAAACACACATATAGATTGAAAGTAGATGGATAGAAAAAAGGCATACCATGTGTATTAGTCCATCCTCATGCTGCCAATAAAGACATAGCTGAGACTGGGTTATTTATAAAGGAAATAGATTTAAAGGACTCACAGTTCAGCATGGCAGGGAGGTGTCAGGAAACTTATGATCATGGTGGAAGGGGAAGCAAATATGTCCTTCACATCAGCAGCAAGGAGAAGTGCAGCTTTTGTAGGAAAGCAAGCCCTTTTTGTCCTTGGATTGATTTTTAACTCTTTTGGACATTTTTTATAATTTCTACTCATGGACACATTGTTGTAAAAGAGGGTGGTGGTCTCTTGAAATGGAGTAGGGAGCAGCTAAAGAAGGATAATTTTTTTATTTCTCATCATGTTCCCTTAGGCCATGAGTTAAAGGCCACCAAAGTGCAGCTTCTTTATTGAGAAGTAATTTGTCCCAGCCAACCTAGCAGTTTGCCATTCCTTTTTTCTTTCCTTTTCAAAGTGGAGAATGGGCCAGTCTGAAATATGGAATCATATCTATATTCAAAGGCATACAAAATGATAAAGCTCTGTTACCAGGATAGTTTGCTTTTGAACATGTTCGTAACATCAGTTTTCTTACTCAAAGACATGAGTTTTCCATTTCTCTTCTACTAGATTTTCCTGGGTGAGTGTTTCACTCTTAAAATTTGACTAAGTTTTCTGTTCTCATAAAAGATACAAACTTAGCAAACTCCTGTTGCTCAAGTATTTTTTAAAGATATTTAACGTTCTTTATAATTTTTATAAGCTCTCAGCACTGCCCCATTTACCTCCTGATCTGCACCATGCTTCTCATAAATGATGTATCTTTCTGTACCATAGTTCTTTCTATATTATGACATATTTGCTAAGAAAGCATTTTGTTGTTGTTAAATGTTTCATTAGCCAGCAACTGAAATAGAGCTGCTTAAATGCAAGCTTATTTTGCACTCAATGGAGAAACCTTTGGGGTAAATATTTCTGGCACGGGGCTTGTTTAGATCCCAGTTGTGCTATAGGAACTTGCACTGGATAGAGGCTGCCGGTCAGGCTAAAAAGACACAATTGCAGTTGGCATCACCAAGTCAACATCTTGCCATGAAAGTTAGAGATACTCATTCTCACATTTGAAATTGTAGTCAGAAAAATCTTCAGGCTGAACATCATTTATGGATCAGGAGGTCTCCCATTCTTATTACTCTCCTCAATGGAAGACGATAAAGACATCTAAATGGTGTTCTGACTGAAGCACTTGTTAGAAAAGATGTAAATCTTATTTTGGCTTTCCTGGTACTTAAGACTACATCATATTACATGTAAATGGCCTTCTCTAGGGTCAAAAGTCATAATAGTCATCACTAATGCTTGATAAAGTGAAAGAGAAAAGAACTAAGCATAAGGAAACTTGAATTATGGCCCTGGTTTTCCAACTTTCTGACTTCAGACCAGTCAATATGGGCCTACTTCTAG
This sequence comes from Macaca fascicularis, assembly GCF_037993035.2. Lineage (NCBI taxonomy): Eukaryota > Metazoa > Chordata > Mammalia > Primates > Cercopithecidae > Macaca > Macaca fascicularis. The sequence goes on from NC_088378.1 coordinate 115,700,263, forward strand.
TTGTTAAGATTAAATAAAAATAAAACTACATCTGGGGTTTAGTAAATGGAAATAAATGGACTTTTGGCCCAAGACCATGTCACAGTGGGCCTAAGTTATCAGGTGTGAAAACTTAGCCTCCCACAATTTATCTTCTATTTAAGAATTATTGTTAGATTAGATATACTCAGCACATTTCCAAAATGACATGAAGATTATTATGGAAGAAGAGTCAAGCAGTAGATTCTGCAATACTAATTCCCTACCAAAATGTAAGAAGTACTACAACTCCAGGGAACTATAGAGACTCATTCCACTATCAAAAACTAAGATGCAGATGTGGCTATCTTTATTACACGCTCATTTAGCTCACCTGTTTTACTTGGGTCTTGGAGAATAAGGGTTATGTATGTAGGCTTAGTAAAGTGGTACCTCCATTGTAGATGTGGTCTCTGAGATGGCTTGGACCTGTGTTCCTGCCCAAATCTCATGCCAAAATTGTAATCCCCGATATTAAAGGTGGATCCTGCTGGGAGGTGATTGAATCATGGAGGTAGTCTCTAAACGTTTAGCACCATCCCTCTAGTCTCGTGATAGTCTAGTTGTCTTGTGATAGTTTGCATGAGATCTGTTTGTTTAAAAGTATGTGGCACCTCCACACCACCTCCCCTTCCTTCTGCTTCAGCCATGTGAAGATGTCTGCTCTTGCTTTGCCTTCTGCCATGAGTGAAAGCTCCCTGAAGCATCCCCAGCGATGATTCCTGTACAGCCTGTGGAATTGTGAGCCAAACCTCTTTTCTTTATAAATTACCCAGTCTCCTGCATTTATTTATAGCAACATGAGACCAGACTAATACAGTCTTTACTAGATCAAATTAACACAATCCTTCATACTTGATTGAGAGTTATTGATCTGAAAAATTCTGATCTCACCATTCCCATCCCCACTCCTCATTTCAATAACTGGTTCTGAAAGAGTTGCTTCCAACCAGCAGAGACAGCAGTACACTTTCAGGGTCAACAGGAATAGCTTCAATAGATACAATCATTGCTCCAGTTTCTTAGCCCTGATTTCAGGAAGGCACTAAAACTAGAGATGCCAAGGGTGATCAATGAATCCTTGATAATGGAATCGCAGATTGAACTATACTGTAGTCTTACATTTTATGTTATATAGCATCAATATTAATATAATCTATCTGGTTTGGGTAGTATAGTCACTGGCGCTTATCCAGATTAGTCTGTGTGACGAACTTCTCAAGGTTTAAATATATTCCATTGGGGTGGAAGAGGAACATTTGGGCTTCCAGAAACCTTGACATAAGTTTTAGTCAGATTTTTCACCTGCAGTTATTCTCTTTTTTAGGGGAACATGGACATTTTTAACAGCGTTTATTAAAGGATAATTGTCCTGATCCCTTTGCAATATTCTGATTGCACTTTTTTCTATAGTAGGATAAGAAAGTCTTACTTAGATAAGTAAACCTTATTTTACTTATGTCTATGTCTACTGTAACCGAGAGTCTGAAATGACTGTAAATCTTTTCTAATATGAAGGCTTTCCAGCTCAACATGGATGTTCCTTCGTAAGAGCTCACAAGGTTACTGACACTGCTAAGTACCTAAGTTTTTAGGGGTAGTATCCAGTGCTGACACCACCTCCCTCCCCACTTCCCATTTCCTGATCTTTCAAAATACAGTTGGATACTCTGGAGGATTGGCAGCCAATTGATAACGTATTAATATGATGGACACTTTCTATTGTAGACAGGAAAGCCCTTTGCTCTCACTGGAATACACACATGGATTTAGATACACCTTTTCTGACTACCATGCTTCTGAAAGTCCTTCCATCAGATACATCCATGCAGGTCTTAGATTTAGAAGTGAGCAGTGTGAGGAGATAGCTGCATTTGGAAGATGTGATTTGTTGTGGTTGATGTCATAGGGGACTGCCAAGATTCCCTTTTCAAGATTAAGGCACTCATCTTGCAGTTGCCGTGAGGGTTGCTGCTGATAGCACTCAGCTTAGTCTGTCTCTGAGCCTTGTTCCTGGAGGGCAGCCAAAGGAAACGGCCTCTGTCTCCTCTCCAGACAGCTTGTATCTAATGACTGGTAAATTCTGGGGGTCCAACCTTTTGGTCTAAATTGGGGATAACTCAATGTCCAAAGCTCCCTAAGGGCTTTACTACAGCCTCTGGTACAGTTTTCTCTCTCTACCCAGTGTTACTTCCTTCATTCTGTTATAGGTGTTGTTCCTAAGAGTGTTCCCTGATAAACTCCTTGCACAGAAATCTCTACCTCAGAGCCGGTTTCCCCAGTAATCTGACGTAAACATCTGACTAGCAGAGAGGTGACATATAGTGCTTTTAGGGACAAGCAGTGTGAGAATTTCTAGCATCTGGTCCCAGATGTTGTTGGGCTTGTTTTATTCATCTTTATTAATTTTATTCTGAATGTGCACCTGAAGTGTTCTGGATCAGAGAGATTTTTTAATTTATTTATTACCTTACAATAAATACACATGTAATTCTCCCTTACTTCAGTCCTTACCTTTGGGGTGATATGATGAAAACCAGTTGGAAAAATCTTGTATATGAGTAGCTAGATACTTGCTCAGTGAGGAGCAGAGAAAAATGAATTCTCTTACACACAGGAGAAAGAGACAGCTGTTTCCCCCTTTAAAAAGGGAGGAAAACCTTTGCCCTGCAGAGATGGAGTGCTAAAGGATCCTGAGTTCTCACTCACACCTTCTGGAATGCACATACATCTTTCCAGAGGCTGCATAAGCCTTGCATATCTCTCTGGCTTTTTGTAAGCTATGGATATCTCCAAGGTCCTGGGACTCATTTTCTCTTAAAATGTTGTAAACTATCCAGAGTTAGCTAAATCTCTCTGGACTTCTCTTACCATCTACTCCACTGTAAATTAACTTCCCAAGCCTGGCTTTTATCCCAAAATGCTGAGTTTTCAGGAAATTTATTCAGAAAGCCCAGACAGTGCAGAAACAAAAATATTTCCTCTACATCCCATAGCTTCATGGTTGCTGATTAGAAGCATGAGTGTTTTTATTAGATAAGATTTTGTGATATGTCGGACTGTGTATTTTCAGATGCTAACTTTCTTAGGATCTTAGAGAGTCTCTGAACTACATAATATTCTATGATAAATTACTTTTGTAGTTAAAGTAGCTAAAGTCGATTCTTTTGTGTTTGCAACTAAGATCCCAAGCAGATAAAGATAACATTTGAATAATACTCTAAAACATGCAAATAAAGCTACACATTACATATTGGAAATGTACATATTTAGTAAAACTATGAAAATATGTGTGGTAATAATAAACAGTGAATTCAGGATTGCTTGATGGTAACTTTGGAAGTTGGGGGAAGGGAAAATTTGGACGAATATAGAGTAGGCAACAGATATAGCCATGTTGGTAATGTTTTATTATAAGTGAAGGGAACAGGGATAGTCACTGTTTTTTCATTTATATCTATACATCTAACTTAAACATACACACATGTACTTTATAATAATTTAAAAATATCTGCAGAAAATCTTTCAGCATAAAAGCTGCTACAACAAAGAAGCTCCCAAATATTTTGAATTAAAGAAAAAATTAATTTAGTCTTCCCTCACATAATGATCCTTAGATAAACCGGACTGTTGAGAAATCTCAGATCCACACAGTGATTCAGGGACCCAGGTCTCTTTTACCTTATTATTCTGTCTTCCCCCAGGGCATTGTCCTCATCTGTATGCTAAAAACTGGGTCACAGTTTTACTGAGGGTCCTTACTCCCAGAGCTCCCAAAATGGTGGCAGCCACTTCCAAGATGGCAGCAGGCTGCTTCCAAGATGGTGGCAAACCTCTTGTTCTCTGACCTGGGGCTCTTGGCCTCACAGATTCCAAGGAATGGAATCTTGGGCCATGCGGTGAGTGTTACAGTTCTATTAGAAGCTGTGGGTCACAGAATAGAACCATGGAACCCAGTGACTAGTGTTCAGCTCGATTAGGACCAACCTGGGCACTTAGCCGTGCAGTAACAATGGCAAGCCTTTAGCCCGATTGGGAGCAGCAATGGGCGCCTTGCTGGATCAGGAGCACGGTGGACACCCTGCCAGATCTGGAGGGATAGAAGTCAGCAGCGGGTCTGTGACGGTGGCCGGCTGCAGTGGTAGATGGTGAGCAAAAGCCCAGTTCAAGCCGTAACAAACATGGAGCAGAAGAGTGCAGTTGCAAGACTTAATAGAGTGAAAACAGAGCTCCCAAACAAAGGGAGGGTACCCAAAGGTGGTTGCCGTTGCTGGCTCGAATGCCTGGGTTTATGTCCCGATCATTGTCCCTCCCGGTATGCTCTCAGGCAATAGATGATTGGCTATTTCTTAACCTCCTGTTTTTGCCTAATTAGCATTTTAGTGAGCTCTCTTTACTATCTGGTCAGATGTGAGCTAATTGCAAGCCTCGTGTTTGAAGGTGGAAGTGGTCACCTTCCCAGCTAGGCTTAGGGATTCTTAGTCGGCCTAGGAAATCCAGCTAGTCCTGTCTTTCAACAGGTATGTGCATTCCAGTGCACAGGAAGGGAGAAAAAATAATAAATAGCAGTGTTAAAACAAAGACAAGGAAATGGCTCACATCTCTGTTTACATTGCAGTGGAGAGAACTCTATGTACATGATCAAACTGGGCTGCAAAAGAGTCTGGGAAATGTCTTCCCAGCTAGACAATGTGCCCAGCGACAACATTTTGTCATGGAGGAAAGGAAAAGCGGATTTTGATGAAAACCAGCAGTTTCTTCCAAAGGGATTTTATGAAAGCTGTATTCAAAAATGATTTAATAAGATATAAAAAAATCTGAGTACAACTTTCTTCTCTGCTCACAAATCTAATATTATCAGTCACCCTTTAATTTCACTTCAGAGGGAAAATTCTATATCTTAGAGTCAGAATAACTCTAGAGAAAATACCTTGTCTATCTACCTCATAGAGGGATCAAGGACTTCATGTAACAACCTACTTAAGACTTCAGAGGAAAAGAACTAAGAACTTTCATAACCCGCCTCACTCCATCTCTTGCCACTATTTATCAACGCCGCATATGAGGAAACTTAGTTGTTTGCTACACAGATCTTTCTCTGTTCTACTTGGCTTAGTTTTAAACTCCCCTTTTAATTGTACATTCTTGGTTGTTTTCTCATAACAAGGAATAAAGAGAATGATTTTCTTTGTATGTGTTCGAACTTGTGATGATCTTCCTCAAATTAGGAAAAGGTTACCTTGGCAGCAGTGTTTCTAAATTATTCCCTCCAACTAACTAATCCTGATTCCTGTTCATTCTGAAATTTTTAGCCCTGGTTTTCTGAGCAGAATTTCAGCTGCTCTGTTAATTAGTTTGTATATTCAGCACAAATTTTCTCTGAATATTTTTTATTTTTGAATATTTTTAATCATCTTGAAATAAAACAATTGTTAGGTAGAAAAATGTTTTTAAAAAATATTCTACTCTTTTCAGCTGTAAAAATACCAGATAAAAGGAGGTCGAAGTGACAGGCACTCCCCTCTCATTCCACTGCCAGGGCTTCAGTAGGTTTGAGACTTTAGTTGGAGTCATAATTTTAGTTTTGGGTTAACACAGATGACGAGATACTGTGAATTCAATTGGTGTTAAAAACAAAAATAAAACTTCAGATGAATTAAATGTAACAGTGTTCAATTGAGCAAAGAACAGTTCAAGAATAGGCAGTCCTTAGAACTAGAAGAGGCTCAGAGAGCTCCCCTCAGCAATGTGAGAAGGCAGCTTTAATGGATGGAGAACAGAAGTGAGGTACAGAAACAGTCTGACTGGTTACAGCTTGATTGGTTACAGCCAGGCATTTGCCTTGTTTGAACATGATCCAATCAGTAGGAAACCTGTGATCAACTAAAGCTTGGCTGCTTGATTGGCTGAGACTCAGCTATTTGTTACAAAAGTAACCTCCTAAAGTAGATTTTTCGATTAGTTTACATACTAAGGTTGTAATTCCTTCTGTAAGGACTGCAACTACAGAGGCATCCTCAGGCCACATTTAGTTGAATGTAACACAGTTTTGGTTTAAAACACTCTCCGTTAAGATGCCTTGCCTTGCTATAGTCACAATAGTTTTTCTTTCCTATTTTATGTTGGTATCCCTTCCTTAAATAGACTACATCTTTTTTCTCCTTTGTAAGATTGGATATAACAAAAAATTGATAGATTTGGATTTTAAAAAATGATGTATTAAGTGCCTTCCAATTATTACACATGGCATATAATCCTTAATAGGGAAGGGAATAGACAGAATCTTCTTAGACCTCGTAACTGTGTTTGATGTTTTATGTTAATGTCATGAGATTTCTTTATGGGATTATTTTAGCTACTGGTGTGAAAAGAAACAATGATTTCTTCTTGAAACACTTTGACATTTTGTTTTAGTAAAACCATGTGTGGCATATAATTGTAATATTCAGTAAACACAACTCTTAACAAGCTTTTGAATCAGATTTTGTGACAGTTAATCCTGAATTAGTTCTTTTCATTAAATTTTTCTGAAAAAACTTCCAAGATGAGTTATATATTTACAATGTATATGGTAATCAGTAATCTTAAGTACTTATTCCTAAAATGCATGAGTGTAATTTGCACACATTTATAATTATAGAACTGAAAACAATCTTAGATATGACAAAATCCAACCCTGTTGTTTTACAAATAACAAAGCTGAAAAAGGACTTGGAAAAAATCACACAGCTGGTTAGTTGTGGGCAATGTTGGTTAGGACAGGGATGCCACACATTCACCACTTCCTCCCTCTACCCAGTGCACACTGCTTTCCATACCTATCCATGGCAAAAATTGCTAATCAGTGTTTTTCTTACTGAACATGATGTGGCACCTAACTCATTCTCAACAAAGTGTTCCAGATACGCCTTGTTATTTGGAATTCATACTTGAGTTGAAGCTATTTGTTATCTCTAGTCTAGATCTTTGTCTCTTGAATTCCAGGTCAGCATTTTAATATTTATTATAGCATAATTTTCACCGTTAAACAGATAATTTAGATGTTTTATTTCCATCCGGACTCTATCAACATTTTATGTAAATCTCAACTTCTGTGGTGTCTAAACAGCCAATTATTCATATTTTTCCAAAGCACATTATTTCGTTAAAAATGAAATTATTTCTCCTATTCTTAAAATTCTATAATTTTAGTCTTCTCCAGAATATACTAACAGATACATTAACAGACAGCAGGTAAAGTAATGGCTGCTGAACCAGAAAAATATGACAAAACAGAATGCCCTTAAGACAGGATGTTGGGCCAAAATCTCGTTGCACACGAGATTTTCAGTAAGACATTCTCTCCAAAATGAAGGGGGAGATTTAGATTTTGATAGTTGTATCTGTGTACAACTTGAAGGATAAAAAAAGAAGGGGGTTGAAATAATTCAGAGTTCTGGCCATTGTTCTTTGTTATGCTTTTGGTAGACTTTGTAAATAGTTTGAATTAGACTCCAAGAAGAAAGACCACACAGAAAACCAATCTTTCATCTCATTCCAGCTTTACAAGTCAGTTTCTCCATTTCTTGTGATAATGAATACACATTTAAGAGAAGGAAAGTGGCTATTCAAATTTCCATGGTCTCACCATTCAGCAAAGAATGCCATGCTAATTAGATTACAGTCTCTCTGTTCAGGGTAACTGCTGCCTTCTGGCGCCCTGGATAGAAACTGAAGTTTTGAGTATCATTTAGTGCCTAACTATGAACTAAAATTATTGCTTCTTTTAACTAGAAAGGAAGCTTTCACATTCTCTATTAGACTGTTGGTGATTTTTGTGTATGAGTAACTGTATTGATAGATGATTCAAGATTCATGAAAAGTCATAGTAAATTATAATCCAGGTTTATCCCCCTGTATTGTGTCAAAAAGTAGATTTCTAAATGTTTTATCTGAGGTTTTCTTGGATCCAATATCTCTTTTAACTTGGCTTAATTACAATATTCGTGTAACTGGGTCTTCAGGAACTTAAAAGGCTTATTATGTCTGTCTTCCATCCCTATTCCTTAGTGCTGCCCTCTTCTGTGGAAGAATCAAGTGGCAGCACCATAGATAATGGTGTTTTCTCACTTCTGTTTTCTTTTTTCTTCTTGTGAGTTCTTTGTAGAGTCATAAAAGTGCTAGGATTACAGGCATGAGCCACTGTGCTCAGCCAGAACTGGCATATTCCTTGAGTTAGAGAAATTTGATTATGGGGGCATAAATTTCTGCAATCATTATCTTATACCTGAATTATGGTTGAAAAGATTTTATGGATAGATTCTAGGTTTTTCTTTTTCTTTTGTCTAAATCTGTAGGGTTTTTTTTTTTTGAAATTGACCTACACTGCCAGTGGCAGAAATATTACTTTCTAAATTATACCCTCAGAAATAGAAGTTCTTCAGCCTTTTTTTCTGGAGTGACCCTAGTGATGTGACTTACCTTTACCCCATTATCTGTCTCTCTCAAGCATTAAATTCTTGGAAGACAGGTTCTGAATGGCCCAGTTCAGGTCAGAAGACTACCTGTGAATTGATAATATGGTCACGGTGTCTGGTCTCTTAGCCCAAAAATGGTTTCAGAACACCCACATCTGTATGTTAAAGACATTCCCAGAAAAGAATGAGTTGCTATGAATTGAGCTTCACCCCTTCCATACTAGTTATCCATTACTATATAACGTATTAGTATAAACGTAGTGGCTTCAAACAACATACATTTATTATAGTATACTTTGGTTACGTCAAGAATCTGGGTATGACTTCACTGGGTCTTCTGCTTCAGGGTCTTTTATGATGCATTCCTCAAGATTTTCACCAGGTCTGGGGTCTCATCTGAAGGCTCTACTGCAGAAAGATCTACTTCTAACTGGATAAATTGGCCAGAATTCAGTTTTTCAAGGGTCGATAGATTGAAAATATCATTTCTTAGCTGGCTGTTGGCTATATTTGATTATGTAGCTCTCTTCAACATTGCACCCTGCTTCATCAAAGCATACAAGCAAAGAAAGCAACTGAGAGAGTCAGCTAGGAAGATGAAAGTTACAATATTATTTAAACTAATCATGAAAATGATATTTTATCACATTTGACATCTTTTATTGGTTAGAACAAGTCATGGTTTCTGTCTACACTCAGAGAGAAGATTACACAAGATAATGAATACCAGGGGGCAAGGATAGTTGAAGAGTGATACTTGCCACATCCCCCACAAGCACTGTTAATCAACCGTAAAGGCCTTTATAAATTAGCTTGACAAGTACCAAATATCAGGCACTAGTTAGATGCTTAAGGATCAAATAAATAGACAAGATTCCTTCCCTTGCCCTTATAAAATTGTAGTCTAGCGCATAAGATTTTAACATAAATTTAATGTAGAAATATATTTCTCTATTTAAAACCTTTCAACTGCTTTGTGTTGCTCTGAGATTAAAATAAAATTTCTTACCATGGCTAAGCAGGTTCTGTGTTATCTTATACCTTCCTACTTTGACATTTTCATCTTGTGTTTTCCCCAGTATTCTACTATGCTCAACCCACATTAGCTTCTCATATCCTAGGATATGTGTATGTTTGAAAATTTTTTTTAAGTTTTAAAGCAAAGTGATGTAATTGAATTCCTACCATTAAGAACTCAGTCACCCAAAGAATGCCTAGCTTTAAACAATATAATTTCATACTCTAATCTCTTAGATAAACTAGTCATCAAAATATACCGTTTGGTAATAAACTGCATTGAATTGCTTTCTAAGATTGTTAATTACATTGGTTGATTGTTGAAAGCAACCATCCAAAGATGAATGTTTTGATTTAAAGAAGTAACTAGCCCTCAAATGTTTGGAACACTGTGGAAGTGTTGAAAGTATTCTTACAGGTCACATACACCGATAATATTTTGTTTGTTTTGTTTCTTCCTGCATCACCAAATGTCTTCTTACTGAGAAACTCAGAAGAAACTCTCTAAATAGAAAATCTTCTATTTAGTCATTGTCTTTACCTCATCTTGCAGATACGAATTGTGAAACTGATCAGAATTCTGTTTCTTTGTCAGAAGACCTCTTTGAAGTCACAGCTACAATTCAAACTTACATAATCTGACTCCAAAGTCCACGGTCTTTCTTTCCTGTGGAGTTTACATATTTTCCCCTAAATCCTTGTTTCTGCTTTAGAGTTCATCCAAATTAATAAGAAATGCCTGCATTATAAAAGCTCCTTTTCATTTTTAGTTTGGAGTCCATCAAACTACAACCATGATCTATTTAGGATTCTGGAAGATTTGGGGTGACATGTATTAGTTCCCTTGCATGTTTTCTTCACTTGTTACTTTAATATAAAAAAATCTGATCCAAGAATTATGAATGAATAAGAAGATAGAAGAAAATTCTCTACATTTCCCCCCTTCTTTCTTTTCTCTTGCACTTCTTAGCTTTCTTCAATTTCTCCCTTCACCATTCATCCTATACATGATATTTTTGTCATACCTATGCTTAAGGTAGAATACGTAAACTTCGAACAACAACAACAAAAACAAAACACACACACACACACACACACACACACACACACAGAAACCAGAAATTCTCAGGTTCCATGATAAAGTCTATAGAGTTGGCAAATTATACATATACTTGTGGCCTTCCTTACTTTTCCATATAAGTGACTATGTTATTTGAGAATATTTTATTGGTGTTGCCTGGAATAGAAGAAAAGAGAGAGAAAAAGGAAAGGACAGAGAAGAATGATTTCATAATTAGCCTGAGGATACACACTTTCACAGTGTAAATTACATATGGAGTAGTGTTTTCAGTCAAGTGAAAACTTACTTACAAATGGGTTTAGCTACACGTTTTAGGTGTCTGAGGGACCTTGACTTTTATTTACATTATTTAAAGATGATTGCTCTCTGGGTGAGCCAAGTTGCGGCCAAGAGAACAAGGCTCCCATGGCTCTCATGAATGTGTTGAGATTTATTTCTCTAGGTGGCCTAAGTGAGTACTCATTCATTCCAACAAATCACCCTGTTTTCATTTACAGATTCATATGTTATAATATCCAGAGAAAACTGGAGGAATTAGTAATGATATATTTTGAGAACCTTCTTACCATAAAACAAATTGAAAACATAGGGTATGTTGTATATTTAGATATGTAGAAAATTGTAGGAGATTGCCTAAAGGGATAATAATTTTGAAACCTAGGGCAAGGTACTAAAGAATTAAAGTATTTCTCTTCCACATACATTTATGAGAAACCACCAAAGAAGTTACATTTAGGATTAACAATCTGTGTTACATTGATTTTCATTTTTGCTGTTAGGATTTATTTACATTCATCCCATCCCATTTAAATGTAATTCGTTCACTTATCCATTCAATTGATTCAATAAATATTTGTTGTGTGATAAATACATGCTAAGTTTAGGATCGAAAGATACATAAATTGTACCATCCTGCTGCAAGGAATTTATAGACCATTGAGACAGTCTTTGAGGAGCTGCTCCCTCTCTTCACCCCTCCTTTTACTTCATAGGAGTAGTAGAGGAAAATAATGATGAAATAGGAATTAATGCTATTTTGAAATTAAAAGATATATATCTAGAGTATGATACACTCATATGATCATATTAGTTAATATTCTCAAAATCATCTAATTCCGTATTTATTAATTTGGGTTGTATACCTCCCATTTGTCCTTCCAAATCCAGTCCTCACATCAAATGGTGTTCTTGACTTCTGGCTTCTTCAAGCTGGGTTTTACCAATGAGAAGCCCTAGTAGATTAGATGGAGTCTGGAGAGTAAGGTCAGGGTATTGATCGCTTCCTCCATATTTGTAAATAAAATTCTCCTAGACTGTTTCTATTTTGAATTTTGGGAACCTGATTATTGCGATGTCCTTTCAGTTATGGTATCATGTTCTATTCATTTATTTGCTTTCTGACTTGTCCTGAAAAGATCTAAGAAAATTCATGTAGTATATTTTTGTTATTAAATATAAATTTTTAATTTTAAACTATATAAATCTAATTAAATATTTAAAAACCAGAAAATATTTTTTCTTAAACCAGTAGATATTTTCTCACCTGTTTTCATATGCTTTATGATGATTATCAGTATAAATTGCAAAAATACAGATCAAAATGGGATTAATAAAATTGTGTCCTGAGTAGAAATAATTTACTCTTTAGCTTCTTTGGTACTTCTTGTTCTTGGTTTGGTTTTTTTTTTTTTTTTTTTTTTTTTTTGCCATTCATCAAAACAGAAATTAAATACTTTTATTTTTTTATTTCATTATTATCATGGTCTTCTCTTTTAATGGAGCATGTGTAGTCTCACAGCACGACAAATTTGGCAAGATTCCTTAAAAGAAGCAGAAGTAACATTGCTTGATCAACAGGTGTTCTGTTATTCTCAGAGGCTCAATCAAGTGACTGACTTAAAAGTTCAAATGAAGTTTAGCAAACTTGCTTTAGACAAAACTTTTTTTTTTGTTAAGATGACTCAATGAATATTTCTGAAAGTGAAGAATAATGGTAGATTAAAAAACTTTTTAATTATTATGTATCACAAATGTTTAATATATTCCTTTATATTTAGTCCATGGAATATTTTGATGTGTGTACAAACAGATTATGATTTATAGTCAGCAGGATTATATTCTGGCTTTCTCAAAATACCACCTTTCAATTTCACAAAATATTATTAACACTTGTCTAAAATTTCTCCAGGTCCGAAACTATAAAACATCAAAACTATTTAATCAGGGGTTCCTAACCTAGAGCCAATTGCCTTTGGTTCTTGGGTAGATTACAGGGGTTTCACAAAGCCCAGGATATTATGTGTGAAATATTTACATTTGTTATGTATTTGGACTTTTCTGAAAAGGGAGTCCAAACCTCCCTAAGAATCCAAAAGAGGGTAAGAAACACTAGTTTAATATTTACTGAGCATGGTAGATTTCGTTATTGTTCTCAATATTCCGAAACCTTACGTATGGGGCCCTCCTTGCAGAATCCTCCCCAGATGACGATAAGTATGTCATTAGTTTCAGTTAATAAAAGATGGGTGAACACGATTTGTTTCCTGTTTGAGCAGAAGCTGTAAGACATTTTGTAGTTTCAGCACTTTCTGATTTATCTCTGCCATCAAACTAGTTATATTCCAGAGAGAGGCTGCTCCATCATCCTGGGTCCTATGATGGAGCAATAAATAAACTTTTGAGGGATTGCTTTGTGTCTGCAGCAAAAAATTACCCTAAGCTTACTGATAGGTAAGGTGGTCAATTTCCACATATTTTCTAAGTAGGTTAAACCAATCTTCTTGTGTCTGGGTTAAATAATAAATCAGTTAAATTTTCATTCTTATTTTCTGTGCTATATCATAATGACTAGTACGTCATCATGCATAATTTCGTCTCAACGCTTTCCCTCTTTCAAAAACTTTTCATGAATCCCTTCTTGTTAAAATGTGTTTAAATACTTCATCTTCCAACCTAGAAGTTGTAACAGAGTCTGAAACTACCTCCCCTCCTGGAACAATAGCAAGAAAAAGAAAAATACAGACAAAATTTATGAAACAAATGTTTTCAAGATACTGGACATTAGGCAACAAAGGAGAGTGGGCCCTGAGAGACAAGAAACACATGATGTGAAACCTACCTAACAAAAATCCTTCAACTGATTTATTAACCTACTAATATTTAAAGTTGAAAATTAGTGTAGCCCATTAAATAGTAAGTTTAAATCCAGAAACATTTTTTTTTTCTTTAACATTGAAGGTATTTTCATTGCTTGGCTAGCGTCACCAACAGAAACAAGAATGCCATTTAGACATATGTAGATTTAATGCTAAAATAGCTGAAGTCATCTATTCTGCAGCCAAACAATTTGTGGTTTATTAAACTGTAGGAAAAATTATAGTCAGATGACAATTAAACAGCTTCTGTGAGTTCTCTTTGAGGGTTTTAAAAAACTATAACTAGAATTGCCATATGATCCAGCAGTCCCACTCCTGGATATACAGTAATGCACCACATAACAATGTTTGGTTAACAGTGGAGTTACATATATGATGGTGGTCTCCTAAGATTATAATATCATATTTTTACTGTACTTTTCCTATGTTTAAATATGTTTAGATATGCAATACTTACCTTTGTCTTATAATTGCTTATAGTATTCAGTACAGTAACTGCTATAAAAGTTTGTAACCTAGGACCATAGGTTATACTATATAACCTAGGTGTGTAGTAGGCTATGCCATCTAGGTTTGTGTAAGTACAGTCTATGGTTGCACAATGGTGAAATGGCCTAACAAAATGTTTCTCAGAACGTATCCCCATTGTTAAGTGATGCACGACTGTTTATTGAAAGGATTTTAAATTAGTATTTTGAAGAGATATCTGCACTCCCATTTTCATTTTAGCTTTATTCACAATAGCCCAGATATGAAAGCCACCTAAGTGTCCATCAGTAGATGAATGGATAGATAAAATTGAATATAAATACACAATGGAATACTATGCAGCCTTAAAAAAGGAAGAAATGTTGTCATGTGGGACATGGATGGAACTGGAGAACGTTATACTAAGAAAAATAAACTAGGCATAGAAAGACAAATACTGTATGATGTCACTTATGTGTGTAATCTAAAAAGTTGATCACATGGAAACAGAGTAGGAAGGTCATTACTAGAGGATGAGGGAGAGGGTAAGGGTTGGGAAAGGGAAAATGTTGATAAAAGGTGCAACGTTTAAGTTAGACTACTGAGGAATAAGTTTTAGTGGTGTATTGCACTGCATGGTGACAACTGTTAATAATGCATTGCTTATTTCAAAATTGCTGAGACAGATTTTTAACATTCTTACCATTAAAAAAAATGATAAATTGGTGAAGTGATGGATATGTTAATTAGCTTAATTGAGTCTTTGTATAATGTATACATAGATCAAAACATGACATTGTACCCCATGAATATACATCGTTATTATTTGTCAATTAAAATTTAAAAATATGTTTAAAAACTCGAGACTGTCTTATCTAAAAGAACTTCCACATGAGTTGGCTTACAAAATTCAGCTTGTTTCTTCTTGCTTTTGGAAATTCAAATTTCATCCTAATGTTAAAGTATGACACTTTTGCTGTAAAAGATTAAGAACAACTGAAAATCTCTTCATTGAAATTAAAGATTTTATGACCCTGGGATTCCATTAGGAAATAATAGTCATAGCTTTCTGTAGGCATACGTTTGAGGAAATTTTTAGTTGGTAATTTTATTTAGAAAAATCACAAAAGTAGAAAATACATGACATTGTGAATGTGGAAAGTTGCTCTCGAATATTAATATTATGTATATGAAAGTTTTAAAAAGTAGAATGTAAGATGATTTTTGAAGCTTTTGAGATTTATTTGGGAATAGGAGGATCTCTCTAATAAGACATAAAGCAGGAGGGAAATGGGAAGCAAGACACGAGGTTTTATAGGCAGATCTGACACTAGCAGCTGTCTCTAGGACTTCGAGCAAGGTAATTAAGCTTTGCCTTTCTTTCTTCATTTTTTTTTTTTAAACTTTTAGGTTCAAGGGTACATGTGCAGGTTTCTTAAATAGGTAAACTGTGTGTCATTAAGGTTTGGTTTACAGGTTATTTCATCACCCAGGTATAAGCATAGTATTGAATAGGATTTTTTTTTTTTTTTGAGACGCAGTCTCACTCTGTCACCCAGGCTGGAGTGCAGTGGCGCGATCTTGGCTCACTGCAAACTCTGCTTCCCAGGTTAATGCCATTCTCCTGCCTCAGCCTCCCGAGTAGCTGGGACTACAGGCGCCTGCCATCACACCCAGCTAATTGTTTGGGTTTATTAATTGAGACTGGGTTTCACCGTGTTAGCCAGGATGGTCTCAATCTCCTGACCTCATGATCCACCCGCCTTGGCCTCCCAAAGTGCTGGGATTATAGGTGTGAGCCACCACACCTGGCTTCCAATGGGTATTTTCTTTGATTCCCTGCCTCCTCTCACGCTATTCCCTCAAGTAGGCCCCAGTGTCTGTTCCCCTTTTTGTGTTCTTGTGTTCTTATTGCTTAGCTGTCACTTATAAGTAAAAACATGTGTTATTTGATTTTTCTGTTCCTATATTAGTTTGCATAGGACAATAGCTTCTAGCTCCATCCATGTTGTTGGAAAGGACATAATCTCATTCATTTTTATGGCTGCGTGCGTGGTATTCTAAGGGTGTATGTGTACCACATTTTCTTTATCTAGTTTTCTATTGATGGGCATTTAGGTTGATTCCATGTCTTTGATATTGTGAATAGTGCTGCAATAAACTTACGCGTGCACGTATTTTTGTGGTAGAACAATTTATACTCTGGGTGTATACTCAATAATGGGACTGCTGGGTCTAACGGTAATTCTGCTTTACGTTCTTTGAGGAATTGCCACATTGCTTTCCACAATGGCTGACCTAATTTACAGTCCCACCAGCAGTGTATAAGCATTCTGTTTTCTCCTCAACCTTGCCAGCATCTGTTATTTTTTGATTTAGTAACCATTCTGATTGGTGTGAGATGGTATCTCCTTGTTGTTTCCCCATTCTTAAAGTGAAAATTTTGGAAGTCTTGCCCCACTATAAAATTCTCTAATGTTATGAAACAAAAGATAGCTTTCCAAAGAAATAAAATACAGCTGCCATCAATTTCAAAATGTTACAAAGCTTTCAAACAATTGCCATGATACAGTGAAATGTGAGAAAAACAAAATAAATCTGTAGTTTTCATTTTGAATTCAAACTCTTACTTATCCAGGAACAGATTTTTCTGGAGCTAGTCAATTTAAGCTATTGTAATATATGAAAATGCTACTAAGTTCAGTTTTAAACATTTTGCTTTTTATTAAAAATACATATATAGACACACATGCACAGACAATAAACATTAGTTAGAAACATTAGTTGGATAAAGAATTAATCTGTATGCATTTGATGGTATTTGTGTTCTTTCTTCTCTAGAGAATACACAGAGAGGTATCCACACATCTGTGTATCTTGGCCAGTTTGTAATCTAGCTTGGTGCTGGGAATGGGTGAGGATTTACTTCTATGCTCTTTCTGACATCAACTCAAGATTTTTGTCATTTACTTCACATTCCAAGAAGTCATCAATTTTATTTTAAATCAGTGAAGATATTTTGGATTGCTACTGCACAAATATACAGCTGCTAGAAATGTTGTAATCAATACTTAAGGCAAAAATAAATGGATAATGTCTAAAAGTTAAGGGCACTTGAAATTTGATGTCTTACTTGGAATACACATTCAATAGACAATTATTGATACATAAATTTACAAATGAGATTCTACATATGCATTTTTAAGTAAAATTATGAACATATCTGACTCCAGATGGGGTCACTTATTTTATTTACCATATATTTGAGCATCTCAGCTTAAAACTATGATTTTCATATAGCTGTAGTAGGAATATTTTCATCTGGATAATTAATGCCAGCAACTCCGAAAATTCAGTGGCTAAGTACAATAAGAATTAATTCATCAATGACATCATACCCAGTTGTAGAATGGGTCAATGTATTAGTCCATTCTCACAATGCTATAAAGAACTACCTGAGACTGAGTAATTATAAAGAGAAGAGATTAATTGGCACATGATTCCACAGCCTGTGTAGGAAGTACCGCTGGGGAGGCCTCAGGAAACTTACAGTCATGGTGGAGGGTGAAGGGGAAGTCAGCATGTCCAACATGGCAGGAGCAGAAGAAAGAGAGAGTGAAGGGGGAGGTGCTGCATACGTTTAAAAAACCAGATCTCGTGAGAATTCTATCATGAGACAGTGCTAGGGCAATGGTGCTAAGTCATGAGAAACCACCCCCATGATCCAATCACCTTTCACCAGGCCCCACCTCTAACACTGGAGATTACAATTCAACATGCGATTGGGGTGACTATGCAGAGCCAAACCGTATCAGTCAGGCAGCTCCTTTGTTGGCTGCCCTTGGTCAGTAATTCAGGGGTCAAAACTTCTTCCAAAGAAAGAGTATGGTGGCTGTCACATTTGAGAAAAAGGAGAGAGAGTGTATGGAGGATATCACTGGAGGTTTTTGGGCCAGACCTGAAAGTGCAGCATCCTCCTCCTTTCACACCCCATTGGTTGGAATCAACTCTGATGGCTTCAGCCTAATGGAAAGGATGGCTGGGAAATACCATTTTCCTGACTGCCCAGGAAAAGGAAACCCGATTGGAAGATCTAGTCAGTCTCTGTTACAAGGAAAAAATGTTAACATTTTTCATCAATATGTTTTCATTCTTCTCTCTCCAAATTCATGTTTCCCACCAACCATTCTGCCCTTCTCCAGGCAAGGAAAAACAAAACTATGGCCTGAGTAAAAGTGAATAAGACATGAGAAATGCTCTGAACAAATAAAAAGAGGAAGTAGTAATGTGTTTGCAGGGACTCAGTGGATGATAGGAAAAAGGAAAACAGAAATGAGAAGGGGGTTTCTTACAAGTTTCTAAATTTAAAAACCCTGATAATCCTTCTGGTAAAACACGGAAATGCTAGAGACACAGTATTCCTTAAAATAGACAGAAGAGCTCAAAAGAAAGTTAGGGAAATACTTAGCAGCAAGAAAATGAAGTTTTGATGGTCTGCATGGAATGCTCCAAGTACTCTGGCCATGGGTAGTGGTGTGCTGTCTTAATATTCCAGGGACTTGGGTTGTTATATCTATGTGGTGGTAGGAGATTGGGTCCATGTAGATTATGGAGTTGAAACTGAAGTCTCAGTATAAAGTCAAATCCTTTGGAAGGCTAAAAGAAATGCACCTGCTGGGAAAGGAAGATGATAAAGAAGTTTTTCTACATTGGTCTAAATTCTAGGTATCTAATTTAAAAAATAGCTTCCTTTTGAATGTTTGAAGACTTTCTACTGATTTTATCACTTATATTTATTACCCCTGTTTGCTATTACAGGAGGTGAGAAGTGCTATGGTAGCAAAGGGCAGAAAGAAAAAGAGAAAAGCAAATGTTACTAGTAAATGAATATTAGTAAGAAAGTTGTGTTCAAATTTAGTTCCATTTTGTATTAGAAAAATGTGATTTCAGGCAGGCTAAGTCACTCAGTTTCTACTTTTGTAAAATGGAATAATATCTCCTCTGTTTGAGAGTCAAGCAAATGCAAAGTGGTTAGAACTATGGTATAGTGAAAATGTTAGCTACAAATATTAACACACAATGTACTTTATAAACATCTAATGGATGTTATTAAGATAATACATTTAAAATTTTGGAACAGTTTAAAGCCACATTGCCATTTTATTCAATTATGCATGAATTCATCTAAGATATTCATGTCGTCACAAGTAAACTGAATACTTTTGTTTCTCATTTATTACCCACACATTTCCAGTGCCAGATGCCACAGAACATTTTTGAATCACGACTTTTATGTCTTGCATCATCGTGCCTTGATGCTGGATAAGTTGGCGTAGTATGATAGTTCCTGAACATCATGTGTACACAGAGGTGGTTAACGAGTATTTAACAATACCTGAGAATGACTTCGAACTGCATGAATATATCCCACCAAATCAAAACTAAAGGAATTCAACAACTGAAAATACCCTTAGCCAGATCCCCTGAATGCTCATGGTCACTTCAGCACTACCCAACATGAGGAAAAGTATGATGGAGAAAAGATCCTTGTGGAAAGAAACGGGAGTTTCACCTGGTTGCAGTTAAATGATAAAAAACATATCACCATGTGAATACACTGCTAGGGGCCCCTTCGAGGGCCTTGAACGAAATCCATACCCATGAAAGATTCTGAAGTTCAAGTTTTGCTAGTGTTACAGTAAATATAATTTGGGTAGAAGACAATAGAATTTGATGATTGCAGTTGCAAAATCCAAATTAACCTGAACTGCCCAGAGTGTAAGCTCCTGAAGAGCAAGGCCAGGACAATTTAATGTGTTTTTCACAGTGCCAGGAATGATACTCATCTTTGTGGATACTAAGCAGTTAATTACTTGATTGTTAATTAGTTCCTTCTACATTTTAATCTTAAATAATTTATATTTATAAAGTCACTCAATTATACACCATACATTTTGTCTAATAGCATATTCTGTTACAGCAGTAGAAGGACAATATGTGATTTCTGACTGCCAGAATAGACTTTTTTTCAGTTTTAATTACCATTTGTACACTGTCATTTGTATTAGGCATCAGAACATCTTCTTGGACTTCTGCTGAGTGGGTTTCTTAATATTGAATCATGATTGTCAGCTGAGTATTTCTATGTTTAACCACTGGATTAAATGGTTGGATGTTATTGTTAGAATGTTTTGCAGAAAAATTTAAAAATTACACTTAAGACTTTTTGACTGCTATTGTTCTGTGGACCTTGATTCTGGACTGTGTTTGAGTCTTTAAAAAATTTTTTTAAAAAGGCTATGTGTTCTCCAATTCTTGAGATTATAGATTATTAAAAGTTTCACATTGATTGGGCATGGTGGCTCATGACTGTAATCCTAGCGCTTTGGGAGACCAAGGTGGGCGGATCACCTGAGGTCTGGAGTTCAAGAGCAGCCTGGCCAACATGAAGAAACCCCGCCTCTACTAAAAATACAAAATTAGTTGAGTGTGATGGTGCATGCCTGTAATCCCAGCTATTTGGGAGGCTGAGGCAGGAGAATCGCTTGAACCCGGGAGGTGGAGGTTGTGGTGAGCCGAGATCCTGCCAGTGTACTCTAGCTGGGGCAACAGAGTGAGACTCTGCCTCAATTTAAAAAAAAAAAAAGTTTCACATGTCCGAGAAATTCATAAAAATATTGATAATAAAATTTATAAACAATCTAGTTAATAAATTATTTTAATCTACTTATCCCTGATCTTATTTCTAATAACTTTTTTGCAGAAAAGATCTATTAAGTAGATATGGGCTTGTCATTGGCCTTTGTTACTTCATAGTTTCTTACTTCAGAGGAAGTTAAATATCTTATGGAAAGCCTAGACTGCCTTCATTTGTTTTGTAAATGGGTGCTTCACTACTCTGGAAACGATTGTTTCATTCCACGTATTTTGAACAGTCCCCCATACTAAATGATTATGGATCTGTTATATAGTGGAAATCTGTTATTACCCAATATCTGCAAACACATTTTGAATTAATACTTGTATAACTTCAATGGGCATCCTGTTCATGAAAATAACTGAGGCACCTGATATTTATTACTGATGAATCAAGATTCTTTAGATGGTGTCCAAAAAATAACCAAAAAAGTGTCAAAAGATCAAGTGAGCCTATTCTTGTTTCTTCCTGGGATAAATCTGAGGCCAGCTTTGCAACAGAATCTTCTGGGAATTAGGAGGGAGTCATTAATCTTTCAAACTAGGATGTCAGAATGTTCAGAAAACACCTCACATGCATAAGACCTTTCTAAATTTTCCAGATTATAAAGGGCTTTCAGAGATTTTTGTTCAATACGTGATGGAATAGAAACTTAGTCGTAATGCTCCTGGGAATAAGTATGGAGTCACTCATCACTCATTCAACAAATTCCAAGAATCTTTATGGTCTTATTTGACCGATTGTTCAACCCCAAGAACTCAAAGTTCATCAAATTCAGTTTAATATATAATATGATCTGTGTATAGGAATTAATTCCACAGGACAAGCTTTCTTTAAAAACTTTAGCCCATACATGCAAAGGAAGTTTTTACCATTGATGATGGTAGTGAGTATTTAACTCAGAAAAGTTTGGTCATTTGAGTGAATGTCTCATTTTTTCATATTATTAAAAGTCAGATGCTTTGTTTTCTCATGGGAAATTTCTTTAAAAAATCTCTACTCTGGGAATGGCTTTGGAATTTACACACCAAGGTTAATACAAAATGTCTTGGACAGTATGAGAATCATTTTTAATCTATGACAGAAGTCATGCTGTGGGAATTCTGTAATAGTGAAATTGTAATTCTGCAATCATGTCTTAGATAATAAAAATAGTTAATGTCCATTCCTTGCATCCAATTTTAGTTTCTCTCAGATCTAAAAATAGCAAATCTCTCATAGAATATAAATTTATCATTTACTAAAATGAATGAGGTTTGATATAAGAAGTGTTTGATTTGAGCAAATTAGGTAGAACTAGTTCTCAGTATAGAATAATAGGATTCAACATCCTCTCTTCTCCCATTTTCCTCACCTAACCCCAAAGTATGTAAGAATGAAAAGAAAAAAGATAAGCACGTAGCAGGTGTTCTACAAATGGCAAGTTATCAGCAGAAGTTAATATGTACTCTTTAAAAAAATAACATACTTGGCTGGACGCGGTGGCTCATGCCTGTAATCCCAGCACTTTGGGAGGCCAAGGCAGGTGGATCACGAGGTCAGGAGATCGAGACCATCCTAACAGGATGAAACCCCTTCTGTACTAAAAATACAAAAAATTAGCTGGACGTGGTGGCGGGCACTTGTAGTCCCAGCTACTCTGGAGACTGAGACAGGAGAATGGCATGAACCTGGGAGACGGAGCTTGCAGTGAGCAGAGATAGTGCCACTGCACTCTCCAGCCTGGGCAATGGAGTGAGACTCTGTCTCAAAACAAAACAAAACAAAAAAAACCCAAAACACTTGTTACTTATTTTCTGATTTAAAAGGAAGTAGTGTACATTTTTATGTTAGATAATTTGGAAAATAAAGAACCAAACAAAAAACAAATCTCATTTAAAGCACAAGCCAGAGAAAGCTACTCCTAACATTGATGTACAACTTTGTAAATATTTGTGTGTGAAAGCATGTTTTGCAGATATTCATGTGTGCATGCGACTGAGAATCTTGCTTTTTAAAAAACTTGTCATGTTCTTTGTGATATTAATTTTTTATTTAAATCCAAGACAGAAGACATCTTTTTCTCTTGTGTTCATTGATCTATCCCAGTAGACGATCAGTACTCACTTGTTGAACTTACTAGTACAGAATGATCTTTATTTACTAGTAAATAGTCTCTTAAAACATCACATTTACCAGATGCATGATAGTCCATTGAGCAATGCATTATAACTCAAGTAACAAACTTACTATAGCTGACCATTTAGTTTATTTCAGAATTTACATGTATAAAATTACCAGAACATCTCCTGTGCATGTTTTCTTTCTTTGTACAGCTTTGATTACTTGAGATAAATGCAAATGCTGGAAATGTTTGAAATTCATGATTTTTAAAAGGCTTCCATAAAAGTTACATTATATTATAGCATTCCTTCAAGGAACTATTAATAGTGTTCTCCACCTCCTTTATCCTTCAATGGACCTTCCCTCTCACAGTATCATCTAGAGGGTGTTAGAAGGATTGACCCCTGTGAAGTTACCCTTCAGGCCAGAGTGAATGGCTCAGGGATATGGACCCATAACTTAAGCCATTGAGGTGAGAAATGTTTTCTTTTTCAGAACTGTTAGAAAAATCATTCTCTTGGCTTCCTGGTGCAAAGAGGAAAAATACAGCTGTGGGAATTGCTACAGTCCCATGCACATGTGGAGATAACATTAGGGTCAAGCAGTCAGGAGAGACAAAAAGAACCTCAATTTTTATATACCGGGCCAGTTCTTACTTGAAACTTTACTTAACTTTAAACTTTTCAGATTCTTGAGCCAAAGAATTCCTTCCTATTCCAATGTGGGGCAAGTTTTCTATTAGCTTAAATATGAAGATACTGACATGATAAATATCCCCTGCAATGTATAAAGGGATCTTTTTCCCAAACTCTACTCAGTGTTGGTTATCATTATATATTGGGTGATTTTATAAGCAGCACATTCTATCTCATGTTGATTTGTGTTTCTTCCGTTGCTCTCAAAGGCGAATATTCTGCATATGATTATCAGCACTATTTAATTCTTCTTTCTTGGTTCTAGTTCCTTGTGAGATACTTCAACCATTTTGGTTACATGACATATATCAGTATCCTTTTGTTTGTTTTTATATAACCTCTTATTTGGAAGAATTTTAGATTTGCACAAAAGTTGCAAAGATATATTACAGAGAGTTCATGTATATCTTTACTCTCCTTTCCTTAATATTAACATCCTGCATAACCATAATACAGTCATCCAAACTAAGAAATGAACATTGGTACAATAAATACTACTAACTAAACTATAGACTCTATTTGGATTTCAACAGATTTTCAGTAATGTCCTTTTTATGTACTGGAAGCCAATTCAATTATATTTAGAACATTTATCCTTGTTAACTCCTCTCGGAAGACAAACTCTTAGAATCAAGTTTCACCTAACTAAATCACCCATGAACATAAAAAGTGCTAAGTGATTCTTAACATTAAGCAAACTGGAGGAAGATCTCTGTATGGTAACACTTTCATTATTTTTGTTATTACTGTATAATAATGCTCAGCAAGGATGCAGAATGATACATACAAGGTTAACTCTGATAAGTAAGTAGGCTAGTTCTGTGCTGTGAATGCAAGATGAATAAGATAATTTCTGTGGTCCTTTCTAAAGTTGGATTCACTTTGGAATAAGGACTGAACTTTAAATGCTAGAACATGTAATTGTTTTTGGGTTCCTTGTCTGTAAACTATCACTTTACTAGGCATTCCAAATTTAATATGCTTAACAAGGAACACTTGATTGCTTCTTCCTCCCTCCTCCCTGTGCTCCGAACTGTTTTCCCCCTTTCTTAATAGGTATTATTATCTTCCACCCTATTGGAAGTGTGGTGTAAAACATTGTTGTTACCCCTCATTTGTCTCTTCCTCATCCCCTGCATTGAATCCATCAACAGGTCCTCTCAGCTGACTTCCCAAATTAAATTTAATTCCTCTTCAACTGTTAGAATCCTCGATCAGGCCATAATAACCTCTTATTTAGATTACTGTAATAACTTCCTAATTTTCCTCTCTGTGTCTACTTTGAACAGTATAATCCATTAACCACATTGTAGCTGGAATACTATTTCAAAAATGTAAATTATGGCTTAATTCCACTTTCTGGCTTAAAAATCTCCAATAGTTTTTCATTTTCATTGGAGTAAAACCTGATCATCATCTTTATTGCTGCCTGAAAACTGCTACAAGTTCTGGGTCCTGACTACCTCCTAGCTTGATCTTTTATTGTCGTTCTCACTCAGGATGCTCCATCTACACTGGGTTTTGGTTTGTTTCTCAAACATACTCAGCTTGCTGCAGTCTTGGGGCCTTGCCCTTGCAAATCTGTCCACCTGGAATACATTTTCTTTACAATGTCTCAAGGCTGAATTTTTCCTTGTTTAAAACTCATGTCCAACTTAGTGAGGCCTTTCTCATTTAAACTCTAACTGATGTATACTTGTGTATTTATTTGTCTTCTGCCTCTGTAATTCCATGAGAGCAAGAAATGTGACTGTCCTTGGTGCTGGTATGTGAGCAGGACATAACAGGCATTCAATCAATGTTTGTTGACTGACTGAGGGATAAAAGATAAAATAATGTCAGTTTAGCTAATTGAGAACAATTCTGGTGAACTGGAGAACAAAGAAAATAGAACTTTTATTAATGAGTAGAAAAGAGAACTGCTTTGTGAATTTTTCATGACAAATCTGAAATTATCGGAATTGTTACCTTATGGCTAATTTATGGGCTTCCATTCTATAGGTAGAATCACATTTTCCAAGATTATCAGCTGTAGACAAAAAAGCAATGGCTAAGTGATTCAGTTCCAGAAACCACTCTTTGTTTTTCTGGGATTAGGGAGGTGTGTATGTGTAGGAAACATTGCATGCTTTTGAGGCAGTGGATTTTTGGTTAACTCAGGCTACTGGAATTAGGTCCAGTGTTTCAAAAATATAATTAGAATATGTAGTCCTTACATTAGCATTTATTCTAGGCAGAAATCATAATGGAATGTATGGTTATAGTGTTTCATCTATAATATATTTTGGAGGATTCCAGTAGAGCAAGATGGCCTAACAGAAGACTTCACCAATCAGCCTCCTTGCAGGAACACCAAAATGATCAACTGTCCACACAGAAAAGTACCTTCATAAGAGCCAAAAAATAAGGTGAGCCATCGCAGAACTTGGTTTTAACTAGCCAGGCAGTGCCTGTGTGGGTCTGAGGCAGTGGTGGCCATAGGAGGAAACACCTCTGTTTGCACAAAAGGGGAGGGAAGAGTAAGAACTTTGCAGAGAGTAGGAAAGATGGTCTTGAATTGCCAATACCACCCCTCCTGCACCCCCTGGCAGCAGCTGCATGGCATGGAGAAAGAATCTGTATGCTTAGGGGAGGGAGAATGCAGCATTTGTGGAACTTTATATTGAACTCAGTGCTTCCTTGACAAGGCAGAAAGTAACAGTGGACAGAACTCAGCTGGTGCCCATAGACGGAGCATTTAGACCAGCTCTAGCCAGAGAGGAATCGTCCATTCTAGTAGTTGCAACTTGAGTTTCAGCTACCTCTGCCACCATGGGTCAAAGTGCTCTGGGGTCCTAAATAAACTTGAAAGGTAATGTAGGTCACAATGACTGAAGTTCCTGGGCAAGTCCTGGTCCTGTTCTGGGCTCAGAGCCAGTGAACCCTGGGGGCATGCAACCTAGTCAAACACCAGCCAGGGTTGCCAAGGTAGTGCCTACACCACCCCACCCACCTAACCCCAGTCAGCACCACTCATAGCTCCAGGAGAGATTTCCTCTTTCTGCTTGAAAAGAAGAGAGGGAAGATAAAGGACAGCTTTGTCGGTTGGGCGCAGACACTGGTGGCATTTTTCCCCTGCCCAGATCTGTGGAACTTTTAATTTGCAGGAGATGATTAGGGTGTCTGGCAGAAGATACTTTTAAGCAGCAAAGCATTCAAGATATAACCTGGCTGTTTCTACAGGCGGTGGCTCATGCCTGTATTCCCAGCACTTAGGGAGGCCAAGGCGGGCAGATCATTTGAGGTCAGGAGTTCGAGACCAGCCTGGCCAACGTGGTGAAACCTCATCTGTACTAAAAATACAAAAATTAGCTGGGTGTGGTGGCACTCACCTGTAATCCCAGCTACTTGGGAGGCTGAGGTGGAGGATTGCTGGAACCTGGGAGGTGGAAGTTGCAGTGAGCCAAGATTGTGCCACTGCACTCCAGCCTGGGCAACAGAGTAAATCTCCGTCTCAAAAAAAAAAAAAAAAAAAAAAAAGGAAAAAAAAGAAGAGAGTTTTGTTTTGCAACTTGTATACTAGCTTAGTCACAATAGGATAGGGTACCAGGCAGAGTCGTGAGACTCCCATTCTAGGCCCTAGCTACTGGATGACATTTCTAGATACACCATGGGCCAGAAGGAAACATGCTGTCTTAAAGGGAAGGACCCAGTCTTAGGAGGATTCATCATCTCCTGACAAAAGAGCCCTTGGGCCCTGAATAATCAGCAGCATATCCATGCAATACTTATATAGTGGGCCTTTGAGGCTCTGAGACATGCTGGCTTCAAGTGTGACCCAGCACATTCCAAGTTCTGGTGGCTACAGGGAGGGACTCCTTATGCTTCAGGAAAGGAGATGAAAGAATAAAGGGAGCCTTGTCTTGCAGCTTAGGTACCAGCTTGGCCGCAGTAGGATAGAGCAGCAAGCGGGCTCTTGGGGTTCCTGATTCCAGGCCTTGGCTCTTAAATGGCATTTCTGGACCTTTTCTGGGCCAAAGGGGAGCTCACTTTCCTTAAAGGAGAGTCCAAGGCCTGGGGGCATTCACCACAAGCTGATTTAAGAGCCTTTAGACGTTGAATGAACATTGGTAGTAACCAGGCAGTGCTCATTATGGGCCTGGGCTGGTGGGGTCCACAGGGAAGAGATGCCTCCCTTTGTAAAAAGGGCAGGGAAGAGTAAGAAAAACTTGTGGCTTGGGTGCCAACTCAGCTGCAGTAGAAGAGAGCACCATGGAGATTCCTAAGGTTTCTGACTCTGCACTCTGGCTTCCAGATGCATCTCTGCACCTCCCTGGCATTGAGGGGAGCTTGTCACCCTGAAGTGAAGGACATAAGCCTGGCTGGCTTTGCCACCTGCTGATTATAGAGTCCTAGGGCCTTCTGTGAACATAGGCAGTAGCCAGGCAGTGGTTATCATGGGCCTTCTGTAAGGTCCAGGTCTGACACAGCAGAGTCCCAGTGCTGGTGGCCACAGGAGTCCATATGTCACCCCTCTCCCAGCTCCAGGCAGCTCAGCACAGAGAGAGAGACTCCATTATTTTGAGGAGAAAGTAAGGGAAGAGAACAAGAGTCTGCCAAGTAATACAGATAATTCTTTTGGATCTTATCTAAGACCACCAAGGCAGTACCTCTATGAGTCTGCAAGACCCACAGTATTACTAGAGTGAAGTGTCTCATACTGCAGATAACAACTGCAGTGACCAAAAACATGGAGCACAACACTTAAGTGTCTTTGAATACCTGGAAAGCCTGCCCAAGAAGGACAAGTGAAAACTAACCTAGACTGTGACAGATGATAATAAATGCCTAACTTTTCTATGCCCAGACCTCCAGAATGTCCACAATCATCAAGACCATCCAGAAAAAACATGACCTCACTAAACACACTAAATAAAGCATCAGGATCCACTGCTGGAGAGACAGATATATGTGACCTTTTAGACACAGAATTAAAAAAAAAAAAAGACTGTTTTGAAGAAACTCAATAAAATTCCATAAGGTATTCAGAATCCTATGAGATACATTTGACAAAGAGATTCAAATAATTAAAAAGAATCAAGCAGAAATTCTGGAGTTAATAAATGCAATTAATATACTGAAGAATGCCCAGGAATGTCTTAAGAGCAGAATGAATCAAACAGAAAAAAGAGTTAGTGAGCTTTGAAGTAAGCTATTTGAAAATATGCAGAGGAGAGAAAAGAAGAAAATGGAAAAGAATGAAACACACCTACAGGATGTAGAAAACAATGTCTCAAAAGGGCAAACTGAAGAGTTACTAGCTTTGAAGAGGAGGTCGAGAGAGAGAGATAGGGGTAGGATGTTTATTCAAAGGAAAAATAACAGAACTTCCCAAATCTAGAGGAACATATACATTTTCAAATACAAGAAGGTTAAAGAACAGTGACATAGTTTGTCTCTGTGTCTCCACCCAAATCCCATGTTGAATTGTAATTCCCAATGTTGTGGGAGGGATCTGGTGTGAGGTGATTGGATCATGGAGGCAGATCTCTCCCCCTTGCTGTTCTTATGATAGTGAGTTCTCATGAGATCTGATGGTTTAAAAGTGTGTGACACTTCCCCTTTAGCTCTTTTTCTCTCTCCTGCTGTAACATGGTAAGATGTGATAGCTTCCCCTTCACCTTCTGCCATAATTGTAGGTTTCCTGTGGCCTCCCAGCCATACTTCCTGTACAGCCTGCAGAACTGGGAGCCAATTTAAACCTCTTTTCTTCATAAATCACCCAGTCACAAGTAGTTCTTTATAGCAGTGTAAGAATTAAATAATACAGAAAATTGGTACCAGGAGTGAGGAATTGATATAAAGTTACCTGAAAAATGTGAAAGCAGATTTGGAACTGCGTAATGGGTGAGGTTGGAACAGTTTGGAGGGCTCTGAAGAAAACAGGAAGATGAGGAAAAGTTTAGAAAATCCTAGAGAATTATTGAACTGTTTTGACCTAAATACTGATCGTACTATGGACAATGAAGTCAAGGCAGAGGGAGGGTCTCAGATGGAAACAAGGAACTTATTGGGAACTAGAGTAAAGATCACTCTTGTTATGCTTTAGCAAAGAGACTCGTGGCATTTTCCCCCTGCCCTAGAGATCTGTGGAACTGTTAATTTGAGGGATATGATTTAGGGTATCTTGCAGAAGATATTTTTAAGCAGCAAAGCATTCAAGATTTAACCTGGCTGTTTCTAAAAGTGTATACTCATATGCATGAAAAAGAGATTATCCAAAAGTGAAACACATCTAAAAGGGAAGCGGAGCATAAAGTTCGGAAAATTTGTAGCCTGATGGTGTAATAGAAAAGAAAACCCCATTTTCTGAGGAGAAATTCAAACCAGCTGCAGAAATTTGCGTAAGTAAAGAGGAGCCAACTGTTAATAGCCCAGGCGAAGGGGAAAATGTCTCTAGGGCATTTCAGAGACCTTCACAGCAGCTCCTCCTATCACACGCCCAGATGCCTTGGAGGGAAAAATGATTTTATAGGCCATGCCAGTTTTTATCTGCTCTTTTCAGCCTTGGGACATGGTACACTGTGTCCTAGTCTCTCCAGCTCCAGCTGTGGCTAAAAGGGGCCAAGATACAGCTCAGGTTGTGACTTCAGATGGTGCAAACTGCAAGTGTCGTTGGCTTCCATGTAGTGTTGGGTCTGCGGGTGCATAGAAGGGAAGAGTTGAGACTTTGGAACCTTGGCCTCGATTTCACAGGATGTATGGAAATGTGTGGATGTTTAGGCAGAAGTCTGCTGCAGGAGTGGAGCCCTCATGGTGTCCCTCTCCTAGGGCAGTGTAGAGGAAAAAATGTGGGGCTGGAGCCTACACACAGGTCTCTGCTGGGGCACTACCTAGTGGGGCTGTGAGAAGAGCCCCATTGTGCTCCAGATTCCAGAATGGTAGATCCACTGACAGCTTGCACCATGTACCTGGAAAAGCCACAGGCACTCAATGCCAGCCTCTGGAAGTCACCATGGGGGCTGTACTCTGTGAGGCAGAACTACCCAAGGCCTTGGGAGCCCACCTTTTACATTGGTGTGCCCTGGATGTGAGATATGGGGTCAAAGGAGATTTCAGAGCTTTAAGATTTAATGACTGCCCAGCTGGATTTCAGACTTACATGGGGCCTGCGACCCCTTTGTTTTGGCCAATTTCTCCCTTTTGGAATGGGGGTGTTTACCTGATGCCTGTACCTCCATTGTGTCTTGGAAGTAATGAGCTTATTTTTTATTTCACAGGCTTTTAGGCAGAAGGGACTTGCCTTGTTTCAGATGAGACTTTGGACTTGGACTTTTGGGTTAATGCTGGAATGAGTTAAGACTTTGAGAGACTGTTGGGAAAGCATGATTGTGTTTTGAAATGTGAGAAAAACATGAGATTTGGGAGGGGCCGGGGAGAAATGACATGGTTTGTCTCTGTGTCCCCACCCAAATCTCATGTTGAACTGTAATTCCAAATGTTGGGGGAGGGACCTGGTGGGAGATGGTTGGATCATGGGGGTGAATTTCCCCTTTGCTGTTCTTATGATAGTGAGTTCTCATGAGATCTGATGGTTTAAAAGTGTGTGGCACTTCCCTCTTCACTCTCTCTCTCTCTGGCTCTGCCATGGTAAGATGTGATTGCTTCCCTCTCACTTTCCACCATGATTATGTCTCCTGAGGCCTCCCAGCCAGGCTTTCTGTATAGCCTGCAGAACTATAAGTCAATTAAACATCTTTTTCTCACAAATTACCCAGTCTATGGTAGTTATTTATAGCAATATGATAATGGACTAATAAAAACAGCAAGCATATTTAACCCAAAGAAGAATACCTCAAGACATTTAATAATCAAACTGCCAAAGGTCAAGATAAGGAAAGCATCCTAAAAGCAGCAAGATAAAAGAAGTAAATAACATAAAATGGAGCTTCAACACACCTGGCAGCAGACTTTTCAGTGGAAACCTCAAAGGCCAGGAGAGAGTGGCATGTCATATTCAAAGTGCTGATTGAAAAAGCCCCTTTAATCCTAGAATAGTATATCCAGGGACGGTATCCTTCAAATGTGAAGGAAAAATAAAGACTTTCCCAGACAAGCAAAAGCTAAGGGATTTCATGAACACTAGACCAGTCCTACAAGAAATGCTAAATGGATTTCTTCAATCTGAACAGAAAGGATGTTAACAAACAAAAAGAAATCATATGAGAAACTCAGTTAATAATGCGTACACAGATAAACAGAATATTATAACCCTGTAGTTATGGTGTGTAAAGTACTCATATCTTGAGTAGAAAAACTAAAAGATAAGTTCAAAAATAACTACTACAACTTTTCAAGTCAGTACAAGATACAAATAGAAACAATAAAAAGCTGAAAAGCAGGGGGACAAAGTTAAAGTGTAGTTTTTATTACCTTTCTCCTTCATAGTTTGTTTATGCCATCAATATTAAGTTGTCCTCAGCTTAAAATAATTGGCCATAATAATTGCTGTTGTTTGCAAGCCTCAATCGATACACAAAAAATAGAAAGAAAACATGCCACCAGAGGAAAACACCTTCACTAGAAAGTAGACATGAAGGAAAGAAATAAGAGAGAAAAGACCACGAAACAACCTCCCCGCCAGAAAAAAACCCACAAAGTGATGGGAGCAAGTCTTTACTTACCAATAATAACATTGAATATAAATGGACTAAACTCTCCCATCAAAAGAAAAAGAGTGGCTGACTGAATAAACAAGACCTAG
Source organism: Macaca fascicularis (assembly GCF_037993035.2). Classification (NCBI taxonomy): domain Eukaryota; kingdom Metazoa; phylum Chordata; class Mammalia; order Primates; family Cercopithecidae; genus Macaca; species Macaca fascicularis. The sequence goes on from NC_088378.1 coordinate 115,732,696, forward strand.
TGATCTGTTGCCTACAAAAATCACACTTTCCTTTTATTTTCAGCCTAGGTGTATCTTTGTAGGTACACCTAGGCTGAAAATAAAAGTATAAAAAAAGATATGTCATGTCAGTGGCAACCAAAAAAGAGAAGGAACAGGTATGCTTATATCAGACAAAATAGATTTCAAGGAAAAAAACTATAAGAAGAAACAAAGAAGGTCATTATATAGTGAAAAAGGGTCAATTCATCAACAGAATATAACAATTTTAAAATAGATATGTGCCCAACACTAGGACATCCTGATATATAAAGTAAATATTATTAGAGCTAATGAGAGAGATGGACTCTAATACAATCATAGTTAGAAACCTCAAGATGCATTTTCAGTGTTAGATTGTCTGGATGTAAAATCAACAAAGAAACATCAGACTTAACCTGCACTATAGACCAAATGGACCTAAGACATATTTACAGTACATTCATCCAATGCCTGCAGAATACACCTTCTTCTCCCCAGCATGCTGATCATTCTCAAGGTAGACCATATATTAGGCCATAAAACAAATCTTAAAACATTTTAAAAAATTGAAATTATATCAAGTATCTTCTCTGACAACAACAGAATACAACTAGAAATCGATGAAAGAAGAATTTTAGAAACTATACAAACATGGAAATTAAACAGTATCCTCCTGAATGATCAGTGGGTCAATGAAGATATTAAGAAGGAACTTTACAAATTTTCTGAAACAAATGATAATGGAAACACAACATACCAAAACCTATGGGAAACATCAAAAGTATTACCAAAGGAAATTTTATAGCTATCAGCACCTACAGCAAGAGTAGAAAAACTTCAAATACTTCAAAAAATAGTTTTGAAGTTTTGAAGAAAAACTTCAAAAACTTCTATTCTTAAAGGAATAGAAAATCAAGAGCAAACTGAGCCTCAAATTAGTAGAAGAAAAGAAATAATAAAGATCAGAGCAGAAATAAATGAAATTGAGGAAAACAATACAAATCATCAATGAAATAAAAAGTTTTTGAAAAACTAAACAAAGCTGACAAAATTTAGCTAGACTAAGACAAAAAGAGAATACCTAAATAAATAAAATCAGAGATGAAAAAGAAGACATGACAACTCATGCCACAGGAATGCAAAGGATCGTTAGAGGCTAGTATGAGCAACTATATGACAATTGGGAAATCTAGAACAAATAGAAAAAATTCCTGGATATATACAACCTGCCACAATTAAATCATGAAGAAATCCAGAAGCTGAACAGACAAATAATACATAATGAGATTAAAGCGATAATAAAAAGTCTCCCTGGAGAGTGGGGGCGAAGCCCAAGACCTGATGTCTTCACTGCTAAATTCTACCAAACATTTGAAGAAGAACTAATACCAATCCTACTCAAACTCTTCTGAAAAATAGAGGAGGGACTACTTTTAAACTCTTTCTATGAGGTCAGTATTATCCTGATGCCAAAACCAGACAAAGACATATCAAAAACAAAAACAAAAACAAACCTAGTGTTCTCTGATGAACGTTGATGTAACAACCCTCAACAAAACATTGGCAAACCAAATTCAACAACACATTAAAAAGAACATTCATCATGACCAAGTAGGCTTTATCCCAGGTATTCAAGCATGACTGGACATATGCAAATCAAATAATGCAACACATCCTATCAACGTAATGAAGGACAAAATCCATGTGATCCAATTGATGCTGAAAACTATTTGCTAAAATTCAACATTCCTTTGTGATAAAACCCTCAAAACAAAACAAAACAAAACAAAACTGGGTATAGAAGGAACATGCCTCAGCATAATAAAAGCCACATATGACAGACCAACAGCTAGTATCATAGTGGACAGGGGAAAATGGAAAGCCTTTCCTCTAAGATTTGAAATATGGGAGGGATGCCCACTTTTAGCAATATTATTCAACACAGTACTGAAGTGCTAGCTAGAGCAGTCAGTCAAGAGAAAGAAATAAAGGGCATCCAAATTGGAAAGGAATAATTCAAATCACCTTTGTAGATGATATAATCTTATATTTGGAAAAACCTAAAGACTCCATGAAAAAACTATTAGAATTGATAAACAAATTCAGTAAAATTGTCGGATACAAAATCAACATACAAAAATCCATAACATTTCTAAATGCCAACAGCAATCTGAAAAAGAAATCAAGAACATAATTGCTTTTACAACAGCTACAAATAAAATTAAATACCTAGAAATTAACCAAAATTAACCAAATAAGTAAAGGATCTCTACAGTGAATATTATGAAACATTGATTAAAGAAAGTGAAGAGCACATGCAAAAAAAAAAAAAAAAAAAAAAAAAAGAAAAGATATTCCATGTTCATGGGTTAGAAGAATAAATATTGTTAAAATGTTCGTACTATCCCAGACGATCTACAGATTCAGTGCAATCTCTATCAAAAATACCAATGACCTTCTTTACAGAAATAGAAAAAAAGCTATCCCCAAATTTCTATGGAACCACAAAAGGCCCAGAATAGCCAAAGCTATCCTGAGCAAAAAGATCGAAAGTGGAGAAATCACATTGACTGACTGCAAGTTATGCTGTAGAGTGAAAGTAACCAAAACTGCATGATACTGGCATAGAAGCAGACACATGGACTAAAAAACCAGAACAGAGAACCTAGAAACAAATCCATACATCTACAATGACCTCATTTTCAAGAATGGTGCCAATAACATACATCGGGGAAAGAACAATCTCTTCAAGAAATGGTGCTGGGAAAACCGGATATCCATATCCAGAGGAATGAAACTAGACCCCTGTCTCTTGCCATATACAAGAATTGAAACTAAATGGACTAAGGACTTAAATCTAAGTCCTCAAACTATGAAACTACTAGAAGATTTTGCGGGGTGCGGGGGCGGGAACTCTCCAGGCCATTGGAGTGGGCAAGATTTCTTGAGTAATATCCCACAAGCATAGGCACTCAAAGAGAAAATAGACAAATGGGATCAGGTAAAGCTTAAAATCTTCTGCACAGCAAAGGAAACAATCAACAAAGTTAAGAGACAACCCATGGAATGGGAGATAATATTTGCAGACTGTCCAGCTGACAAGAGATTAATAACCAGATATGTAAGAAGCTCAAACAACTCAATTAACCAAATCCAATCCAATTTAAAAAACGGGCAAAATGTTTGAATAGACATTTCTCAAAAGAAGACATACAGATGGCAAACAGGTATATGAAAAGGTGCTAAACATCATTGATCATCAGAGAAATGTAAATAACAACTACAATGATACATCATCTCACCCCAGTGAAAATGGCTTTTATCCAAAGACGGGCAATGACAAATACTGGTGAGATGTGGAGAAAAGGGGACCTTTGTACACTGTTGAGGGGAAAGTAAATTAGTATAACCACTATAGAGAATAGCTTGGATGTTTCTCAAAAAAACTAAAAGTGTAACTGCCATATGATCCACCAATCCCACTGCTAGGTATATATCCAAAACTAAGCACATCAGTATATTGAAGACCTAACTGTACTTCCATATTTACTGTTTAACTATTCACAATAACTAAGATTTGGAAGCAAGCTAAATGTCCATTAGCAGAAAAATGGATAAAGAAAATGTGGTACATACACACAAGGGAGTACTATTCAGCCATAAAGAGAATGCAATCCTGTTATTTGCAACAACATGGAAGGAACTGGAGGTCATTATGTGAAGTGAAATAAGCCAGGCACAGAAAAACAAACATTGCATCTTCTCACTCAGTTATGGGAGCTAAAAATTCAAACAACTGAGTTCATGGAGATAGAAAGTAGAATGATAGTTACCAGAGGCTGGAAAAGATGACTTGGGGTTTGGGGGAAGTGGGGATGATCAACGGGTACAAAAATATGAATGACTAAGGCCTAGTATTTGATAACAGGGTGACTGTAGTCAATAATAAAAATATACATTTAAAAATAGAGTATATTTGGAATGTTTCTAACACAAAGAAATGATAAATGTTTGAGGTGATGGATACCCTAATTACCTTGATGTGATTATCAGACAAGGTATTCCTGTGTCAAAATTTCCCATATACCTCATAAATATATATACCTCTTAAGTACCCACAAAATTAAAAACCATTTTGGATGTTATTCATTTCTTTCTGGGTAGCATTGTTTATGTTTTATTACTTGTTGAGCATTTTAATACATAAAAATGACTTATATTCCCCACTATTTAAATATTTACTTATATCCTTTAAGATTCCAAAAAAGGATTTAATGCTGGTTCCTCTGCTGCTTTATATATATATGTGTGTGTGTGTGTGTATGTGTGTGTGTAAATTTGTGATTTTTAGTGGAAGGTCAATTTGGAAGTTACTGGCTATAGGCAGAGTTGTTCTAATGGCCTCTGATAATCAGAACATGTTACTCACCACAATGGACATCTTTAATGTGTTTCAATTTCCATGAATCCTGAGAGGTAACTCCTAGTGTTTGAGATAGTTTAAGATATAGAGCTGATGTTAGTCTGAGGATGTCCTGTGTCTCATAAAGTGGAATGGCATGCGCTAATGCAAAAACATTTTCTAATTACTACAGGTGTTATCACCCCATATTTTGTTTCATAGGGTGGTAACTTTGTGCTTGTAAAGCATTCCCTTCATACTTTACCTTGGAATGCTTCTTACCATGCTCACAGAAAACTGAAGTTACACTGCTACAGTCTTCAAGATCCCAGAACACAGATTAATCAAGTCAGAGAACCAAGCTGGTGTTTTCTATTGTCTTCACCTCTCCTTTCCTCCCTCTAACAGATATGCAGTGCATGTCTAATGGCTGTCAGGCCTTGTGCAAGGCACCGACAATATTGTGTTGGAGAAAATAGAAATATTTTCTGCTCTCATTCAGCTTACAAATAATAGGAGAAAGTAGGCATTAATCACAGAATCACATGAGCATCTGATCACAACCTGAGACAAATACTATGAAAATACAGCTCAAGCTTCCCTAGAAGTAGAAGGATCTGACTTTCCAAGAGGCAAGGTGTGGCCAAGGGATAGATGGTCTTCCTCAAGAAGGTGATATTTGTCTGAGACAGGAAGTATGAAAGGGAGGTCAATGGGGTGTAGAATGGAATGGGGTGGCCATTTAGAGGTGTAGGTAATATTCTGGAGAAATTTCTGGGTAGAGAGTAGAATGTGCTCTGGGGATTGTGGAAGGCATAATATAGGCTCTTAAGTGAGCTAGTGAGCCCTAGTGCAGACAGTGAGGGAAAGGTAGAGGAAGCATTCTTTGGGGAAGAACCTGAGCGGCGTGGAGAAATGGACAAGAGACAGCACCGCGTGTTGGGGGCTGGGGAAGTGGAGAGAAAATGTGCATGGATGTAGTGGGGAAATGGTTGTCTAGTGGGAACTGTACCCACTTTTCAGTTTTGCCTAAGGACATTCTTCCCTTACACCCATGCAGTTTTCTGCTTAAGAGTTTATATATCCTCGCACAAGCCCATCACCTCAGTCTAATCATGAGAAAAACATCAGACAAACCCAAACTGTGGCAGATTTTACAAAGTAACTGACAACTACTTCTCAAAACTGTCGACGTCATCAAAACCATGCAAAATCTGAGACAAGAGACTAGAAGCACATGACAAATAAATGTAATGTTGTATCCTGGACAAGATCCTGGAACAGAAAAAGGACCTCAGATAAAAACTAAGGAAATCTGAATAAAGTATGGAGTTTACTTAGTAGTATCAATTTGGGATCTTTAATTGTAACAAATGTATGATACTACTGCAAGGTGTTGATAGGGAAAACTGAGTGTAGCATATGTGAGAACTCTCTACAATCTTGCGCTTTTCTGTAAATCTACAACTATTCTAAAAAAGTTTATAAAGAAAAGTTTTCATAATTCAGAAAATGTATTTTGAGGGTTTCTGAGTGCCAGTAGCCAAAATCCCCAGACTGTATGATTGGTTCTGTGTCCCCACCCAAATCTCATCTTGAATTGTAATCTCCATAATCCCCATGTGTTCAGGGAAGGACCTGGTGGGAAATGATTGGATCATAGGAGTGGTTTTCCCCCTGCTGTTCTCATGATAGTGAGTTCTCATGAGATCTGATGGTTTTATAAGTGTTTGACAGTTCCTCCTTGACATTCTCTCTTGCCTGCTACCATGTAAGATGGGCCTGCCTTCCCTTCCTCCATGATTGTAAGTTTCCTGAGGCCTCACCAGCCATGTGGAACTGTGAGTCAACTAAACCTCTTCTCTTTATAAATTACCCAGTCTTGGGTAGTGTCTTTATAGCAGTGTGAAAACAAATACACTATATATGCTAAAATTTCTGAACTTAACAGATCAAATACAATAATTCTATTGAAGATTCCATCACTGACTTTCTTCCTTGAACAAAATAAACATCTCTACCACACATTCTGAATTTGTTTGATGAAAGTAAAATTGCTTACGTTAAACCTTGCATTCTAGTCATTATAAGCCTTTTTAAATTCTCTAACCGGGTTATCTGAGGCTTTTATCTTATATGGCTGATCCCACTACCAGAATATACTTTTGATTTTTCTGGGCTACAATAATGCTTACTCCTTTTTGTTGTGCCTGCCCAGCTTTAGTGATCATTCCTCCTAGAAGCTACCTCTGATTTCTTCAAGTGTGTTTCCTTTCTTTCCCCATCGATCCTTTTGCCTCATTCCATCACAGCACTAGTCACACTATTTTGGGGCTAATGGTTTACTTTCTGTAAGCTCCTAGGCAGGAACCCATGTCTTATTCAACGTGATATTCCCAATATCAGTCACAATTCTCACAACTACAGCAAGACAGTCAAATAGTTTGGTTAAATGAATAACCGAACAAGTGTTGGTAATCCCTTTAGGATACCTTGAATCATTTCACAGGTGCTGTATAAATGCACAAGGATAACATCTAAAAACTTGCTCACCATAGGATGCTGTGATGAGAAGATTTTGGCTACAACTAAAACAGATGGCTCATCAAGACTGTCAAATGGGTCATTTGGTATCCTAGGCATCACATGACAATGAATTTTGGATTTTCTTTCTAAATGAAATAAGCAGAAGTCAGTGGAGCATAAACCACCCCCTTCTGCCCCACCCCCCACCGATGGAAATTGAGAACAAGGGCATTTGGCAAAGAAGTTTATTAAGGACTTGGTAGAACAATTATCTCCAAACTTCTTTTTTCTTAAGGGAACCACCCTTGAGAAGTAGAATTACTGCTCTATTTAATCTTGTGACTCACTGTGTCAGAGGAAGCAGAGGTGCCTCCCAAATTATGAAGCAGCTTGGAGGCAGCTGGGAAACTATTTCATGTTTCCTTATGGGTTCAAGCTATACTGTCTGACCATTTTTATTTGTCCTCTAGAGGTGTGTCCTTTGAGGTCTTCCTGCAGCTGGGCACCCAAAGCCTTCTAAAGGCCCTGCGAGGCTTGTAGTACCCACTTGCCTTTTCCCCAACTCACATAGTATTTCCTTTGGGAAAGGAGGGTCATGTTCCTCATTAGTCATATTGCTGACTGTCCCGTGGTCCCCAGTCCCAGAGTATTAAATGGATGGAATGAATCAGATTTAGGGCACTGTGCTAGAAGGATGGGAGTGGGTAGAGAGGGTGGTTGAGTATCATGAGAAGCACATGGAGTTTCAAAAAGTAGGATGGAGAGTCTCACAGAAGAGCTCAGAAGGCATTGTTTTGGAGAGTGCTTGAAACACTTAAGGAGGGAATGGGATTCAATTTCTTAGGGTTCCTTTCTTGGGCTCTAAAATGTATCAGATTTAGTTCACAGCCCTGTTTCCTGTGCTCATCTACATAAAGACAGCAGTGTCCGCTCAGTGGCAGGATGTAGACTGCTCAATTAGTAACGGCTGATGGTTCAAGCTGGCTGTGAGAGGAGAGCAATGAGGAGCAGGGCAGGTGAAGTTTGCAGTATATGCCAGAGGAAAGTGACTCTGGTAAGAGGTAAGAAGTGGTGTATGAATTAGACCAATAATAAATCCATGAAAAGCCATGCTGGCACAAATCAATACTAAATCTTCATTACTTACAAATTTAGTTGTAAGAAGAGAAGTTAAAGCCAAGATGAAAATGCCAAAGGAAACTAAAACACTTTGGTCAGCCTAAATGTTTTTTTGACTTCCTTAAGGATTCTTATGCTAGTTTCTGATTCTGCATTAGCAAATTTGCCTATCAATTTACTCCTTACTGCTTAGAACCCTGTTGTCTATTGTCTTGTTAATAGAGATTTCAGTTATTAGAGTTACCTTCCAAGAAAATGATCAAAAGATGATGAATAAAAGCCCAACGTTATTGTTAATCTTCATGGAAGAGAAACTCTACCTTGTTGACGGGAAGTAGTTCTTTGATTTAATGTTTGATTTCTAATTGATACCACTTGATGATGGATGTTGGTGGGTGGGAGTCAAGAAGGAACAGAAAAAGAGCAGAGATAGAGGTTGCATTTGTGTTTCCAATGTGAGCAGTTTTTCGGTTGACAATTTTTTCAGATTTGCTTATTATTAACCTACAGCTTCTTCTGAAAGTAGCCTCTCCCATCAAGCTGGAAGGTATTGTGCTCTTTCTCTCCTTATCATCTCCAGGGAAGAAGTCTTGAAAAGGTAGATACTGCCATTAGCTTTATTTCTTTCTCTCTCTTTCCTTTTTCTGTCTGCAGCTCTCTGACCTCACTCTGACAGCTTACCAACATGACTGTCTCCAAGGTCACATGTGGCCTCCTGATGATCAAATCCAGACAGTGCTTGAAAGAATGTATTGTGTATGAGTTTTCTGTTCTATTTGACATCAAGAAGTCTTTATTTTTGTTGAAACTTTTCCTTGGTTTCTGCTTTTCTGATCCTTCTCCTGAGTAATGACTCTTTGTCATTTTCTTCTCTTATTCTAACATGTCATTTTCTTCTCTCTGTAAAATGGTACTGACTTTGGTCTTATTCTTTTTGTATGTTCTATACTTTTCCTCAGTAGACTCTTTGCTTGTATTGTTAGCTATGCTTAGACACCTCTCAAAAATGCATGATCTAGTCAAAACCTTCCTCTGAGATCTCCACACAAATTTCTGACTGCTTTCTAGATAGTTGCACATAGATATTACACAGGTCTTCAATACAACTTGTTCTTCACAGAATTTAGCATTCTTATGCCATATGCATAAACCCATTCCTTTTCTAGAATTCCAAATTTCATTTGATGATAGTGCTGTTTAACCAGTCCTCATGCCAGAAAGATATACAAGGTCAGTTGTCCCATTATTCTGTAGATCCAATCTGTCCCCAAGTGAAGTGGGTTTTACTTCCATATCTTTCTCTCTGTGTTTTAAAAACAATACAAGTAATATGTAATTATTGTTAAAAATTATACAACCCAGAAACATAAGGAAGAAAGAGAAAAAATTCTCCTTGAATCTCTCTGGTCCATAAATCCCAGACTGCACAATAAAATTCTGTCCATAGTCCAAAGAAATAGCATCCCTTCAGTCACTCTTTGGGTCTTGCACACCCATTACATAATCTGCTCTGGGTAACATGGGCCTAGAGAAGTAGAACTACACAGAGGCTTCAGTGAATCTGTGTCTGAGACACCCAGAGTATGATGGGAAAGGTAGCCCTATTGCACTGTCCAGGAGAAGGAGAGTAATCCTGGCCAGAGGGAGAATGGTTGTTACTGGAAGAGGCCCAGATGAAGTGCAGGGTTCAGGGCAGAGAACCCACTTGCCTAAGGGTAGCAATAGCTCATAGTGCAATGCAGGTTTCATTTGAATTAATGCAGAAATTGAGTAGGGCTGAGACTACAAATCATTTATTTTGTTTTTTATTCATTAGATATTGAGTTTTTACAATAAACTGAGTTCTGTCTATGTACAGAAGAAACAACTGGTGAGAAAGCACAATTCCTGTTTTCAAGGAGTTCTCATTCATACAGAACACCTTAAGGTTTTATGTAGATCTTTAGCAATGTGGTTGGGCAGGCAGAGACTATAATATTAATATGGAAAAATTCAGTGGTGACTATATTTCTGTGTATATTCTCTAAGTATTATAAATGTCATATTGCTAATATCAGATTTAAGGATTGTAATTATTTCAGAGTTTAAAATGAACTTAGAGTCTATTGTTAACGTAAATTTTATCTTCAAGAGAAGGGAAACTTTAGGCTTTAGCTCATGATAGCCGATATCCATTATTTTGAGCGCACTGCCCTCTGGTGGTTTAAAAAGCACTGTTTTCATTTTTGTTAGTTTTCCCCAAGGCTCCCTAGAAAGAAAAGATCTAGGGGTCTTTGTTGACAAGATTGTTGACATTGTGAATTTTCTCATTCAGATTTGTTTTTCTACTTATTCCTTTTTTTCTTGCAAAGACTTCCATACTTATTCAAATTACGTTAAAATTGAACAAAATAACTACCTCATGGAGAATTTTAAACAATATTCTGAGAATTGCAGAAACAATTCTATTAAGATTTGGAGAGAAATACCTTGTTAAAAAATTTTAAGATTTATCAGAATAAATAAACATGAAAGATTGGTCCGGAAACTCTGGAATGCTCACCTGAAAAAGAGGAGGCTTTCAACAAAATACAAATATAAAAGGTATTGTAATACAAAAGATATTATAAAGATACCGTAATCTGAAAAATGTGGTACTATTGTCAAAATAGACATAATGATAAATAACATAGAACTAAAAAAACTACAATTTTTTTTTTGTCTTACAAATGTAGCATTTCAAGGTTATTAGCCTATTTATCAAATGACATTGGAATAACTGTGCTGCTTGGAAACAAATTTGAATTGATAATCCAAGCTTATATTAAAACACTTGAAATGTTGAAGTTTGAAGAAAAAATAAAACTAGGAATATTATGGAGAAATAATTGTTATTTTGGATTGTTAATGGCCTTTGAAATGACATCAAAGTCACAAACTAAGAGGAAAATTTTTGTTAGTTTGTTACATAAATAATATATTGATAATAAGTAACATAGTGTATGGCATTAAAAGCAGATGTACAAAACAGAAAACATTGCAATATATGATGGAAAAGGTACTCTATAATAGTGCTGTATAAAGAACTTACATATTCATGAGAGAAGGTTCAAGAAGAGCCAATTCATAAAGAAGTATTAAAGGAAAATGAACAGAAAGTGCTTTCTTTTGTAATCACAGGAATGCAAGTGAAAACAGCAATGCAAGATTATTTGTCACATATCAGGTTGACCTAAAAGGAAGCATTGACAAAGTTCTGGGTCATTTTGGGGAAATAGGAATTTCATATACTTTTGAATGATGTATAAAGCAATGTCAGCTTTTTTGACAGTAGTATTGAAATGCAACATGTAAATATACTTCAAACGTAGCAATTCCAATTACAATAATTTTCTAAGAATGCCATCACAAATCTGAGCAAAACTATGTACTTTCAGATTGTTTACAAAGCTGGTGGAATTTTGCGTCTTTATTTTCTATTTTATGTTTTCATGCATTAGTCTGAATTTTAGAAATTATTTCCACTAATCTTTTAAAATTTTCATTGAATTGACAAATAATAATTTTAGTCATGTGTCACCTAATGACAGGGATTTCTTCTAAGAAATGTAACCTTAGGCGGTTATGTATCTTTAGGCATAGTATGTAAGTAAGTACAGTGTACTAAGTACTGTAAACTATAAGTACACTGTGTAGTAGGCTATGTAAGTACAGTGTATTTATGTAAACTTTAGGGTACTATGTAGTAGGCTATGCCATCTAGGCTTTATGTAACTACTTTATAAACCTAGATGGCATAGACACAACTGGATTATGTTACTTCTAGGCTACAAACCTGTTCAGTATGTTACTGAATACTGTAGGCAATTACTACACAATTTGTGTACCTACACATATCTAAACTTAGTAAAGGTCATGCTCTATGATGTTATAATAACTAGCCCACTAGGTGATAGTAATTTTTCAGCCTCATTATAATGTCATGAGACCACTGTTGCATATGTGGTTCATTGTTGACCAAAACATTGTTATGTGGTACATTACTGTATATATTTATATATTTATGAGGAACAGTGAATACTTACTATAACAAGCGTTGTGATAAATGATGGAGGTACAGTGAACAAGATGGATCCATTTAAGCTCAGTTGGAAGACTTTACTACTTTAAAAATTAAATAAAGCAGTGTAATTACTTACACTTACTTTGGCAAATAGCTTTAAAGGGTTAATTACAGCTTTATATTGTTTATAGATATTCTATTAAATGTATAATGCATGAAAAATCTCTGTAAACAATGATTTATAGACTTTTATAGGATCTTGTGTTGTATCTATGTATCTGTATGCCTATCTCTCCAACTGTGTGGTAAACTCCTTTAAGGCAACCATGTATCAATGTTTTGTCCAGAACTCATAATGCAATGGCTTCCATATGGAAATCGTTTAGCAGTTACGTGCTTTGGAGCTGAGATGAAAGCTAAACACACGTTTTGGATTAAGAACAAAGAAATCTTGACAAATTGTAAGCAATTCAGATTTTACTCTAGTGTTAATTTAGCCCCAAATACATACGTTTCAACTAGAAATCCTGTACCTTGAATTCTACTTTTAGTTAGTTATTTCTCAATAAAAACAAAATCACTGATAAACCTGAATCTGGTGGCGAAGGTTCTAAGTTCTGAGCTGGGATGGTCTGCATTTCTCATTTTCCAGTGTCGTCTTACGTGGGGTTTAGTTCACTTCTTGCTTCGTACTAATAAGGCAGAAAGATCTTAGTTTTTGCTAATATACTTACTCAGCATATAGTCTTTGTTAAGTAACTCCTATCAAACATTTTGTTCCCATTCTTGTTTATTTTTTTCTGCACAATTCTCTAAAGTATGGGAATTTGGTGAGGCAGTGGAGAAGTACTTCAAAACTCTCTTTGGAGGCAGGGGTGTAAACTAACAGGCATTTCCTGGTGGGTGACACCATCATACTTTCTTTGGAATATGGTTAAAATATTGGAATTTGGAATATGGAATTCCAAATAAAATATTGGAATTTGGAATATGGCAGCAGCATGAGGATTTAACCATTTTACGCCAGAATTCACATACATGACATATGTATCTGTTTGTAGGTATATACAAACTCGAGTAATCATTTATTTTGAGAAGTCCTTGTTGAGTATACAGCTCTACCCAGTTTGCAAGTGTTTCTGAATTCCAAATATGTACTTTATATTTTGAGACCTAGTGAGCCACATTCCCCTAAGAATCTGCTAGCAAAAGTGTCCGAAAGTTTCTCAGCGTGTTAGTTCCTCTCTGTTATTTCTAGTTAAAAGTGTCTGAAAAGAAAGATGCCTTCATCAGCAATACTGAATATCTATACTTACACTCTAATGTGACTATCACAGGAGAGATCTTGCTGCTTTTTTGGAGAGGACCATTTAAACCCAGTTAAAGGACAATTATGAGGAATTGCTCACTGTTTTGATGGTCATTCTTTTGTTTTGAGATGGAGTCTCGCTTGGTTGCCCAGGCTGGAGTGCAGTGGCGCAATCTCGGCTCACTGCAAGCTCCGCCTCCCGGGTTCATGCCATTCTCCTGCCTCAACCTCCCAAGTAGCTGGGACTACAGGTGCCTGCCACCATGCCTGGCTAATTTTTTTTTTTTTTTTAGTAGAGACGGGGTTTCTCCATGTTGGCCAGGATGTTCTCAATCTCCTGACCTTGTGATCCGCCTGCCTCGGCTTCCCAAAGTGCTGGGATTACAGGCATGAGCCACCGCGCCCAGCCTTGATGTTCATTCTTAATGAATCTATCTTGTCTTTTGATGAGAGAAAAATCTGGATTCTTTCGAGGAACAATTTTGGAATAATTGCTAAAATTTTAGATAAACGTATACTACGACCAGTCAATTCTTTTTTCAGGAGTCTGACCTATAAAACGGTAAGACAAGTGAGTAGTTACAGGTATAATTAAAAATGTTTATTTTAGTATTTTTGTGATAGCAAAATAAAATATGAGACAAATCAGTGTAAAGGCTTATCAATAGAAGAATGGATAAATATATTTTGTTATAATGTGAAATACCAAACAACTATTAAAATGGAAATTAAAAAGGCATATATGAACTTGTAGAGATAGACATATCCAAATATTGTGAAGTGAAAAAAAGGAATTTTGAAAATATATATTAATTAAGAAATTCTAGACATAATGAATTGAGCAGCATTGCAGGACACAAAATTAATAAAAAATTAATCACATTTTTATACAGTCACAACTAACAATCTGAAAATAAAATTACCACAGTAATTTCATTCACAATAGCATCAAAAAGAATAAACATACTAGGGAATAAATTTACCAATAAAACTTCAAGACTTATACCATAAAAACTACAAAACACAGTTGAAAAAGTTGAAGAAGATCTAAATAAATGGAAAAGCATTTCAAGTTCATGAATCAGGTCAGAAGACTTAATATTGTTGAAATAGCAACATTTTTCAAATTGATCTGTAGATTCAATACAATCCCTATCAAAATACCACTTGGCTTCTTTCTCCCCAGAAATTGACAAGCTGATCCTAAAATTCATACGGAAATGTAAGGGACCCAGAATAACCAAAAAATTGTTGAAAATTGAAATAAAATTGGAGAACTCACACTTTCTTATTTTATTTTATTTTTTTGAGACAGAGTCTCGCTCTGTTACCCAGGCTGGAGTGCAGTGACACCATCTCAGCTCACTGCAACCTCCAACTTCCAGGCTCAAGAGATTCTCCTGCCTCAGCCTCCCAAGAAGCTGGGATTACAGGCACGTGCCACCACACCTGGTTAATTTTTTTTGCTATATTTAGTAGAGATGGGTGTTTTGTCCTGTTAGCCAGGGTGGTCTTGAGCTGCTGACCTCAGGTGATCCACCTGCCTCAGCCTCCCAAAGTGCTAGGATTACAGGCATGAGCCACTGCACCCTGCCATTTAATTTTAAAACTTACTACAGGCCGGGCGCGGTGGCTCAAGCCTGTAATCCCAGCACTTTGGGAGGCCGAGACGGGCGGATCACGAGGTCAGGAGATCGAGACCATCCTGGTTAACACGGTGAAACCCCGTCTCTACTAAAAAATACAAAAAAAAAAAAAAAACTAGCCGGGCGAGGTGGCGGGCGCCTGTAGTCCCGGCTATTCGGGAGGCTGAGGCAGGAGAATGGCGTGAACCCGGGAGGCGGAGCTTGCAGTGAGCTGAGATCCCGCCACTGCACTCCAGCCTGGGTGACAGAGCAAGACTCCGTCTCAAAAAAAAAAAAAAAAAAAAAAAAAAAAACTTACTACAAAGCTCTAATAAACTAGACAGTGTGGTGATGGCAAAAATATAGACATGTAGATCAACATAGGGTCGAGAAATAAACCGTTATTTTAGTAGTCAATTGATTTTCATCAAGATAATAAAGCACTTCAATGGGGGAAATATTCTTTTCCACAAATGATGTTGGGACAACTAGATATCCACATTCAGAAGAATGAATTTGGAGCCTTATACACAAAAATGTACTCAAAATGAACAAAATGTAAGAGTCAAAACATAAAACTCCTAGGGAAAAAAAACAAAACATAGGAACAAATCTTCATGACCTTGGATTAGCTAAGGACGTCTTATATATGAAACCAAAACCACAAATGATAAAAGAAAAATAAGTTGAACTTCATTACAATTAAAAATTTTTGCTTCAGACAACACCATCTACATGAAGTGAAAAGACAACTTACAGACTAGGATAAAATACTTGGAAATCATGTATCTAATATGGAATTTGTATCTGGAATACATAAAGAATTCCTATAACTGAATAACTGGAAAGCAAATAATCCAATTAAAAATAGACTATTTGAAATAGATATTTCTTCAAAGAAGATAAAAGAATATTCAATATGCACACTAGTTATTCATCATCATTAGACATTAGGGAAATGCACATCAAAACCATAATGAAATACCTCTTTATAGCCAGTAAAATGGCAGTAATAATAAGTACAGATGAAAGCAAGTATTGATTAGCATATGAAAAAATTAAAACTCTTACATTTGCTGGGAATGTAAAATGGTGTAGCCACTTTAGAAAATAGTTTGGCAGTTTGTCAATGTTAAACATAAAGTTACCATATGGCCCAGCAATTCCACTTCTAGGTATCTATCCAAGAGAAATGAAAACAAATGTCCATGAAAGACTTGTGCACAAATGTTCATAGCAGCATTATTCATACAAAACAAAAAGTGGAAACTACCCAAATATCCATTAACTGATGAATGAACAAAATATACCCATGTAATGAAATAATATTGGACAATAAAATGAAAGGAAGTAGTGATACATGCAGCAACATGGATAAACTTCCAAAACATTCTAAGTGAAAGAAGCCAGACACAAAAGACCACATATTGTGTGATTCCATTTATATAAAATGTCCAGACTAGGAAAACCTACAGAGACAGGAAATAGATTAGTGGTTGCCTGTGACTTGGGGGTGGGGGCTGGTGGAAGAGGAAATGACTGCTGAAGTTTCTTTTTCAGTGGACAAAAATGTTCTAAACTTTGAGATAATGGTTGTACAAAACTGTATAATCACTAAGAACCAATGATTTTAAAAATGTGTAAATGTTATGGCATATGGATTAATTCTCAATAAAATTTAAAAAGTATGTGTAACAAGGTTCAATTTTTGTTTAAAAGTACATATATGTCTATGTGTTTAAATATCTGTATTTTGTTTAAATATATGTATATGTATTTAAGCATAGAAAAAGATGGGACCATATACATTCTGGAAATTGTTAATGACTCTAGGGAGGGAGGAAGAAGGATTGGGAGGGAAATATTTAAACCCTACTTTATTCAATTCTGATTTATTTTAATATGTTTTAACACACAAATTGATTTAGTATTTCTTGTAAAGAATAAGTCTATCATAAATAAATAATAGATTAGTATAATACATCATGAATGTAGCTTTTGTTAATGATGGGGATCTGTTCATTCATTTGTCAATTATTGACACTACACTACATCGTGGAGATAAAAAGGTGAATGATATAGTTCCTGATTCCAGTGAACCTGCATCTAGTTGATACAGAACTATAAAAACAAATCATATTTATAAGCTGAACACTTTCTCTTTTAAAAAAGGCACTATTTCTCATAATACTATTTTATAGCAAGAGGGAAAGTAATCTTTTTTACATGTCGCTATTTAAAAATCACTATTCTTTATAACATTAAATAAATAAATCTTAAATCTGCTTTCTCTTTTATATAAGATTAACAACTACAGTGTTTTCTTGGATGCATGGACATTACAAAAACAAAACCCTAGCGTACTGCATTTACTTCTACATCCCTGTACTATAAGTATTTCCCTATCCTTTAACATTTCACCAATTTTTAGAATGAATTATAAAAATTATTTATCTGTATGTTATTTTATCTCTGTATTTACCTATAGAATGAACCAATAGTTGGTTGTCAATAGCAACAGAGTTCTGAAGTAATGAAAATGTACAAACTTCAGTTAAGCTTAATTTGCAATAAATAAAGAGTATTTGTGTAGTATTCACAGCTTTTTGCAGTAGCTTCCTGGGAAAATAATTCAATTACAGTTTATAATTCTAATCAGGTTCACTTCAGTCAGATGATTTCAAATAATTCATGTATCACCCTATTTCTCTGTTTAGTGATTTTCCATGTATCAAGTTGTTACATTTGAAAATGTAATAGTATTTTACAAAATTAAAAATACCTGATATAGGGAAAATGTGTAATCTTCTGGAATTGAGGTTTGACATATATAGCAGTAGACCAAGATTTTTTTATTATGCTTTATATTTTTAAATTTCTGTTAGTATAGGCATTTTCCATGCATGCATTTATTTGAGATATATTTATTGAACTGTTACTAAATTCCACACACTTTTAGGTAATGAGGAAGGGAAAGTGAGTAGGATATAGTCTCTGCCTTAAGGACTCATGGTCTCTCTAAAATAGATAAATAATAATAATGGTAAGAAGCAAAGTGGTAGAAAGTGAAATGAGGTCCTTACAAAGGTGATAGCAAAGAAATCATCAAAGTATCTGAACATAAAAATGTATTTAATTGAAGTACATAAAAAGAAAAGGCACTAAATAATTTTATTAACCTATTAGTACAAAATTGATTATTTATTGCAGCAAGGACCTTGAAATCATTGATAAAAAATTTAAAAATTTAAATGACTTCAACTTGGATCTTAAGATGTTAATGCATTGTAAGAGGGACATCTTATTTAAAAACAACTCAAATTTAAATTATATTTAAATGTAATGCTGTGGCATTGTAAGTCAAAGCAATATTGATACTTTCTATTTTTTTATTCTCATTTAAAAATAATTTAAAAGTGAAAACTGAAGTTGCTTTTGGAAAAAAAATACTTTTTAAAAAGTAGTCCCTCATGTTACAC
Source organism: Macaca fascicularis (assembly GCF_037993035.2). Classification (NCBI taxonomy): domain Eukaryota; kingdom Metazoa; phylum Chordata; class Mammalia; order Primates; family Cercopithecidae; genus Macaca; species Macaca fascicularis. The sequence continues at coordinate 115,751,198 of NC_088378.1, forward strand.
AAGTGTATTAGTTGTCTGATCTCTCCACCCTTTCTACTTTCATTCAAAATAGAAAGATATGTCAGCGTTTTGCCGCTGCCAGAGTCCTTGACTCATGTGTCCTTCGAAACCCTTTATCATTTCAAGTTATAGTTATTTGTAGAGACATTTTAGCTCCTTGTCCAGACTATAAGCCCCTTGATGACAGGAGCTTTGCCTCTTTATTTTTGCATCTGCCACAAATCCAGCGTAGTTCTTGTAGAAATAGGTGCTCAGTATTTATGGCATGCATAAATAATCTGCTACTAATCTAGAAAACTTGAACTACTGAAATTCACATCTCTCCTAAATGACAAATGTTGACTTAGAAATATTTCTCTAAAGTCCCTGGAAAAAATTCATCAGAATCTAAATCTATCATATCACTTCTTCTGTACAGTCCAGTGCAACTATTCTTCCAGGCCCATAAAAGTGTCTGGGACATTTGCCACAATGTATTACTTTAAAATTTAAAGTTTCAGCACTTTTGAAATTGTTTTCCCTTTTAAATACTTTCAGAATAATTAGGATTTCCTGCTACAAGGTAGCACTAACAAGCACATTACCTTGAAAACAAAAAGGATTCACTGGGATCTAGACTCTATTTCCAAAATAACCTAAAATAATCAACTAGATCTAAATAACATTAAACAGATCCACAATTAAATATTTGAAGAGAGAATGACATGCTTTGGAAATTCATTAACTTACTACAGTTCATCAAGCATAGATGCCTTTCATTGTAACTGGCAATATTCTTTTTTGTGTGACTAAGAAGGAAAATACCTTGCCAATTAAACAGTAACAAAATGCTTTCTTATCACTTAGAAATTTTATTTTATACTTATTGAAAAAGTTATTTTGTAATTATTAGACATAGATGTTTACCTTACATTACACTAGACTATTTCCACGTTTTCCTGGGTATGTGGTAACTTTATTCGTTGTTGAATCATACAGCAATCTTTTTGAGTGCGTTTTGTGGCGATTACACTCAAGATACATGCCCCAAATGCACAAAACTGTTAAAATTGTGACCAAAGACATAGCTATTATGAAGTTGGTACATGCTTAGGTATAACAGTTGTATTGAGAATAACACCAGAATGACAACAAATTTAAGATGGCTGATTAAAATACCAATTTCAGAGGTCATTGACTATTTTATCACGAAACAATTTGAAGTTAGAATGAATAAAATACAATATGTTTAACTTTTCCTGTGTTAATTCAACTCAAACTTTAGTTGATAATTGAAAGCCCTGTTCCAAGTTTTGAGCTCCTTTTCCCACAGCAATGTCTGTTTCTACTGTCCTTTTGAGAAAGCTTGTGTCCAACCTAGTCAAAAAGAGGTCTTTAATTTGCTTTCTCACTGCTACTGAACAGTTAGAATGACACACATTTTAGTGTCTGACTCAAATATTTCTTCCAGCTCATGAGACTGAAGATGAAGAGACAAGCTCACAGTCCTCTGAGGTTAAGCATTCTATGACTAGATTCTTTCCAATCACAGAATTTTCCACTTTGATTTTTAAAGGAGTAAGATATATGCCCAACCCCAAAATCATCTAATTGTACTTAGATTTTGCTTTCCATGTGTTACCAGTGTCTTAAAAGGAACTTGGCATCTGGGACTTTTCTTGCTTTGGCCAGTGCTAGAACATGGTCTCATAAGTTTGAAGACTTATTGGAATTTCAAAAAAATGTCCATAGGAGACCCCACTTTCCTTAATTCTGTATTTACTGATTTCAATTTAGCACAAACATTAGGATTCAAGAAAGGTTATATATTTTAAATATATTATATATTTTAAATATATAACATATTTTAAAAATATACATTTATATAAATTCTGTAAAATATAGTTTATATAAATTATATAAAATCATAAAAATATATTTTATATAATATAAAATTATACATTATATATTTAAAAACATATAAATGTATATTTTTTAAAGTTCTAAGAAAGACACTAAAATCTCAATATATTCTAAACTGAACTCATTTTTCTTCTAGTCTTTTAAAATTCTGTGTGCTCCCTCTTGAGGGTTGATGATAATTGCCATTCACTCTGTTGTCCAAGCCAGAAACCTGAAACATTCAAAGGTTTGTCCCATGGAAGCTCTTATCTCAAGTCTTTAATTAATTGCCTGTCTCCCCCTCTAGATTTTAAGCTTCGATAGAATAGAGATCATGGTTATCCTGTTTACTTTTGCACCCGCTCTCCCTGGTACATAGTGTACATAGTAAGGTAAAAACTCAAATGAAAATTTACTTACTTCGTGCTTTAAGCGAGTGAACTCAGTTATTTTTAGTCAAGGACTGAGGTTGGAGGGAAACAGGAATTTTAATCTCCTACATTAAAGGTTTTATTTTGCGCTTAGTTTGTACCTTAACAGGGTAAACTCATGTATGGTGTATAATAATTACTTAAGACACTCATAGATATAAAATATTTTAGAATTAAAAGAGGACTTAGAGATCAGTTTATTCTAAATACCAGGCCCAAGGATGCTATATATTATCTGAATTTTTAAAAAGCAGCAGCAATGATGCAGGGGTTGGGCAGTAGGGTTGACTTGAGTTTTCTTTGTGTTTCTACAGAGTCAAGTGTTGCTAACAGAATGTCTTTATAAAGAAATTAAACATTGTTGGGTTCAACTTACCTTCTGATAAAAAGTTAAAGAATCATTTATGTCTGGCTCAGACTTTGGCTGGTAAAGTTAATGTGTTACTGATATTTTGACATTGAAATTTGAAAAATATCTAAATGTGGATTTCTTTTCTGGGGTATAAAAAGCACTTTTAAGTATATTCAAGCCTGTTATAAGTGAAATGAGAGGGAAAAGTTATGAAAGTTACGCCTTTCATTGCTTAGTTTTGACAAGCTAAATCCAAGTAGTAAGAGGCAAGGTAGTATTCTAATAAAGCATGCTTCACTGGTTATAGTTGAGTTTATCTGTTCTCATCTCTAGCACATCCAGCTGCCAAGAATTTTAACAATCACAGGAGGATTAGGGAAGCTGTATATAGTTAAGTTGGTTAATGAAGGAAAGTGTTACAAGAAGTAAAGTGTTACGAGATGAGAAAAACATTCAGCAAAAATTGACTTTGGTTTGAATATGTCATCTATTTGCTTCTTATTTTGAAATAAATTATGTAGGAAGAAATGTTATTATCCTCTATACTTTCTATTTTCTGTCTTTGCTGGCATCAATTGTTCCCTAAAAATATACTTATTAATAGAAAATATTTTGGAGAGAAAGGGAGTGAGGACTGTTTTAATACCTATGGAATCCCTTGTAAGTGCCAGATATGCTAGGTGCTTAGAGCTTATAGTAACCTTATTGGATGGTTCTTATGATTTCCATTTTAGAGATGAGGAATGTGAGGCTTATGGATGTTAAGTATCTTGCCCAGAGTAAACTGGAAACCAGGATGCCAGGTGGAAGAGTCTGGATTCAATTGCAGTTCTGTCTCAACACCAAGTTGATTTTCCTTCTACTCCCTTTTGGCCACTTCCCACTCTACTACTGCCCTGTAAAACATTTTGCATATGTTCTAATTCAGATTTTGGCTTAGTGCATGGAAAATTGGATCTACAGGACATCAGAGCATAAAGTTAGTCTTTCTTGCTATTACAAACAATTTCTACTACAATAGTAAACCAGAAAAAGAATTGATCACATTAAAATTATTCTTACTGTTTGCCCCAGAACTACAATCACATTTTATTGTATCCCAAACAAATATACAACATTTTAAAAGTGGTTAAAATAAAAACAACTCTTTTTGAAGGTTAAAAAGAAATACGATATGCTGGTACAAGTATGCAATTGGGAATCCTAAAGCAATGTAATTTGGATTTAATACATTTTCTCATGTTCTCATCCCCTACCATTATCCTATTTTACAAGAAAAATAAAGAGTAAAGGTAGTTTACTTTATTTCTCCTTCACCCTGAGTTTTTCCCTATTTCTATTACAACAGCTACTGTGACTGCCAACAAAACTTCCTCTGGTCCTTTGAGTTTATCAACCAGTTTCAGAAGAAGGGATCAGATGGTGTGTGTGGAAATCTTTTCATTATTAGAGAACTAGCTATTACTTGATCAGAATGGAATTTGTTTTTCCTCTTTTAGGTCAGCAAATGGTTAAAGGATAATACAATTTAAATCAGGGGGAAATCAATAAAAATGTCATCATAAAACTAAAAGTTAAGGTTTACATACATAATGATAAATTTGAAACCATCTATCTAAGACTGAAGTTATTAATAACATATGCTTAACCATAATTTGAACAATTTTATTCAAAATAAATAGTTCAAGTATGTAAGGAGGCTATCCATTATAATTGATTTTTATTTTTAAAGTTTAACAACCATATTTCTAATATAGTAATTAGTTTAGAAATGTATACAACTTGGATATTATTTAAATATTCAGAGAACTCATTCTAAATCAGTGATATATTTGAAGCCTGTACTTCTTTGGGTCAGCATTCTTATCTGAAATGGGAATAGGGAAACCTATTTTAAAGCCACAAAATGAAATTAACCATGTTAATGGCTTATGCTTAAATAATAATCTTATAACATGACAACAAATACAATAAATACTCATTTTCTCGCAGGTAATTTTTAACATATGTTCAGTGAGTTTGTTATTTAGTAAAATGAGTTAGAAAATAGCTCTTTCCTTAAAAAGGCAGACTATAGCACAGGTTTGGTAATTTAATTAAATGTAGCCCTTCAGTTTTCAGTCATTCATTTAAACAGTATAGATCTTAACACATCCATATCACAGCACCTTAATCAATTTAATAAAATATTAATCACAAAAAAACTACTCCAGGTTCCCAAAATGTTAGGCTAATGCCTTAAAGTGATTATCTTCTAGAGTCCCTGTGAAAAGTATTCTTTTAGTTAGTTGGTTTATTAAACTTAAGAAAGAAAGATTCTCTATATAACCTACAAAATCATATAAGACTAAAAAAAAGACCTTTACAGTTCAATATATATTATGTTGTGTCCTTGATGGTTTGAGAATTGACATATATTAAATAGAACAAAACTACAGTTACATTTTCTTACAGAATGGCCTAGATTCTAAGGTTATAAATTTCTCTCATGAAGTTTGTTCCTAATTCCCTAATTTTTTGTTCCACTTAAGAATCCAAGAGTAGGAACAGTTAGGAAGGTTTCTATTTCACTACCTGTAAGAAAAATCAAAGCTCTGCTGTGGGCATGATCTTTTCCTTTTAATCAGGAGTGTGGGGTTTTAGAAGAGGTTAACCATGACCACATACCAAAATCTAAATTTGGAACTAATTGAAAGATAGGTATAGAAGTCAGACGTAAGAAGGGGAAAATACCAGCTTCAGAGGAGACCGAACCTGGAGAGACAGATGTGGTGCAGGCATGTGGCCACGCTGGACCTTCTAACCTTGATTGATGAAGTACATAGGCCTGTCCACCCAGTTGCTGGAATCACAGGCCCCCTGACAGGGGCAAAGTGGCTTCTCCTGACAGTGGAGAGGGCATCTGTAACTGGAAGATACGTTGCTCTAACAGAGAGCTCCAAAAGGTGAGCAGGGTATCATAAACTCCTTTTCCCAAATTCCCCAATCCAAAAAGAAGAGTAAGAGAATGAGCAAATAATGCACTTAAGAGACAGTAGGAATTTCCTTCTCCCTAAGACAAAGGTAAGAGTAGGAGATGTGTATTCTCTCTCAACTCTAAATTTGCATGTGAAATTGCTGCCTAGTCTGCCAGTGTGGTGACTCATGCCTGTAATCCCGGCACTTTGGGAGGCCAGGGTGGATGGATCACGAGGTTGGGAGATTGAGACCATTGTGGCTAACATGGTGAAACCCCATCTCTACTAAAAACACAAAAAATCAGCTGGACATGGTGGCGGACACCTGTAGTCCCAGCTACTCGGGAGGCTGAAGCAGGAGAATGGCATGAATCCGGGAGGTGGAGCTTGCAGTGAGCCGAGATCATGCCACTGCACTCCAGACTGGGCGACAGAGAGAGACTCTGTCTCAGAGAAAAAAAAAAAAAAAAAAAAATTGCTGCCTAGTCATTATGCCTTTACTAGGGCAATAGACAAAAAATGTCATGTTAAGTAATGTTGACCATCAAGAAGAAATTGGATTGTTGCAATCAAATGGAGGCATGGAAACCAATACTGGGATGGAGGGTGGAGGTGGGTGGTGGAGGGAAGGATGCCCGGGGGGTACTTCATTCTACTACTGCAGTCAATAGTAAACATTAACACAGTACTACTGCATCCTACACAGGCTTCCTTAGAACAAACGATAAAGGTTTAAATCACCCCACCAGAGGAAAATCTTCACCAGCTGAAGGTGGCTGAAGGTGAAGGAAAACAGAGAATCAATAATGAAGGAGACAGTATCAATTATAGTTTAGAATAAGTTGCTGAAAATGAAAACTCTGGTCTCTGTCTATTATCCTTAATGTGTTTCCTCTTTTCTTTCTCTTTCTAGTGCATCTAGGGTATATTTACTGTTTTGCCCAAAGGTTGTAGAATATTGGGAAGGCACTGGCAAGAAACTGTGAGAACAAATATTTCCCCAGATTCAAGATTCAGGGAACACAGGCCCTACAGCATTACACAAAACATTCTCTTACTGATGATCCTTACTCTGTAAAACATTTGATAACTTCAAAGAAATATGAACTTTCTGTGTCACTAAGTATAGAAATACTCTCTTGTTACTAGCTATATCTTGTATAAAAATACAAGATCAAAAAACAAAAAGAGCTCTGCATGTTGAAATAATTAATAGGACATAGAGAATTGTGGATCTCAATGATGATTTCCATCTTGTTAATGCCTGCTTGTAACAAACTGAAAAAATCAGAAACAAGTGAGGGTATGATATTTTCAGGAAATAGCAATGGATCATAGACTTTACTCCACAAAGTCCTGTTTTGTGTGTGTGTGTGTGTGTATGTGTATGTGTGTGCGTATGTATGTGTGTATATATGTGTGTGTGTGTGTATATATATATTCCTAACCATTACTAAAAATCACATTTTTATTTTCAAAATAATTTTTGTATACAACACTAAAAGATCAGTTTTAGAGGGTGCTTCTGTGAAGCATACTTTCTTCTTAATCAGAATGCTTCCTTAATTGGGTGGATTCTCCATTTTTGGTCTTCCTCTTTTGCTGTCATTAAATATTAATTTCTAATATCCAAATACATAACTGGTACAATCCCTATGGAAGTAAGAGATAGATGTAATGCAAATGCCTATGGTAGTATTTAATAAAATATACCTTCCTGGTATGTTCAGATTATTTTAATCTGTTGTTTTTGCCTCTAATGGATCCAGTTAGATTTCATATGAATATTCCTCCCCTATAAAATGCATCTTTAAATATGTATTTTTCCTTTCTCTCAGCATGTTTATTTTACTATATCATTTTTTCTTTATTTTCAACTTCTCTTTTCCATCCCTTCTTAAGAAAAATCATTATTCATATGGGGCAACAAAAAAAAGAGCTGGTTGGAAAGAAAAATTTGATGGAGGCTAACCAAACATGAAAATTGAAAATCAAATGGGTGAACCATATTTAGAAGAAGACAAAGAACCTTTTCCTGGTGAGAGTTTCAGGACTGAAGTGGCTTTGTGAAGAAATTGGGAGAGATGGTAGATTGTTTAGAAGTGTGTAGCCCCCTTCCCTTTTCTCTTTTATTGCTCCTGCTCCCACTATGTGAGATGCCTGTGCTCCCCCTTTGCCTTCCACCATGATTGGAAGTTTCCTGAGGCCTCCCCAGAAGCAGAAGCCACTATGCTTCATCTACAGCCTGCAGAACTGTGAGCCAATTAAAGCTCTTTTCTTATAGATTACCCAGTCTCAGGTGTTTCTTTGTAGCGATGTGAGAATGAACTAATGCAAAGACTAAGTTATAAAATGAAGGGAAGATTTTACTTTCATGATGTGGATTTTTAAATAAAGCTGTTCTAGTGACATCTAAAATGATGTGTTACTTACCTGAGATTCATTAACTAATACAGAGCATGAGGGTTTTTTGTGTTGTGCAATGCAGGTAACTGCAGGGTGTTATTTAAACAGTGTTCCTCTTTTAGCTAAAAATCAGTGATCAGAATTGAATGGTTCGGTTTAAAAGTGTACAGGGCTAGGGTAGTGAAAAATAAGTTTGTCTGTTACATTCAGAAGAAAAAGTAGAATTGTTAAAGTGACTTGTTTTGGGGACCAGAATTTTTATTTTTGGTGTTTTCAGAATAAAAGGGTGTCATAACAAGGGCCTCTCTGGATTTGGGCCCAGAACAGTGTGATTCTGTTCCATCCATGCTGAGAGTCACCTGCATGTATGTGGCAGCCTATTCACGGTCTCATGTTGGCATCTCTGTAGGTCTTTTTTACACAGAGTGGAAGATATGTATCTCAGATATCTAGAGTGGCCAATCATACCAGTTTACCTGGGAGTTTCCTGGGATTTGGGACCTTCAGTGTTAAAACCAGAGCAATCTCAGATAAATCGGAGTCTCTGTACTCCGTTTTCAATAGAGGATTAGACATTTTACCACTAACACAGAGCGATGAAAGAAACATTGTGGCCACTGTGTATCAATGAAGTGTCCTTAATGTCCTGATGGGAGCCAGATATTTTTCTTTATCTCTTAGCTAATCCTTCAGAATCAGAAGATGGCAGGTCTGAAATCTTCAGATAACTTCTTGCCATACCTCTTTGATCAAGGGGTCATTAGATCTTTCACCACTCTCAGAGAATGAGCAAAAAAACCCCAGTTATCTTAGTCACATCACAACGATGATCTGCAGTGCAGCTCAGATCAGAGGCAGATGTGTTTCCAGAAACCTCAGTTGATGTGCTACAACCAGGTGGGTGATTATCCAGAGGCATATACTTATTGTAGGCATTTCCCATTGGCAAAGTTTCGAAGGGAAAGTTGTGTTAATCTTCAGGCATGAGTAGTATAATCTGTCAGCTCGGGGATGTCAATCTAAATGACAGAGAGAGGCTCTCTAAAAGAAAATGACAGTTATTTGGGTATAGAGCACTGTAATGGGAATGTGCATGCCACAGTGAACTCTGCATATTCAGAGGTGAAGACAGGCAAAGGTTTTTAAAGGAAAAAATGAGGAGCATTACATAATTATTCTTGGCTACAAGGGTCAATAACAAGAGTGGTGCCAGCTGGAGGTTAGACAGGCAGTTGCAGGGCAGATGTCCTTGCAGAAGTATTTCTTGTGTAAGTTTGTGATGGCCTTTTTGCAAAATTGTGGTTTTTGCAGTCTTTTGTGATAGTTCTTGTTATCAGTCATGTGTGCTCAAGAACTTTCCATTCTTGACCTTTCCTGGTTCTGTTTATTAGAGTTTTTAAAAAATTTTTTTCACCAAAAGTGAGTCTATATAAACTCTTAACAACTTTCACAGGGCAGCAGAACCAAGCTGTCTTTTAGATGTCTTCCTATGAAAGGCTATAATGACCAGATATTTCTGGAATTATCTTTGCATTTATTAATCCTTGAAGCATTTTGGGGGTTCTGGTTCAGAAGGTAGCCTTTGTATTCTTGTTGCCAAAATATCTTCAGCAGAAATAGTCATTTGACATGGATTTTCTGATTAATTATAACAATAACTTAGAGTCTCTCTTAATTCTGAAATTTATGGTTCGTTTATTGAATACTCTGTTATCCTTCACTTCCACATCTGTCAGCTTCTTGTTTCCCTCCAGCTCACAATTTTATTGAATAAACTTATGTTGTAGAAATATAAGTTGTCTGATAGAGCTGTTGAAGGTTCTCAATTTTAAGCTTAGGGTTTTTCTGCGAACATCCATTGGAATTTTGGCCAGTTTTGTTTAAGAAGTGTCGTGTTGCATTGTGTTTGTTTGTTTCTCCTTTCATTTCATTCATAGATCATTTCATTATGAAATTCTCCATACATTTTTGTTTTTTTCTCATTTCTCATCATATATGGCTTAAAAGTAATGCTGTATCTATAAAACTTGATGACTTGACACCTAGCATCTAAATAGAACAACTCGTTTTTCAGTTTGAACTGGAAAATAGTCTCTTTATCATCAATTTTTGTTAATATATTTCATTTTCCAGAGAGAAGGGAGAAAGGACTGGAAGGGGGTGGGGGGGAAGAGAGAGAGAGAGAGAAAAGAAAGAAAATTAAAAAAAGAGAGAAGCAAAGAAGTAAAAAAAAAAAAAAAAGGAGGCAGGTAGGCAGGAAGGAAGGATACAAAGATAAAAGCATGACAAAACATTCTTTATTTCTTTAAAGAACGTGGAAGGTCCTCTAATTAAAGTGTTGCGTGTGTACAGGGCTTTAGTATTTTATTGAAGAAATGGCTATGTCCAGCCTGATGTTTGATGTGGACTTCCTGGACTGGCTGACAGTTGATGAGTCTCCATAGGATCCATTTCTTGGCCTGGGTGGCTTAGAATCTAAATTTTATCATTTTACTCAGGTATTGATCAAGTTTCTAGTGAATTCAATGAATTCAATTAAAATGTTGATTGAAGAGCATGCCTGCTGTTGTACCATCTAGCTATGAAACAACATTGTAAAAGACAAGGTATTTTGAAAAAGTATTAGAAAATAATTAAAATAAATCAAGATCCTACTGTCGCAGGTTCTGCGTTAATTATAATTGTGAAAGGTATCAATTTGAGTAAAATGTTTCAAAAGCAGATGGAAATGTTAAACACAACCAATTAAGTACTATGTATTGTTCTGGAAAAGTCTTTACAAAGATTTATGATACCTATGTTCTTATTAGCATCATGCCAAAAAAGTGACGCTTTCACTTTTTGTTCCTAGAAAGTCTGATTTAATTAGGCCTATTAAAAGCATGTTATCAGTGATTTGTTTTCTTCTATGGGCACATTTTACTGCCTTTTTTTTTTTTTTTTGAGACAAAATTTCACTCTTGTTGCCCAGGCTGGAGTGCAATGGCGGGATCTCAGCTCACTGCAACCTCCACCTTCCGGGTTCAAGTGATTCTCCTGCCTCAGCCTACTGAGCAGCTGGGATTACAGGCATGCATTATCACACCCGGCTAATTTTATATTTTGAGTAGAGATGGGTTTTCTCCATGTTGGTCAGGCTGGTCTTGAACTCCTGACCTCAGATGATCCACCTACCTCGGCCTCCCAAAGTGCTTGGATTATAGGTGTGAGCCGCCGTGCCTGGCCACTGCTTTTTTATTATTTACAATTATAATTGAGGTTTATGATCTTCAAAAATAAAATCTTGAAAATATTAAAAATAAACCATAGCATTTAAAGCATACAAAAGTTCCTAAATATTGAAGTTTAATTATTATTTTCCAGCAGTCTCATGATTTTAATAAGGAGCTGAAAATAATTCCATGTACTAATATTTAGCTCTTTCTAGAAAGGATGTTTTACAACCTAGAAGAACTTATAGAGCCTGTATAAGTATAAATTATAGTAGAGAGGACAAAACCATCTATTTTATATATCATGTGATAAAATCTATTTTTATATATCATATTATAAAAATAGATCATTTCATTATGAAATTCTCTGTACATTTTTGTTTTTTCTCATTTCTCATCATATATGGCTTAAAAGTAATGCTGTATCTCTAAAACTTGATGACTTGACACCTAGCATCTAAATAATTATTATGTTGCACAGTAAACAAGGAAAGTCACTTAACTTCAGCCTTTTCTATTCTTTAGAATGAAAGATAAAACCCCTCTAGCATGTGGAGTTCTTGGGTGAAATGTGCTTTGTGGTAAAATGGTTCCTGTGTTTACTTAGTTTGACACTACTCAGCCTTAGGACTGTTGACTTCTGTTTATTGAAAAAGGTGTCTCAGAATGAAGAATATCTCTTACCAGAGATGCAATTCTTGTGTTGGCCTTAGAGCCATGCTTATTGAGCACGAGGTCTTGTCATAATAGTCACTTGATTTATATTTATATTTACCCCCTTCTGTGATATTGCAAAATGAATACGTGACCTGTCATGGGAAATTTCTGCCTTCAGTATCTTTCTTTTCCTAATCTAAATTTATGGGAGAATCTGTGGGATTGAAATTAATGGAAATTACTCATGTTATTAGTCCAAATTCCTGACTTTTGTTTCCCTGTCACTGGTAAAACTTCAAGACCTGTTTCTTCTGGTTATAAATAAGGTATGACTAATGTGCTTGATAAGAATAATATAATCAATTATTTTGTTAAAAAATATTATTTATCATGATATGGAGCAAGTCCTGGATTCTTTTGCAGCCTAATTGTGAAAAAGACACAGCTCAATTTCAGAGCTCTGCTCCCTGTTCTCTAAGGAAGCAAGGTTGAGTATTCTTTGGCACAGCGGAACTTAGAGAAATCGAGAGGATAGTAGTGGGTTCTGCATGGTAGTTTTGATTTAGAACTAGAAGTTGACCAATGTATTGTCACTGGTTTGGATCTGGCATTGAATATTTCATAATTTGAAGTTTAAATCCTTATTTTGGTGAGACTCTTGAGATCTATAAAGAAGAAAAAGCATATGAATTTTTTTTTTTTTTTTTGAGACAAGGTATTGCTGTGTCACCCAGGTCAGAGTCCAGTGGTGTGATCTCAGTTCACTGCAACCTCCACCTCCCAGGTTCAACTGATCCTCCTGCCTCAGCCTCCTGAATAGCTGGGATTACAAGTATGCATCCCCATGCCCAGCTAATTTTTGTATTTTTGGTAGAGACGGGATTTTGCCATGTTGCTCAGGTTGGTGTCTAACACCTGAGCTCAAGTGACCTGTCTGCCTCAGCTTCCCAAAGTGCTGGAATTACAGGCATGAGCCACTGCACCTGGCCAGAAATTGTTAATAAAAGTCAACAATCTTAACAAAATAGAAGTAGTAATTTAAAATTTGATAGTAAAATTTATGTTTCAAATGAAAAGTCAGCATCTTTCTCTTCAGTTGTAATGAATGGTATAAAAACTGCCATTATTACCATTATTAGTCAGGCTGTTCCAGAAATACAGGCTTATGCAATTAGGAAGGTGCACAAAATAAATGGTAGGAATGCAAACTTCAGCCTTTGCAGATGTTACAATTACACAACTGAAAAACATGAGAACATGTTTTCTGAACTGAAAAAACGTGATTACAAAAGTGAGTAAGTTATTCAGAAAACAAAAAATAGAATTCTTCATCCAAATAATTACTGGATAAAAATATAAAATGGGACAATATATTGTAGAAACAAAAATAATTGTGCACTACCAGTATCAAGATAACTATAATGAAAGGCATGAAAGAGACTGAAGTGAAAGTAAAAATGAAGACATACTTTGCTCCTGGACAAGAAGACTCAGTAGTATTAAGTTATTAACTCTCTCTTAATTTATACTTCCTTAATAAATTTTTATAATGCAATCTCAATAAAATGAGGTTATTTTTAGTGAAAGCAAAGTGATGTTAATTTGAAAATAAACTAACATTAAAATACAGAGAACAATTTCTAAGAAGATGAATAATAAAGGTACAGTAGTCCCAACTCAGTGTTACAATATTTAATAATGTAGGAGACACTAAAACTGTGCTTTACTGGAGTATGAATAAGCAGATGGATCAGGAAAGAGAACAAAGAGTCCAGAAGTATTCATAAGTGTGTTTCTGGCTGAGGAACGACTTAATGAAAATAATCAGAAGAGATCTCATCACTCACTTGATTTAAATTACCATCTTCATTGCAGCAGAATAAACTGGTTCCAGTTTATTTAGGTCATTTAGGTTTGGTGATAAAAGGAAAAGCTACTACCAGACCTCCTTGCATTCCTTTGTGTAGGTATTTTCTCTTTTTCACCAAATCTAAATTTGTTTCCTCTCCCTTTTTCTCTTTTACTCCATTGCTTTCTATTTGGGACTTTTCTACCATTATCATGGAGTTTTTAAAAAATGTAATCATTTGTGCCCCTTGTCTCCAGGACCAAATATTTATATTAAAATACATCAAATGTACTCAAAGGGTCTTTCTCTAAACTAACATGTAGGTGAAAAATGTATGGTGATAGATCTTTTTGTTTAAAATTTATAGAGAAGCAATGTATTTTCATGAAGCTTGATTTTATAGCGTTTGTCAATTAACCAAGTTACATGAACTGGAATGAAAACATGCAGGTTTCCTGTGCTACTCACCTTAGAGCTGTGAGAAACAGTGAGACCTTGGCAAAGATTGTCTTCAGAGGACGAGCAATCTGGTTTCAGTAGGATCTCTCCATTTCCTGCAACTCATTTCCTATCTCTTACATCCTCTGCCTTTAAGTCTGCTCTTCTCTGCACCTTACCTCCTTCCCTCCTCTTCCAGTATATAGGCTCCTTGATTTCAGAGTCATGCCTGTTTGCTCATGGATTTTCTTAAGGATCTCCACTTCCTGAGGCAAAGTTGTGCAGATATTTTTCATCAAGCTTTGGTCAACTGAAAGGAAAAAATGACATTTGCCAAACTATTTATCTGTCTTTTAATTCATCCTTAGATGGCAGGTCATGATTCAGCATGGATTTTCAACAGTCTGTATCTTAAACTCTTTTTATTAAGTTTTTATCTGTGAGATAGACATCATTTTCCATTTTCTCCAACCAGTGGCTAGTACTCCATTGGTTGAATTTATTCCATCTCCATCAGTTTCCTTCCTTATTACACATGCCCCTAGATTCAGAGTCGGTGGCAACCCCTATCATCAGTACACTGCAGTTATTCAGAACTTTAATTTCAATCATTTTGTAAGTGAAAACTTCTATGTCTGAGACTTCTGGGTTAATTTGGTTTGCCCACTGACCTGAGTAGTATTATAGGAATTATTAAGAAATTATCTTAGGCAGATAGAAAGAATAAGGGGTCCTTTGGTAAGGTTTTTTTCTTTCAAAGCAGCTTCAGAAACATTTCTTGTCTAACAGAAAAGCAGCTTGAAGGGCCAGGCCGGCAAGCTTTGATATGCAAATGCAGACCATTAGAAACTGGGTCCATCCAATATGGCGATTCCGCCCTCTTCTCCTTGTCACCCCCTGTGCCAAGCATCATGGCCGTCCCCAGATAACCCCACGTGTGCAGGACATCATGGCACCCTGTATTTGCATATTTAAAGGCTAGGGTGGGAGGGACAGTTTTTTGGCTGGCTACGTGAATGACACACTTGGTCAAATCAATCCCCTGGGCTCTATGCAAATCAGACATCACCTTCTCCAGCCTCCTAATATCCTAAGATAGCCGCCTGTTCCCGCTCCCCCCACCCCCCACCACCCCACGCTCGGGGTTTCTTCTCTGGGCTTGGAGCCCCCTCCCTCTGTCTCTGTACGGGGGAGTTTCTTCCTTCTTTATTTCTTGCCTATTTAATTCTCTGCTCCTTAAAACCACTCCATGTGTGTCCCATGTTGTTTTATCTAAATCGGCGTGAGGCAAAGGACCCTGGTGTTCCTCCAGTAATCGGAACCTTATCAGTATGTTGCTCAGCCCAGCTGTTGATTTCTCTTCTGTGTTCTTACATCTGATACTTTCTTCTCAAGCAAAGGATTTTTATTTGATTTTCTCTTTGTTAGCTTGGCTTCATTAAAGGAATTTGTTGTCTTTGAAAATTTTACTGACTTCCTTATAAGAGTAGGTGAGCAGAAATAAAATGTAATATAATATAATACCAGTTCTGTTATCTGATGTTTAAAAGACAGTCTCTATACAGCTAAGAGATGTTTAAAAATATTCTAGCTTCCTTCAAACTTAATGTATGTCAATTACAAATAATTCACTTGTCGATTCCAACTTGTAATTAATATCAAATGTTGTCAGTTGTTACTATGTGGCTGTTTAAGCTTTTTATTTCTTTCATTTCAAATTCCCAGCATTCATTTATTATATAAAGTGTGAATGAGATTCTTAAGAAGTAACTTAGGATGAATTTTTAACTTATTTATAGCCTATGCCAGTGGTTTGCAAACTTTAGTATTTATCGGAATCATCTGAAGGCCTTGTTCTAACCCTGACTGCTGGATCCCATCCACAGAGTTTCTATCTGGTAGATCAGGGGAGGGGTAGAATAATTTACATTTCAAATAGGTTCAGGTGATGCTGCTGCTGCTGGCCTGAGGATCAGACTGATCTATGTTAATGTAAGAATTTTACAAAGATTTTTGTTTGTACCTTTATTTTACTTAGTTTTAAAATTTCACCAACATACTCCGTTTCCTAAGTTCTAGAATCTGATGTTTTATATATAATGCTATATATTAAAGCTCTTTACAACACATACATACACAAAGACGTGTTCCTGATCCTCTTTACATATTCCAATTCCTTTTCCCAGAAACAAACATTTTCTACCCTCAGAACTCATGATGAACATCAGGCTGGTTTTTAATCATCTAGGGCAACAATTGGTATCTGAAAGAACTGCAATATCAAAAACTCTAATACTTGGGAATAAAAGAGGCCAACAAAGGATAAATACCAAAGTAGATGTTAGAATAAAAATGCCTAAATAGAAAAATGGCATGTTTTAAGTTTCTGGGCAATTTGAACATTAGTGCCTAGAAATCCAGGAAGTCACCCAGGAGTTGAGCTGAGGAAGGTTTGGCCATAATTATAAACAAAGATAATCCTACAGATTCAAAGCAATAGCTGTAAACAAATATCTACTTTAAAAGAGCAAAAGACTTTGGCCTCACCTAGTGAGTCAGTGTCCAACTTGACTCTGACATGTGGATTGTCTTTTCTCTGGAGAAAAATTGGACACAAGCAGCTGTCCTTGAAAGGCTCTACTGACCCTTTGTCATTCAGGAAGCCTTTAGGCAATGGCTTGACTGTCATTCCTTGTGAAGTCTCAATTGCCGGGTGTATTTTAGTGTCTTGAGTACCTGCTGATACTTTAAAACCATGAATTCCTCCAAGTTCCCATGGTTCTCTTGGGGGAGTTCTATTATCCCAGTTGTTTTCTGCAAGACAAAGCTCCTTTTCTTTTTAACATGTCTCTCCTCTTTCACATTATTAGGAATCTCTTTACCTAAGTACTAAATCTTTTTAAAAGTTACTTTTAATTATTTTATATAATTATTTAAAATGTTCTGCCTTTTAAAAAATGCTCGAGTCTTATTTTTCTATTTCATATGGATTAGTTCTGTTTGTAACTTTTCAAGCTTTTCATTGTAAAGATTATAATTAAAGCAGTATATTTCACAGATCATGTGCCTCATGATAATTGAGAAAATCAAAGCCAGCTCAGTAGCAATAGCTGAAAAGAAGAAAGCATAATTAATGTTATATGTTGATATCTAAGGAGGCTAATAATAAGTTATGCTACTTTCTTCACCTCCAAAGTTCAGAATTAATTGAGAACTAAGACACAAGCGTCAGGCCTGTCAAGATATTAGTCTTATTACAGATAAATTCAATAAGAACTGTGGATGGGAATGGGGGTCAAATGAAAATTTCTAATTTTTCCTTCTAAGTTTAAATTGCTATCCAATCATAGACAGATTGGGATGACTACAGCTTCATTCCTCACCCGCCCGACTTCATCAGTGTGTGCGCTACGAGAAACTTGATGATTAATTCTTAAAACTTGGAGTTGCTAAAACTGTAAGAAAAATGAAAACAGTTACCTAAAAGAACAGAATTTGCTAACAGGATTTTCAAAAACCACAAAGTAGATGGGGTCTTTACTTGAACTCCATAGAATTAGCTTGGAAATAGTAAAATGAATGAGTTCAGATATATAGATGAATTAAGAGGACTTGCAAGCAATGTACATTACTAATATCAGTTGAGCTCTTAGAACGAATTTCATGAGTTTGGGCTTTCCTCCAAAATTATGATCCATAAGGCATTGGAACACTACGGAGAACAATTCCATTTGTAATCTGAAATAGTTCAGATTTATGTATTCTGCTGGTATAGCTGCTCAGAATAAAGATGTCCATAAGGCATGTTCACATTGAGAGCATTTCAGCATTTAAGTTCAGCAGATGGACCACAGAGATCTGCCAAGGGAAAGAACTTGATAAGCCTGGGAATAATGCCATTGCCTATGAGGACACATTTCAAAGGAGGATTTTTGTCTACTTACCTCCAATTAGCCTAATGAACACACATCTATATTTTAGGGCCCTCTGGGCACTTGGACAATATGTCCAGTTCTCTTCTGGGCTTCATGAAGGAAGCTGCATGTTGTGATTGCTTACTTTACATATTATTTCAACTTGAATAAAAATTAGTGAAGCTTCAAACATCTGTCAATAATTCAGTTCAATCACTTTAAATCATTTATTAACATTTACTGAAAACCAGTAGATACCATACATCATGAGAGTTATTGGAGATATAAAACTGAATATTACACAGTCCCTTTAATCAAGAAATTCATGAGCCCTTTGCAGAGACAGGCTTGAAAATGAATATTTTAAATATAGTATAACACTACCATGATACTAGTGACACAAAGGTATGCTAACGGCACAAAATGAGTGACCACCTTGGGAGAAATCAGGGAAGATTTTGTAGAACTAAATATCAAGAAAATAAATTTGTACAAGGTACTTCTGCAACATTAAAATAATATCTCTAGTGTATCATGTACAATAATTTTTCAGATAATAAACTGTTGATAATATTAAGCAATGCAATGGAGGAGAAAGATAATTTACATAAAGGTATTTTATTACAGAGAAGAAAGTTGCTGACAAGTAAATGTTTTGTTTTTATGTTTTTGTTGTTTTTAATGATAAAAGGAGATGGTATAATGTAAAGGAAACTTGTGAGTTTTCCATGACTTTAAAAATAAAAATTTCAAAACAAGCCCAAAGCGAAATGTGCAGATTAAGCTGATGAACTCTATTATTTCCTCTATGTTTAGGAATTTTGTTTGTAAAATATCATGAAAGAAGATTTTGCCAATATATATAATGAGAAAGCATAAAATGAAGGGGTGTGTGTGTGTGTGTGTGTGTGTGTGTTCATTTTAAATTTGGAAGAAGCAATTTACAAGCCTGGTTGTACAAATGATTGTTGTTCACTAGATGGCAGAATACGAAAAGAATACTCTGGCAGTGTGAAATAGTACTCTGGTTTCATAAGTGTGCTAGTTAGTTTGATTTAGGGGATTTCATAGCACTGCTAAATTCCATGATTCATTAAGTGACATTAAATATATGTGAATATTTTGAAATAGCCTCTGCCACAGATGAAGGTAGTTTCCATAAATAAACTATAGCATCTTAGATTTGTAAGGAACCTTTAAAATCATTCCCGTTTTCTCTGGCATGCTCCCAAATCTTTGCTTTTTTCTGTGTTTCCTAGGACAGTTATTTTCATTATAATCATCCTGGCTTCCTAACTCATAAACCTAGGAGGTATTCTTGAATCTTTCCTCTATCTCGCCCACCCTTAACACAATATTAAGTATCAGGAACAAAGGTCTATTGCTGTACCTCCTCAACAGCTGAATAGGGCCTCTACCATTTCTATTACCCCTAATACATTCCAGGCACTGCCCTAGTTAAGCTGTCCTCGTCTCTTACTCAGTCTATTGTAATTGTCTCCTATCCATCTATTGTAATTGTCTCCTATCCGTCTCTTCTGCCTTGAGTCTTGGTGTGACCAAGCTAAACTCCATATTGTCTCAGCACAAGCTTTCCAAAACCCCTTTTTTCATCACATCAGGCTATTTAAAAAATGCTATAGGGATCACTTTTTACTTGTCAGATGGGCAAAACATTCAAAAACAAAATTTGATGAAAACTTGACATTGCCAAGAATGTGCAGGTAATAGACACTCTCACGATGGTGAAGCTATTAAACATTTTTATTTATGATGAGCACTTTTGTGTTATTTTTCAATATTAGAAATGTTTCCTTTGAACAATTCCACTGGTATTGGTTTTGTTGCAGCATTATTTCAAAGACCTAAACCTGAAAATAACCTAAACATTTATCAATATAGAAATATCTCAGTCCAGTTTGGAATGTTCACATAATGGAATACTGTGCAGTCCCTAAGAATAAAGTGGATCAAGTTGTGCTGTTAAGAAAATATCTTAAAGGTATATTGCTAATTGGAAGAAAAGGGTGCAGAGTAAAATGTAGAGTATGTAATTTGTTTTAGAATATTTGTTTTATATTTTTTTTACACACATAGAAACACATGTAAATATATGTAGCACTGTAGCATAGTTTTCAACAGCATAGGTCATTTTTCCACACACACATACAAAATACGTAGATATATGAAGCATTGTAGCCTAGTTGTTAAGAACATAGATAATGGAGCCATAATTGCTAGGTTGAAAGCCTAACTCCACCAGTTTAACAAACTCTAGGACCCTGTACCAGTTAGTTAGTCTTTCTGAGCTTCCATTTTCTCTTTGTTAACTGAAAACTATAGTCAGAACTACGTAATAAGGCTATTGTGAACATTAAATGGGTTAATAAAACTTACTTTGAACAGCATTTGGCATATACTAAGATCTGTATTAGTGTTTTCTATAAATTTGTACATTAACCAACTTGTTTCTGGAATGTGAATCGAAGGGCTAATTAATCTTTTCATTAAAAACAATGCAAAAATGCCATTTTAATAATAATAAAAAGGGGAAGCTTTTTAAAATCCTTCAGTGGTTCTCCAATGCTTCAGGAAGAATTTCGTATTAATGGGCATGTTGTTAAATGCCTTTCATGACCATAGTTGTCTCCTTGTTCAGCTTCAGCTTGCCACTCCCCCATGCTATATCACAGGACTTATTCAACATTGTTTGAATTTACGATGTTCTTCAGACATTCTGACAACATGGCCCTCCTCCTTCAGACTTCTGAGTGACGTGCAAGGCTCTCATGTCAGCCCCGAGGAAAGCCTTCTCTTGCACACCGTGCCTCATGTGCTCTCACAGCACGGTATTCCTCTGTAATAGAGCTCATCCTCTTGGTAGTTGCTCCTTTAAATACTTACCTCCTCCACTTACTGTGACATTTGAAGGAACTATGCCTTTTCATCTTTAGATATTTATTGCTTGTCACAGTAACCAAGTATTTGCCTAATAAGTGTTAAATTAATAAATAAATAGAATGTAAACAAAATTCCACCCAAATCCAGAAATGCCTTCTAAAACAGTTTATCAGATATCAGAAAGCAGAAACCTCACTAGGTACTTCAGAGTAGATTAGGGGAATTAGTGACGTAGGTGTAGGAATGCTTAACGAACGTAAAGACAATACTAAGGTATTTAAGTTGAATGACTACAAGAAGAAGCTAGAATAAAACAGGGAAGAGGCAGGTTACAGAAATGATGAATTTGCCTGAAGGACTCTGTGAAGCCAGTGCTTCGGAGCTGAAGGGAGCTCTATTCAATTTGCAGTGGGATTCTGAAGGAGGTGTGTTGAGCGAGTAGGGGTCCTGGTGGGTGTTAGACCTCTCTCTGAAGGGGTTGAGACCTGGTGGGACTTAGAATGCTGAGGTGGTTTACAAGTGGGTGCTTGGATGGTCCCTGACTAAGACTCAGTTGGTAGGCACATGGCTTAACTGGTTCTTGAACTGCCAAAGTAGTGTTGCTGGTTACTGCTGGTGTCTCTGAGGGGGTGTGGAGAAGCTGGTGCTAGGATTGCGGCAGAAAACTGAATGGGACAAGTCCGCAGCTACAGAGGCAATGCTGGCAGGAAGTGGAGAACAGGAAGACAGACCTTTCTCTCTTCCTCAGAGCCTTCCAGTTTTCCCCCATTGCCTACATTGGAAGATCTTAACAGGAAGCTAACTGGCAACGGAGTGTGGGAAAAGTAGTTGGCAGAGTTTTAGCTACAGCATCACAGAGTAGAATACAGAAGGTTTGAATTTTGGTAAAAGACAATAGCAAATTCACTAGCTACTAAAATAATTATACTAAAGGTTTACTACCCACCCCAAAGTTGGATTTGTAGACCTCCCATATCATTAACAGCATCTCTCTCTCCTTTAACCTTCTGTCTCAGGATTTCTAGAAAATATCTTGTATTTATGTAACACTTTATGATTTTTCAGTGCAGTTTCACATATATTCTCTCCTTTTTGGCTTCACGACAAAATAATTATTTCTATGTAACCTATTTTTTTCAGCTTAGGTCACCCTGTACTTCCTATAGAAATTTGGGGGTTTTATTGTTAATTTTTTTCAATTATTTGACAATATATTAAGACTCAGAAAGTGTGCAAAAAGAGTTCAGAGATGTATTACCCCAGCAATGTATGAATGTGCCTGTTTACTCCACAGCCTTGCCAACAGGACGTGTCCTCATACTTTTAAAACTTTGCCCTTTAAAAATGGTATCTCCGTTTTTTTAAATCTACATTTCTCTAATTATAACTGAGCTTAAACTTTTTTCATACATTGAAGGTTATCTTTATGTATCTCATGTAAATTTTCTGTTTATATCTATTTCTCATTTTTCTACCATTTTTTTGGATCTTTGTCCTTCAATTATTTAGAGTTCTTTATATTTTGGGGATTTTATCCCTTTGTGGTGTAAGTTGCAAGTGTTTTCTACCAGTTTGTTCATTGCTTTCCGAATTTATTTATTGTGTTCTTTACCATGAAAACATGTCTTTTCTTTTAAAATTTTTATATAGTCAAATTTATCAATTTTTTCTTTTATCGTCTCTGAATTTGGAGTTAAGGTTGGATAACCTTTTATTACCCTGAGGTTAAAGAGGAACTCTTCCATATTTTCTTAGAGTATTTGTGTGATTTCAATTTTCATGTTTAGATTGCTAATCCATTTGGAGTTTATTCTTGTGTGTGGTGCAAAGTATGGATGTATTTTTCCGTTTTTCTAAATGACTGCCAAATTGTCCCTGCACAATTTATTAAAATGTTCATATTTTTGCTGGTGATTTAAGATGCCATCTTTATCATCTTCTAAGCTTCCATATGTATTTGGGTCTAGTTTGGGCTTTCTATTGTGTCTCACTGGTCTATTTGTCTTCATGAGCCAATACTAGGTACTGTGTTGTTTTAATTATAGAGACTATATTATGTTTTATTATTTGATTGGGCAGTCTTCTAGTCCCCACTCGTAGTTGTTCTTCGTCCGTGTTTTCATGAATATTTCTGCATGCTATTTTTCTATATAAATTTTAGTATTATCATCTCTAACTCCATAATATGCTTATTAGTATTTTTATTGCCATTGCATTACATTTATAAATTAATAAAAGGAGAATTACCATCTTTATAATGCTTCATTTTCCTGTCTAAGAATAGGGAATTATATCCCATTTGTACAAATCTTACTTTGTGTCCTTTTGGCATGTTAAATTTTCTTCTTTTAGGTTTTGCACATTTATTTAGTGTTTTCTAAGTATTTAATATTCTCTGTTGCTATTACAAATGAAAGTTTCTCTACCTGTATAGCTCAACTTGGTCATTATTTATTTAATTTTTAATGTCAGTTTTACATCCTGCCATCTCAATTATTTTTGTTTTGAGTTAGTTTTATGGTTGATTCTTAGATTTTCTAGGTATACTCTTATCTGCAAATAGATAGTTTTACTTCTTTCTAAGCCCATCATATGCCTTTGTTTCTTTTGTCTAATTTCATTAGCTAATATCTCTATTATAATGTAGAATAGTAGTGGAGAGAGTAGGTATATTTGCCTTGTTACTGATATTAGGGAAACATCTCCTATATTTCTCTACTAAACCAGACACTAGCTTTAAGATTAAGATATACATGTTTTACAATATTAAGAAATATCGCTCAATTCCTATTTTTGAGTTTTATTTTTTTATCATTAATGGGCATTGGATTTTGTCACAGACTTTCTTAGCCTCTGTGGTGGCAATCATATGATTTTTTCCATAGATTTATTAATGTGATGTATGATATTAATGGATTTCCTAATACTGCATTCTTGAGTAAATCTACTTAGTCATTGTGCATTATTTTCAATATCTGGTGTTGGATTATGTTTGCTAGTATTTTACTTAGTATTTTTTACATATGACTATATGAGAGATATTGATCTGTAATTCTCTTTTTTAGTCTTTATCAGGTTTAGGTATCAGTGTAATATTTGTTTCATAAAAAGACTTTGAAATTTTCCCTTCCTTTTCTCTGGAATAATTTGTAGAGCATTGGGCATTTCTGGTCTTTGAAGGTTTGGCAGAATTACCCTCTAAAACCATTTAAGGTTTTTTCGTGTGTGTGTCTGTGTGTGTCTGTGTGTATGTGTGGAGTAGTTCCTGTTGTCAATTGAATAGTGACCCCCAAAAGGATATATTCAAGTCCTAATTTCTAGAATCTATGAGGATGACCTTATTTGTAAAAAGAGTCTTTGGGTCTTTGCAGATATGATTAAGGTACGGATCTTAGGACAAGATCTTGGATTAGAGTGGGCCCTGAATCCAATGGCAGGTGTCTTTATAAGAGACAGAAAATGATAGAAGACACAGACAGAGGAGAAGGTCATGTGAAGATGCAGGTAAAGATTAAAGTTACGCTACCACAACCTAAGGAATGCCCAGAGCCTCCAGAAGCTAGAAGAAGCAAGAAAGCATTCTTGCCTAGAAACTTCAAAAGGAGTGTGGCCCTGCCAACCTTTGATAGTAGATTTCTATCCAGAGTGAGATAAAAAAATTTCCATCGTGGCTAGGAAGAAACTGCATCAACTAACGAGCAAAATAACCAGTTAATATCACAATGGCAGGAACAAGTTCACACATAACAATATTAACCTTAAATGTAAATGGACTAAATGCTCCAATTAAAAGACACAGACTGGCAAACTGGATAAAGAGTCAAGACCCATCAGTTTGCTGTATTCAGGAGACCCATCTCACATGCGGAGACATACATAGGCTCGAAATAAAGAGATGGAGGAAGATCTACCAAGCAAATGGAGAACAAAAAAAAGCAGGGGTTGCAATACTAGTCTCTGATAAAACAGACTTTAAACCATCAAAGATCAAAAGAGACAAAGAAGGCCATTAAATAATGGTAAAGGGATCAATTCAACAGGAAGACTTAACTATCCTAAATATATATGCACCCAATACAGAAGCACCCAGATTCATAAAGCCAGTCCTTAGAGACTTACAAAGAGACTTAGACTCCCATACAATAATAATGGGAGACTTCAACACCCCACTGTCAACATTAGACAGATCAACGAGACAGAAAGTTAACAAGGATATCCAGGAATTGAACTCAACTCTGCAGCAAGCAGACCTAATAGACATCTACAGAACTCTCCACCCCAAATCAACAGAATATGCATTCTACTCAGCACCACATCACACTTATTCCAAAATTGACCACATAGTTGGAAGTAAAGCACTCCTCAGCAAATGTACAAGAACAGAAATTATAACAAACTGTCTCTCAGACCACAGTGCAATCAAACTAGAACTCAGGACTAAGAAACTCAATCAAAACCGCTCAACTACATGGAAACTGAATAACTTGCTCCTGAATGACTACTGGGTACATAACGAAATGAAGGCAGAAATAAAGATGTTCTTTGAAACCAGTGAGAACAAAGATACAACATACCAGAATCTCTGGGACACACTTAAAGCAGTGTGTAGAGGGAAATTTATAGCACTAAATGCCCACAAGAGAAAGCTGGAAAGATCTAAAATTGACACTCTAACATCACAATTAAAAGAACTAGAGAAGCAAGAGCAAACACATTCAAAAGCTAGCAGGAGGCAAGAAATAACTAAGATCAGAGAAGAACTGAAGGAGATAGAGACACAAAAAACCCTCCAAAAAATCAATGAATCCAGGAGTTGGTTTTTTGAAAAGATCAATCAAATTGATAGACTGCTAGCAAGACTAATAAAGAAGAAAAGAGAGAAGAATCAAATTGACGCAATAAAAAATGATAAAGGGGATATCACCACCGACCCCACAGAAATACAAACTACCATCAGAGAATACTATAAACACCTCTACGCAAATAAACTGGAAAATCTAGAAGAAATGGATAATTTCCTGGACACGTACACTCTCCCAAGAGTAAACCAGGAAGAAGCTGAATTCCTGAATAGACCAATAGTAGGCTCTGAAATTGAGGCAATAATTTATAGCCTACCAACGAAAAAAAGTCCAGGACCAGATGGATTCACAGCTGAATTCTACCAGAGATCCAAGGAGGAGCTGGTACCATTCCTTCTGAAACTATTCCAATCAATAGAAAAGAGGGAATCCTCCCTAACACATTTTATGAGGCCAACATCATCCTGATACCAAAGCCTGGCAGAGACACAACAAAAAAAGAGAATTTCAGACCAATATCCCTGATGAACATCAATGCAAAAATCCTCAATAAAATATTGGCAAACCAAATCCAGCAGCACATCAAAAAGCTTATCCACCATGATCAAGTGGGCTTCATCCCTGGGATGCAAGGCTGGTTCAACATACACAAATCAATAAACATAATCCAGCATATAAACAGAACCAAAGACAAGAACCACATGATTATCTCAATTGATGCAGAAAAGGCTTTTGACAAAATTCAACAGCCCTTCATGCTAAAAACGCTCAATAAATTTGGTATTAATGGAACGTATCTCAAAATCATAAGAGCTATTAATGCAAACCCACAGCCAATATCATACTGAATGGGCAAAAACTGGAAAAATTCCCTTTGAAAACTGGCACAAGACAGGGATACCCTCTCTCACCTCTCCTATTCAACATAGTGTTGGAAGTTCTGGGTAGGGCAATCAGGCAAGAGAAAGAAATCAAGGGTATTCAGTTAGGAAAAGAAGAAGTCAAATTGTCCCTCTTTGCAGATGACATGATTGTATATTTAGAAAACCCCATTGTCTCAGCCCCAAATCTCCCTAAGCTGATAAGCAACTTCAGCAAAGTCTCAGGATACAAAATTAATGTGCAAAAATCACAAGCATTCTTATACACCAGTAACAGACAAACAGAGAGCCAAATCATGAATGAACTTCCATTCACAATTGCTTCAAAGAGAATGAAATACCTAGGAATCCAATTTACAAGGGAAGTAAAGGACCTCTTCAAAGAGAACTACAAACCACTGCTCAGTGAAATAGAAGAGGACACAAACAAATAGAAGAACATACCATGCTCATGGATAGGAAGAATCAATATTGTGAAAATGGCCATACTGCCCAAGGTAATTTATAGATTCAATGCCATCCCCATCAAGCCACCAATGACTTTCTTCACAGAATTGGAAAAAACTGCTTTAAAGTTCATATGGAACCAAAAAAGAGCCTGCATTGCCAAGACAATCCTAAGTCAAAAGAACAAAGCTGGAGGCATCACGCTACCTGACTTCAAACTGTACTACGAGCCTACAGTAACAAAAACAGCATGGTACTGGTACCAAAACAGAGATATAGACCAATGGAACAGAACAGAGTCCTCAGAAATAATACCACACATCTACAGCCATCTGATCTTTGACAAACCTGAGAAAAACAAGAAATGGGGAAAGGATTCCCTATTTAATAAATGGAACTGGGAAAATTGGCTAGCCATAAGTGGAAAGCTGAAACTGGATCCTTTCCTTACTCCTTATATGAAAATTAATTCAAGATGGATTAGAGACTTAAATGTTAGACCTAATACCATAGAAATCCTGGAAGAAAACCTAGGTAATACCATTCAGGACATAGGTATGGGCAAAGACTTCATGTCTAAAACACCAAAAGCAACGGCAACAAAAGCCAAAATTGACAAATGGGATCTCATTAAACTAAAGAGCTTCTGCACAGCAAAACTACCATCAGAGTAAACAGGCAACCTCCAGAATGGGAGAAAATTTTTGCAATCTACTCATCTGACAAAGGGCTAATATCCAGAACCTACAAAGAACTCAAACAAATATACAAGAAAAAAACAAACCACCCCATCAAAAAGTGGGCAAAGGATATGAACAGACATTTCTCAAAAGAAGACATTCATACAGCCAACAGACACATGAAAAAATGCTCATCATCACTGGCCATCAGAGAAATGCAAATCAAAACCATAATGAGATACCATCTCACACCAGTTAGAATGGCAATCATTAAAAAGTCAGGAAACAACAGGTGCTGGAGAGGATGTGGAGAAATAGGAACACTTTTACACTGTTGGTGGGATTTTAAACTAGTTCAACCATTATGGAAAACAGTATGGCGATTCCTCAAGGATCTAGAACTAGAAGTACCATATGACCCAGTCATCCCATTACTGGGTATATACCCAAAGGATTATAAATCATGCTGCTATAAAGTCACATGCACACATATGTTTATTGTGGCACTATTCACAATAGCAAAGACTTGGAATCAACCCAAGTGTCCATCAGTGACAGACTGGATTAAGAAAATGTGGCACATATACACCATGGAATACTATGCAGCCATCAAAAAGGATGAGTTTGTGTCCTTTGTAGGGACATGGATGCAGCTGGAAACCATCATTCTCAGCAAACTATCGCAAAAACAGAAAAGCAAACACCGCATATTCTCACTCATAGGTGGAACTGAACAATGAGATCACTTGGACTTGGGAAGGGGAACATCACACACCGGGGCCTAGCATGGGGAAGGGGGAGGGGGGAGGGATTGCATTGGGAGTTGTACCTGATGTAAATGACGAGTTGATGGGTGCTGATGAGTTGATGGGTGCAGCACACCAACATGGCACAAATATACATATGTAACAAACCTGCACGTTATGCACATGTACCCTAGAACTTAAAGTATAATAATAATAATTTAAAAAAAATAGAAAAAAAAATTTCTGTTTGAAGTTATTAAGTTTGTGAAAATTTCTGACAGCAGCCTTGGAAAGCTTACAGAGTTTCTTAATAACTGTATTCATTGTTTTGGAGATTGGTCTTTTAAAGATTTCTAATTCGAATGGGGTGAATTGTAGTAGTTGGCATTTCCCTAGAAAATTCTCTGTTTTATCCAAGTTTTAAAATGTATTTGCATAGGTGTCAGTAAGTTATTCTTTTCTGATTAGCAATTTTTTCTTGTTTGTTTTTCCATTGACATTTCTTGTTTCTTATGATTTCTTTTGTTTCTGTTGATCAATTTGGGTAATGGTATCTATATTTTTAAATTTTTAAAAAAATCCATATTTTTGATTTATTGACTGGGTGTACTATTATTACATACCCTGCCTCATTATTTTCTTTTTTCCTTTATTATTTCCTTAGGTTTTCTTTTGGCTACTTTATTACTCTGCTGTTCATTTTTTAGTTTTTTAAAATGGGAAATACATTTATTTTAGTTATTTTATGTTTACTGATAAAAGTATTTAGTATTATAAGTTTTTCTTTAGTCACCGCTTTATATCCCATGGATTCTGGTATGTACTGTTTTCATTGTCATTGTCGTTATTTTCACTTAATGTTGTTTAATAGAAGTTTTTTTTTTTTTTTGTCATCGTGTGTGTGTGTGTGTTTTAATTTTTGTATGGAAAGACCTGTACTTCAAAAGGTGAATAAAATTTACCCAAGTCCGTAACCCACATCTTATCAAATGTACAATGACTTTCCTGTGACCTCTCAGGGTTCTAGAAAAGAGCTAGCCCAAGGTATTAGCAACACTCAATCTGAGAAATACAAATATTTAGGATATTTCAGACCCAACAGATGAAGTATTAGGGAGTAATATTAAAACTCATCTTAAACTTTGATTTAGGGAGAAATAGAGAAGTAAAATATGAGGGAGTGAGGCAATTGTTCCCATTTCTTCTTCTTTATTTTCAGCTTTATCCAAATACACCTTTTTAATGCCCTTGTTTTCATACTGCCCATTGTAAAATATTTTGATTAAAACATGTAAGTAGACTATGTAAAAACTGAAACGGGCTAGACTCAAACTACAAAAACTAGCTCAGAAGCCAATTCTACAACGTAAGTTTATTAAACTGATGAAACTTTTTTTTACGTTAGAAATTAGTTTTTCAGGAATCTACAGTTGAATAAAGAGTAAGAGTGTTAGAAGATATTTTGGTATGACATTTTACATATTGAAGTTTCTAATTGAGTAATTAAGTTGTATGACTGTATAGATTCACTGGCTTAGCTTTAATTTTGATATTTAGATGACATAGAATACCAATAATAGATACATTCAAGGATACAGAAGATATCTTAGGAAATTTTCACTTAAACCTGAATTTAAAATCTTTAAGTTATTTGAGAATATCATCTGGCTTTTCTTTTGTTATCACCGTAAGAGTTACTGTTGATCTTAAATAGCACCTTTCCTGACTCCTAACATACAATATGAATGTTTGAATGTTGGTCTAATTTATTTGAGATTAGTTCTAAATTAGTTAAAAAAATTCAGGCTGATTTATTAAAGTGCTTAAAATATAGTATGAAATAAATCAAGTATCTGAATTCTTATGCTTAGATAGAAAAGCAGTGTAAGTAAGAATAATATCGTAGGCCTATTAAATTATCATTACAATATTGTAGGTATTGAATGGACATAGCAAGTGGAATGAAAATAGTTCAAAATCCCCTTTGAATAAAAATAAATCAATTATATATTTAGAGACTGCAAAATTGAAAAGAATAATTAGTAATGTTGAAACTCAAAAGTTTAAGATGAGTTTTAATAGCGAGGTCATCTTTGATGGCTTAATAGGAATTTAACAGGTTAGTAGCATTCTCAGTAGTAATGTACTATTTGATAATATAATTCAAACATAAACTCTCTAAAAACATTGAACAAAATAAAAAAATATTTTATAAGTGAAATCAACTGCTGGATAACTATGCCAGATTTATAATTTAGAACATATAATTGGCCATTAATCAAGTATAGCACAACAATTGTTGTGTATTTTAAATAAATGCTGAAAGGGAATATTTAAACAAATCATCTAAAGTTTATTTGGATGGTTCATGGGATTTGGAAACTGAGAACTAAAATTTATAATATAGGCTCTTTCAACCTAATTACTGCATTGAATTGTGTTGGTAGAAGCACGTAAGTGCAAGTTTTACTCGGAGAAGGGTGATTAAACTTCCAGTTTCTAGATGAAATTGAGAAAGGAAACAGAATGAAATCTATCTCTACATGAACACATCACGCCTCTTATTAACAATACCCACTATACAGGATAAACTAGGAAGATTTGTAATACCTCAATCCTATTTTTCAGTAAAAACAAGGAAAATGCAAATCATAATCCAGGATTTTACTGGGATAAATGAGAGATTGTTTGGTTGAAAGGACCATTGTGTAGAAGATGAGGAGGAGAAATAATAGTTCCAAACAGGAACTCCAAGAGATGTGAAGAGGGAGTGGGGATGTTATTTTCACCTTGTCACATTCAACTCTAGGAATATATGGGGAAAATGGGGAGTGCAGACTAAGTGATGGTATTCTCCTTGTCAATCTGACAGACATCTCATTTACATTTCATTAGGATGAGTTTGCACATTGGTGTTTGGAAGTTTCCCAGTAGTAATTTCACTATCTTAGGGGTGTGTGTGTGTGTGTGTGTGTGTGTGTGTATGTATATATATATGTGTGTGTGTGTGTGTGTCTATATATATATATATATAGACACATATTATTTGTGTTTATATACTTTTCTAGAAACTCCTGAAAATTATCAGGCTATCTGATATTTTGAAGAACTGAACTATTTTCTGAAATTTTCTGATGATTTATTCTCTGCTAACACAATTCTGTGACTTGAACATTAGTTCTCAGTGGTGCACAAGAATGTTAGTGAATTACTAAATTGCTCTAGAATCATTCAAGCTTGGAAGATCTCGATTCTATGAGGTCAACACTTCCCAGAACACCTAATTTTATCTAAAGTACAAACCAAATACCTCCCACATAACCATTAAGACTTTTAACAGAGAAATTCTAAAATCATATAAATCCTCTCATTCTCCATTCTTTAAACTTCACTAGTCATCCACTTCTTCATCCACTTCAGAAATTGTCCACAAACTGTGCTGTCTGCTGCCAGAGAATTAAAAAAATAAGCGCAGGAGAGTCATGCCTTTAACAAATGTTTACTGGAAAACTACTGTGTGGCAGACTATAGGATGGTGTTTAAATTTTATTTTAATTCTTCATAAAACCTCCAGAATGTATGCTTCAAAGTTTTGTGACAGAGGAAAGAATCCTGTGGAAAACAAAAACAAAAACATTAAATCCATATCCAATCTGGCTAAGTCTGCTTTTGGGAAAACAGTGACAATGCATCTGAAACAAAAGTAAATTTAACAGATGCCCCAAAACAACAACAACAACAAATTTTAAAAAATCTGTTTTTGTACCTTTTAAATAAATGTGCTGTTTTCCAGTATTCCAATATTGTATTCAAACTTACTCATATTTTGTATAAATTTTGAATTGTTATTTTTTAAAAGGCAAAAGGCATGTTCACACTTTAAGGATTTTTATGAAATCCAGCTTCACCATAAAATAGTTCTATTTATGAATGGGATTTTGGTATATTTAATATTTCTTGCATTTTCCCTTGCTAACAACCTTTTCTTTTTACCATATTGAAAATGTGTATTTGTTATATGAGTTGACTATATTAACACCTGACGGCCATCTGACTTACAGAATCAGCAGAGTAATTTATAAATTAGTCCTTTTATATACTCTTGTCTTCTCAGTGCTATTTTAATATTCTGATGCCAGAAAACTACTAATGTGTTTGTTCATTCCTTCATTTATTCATTCTCTCATTTATAATGTAGACTTTAATGGGAATATCTGTTTATTGTTTTCTTCTAAGACTTGCAGCTGTCTCCTCTGCCTAAAACTCACTAGAGAATCTGGACTGGGGAACTAATCAAAGCACGTGTTCTACACACGGTGAAAAACCGCAGCATTTAAAACTTGGTTTCTGCTAGCAGTCATGTATTCTTTTGTATGAACTAGATAAATGGACGGAGAGGGTATAAATGAAAGAAATGTGACAAGAAGAGAGATGGAGGAAGAACCTTGACAGCATTCAGTTCCCAGGTTTCAGTTGAACCTGACACCCCACTGTATTTGTGCTCTTGGAACTGTGAAAAGTCCCCCATTCTTTTCTATAAATTATCATATATTGAACCTAGTTGCAATGTGGAGCCTCTTAATTGTGAGTAATTCACTTCTAACCAACATACTTTAATTTTGTTAAATGAATGTTACTGAATTTCTAATGGTAATGGGCTATGTAGTAGGCTCTGGGAAACAAAGATAAATAAGACATTACCCTGATTGCAGGCAGCCTTAACTTAGGCAAATGCTCTCAAGCGCAAGGGAATGCAGACAGTGTATCTTAAACACTGGTGGATTTCTCATAATACCTAAAAAAGTCAATAGGGGTCTCTCAAGATTCACTCAACCACTTTTCACAATGAATTTCCAAAGTAGTAAGTATTTATGAGCTTATACATTTTCTTTTCATAATATTGGTAATAGGTTACACTAAGCAATTATACGGGAGTGAATGAGGTGGATTTTGCTTTATAGTGCCAAAACATTTGTCATCCTCTGAGACGCTGAAAATGTCTTCTCCATAATATAAGAGTTGAACTTTCCATTTTAAATACAGAATCATCATTAGAACAATTGTCTTAGTTGTTACTGAGGGGACTGCAGTCTACCCATGCAATACTAGAAGGCTATAAGACAAGAGACTACCACACAAGGCACTTGTGTATATATCAAGACTAAAGGACAGTTAATCTGTAAGAAATAGAGAAACCTAGATTAAAATGAAAATGTTGTCCATATTCCTGTTGACAATATTGACAATATTCTCATTGAAAGTAGAAAGAATGGCTGTTTTCCCCCCTCCTTCGTGTAACTAGGGTTATGTTAAGAAACTTTTAACTGGTGAAAAGAGAATAGTTCAAACTATTTTGCTGATTCCTCTTATACAGTTAGTCCCTTTGTCTGAAGCTGCAAGTATGCTATATGTTTAAGGTCAGCTTAAATGTGTTGTCAATTATAGATGATTAGCCATCTAGGTGATTAAGGAAAATAAGTTAATGAGATTGGTTATGTGATGTCCCCTGAGATAGGAATCTGGTGAACCAGACGTGTGTCTGTATTAGTTCACCAGGGCTGCCATAAGAAAATACAATAGACTGGGTGGCTTAAACAACAGAAATTTATTTTTTTTCAGAGGCTATAAGTGTGAGATCAAGGTGTTAAATACTTTTGATTTCTTCTGAGGCCTCTCTCCTTAGCTTGTAGATGGCCATTTTTTCCTATAGCTTCACATGGTCTGCCCTCTGTGCATGTTTGGTGTTTGTATCCTAACATCTTCCTGCAGGGATACCAATCAGATTAGAACGCACTCATACGACATCATTTTACCTAAATTACTTTTTTAAAGATTCTATCTCCAAAAGCAGTAATGTTCTGATGTTCTGGGGTTAGGACCTTAGCATATGAATTTTGGAGGGATACAGCTCAGTCCATAACCATAACGGACAACTTAACTATATTGCCATCTACAGATGATTAGTGGGTAGCTTATTGAAAAAAGAGGCTAAGCCCTGTTGTGATTCTGTCCTGTGCAGCTGTTCTCTAGAGCAGTAGTTGTTTATCTCCATCCACCTTCTCTGCCACCTGAGTGCCACCACCCCATGGAAGATTCAGTGGACGTGGCAGTGAGCCCCCCGAGGCCTCAGAATTATCTTTTTGGTTGTGAACTAAAGGCCGGCAAAGATGAGCACTTTAAGGTGGATAATGGTGAAAATAAGTACCAGTTATCTTTAAGAATGGCCAGTTTAGGGCCCTGTGCAAAAGATGAATTGCGCATTGTTGAAGCAGAGGCAGTGAATTATGAAGGCAGTCGAATTAAGTAACACTGGCAACTTTGAAAACGTCTGTACAGCCAACAGTTTCGCTTGGGGGCTTTGAAGTAACACCACCCATGGTCTTACGGTCGAAGTGTGGTTCAGGGCCTGTGCATATTAGTAGCTGTGGAGGAAGATGCAGAATCAGGAAGTGGAGGAGAGTGTGAAACTCCTGACTATATCTGGAAAGTGATCTTCCCCTGGAGGTGGTAGCAACGTTCCACAGGAAAAAGTAAAACTTGATGCTGCTGAAGATGATGATGATATAATGAAGAAGATGATTTTGATGATGAGGAAACTGAAGTAAAACATTCAGTGAAGAAATCTGTAGAAGATATTCCAGCCCAAAATGCACAAAACTCAAATCAGAATGGAAGGACTCAAAACCATCAAAGCTAAGATCGAAAGGTCAAGAATCGTTCAAAAATCCTGGAAAAAACTCCTAAAACACCAGAAAAATCTAGTTCCGTAGAAGATATTGAAGCAAAAATACAAGCAAGAATAGGAGAAGATGGTTCTCTTCCCAAAGTGGAAGCCAAATTCATCAATTATGTGAAAAATTGCTTCTGGGTGACTGATAGAAGACTGTTAGAGATACCTGGCAGTGGAGGAAGTCTCTTTAAGAAAACAGTTTAATCAGGTTTTTAAAAACTTTAGGGATACATGTACAGGATGTGCAGGTTTGTTACATAGGTAAACTGGTGTCATGGGGATTTGTTGTACAGATTATTTCACCGCCAGGTATTAAGTCTAGTACCCACTAATTATCTCTCTTGATCCTCTCCGTTCTCCCACCTTCCACTCCAGTATGCCCCATTGTATGTTGTTCCCCTCTATTCGTCCATGTGTTCTCATCATTTAGCTCCCCCTTATAAGTGAGAACATGCGGTATTTGGTTTTCTGTTCCTGCATTAGTTTGCTAGGGATAATGGTCCCCAGCTCCACCTATATCCCTGCAAAGGGCATAATCTTGGTTTTTTTTTTTTTTTTTTTTTTTTTTTTTTTTAGGGCTGCATAGTATTCCATTATGTACATGTACCACATTTTCTTTATCCAGTCTATCACTGAGGGGCTGTTAAAATTTTTCTCTCTTATTTTTATAACAGTTGACATCTGGCTGTCCTTTTTGTAATGCAAAATAAGAACATTCCCCACCATGTTTGTTAAATGTTGACCAGGTTCCACTGCTAAGAATATGTTGTCCAAAATGCCTGTTTAGTTTTTAAAGATGGAACTCCATCCTTTTAAGTACTCCTTTTAAGAACTCCAAGTTTTAAGTATGTATGGAATATTAGGATAGGGCAGTAATAGAGATCAGACATGGAAATGGTGAGGCACAGAAATGCACATATGAAATAAACTCATAATTTTAATAAAGTAAAACACACACACACACAGATTAATGAGACTGGTTGTGTGATGTGTCCTAGGATAGGAATCTTGTCAACCAGACCTGTCATGTTGCTATGTTAAAGGAGGTTTGGACCATTGAGACTGTGGTTACCCAGACCTGGATTCAGGTGCTTGGAAATACTGTTTTTTTTCCTAAAATCTGGTCCCATTTTAGTTCACAGTTTAAAATTTATTTCTTCATTTTTGCATGTATGAAAAAAGTATTGACAAACATAATCAGTGTCATGAATTAAAGTATGTGTGTATGTATATAGCTATATACTCAATTTAAACATTTTGTGGATGTTCATTAGTAAGAACTCTTCCAACTTCTGCTAATAGGGAGTTGGCTTCTATAATATGAATAGGTAGCTATTGTATTTTTCTTTAAGCATGGTTCCATAGAGAGTTGCAGTCCTTGCTAAGCACCAAAAACAGCCCACTCAGTAGAAGAGCTGCTAACCATCAGCTATTAAGTAGTACTGCCTCTAAAAAAGATGAAAATCAGAAGAAGAGAGCCATCTGGGATATAAGAAAACGTTTTTATGAGTCTCCACAGGCTCCTCACAAGAATACATATACAAGGAGGGAAAGAAGTCCAAATCTTTGGAAAACCAAAGAGTAATTTAGAAAAAAGAAAAATAGTATACTGAAAAGAAGGCTAACAAAATTATTTAATGCTTACCATATGACATTTAAAGTTAAAATTGATTTTGTTGTTAATCTGTATGTTTAAAGTTTACTTAAATGTGTGTTTATTTTTAAATATCTGTTTTCAGCTTTCCAATGTTTTCCCAAATAATTATTCTATGCAATATACTATGTATGATGCTACTAGAATTTTTAAGGGGTCAGGGAGTTGGTAGAGTTTATACTGACTGCGCCACTAGGTTGAGTAAGAAGATTCTGGGAAACTAAGTGCTGTATGGTCTCCAAAATCTGTAGCACATCAGCAAATGTTTGAGGAATACAGTATCTTCCATTAACCATAGAAAGACTATTTAAAGGCAACTTATTAATGCAATACAGATTTTATAAATCAGCTATAAAAATGGATCATCTTCCATTTAATCGGTCATTAAATATGGGTCTGGAAAAATTGGATGAGCCTTGTTGTACTCAGAGGGGAAAAAATTGGTCAAGTGCCATTTCTTTGAAATAGTACCTCTTGATCATCTGTAGCAGCACAGAAAGAGACAAACTAAAGTAAAATTAATGTAGAATCTTAGACGCTGGAGTAGCTGTTAGAAAAAACTGTCTATGGTTGTTGGCTTTCTAAGAGTGATGATGTCTTATGCCTTGGCTCATAACCGGGGAAGAGCAAGGAGGCAAGCATTCTTTGAGTCCAGCTCTTGAGTAGCTCTAAATAATAATACATATTTAGGATGTTACCTGGTAGGAAAGTAAGAGGCCCAACCCCATCTCTCAGTTGAATGCTTGGGCCATAATTCTGAGACAATCCTTATCTTAACTCCTAGCTGCTCTAAACATTAAAAATGCCTATACTGCCCCCTGAATTCTAAGCTGATTGTGTGTGTGTCGTTTTTTGTTTCTTCTACAAAGAGTTGCTAAATTCAGTAATGGAAAGTGGTGCAACATGAACGAATGTAATTTTAAAAGAGACATATAGGCAGTGTTGCATAATAGGAGTATGAGCTGAAGCGTCAGACTGTTGGCTGGGCGTGGTGGCTCATGCCTGTGTTCCCAGCACTTTGGGACATCAAGGTGGGAGGATATCTTGGGCCCAAGAGTTTGAGACCAATCATCTGGGCAACATAGTGAGACACTGTCTCTACTATAAATCCAAATATTAGCTGACTGTGATGGCATATGCCTGTTGATCTCACCAGCTACTCAGGAGGTTAAAGCGGGAGGATTGCTTGAGCATGGGAGGTTGAGACTCTAGTGAGTTGTGATAGCACTACTGTACTTCAGCCTGGGTGACAGAGTGAGATCATGTCTCAGAAAAGAAAAAAAAAAAAAGAATCAGACTATCTAGGTTCAAACCCTTGTCCTGTCAGTGTGATCTTGGACAGGTTACGTCATCTTATCTTGCCTCAGCTTTCTCCTCTATAAAATGGGTATAATAATAGTGTGTTTGCCTTGTATGGTTGTAAGAATTAAGTCTGAATAGTATGATATACATAAGAAATCATATTGGAGTCATATTTATCATATATTGAACCATTTATCTTATGGTAAAAGTGATAGTCTCGTTTACCAGATAAAGTTCCTACCTATAATTAACCATCCTGGTAATTTACCAAAAATGTATCAAATTTAAAAACCTACCAAAAAATCCTGCTGGATGTTTTTTGTTCTATCCTCAATATTTATGGTGTCCCTGATCTTTCCTGATAATTTTGATCAAGACCTGTATAAGTATGATATGTCTGTAGGAACTATGGGGAT
The DNA here is from genome assembly GCF_037993035.2 of Macaca fascicularis. Classification (NCBI taxonomy): domain Eukaryota; kingdom Metazoa; phylum Chordata; class Mammalia; order Primates; family Cercopithecidae; genus Macaca; species Macaca fascicularis. The sequence goes on from NC_088378.1 coordinate 115,789,854, forward strand.
TATCTCCATACCTCAGTTGCTCCAGAGAGCCAGCCTCCTTCCCTTCTTTGCCTTCTCCTTCCTTCTCTCCTCCTTCCATTTTCTTCTCTTTTTCCCTTTATTTGTCAAATATTTATGTACCCAATTTAAAGCATTACACTAGGGTTTTAGACATGAGTAAAGCCAAAGCTTCTAACTTCAGTCAACTGACAGTTTAGGTTGACTGAGGGGACTGAGTTTGTGGCACAGTTAAGTAAACAATTTCAATAGGGCCTGGTTACTGCTATCCCAGGATGCAGCACAGAGTTTTAGGTGAGCTATCATGAGGGACATTTAACCCAAACTGGGGCAGTGGTCTAGATGAGGATGTAGAGAGCCTTGGGCAAAGCTTCCTGAAAAGGATAAAAACTGATTCATCCTGCAGACTGAGAGATGAATTGGCCAGATTTGGATGGGAGAGATAGACTGTTAAGGGATGGAGGAGTAGGAAGACATGGTCTAGAGCAATGCCAGTTGGCATGTTGAATAATCTAGAGGTGAGGCACTTGACATATTGGGAAGACATAAACAGATCAATGAAGTGCATGAATCTGGTGAGATACAAAGGAGGGCCAGTTAGTAAAGACCTTTTTAGTCCATGCTAAGGAGCTTGAAATTTTCTTGGAAACTTTGAAGAGTTGTTAAAATTTAAGGCAGAAAAGTGGCATGACTTGATTTGAGTTCTAGATTGAATCTTCCTAGAACTGTGGGGAGTAGATTTGAAGGATCTAAGATTGGAAGTAAGGAGGCTAGTTGAAAGGACATTGTAGCAATGTTTATGAGAAATTGAAGCCTAGGCTAAGGCAGTGTCAGTGGGGTGAGTGATGTGGACGGAATTGAGAAGTGCAATTCTCAGAACGTGGTGGCTGTTCAGATTTGGAAAGTGAAGAAAGAGGTAATCTATCAGGATGACATTTGCTCATTAGACTGGGGAAACTAAGGTAGTAAACCCAGTCACTGAGATAAGTGGATAAAGGTATGAGGATGGCGTAAATTCATATCTGAGACTTTGAATGTGAGCTGCCTGTAGAATATATCTGTGGAGTCTGGAGCCCAAACTATGTGGAATATAGAAATAGATTAAGGGTCCATGAGGATGTAGAGTAGAGATGGTGACATGGGATTACATGTAGCATGCAGGTAAAGGGTGGGGAGTGAGATGATAACAAGCCAAAGACAAAGGGCTTTGGAGCATCTACATCTACAGTGTGGCTACACTTTCCATTTGGCAGATGAGGAGGGATACTGTGAGCTTCTGTCAAGACATTCAGTGAATATGGGAATGTACATAGTCAAGTCAGGATAACAGCCATAAAATTCAGAAGAACAAGTTTGTACATGAACATGAAGGGGCAAAGAACTAGGGTGCCAAAGAGAAGTCACCAACTGAGAAGGCTGTGGCCTCAGCCTCCCTAGTAGCTGGGACTACAGGTGCCTGCCACCATGCCTGGCTAATTTTTTTTTTTTTTTGCATTTTTAGTAGAGACGGGGTTTCACCGTGTTAGCCAGGATGGTCTCGATCTCCTGACCTCGTGATCTGCCCGCCTTGGCCTCCCAAAGTGCTGGGATTACAGGCGTGAGCCACCGCGCCAGGCCCCTATCCCCAACTCTTTAAGATGAGAGTGTTTTCATTTATATGGTGCACCTAAAAGAAGGAAATTAACCTTTCTTCAGCATCTACTGTATTTCCAGAATTTTGAGCCTCTTATATTACCTCCATTATTTTACATATAAGGAATTAAATTAATCAGGTGTAAGTAACTTACTCAGAGCCACGTAGGTATGAGGTTACACAGCAGTTCTCTCATAAAGTAGCTTTTGTAACTTTCTATCATGTTGTTATGGTTCACGCTTGATCTTTTAGTTAAAAATTTGGCATTTGGGAAGAAGAGTCCTCTCCACTCCTACAACTGTAGCAAGTTAGTTATCATCAGAAGAAAAATAATCACAGTTACTGTAAAAATAGAAGTAAAAATTCATTGCCTTCCTGTTATGTTCAGGCAATGTGCTAATCACCTTTTATGAATTATTTAGGTTAAATCGAAAAGCAGCTGCATTAGATAAGTATATTGCTATCCTAAACTTATAGAAAGAAGAAAACTGAGGCTTAGACAGGTTACTTAACTCACCCTGTGTTATATAACAGTAACTGCCAGAGTCAAGAGCTTGAATCACAGGCCTTCAACTTTGAAGCTTGTTCTTTTAAAAAGTGGTCCTGAATTTGGTACTACATAGAAGTATTTTTATTGAAGTCTAATTTCATGTTTTGTTTGTTGGCTTTTTTAGAGCATTGGCACTTGAAAAAGTTGCATTTGTTAAAGTCTGTTCATTAGGTGGTTCAGTGCTCTGTATGTAAAGACAGGATAGGGGAAGAATAAAACACTAAGATAGCAAATTAGAGATGAGAAAAGAATAGTAAGTAAAATTTCATGCTAACAGATTTGAAAATTTAGAAAAAATGGGTACTCTTCTAGGAAAATACAGAAAACACAGGTAAAACTAAGTTTACCAGAGTAGAAATATAAAATTTAAATAAAGAACCATGGAAGAAACTAGAAATGTTGTTAAATAATCATCACAGAAACTAGTGCCAGGTCTGGATAGTTTTAACAGGAAAACCTAGAAAGCATTTCTATGTGAAATGTAAAACCATGCAAATTCATGTAAAACCATGAAGCATTTCTATGTGATTTCAACTGTTCCAGAGCCACCCCCTACAAAATTTGTCAAATAGTATGTTTTTTTTACAAATCCAACATTTGTAACACAGCACAGAAAAATAAAACCCTAGACTAATTGTAATTATCAGTATTTATTACATTTATTTCAAACTGTGAAATGTTAAGCAAATCGAAACATATAACAATACTAATTATAATTTGCCATAATTATAATCTGGAGGAGGAAAAAATGATCAAGTTAATAGATATTAAAGGATTATAAAATAAATATACATTCCCAATAAAAAACTTTTGTTAAAGTATATATACATTATTTATATTATTTTAAAAATATAAATCTTAAAGCAATCAACAGCACTATATGTGATGGTAAAAAACTTGAAGCTGTTCCAGTACTATCAGGAACAAGATTAAAATGCTCATTTTCACTTCTATCAGTTAATATTACTCAAATGTATTTAAGCAAAAATAGCAGATTATAAATTGCAAATAATATACCAGGTTTCATTATGGGACTATATTCTATAAGAATCATAAAAAATTATTAGAATCACTACTTATTATACGAACATTTACTGAGCACTTAAAATCACTGTGAAAATTATGCTGCATATTTTATCAAATTTAATCTTCCTAATATCCTTATGAAGTAGATTCCATTAAAATCATAATTTTATAGCTAAGAGAATTGGAACTTGAATATATACTTGAGGCTTCATGGGGAACACAAGACATTCTGTTAGAGCCAGTCTCAAGCCCATGGTTTCTTGTTTGACTCAGAACAATGTCTTCAACATCAGTGCTCTACCATTGGAACAAGAGAGTTCTGTAAGATGGTTAGCACGGGACAAATGCAGACGGTCTAGCTCATATATAACATCTACATCTATATCTATACTATCCTGGGAAATGTAACAGGAAAAGTATCTCTTTTTACAATAGCAACAACAAAATTATAAAACAAAGTGAAACAAAACAATGACAATAAAAACCCCTTAGGATAATTTACCAAAAAATGTTATATGAAGTAAACAAGCTCCACTGAAGTGTGTAAAGGATGACTTAATAAATGGGAAGATACATATTGTGCTTGGATGGAAAGCCTTTATGATATTAACACTTCCTAAATTAGTCTATAATTCAACATAATTCCATCAAAATGCTAATGTTTCCATTTGATAAAATGTTTCCATAGTTTATTTGAAAGAAAAAATGTAAGACTGAAGAAAATTACTGAAAATAAATGTAATAATGGGGTACTTGCCATTCTAAGTAATGTAGACATATGAATTTTTTACCCCTGCTGGTTTATATAATGGAGTACTATCTAACTCTTAGAAAGTATGATGTATATCTGTATTCATACACACATAACATATTGAATTGAAAAAGCAGAATAAAAATAACCTGTATAAAATAAAATTATTTATGTAAAATGATATATATCTATAATTATTTGTACACATAGAATTCTGTGTGAATGTCTTTGAATAGTGATACTTTGGTAGGTGGTTGTCATTTCCTTCTACGTACTTTCTGTATTGTTTACATTTTGTAAAACAGACATCTACTAACTTCATAAAGACAAAAAAATAAGTAAAAAGGTAAATCAAACATTTAGTGAATAATGTTAGATCCAAATACATGAAATCAAGGTTTGCTGTTTGGCTTGGAGGAAGAGGTTCTGAAGAAGTAGTGGGAAGTGTGCTTTTCCACCAAGTGCGTTTTATCACAGTAATTGGCACTTTGCTAAGTCCATTAAACACCTTGTTGATTAGTCTTATTGTCTCTAACTGGAATACCAGGTATTTGTTATAAAAGTAATGCTAAAAAAAAAATCACTGTTTATTTTTCAGATCATTGCATAAATTATCTGCCTGTGAGATTGTACTGCTCATCCACCCTTTTGTAGGAACAATTCTGTATCTCTAAGGAATAACAGTCTACTTTTAAGCTTCTTGGCTTTATGGGCTCGAGTTCATAGCCATAAATGATACTATAATGAACTTTACAGCTGTTAGTTAAGTATTCTTGGAAGAGGCCAGTGTGTTCAAAAGATAGAAAAACCAGAGAAAGAAAAATATTTATCTAATGTAAAATAAGAAGTGTGAAGGTGATGTGACACTGCAGAAAATTTTAGAAAAGTTATTCAAGCTTTAGGGATAGCTTCTTCCCTGGGTAGCCACATATGAAGCCAAGTAAGGTGTTTTGTCACTCTAATGTATTGTAATATCTGATCTTTTCATCTATTACTTTTTTCAATGTGCTATAGGTCAATATCATTGCTAATATTTTGAGCATTACTTTGTCATTAATTGTAAAGGTAGGTTTTTTTTTCTTTTCTTTTACATATAATCTGAAGAGATTTCTTATCTTCTCCTGCAATTAAATTTAGAGCTCATAATATTTAGCAAAATTTGTTTCTGGCTTGCTTTTATATATGAAACATATTTTAAAGAAGTAGTTTGGAGAATATATAACCCAGAAAATAATTCAAAAGTTTATCTGACATATTAAGAAACAGAAAAAACTTGGAGGGAAGGAGATGTTAATGAAGCTTGTATCTTAATAAGTAATGCAAAATGAAAGATAATCCAACAGGTAGATAATATGGACTACTCCGAGACCTATCAGTTTAATTTATATCTTTATTAGCTTTTAATTATCTTAATACTTCACATTTACCGTATGTCCTTAGCCCAAATAACTTTACATTTATGCAGGATCTTCCCTTAATCAAAATCTTTACAACTTACAGAACAATTTCATGTGTATTATTTTATCCTCACAAAACACTTTTGAAGACTGGGAAAATACCGTTAGTCCTCTAAATTATGATGCATACTATTATCATTATTAATAATTCTAATCTTTATAGTTTAAAAGGTAATGGAGGACGGGTGTGGTGGCTCACATCTGTAATCCCAGCACTTTGGGAGGCCAAGGTAGGCAGATCAAAAGGTCGAGAGATCAAGACTATCCTGGCCAATATGGTGAAATCCCGTCTCTACCAAAAATACAAAAATTAACTGGGCGTGGTGGTGCACACCTGTAATCCCAACTACTCGGGAGGCTGAAGCAGGAGAATCACTTGAACCCGGGAGGCGGAGGTTGCAGTGAGCCGAGATTGAGCCACTGCACTCCAGCCTGGCGACAGACTGAGACTCCTCAAAATACTACTACTACTACTAATAATAATGATAATGGAAGAAAATCCACCTATAATCTCACCACATTACAACTATTTCTATATATTTTATTGCTCTTGAAGTCTTTGACCATATGTGTGTATGATATATAGTATATACGGGAAGATATACTGTAGTTCATGTATTCAACAAATATTTTGTATGTGTGCCTATAATTTCCTAGGTACTAGAAATTCAGAAGAAGAGACAGCTCATGTTTCTGCCTTCATGGAGCTTACATGCTAGTATGTAAAATAGCATGCAGATACATCAATAGTTACTATGTTAGGTAATGATAGGTACCTTAAAGAAAAATAAAGGAGACAAGTTGGAGAGTGAAGGAATGATATATTGTATGAGGTGTGGTCAGGAAGTGGTTCTGCGATGGACTAACATTTGAGCAGAAACCTGACCAAAGTGAGAGTGTGAACTCTCAGCATGTGCAAAGTCCCCAAGACAGGTGTCTTCAAGAAAAATCAAAAGGTCCATATGGTTGGAGAGGATTGTAGGTTATGAAAATATTGTTTAAGGTAGATTTTATACATACATATATATATATATATATCTTAGCCTGGGCATTGTGTGTAGGTAACGCAGAAGTTCCCTGTGCCCTGCTGCCTGACATACAAGTGATTAAAGGAACCCGGTTGTCTGAGAAGGCTATAGAAGGGTGTGTCTTGGTGCCATGGAGGGGCAGTAGACTTGAGCAGCTGATGCTAGCACAAAGGTCAAATGAACCAGGTGGTGGCGGGCGCCTGTAGTCCCAGCTCCTCGGGAGGCTGAGGCAGGAGAATGGCGTGAACCTGGGAGGCAGAGCTTGCAGTGAGCCGAGATCGCACCACTGCCCTCCAGCCTCTGTCTCAAAAAAAAAAAAAAAAACAAACAAAAAAAACACCTCAGCTATGACTTCACTTCTTAACCTAGCTCCCCACAAGGCAAATTTCAAATTTCTTGAGGGTAGGTACACAGGGACAAAGGAAGGTTTTACTACCCTAATCATCACTTTCAACTAATAGTGGTCAGGTACACTATAATTTAATCATCTTGGATAAAATATAATGTAGGTCACAGAAATATTAACCTAATTGTCTATCTATACTGATTTTGCTAAGGTAAGAGCAAGTCCTCTTTCTATAAATCAGAGGCTATTTTAAAAAATGTCAGAATGGCGATCCTAAAAAAATCTGGAAAGAACAGATGCGAGGATGTGGAGAACACTTTTATACTGTTGGTGGGAGTATAAATTAGTTCAACCATTGTGGAAGACAGTGTGGCAATTCCTCAGGGATGTAGAACCAGAAATACCATTTGACTCAGCAATCCCATTACTGGGTATATACCCAATATATTATAAATCATTCTACTATAAAGACACATGCACACATATGTTCACTGCAGCACTATTTACAATATCAAAGACTTGGAACCAACCCAAATGCCCATCAATGACAGACTGGCTAAAGAAAATGTGGCACATATAAACCATGGAATACTCTGCAGCCATAAAAAAGGGTGAGTTCATGCCTTTTACAGGGACGTGGATGAAGCTGGAAACTATCATCTGCCGCAAACTTATACAGGAACAGAAAACCAAACACTGCCTGTTCTCATTCATAAGTGGAAGTTGAACAATGTGAACACAGGACACAGGGAGGGCAACGTCACACACCAGGGCCTCTCAGGGGATGGGGGGAAGGAGAGAGAGCATTAGGACAAATACCTAAGGCATGCGGAGCTTACAACCTAGATGATGGGTTGATAGGTGCCACAAACCACCATGGCACATGTATACCTATGTAATGAAAGCATGTTCAGCACATGTATCCCAGAACTTAAAGTAAAATTTAAAAAAAGAATAAAAAATGTCTCCAATGTTACAAAATTTACATTTGACTCAATTTTCACTTTCTACACTCACTTTGCTGAATAAAATGATTTTCCTTTGAAGCTGGGTTAGATAATAATATGAAGGACAAAATATACCAAGTTCTCTCTTCCTCCCTAACTTGAACCTCTTTTCCTTTACTAAATTGGTACGTCTTCATTATCTCATAAAGTGTTCTTTCCTATTAAAGGAATGCAGAATGCAGTTACTCTACATGTTTTCACTTCTCTTTCCTTTCCCTCATTCTATTCAGAAGACATGAATTATTGAACTGACTGGTAAATTTGGCCAGGAGTAACCTGGGCACACTCAGTTCAGTTCCTCTCATTTCCCTCTTTGGGAGCAAGTGTCCCTGCAAGAGGACCCATTCGTTTTGAGCTTCCCCTTCTCCCAAATTGGGGTTCTATATTACACTATATTACATGCGGAGTGATAGAGCTTTGTCATAGAACCAATATTCGGAGTCTTGAACTTCAGTGTATAAGCACGGCTTTTTTCTTGTTTCATTTGAGACAGAGTCTCACTCTGTCGCCCAGGCTGGAGTGCAGTGGCGCAATCTTGGCTCACTACAAGCTCTGCCTCCCGGGTTCACACCATTCCCCTGCCTCAGCCTCCTGACTAGCTGGGACTACAGGCGCCCGCCACAATGCCTGGCTAATTTTTTGTATTTTTAGTAGAGACAGGTTTTCACTGTGTTAGCCAGGATAGTCTCGATCTCCTGACCTCGTGATCTGCCTGCCTCAGCCTCCCAGTGTGCTGGAATTACAGATGTGAGCCACCGTGCCCAGTATAAGCAAGGCTTTTAAAACATTAGTGGTTATAGAGCATTTATTACTCCTAAGCCTTGGGCAAAAGGCTTTAAATCCTAGGTAGCACACAGTTTTACTTTGGTTGGTATCTGTAGATGAGTGGATTTTTATAGCAATGGGATTGTTCAAGCTTCAGAAAAGGCAAAGAGTCATTGGAAGTGCAACAGGAAAGGAACCAGGCTTTTGTGATTACAAACTAGAGTATCTATAGAAAAGAGAATCCTTACAAGTTTTTGAGGCATGGTGCATTGAGCAAAATTTGTTTTCTTTAAACTGGAAAGATCCTAACACTTGTAAAGCTCTACTTTCAGATATCCTTAATGCAATCATTAAATAGGCAGCGCTAGGTCAAATGTCCCAAATTTAATTAAGAGTCAGGAAGAAAATTTGGAGATATATACCCTGAATTCATATGACTTGTTCACAGACTTAAGAAAAATGTAAGTATTGCAGGTTGACATGCAGGCATTGCCTTCACCAGGAGGAACCAGGCCTAAGAATTGTATGCAGTTCAAAAGTGGAAGAAGAATTTTATGCAGTCTGAAGAACACATGGGTGGGATACTAAAACTCATGAGGCCCCTGGACAAGTCCAGGGTATAAGCATCAATAGTAACTTCAGTTCACATATCTGCTGAGGTTGATTCTCCAGTTGAAACAAAGGTAATGCAATGAATATATTCTTTAATCATCAAGCTTTCGGGCCTAAGAAAATTCCTAACAAGAAGTAGGCGCGTTATTTTTGCGGTATGTTCCAAATGGCAATTATCCTTTTCTCGACCCTGAATTCAGTCTTTTTACAATGTGACTGTGTAGCTACTCTACTCAAGAGAAGCTCACATTTAAAAATTTAATATAAAAATGAAACAAACTACCATGATTAAGAATAAGCAAAAACAACAATAATTAAGATCTTCAAAGACTTAATAATCTAAAATGACTATTAATAAATTTTTTTGAAGAAATAAAGATATACTAGAAAATCATGCTGAGAAAAAAGATGATAAAATAGCCAGCAGAATTCAAAAAGAATAAAATAAAACATCTAGAAATCAAAAATGAAATGTTGAAGCTGAATAATTAATAGGTTGAACAACATATGAGGCACAGCTAAGGAAATAACTAACAAGCTAGAGGATATATTCATTAATTCAACAAATATTCACTGACCACCTACTATGTGCATATTTTCATCCTTTGGAATATATCAATGAACAAATCCATTAGGGAGTTTGCAGTCTTATGGGAAGTAAAGGACACAAGATAGAAATAGATATAATGTATAATATTTTAAAAGGTGGAAAATTCTATCAAAAGAAAAAAAATAGGTCTGTGTAAAAAAGTATTAGGTGTAAAAAAGTAAAAAAGAAGAAAATCTTTAAATAGGATTAACAGGGTGAGTATCATTGGGAGGGCAATAATTTGAGCAAAGATTTGAAGGAGTTGAGGGGGTCTGTCTAAGAACAAGGTCCTAATATACGGCACAATAGTGCCATATGCCCACTAGTTTGTAAAATTTCCCCATCAGCACACAGGAAGAATACTTTCCCAGACCTCTTGTATCTAGGCAAAACTGTATAAGTAATTCTGACCAATGGAATGAATGTAGGAGAAATTGAGTCGTACATAGCATGTTCTCTGATCATAAAGCAATTTAGTTTAAATCCAAGGAGCAAAAGGCAAAATTCAAAATGCATGAGTTTGGAAATTAAAACACCTTATAAATAGCTCATGAGAAATTCTAATAGATATTTAAAAATATTTTGAACTGAATGATAATGACAAAAGAAACAGCATCGAGAGTTCTAAAGCACATGTGAAACTTTGATACATTCACAAGTGAGACATTTCAAAACAAGGTAAGTAGGAATTCTGGGATTATTTGTATACAGATGGAAAAACAAAATTAGATCCCTGCCTACAACATACTAAAATATTAAATCCAGATTACTTAAATACTTAAATTTGACACAAAAACCTTAAACTTTTAGAATAAGGTGTAGGAAAACATCTTTCTGGCCTGAGAATAGAAAAGGATTTCCTAAAGAAGATATAAACATTGCTAATCACAAAGAAAATTATTGATCTATCTTGATTTATTGAAATTAAAAACTCCTCATGAAATAATATAAGACAAACCACTAACTGGGAAATGATATTTTTAATACATATTGCTAATAAATTATTAGTATCTGGAACATATAAAATGCTGCTACAAATCAATAAGAAAAAGACAAATGAGTAGAAACCTGGGCTAAAGACAAACAAATACTTCATCAAATGCAAAATGTGTAAAGCTAAGAAACACAAAATATGTATAAGCTGCTTACTCATCAGAGAAATTAAAATTAATACCACAATAAAAGGTCATTTTTCATGAACTCTTGGTTCTTGTGTTTACTAAGTGGGAGAAGAACTGTTGCAAAGTAAGATGATACAATATATTCCTTCACACTTTATGTCTAGTAGTTACTGTTTTATGAAACCAATTAAATAAGATTAAACATTGATTCTTTTATTTATTCAACAAATATTTATTGAATGTCTACTATGTGGCAGGAACGCTGCTAACAATGTACCATTTTGTAACACAAATCATTTATTTGTAGAAATATGATGTTTTACAGAAATGCCCCTAAACATTGTCATATTTATTTATTAATTTTAAACTTTAAGTTCAGGCATACAAGTGCAGGTTTGTTATACAGGTAAACTTGTGTCATGGGGATTTGTTGTACAGATTATTTTGTCACCCCGGTATTAAGCCTAGTAACTGTTAGTGATTTTTTCATATCCTCTCCCTCCTCCCACCCTCTACCCTTCACCCTCCGATAGGCCTCAGTGTGTGTTGTTCCCCTCCATGTGTCCATGTGTTATTATTTAGCTCTCACTTTTAAGTGAGAATGTATGATATTTGGTTTTCTGTTCCTGCATTGGTTTGCTAAGGATAATAGCCTCCAGCTCCATTCATCTTCCTGCAAAAGACCTGATCTCATTCTTTTTAATAGATGCATAGTATTCCATGGTGTATATATCACATTTTCTTTATCCAGTCTATCACTAATGGGCATTTAGGTTGATTCCATGTTGTTTTTATTGTGAATAGTGCTGCAATGAACATACGTGTGCATGTGTCTTTCTAATAGAACAACGTATATTCTTTTGTGTATATACTCAGTAATGGGATTGCTAGGTGGGATGGAATCTTTGTTTTTAGATCTTTGAGGAATTGTTACATTGTCTTCCACAATGGTTGAACTAATTTACACCTCCACCAATAGTGTGTAAGTGTTCCTTTTTCTACACAACCTTGGCAGCATTGGTTATTTTTTGACCTGTAAATAATAGTCATTCTGACTGGCGTGAGATGGTATCTCATTGTGGTTTTGATTTGCATTTCTCTAGTAATCAGTGATGTTGAGCTTTTTTTCCATATGATTTTTGGCTCCATGTGTGAAAAGTGTCTGGTCGTGATTTTTGCCCACTTTTTAAAGGGCTTGTTTTTATTTGTTATTGTCATATTTCAAAGTCACTTTATTGGTTTACATTTATTGTATTATCAAATATGTTTCCAGATAGTTGTATCAGCTTATAGTTTTACCAATAGTAGATGATGCCAGCACAGAATATTACTATTAAACATATTTAATCTATGTAGGGAAAGGATATTGATTTTTAAAAAAAAGAAATACTCATAATCACGTAACAAAGTAAAAAAAATTGCAGTCTCACTTGTATGTAAATAAATGTAAATTGCGAATTAAGCAGCAGCATGTTTTGTTTATTAGTTTGGCAAAGATTAAAGGATGAAACCAAGTGTTGGCATGAGTGGAGGGAAATGAAGAACTACAGACACAGCTCTTAGGAGCAAATATTGGCACAGTCTTTCCAGAGGAAAACGGTTTCAAAGGTTTAATGGGTGAAGTCTTTGACTCAGAAGTTTTATTTTAAAGAATTTTCCCTCAGGGAATTAATTATACAAATGCACAAAAACATCACATAGAAAACTGTTCCTTGATGAATCCTTTGCTACAGAAACAAATTGTAAACAAAACATCAAGAAAAAGGTTTGTTTAAATAAATTTTGTTATTTTTATAGTATGGGATGACAAATAGCTATTAATAATTGTGTGGATATTTATTAACACGGAAAGATATTCATGGAATAGTATGTGAAATAAGTTTTAGAACAATATATGTTATATGTATTTCTAAATGCATGTACAAATTTACGTATGTATGTACATGGGAAACATCAGAATGCAGATACAGGAAAATTTAAACAGTGAATATCCCTGGATGTTGGTATTTTAAGTGATATTACATCATGTTTTTTTCTTTGGGGCATTTTTATTTTTAATCTTTCTTTTATTAGATGAACATATGTTAGGTGTATAATAATTTTTACAGAACCCAACTTTATTTTGAATGGCAAAATGGTGACATCATTAACTTATATTATTTGAATCCTTTTGAAGTTGAATTTTGCCCATTACTTATTTCCTTGTTTTTCTTTTGTGATTTGTAACCTCACATTTTTTTTTTACAAATTTTTTTATTAGTAGTTTGTTTGTTTCTTGTTGAATTTAGAGGTCCTTATATATTTACAGCAGTAAACTTGGTTTCTTATTACAATCAAATTTAAATTTCATCATCTGACCACATGTGCATACGTAGCAATACGAATCTAACTTTGTGTAAGTCTTCATAACGTAGAAAGCATTTTCTTGAACTTATCACAAACAGCCCACAACAACTATTCCAAACCATCACAGCCCAACTTGAGTCAAAAGTGCCATTCCCTGTTCTCACAGTCAGCAGGTAATCTGACTTATTTCTTTATAGACTGAAACTGTTTCAAATTCCTTCCTATCCCACTTCTATGCCCTCCTCACTCACAGTCACACAGACATTTATCTATGTCTATATTTATGTCCCTATCTCCATCGCATGCACTTTGATGGAGAGAGTTGCCCTTCCACCTGTGTCCTGGATCCCATTCCCTGCCATCTCTTTAGTGAACTTCAATCCATCGGTAATCACCCTATTTCTTCTGTATGCTCCTCTTTGTTGCTTTTCTTTTCTTTGTATATAAGCAAGTTACATTTCCATCTGACTAAAATAAAAACAAAACAAACCCACTCCCCAATGCAAAACCCAAGTCCTTCCTTGAGGTTTCCTAACACAGCTAGTGACACAAAAGATCTGTGATCCTGTTGTGCGCCAAGCATTTATTGAGCACTCAAAAAAAGTCTGGCACTACACCAGTTTCTAGAGCTACATAGATGAATAAGTTACATACCTTTGAGAACTTTACCATTGTCCTTTGTGTACTTAGGACTTTGGGTGCGATTGACACAACTCTTACAGTGGAGATTCGTTTGGATGTGAACAGCTGTAAATTCTACAAGGAAATCCTTGAATAAAAGAGGAAATGACTAATTAATTAAGTGAAGATACTAGACCTTGTTCAAATATGCAGAGAGGAACTGTGGATGTCAGTTGGCTAACAAATGCCATTGCTCCTTTTTCCTTCTCCATCAAGATTCTGAAAAGAAAATGATTCTTACATCCATGGAGATCCAGCTTCTTCTCTCTTTACTTCGATAAAAGGACAACAGACAGTTTTCTAAATTTTTTCTTTTTCTTGGCTTCTCTGAGACATTTGACATTTGATTCTCTCTCTCTTTCCTAAAAACCCTTTCTCCCTCCAATTTAAGGTTGCAATGATGTCCCCTGCACCCGCCCCCGCCCCCCCCCCCCGCTGCCTCCATAATGCTGCCTGTTTCCTGACCTCATTTATGAACTCCTTGTCCTCAGTCTTTCTGTCCTGTTCTTTCTTCATATTTTTCCTGGCCTATTTTTGTCTTAATCTATGACTTCTACTCCCACATGTATTTTAATAGTATTTAGTGAGGAATGGATTTATAATTGCTTTAATCCACCAGAAATCCTAAGCAAACTGAGTAAAGGAGAACTTGTATCATTTCCAGTACTTAATGTCCAGTAAGCACTAGAAAAATACTGAGCTCGACCTGGATTTCCTATCCCAAATCTCATCCAGATATTTCTATGCAATTCTTCCAAAAATAATTCTGGAACCATCCTATTCCTTCATGTACTAGGATGTTACATCAGGAATATCTGAATGGGTGCTTTCATCCTCCTCCAATGACTCTTTGTTTCCTTTTAATGTGATTTTAAAAAATTATCTATAGGAATAAAACTTCCCCTGGATGCTATGATCATTCAAAGATAAAATTATTAATGTAAGTGAGAGTAACAATGCAATGTACAATATAAGGTAACAAATATTTTTAAAAATAAGCTTATATAGTTCAATGGTACAATAAAACTTATGCATGTATATACAGTCATGCACCACATAAGGATTTTTTGTTCAACAGTGAACTGCATATAAGATGGTGGTCCCATAAGATTACAAAACCATTTTTCATTGTATGTTTTCCATGTTTAGCTATGTTTAGGCACACAAGTACTTACCACTGTGACATGCTGTACAGGTTTGTAACCTAGGAGCAATGTAGCCTAGGTGTGGAATAGGCTAAATCGTCCAAGTTTGTGTGAGTACACAATGATGGGATTGCCTAAGTGTGATGCATCTCTGAGAACATATCTACTTTGTTAAGTGACGCATGAGGGTGCGCGCGCGCGCACACACACACACACACACACACACACACACACACACACACAGAGGTATACAGATGTATATCTTTTGCAGAATGCTTTAGAGACATCACATAGCAGAGTACAGGAAAGGGTAGGTTGCTACAGCCTTGACTGTGTTTCAGCTGGTCCGTGTGCTGCAGGTCCTATGTCTGTCTCACAGACCAATTGTCTGCTCAGTTTACTACCGTGCCCTGCTTTTCTGATTTCTTTCTGGTTTGCTGAGGAATCTCCATGGAGCCCATGACTACTGCGTGTGTGCAAAGGGAGGAACAGCCCTTGTTCCCCAATGCCCTGTCCAGGCACTCAGGTTATCTGGGCAGGGAGGGGCTGAGGAACCTCTGATTCTGTGTCCCTTGCAGAAAGGTTGATGGAGAGATGAGGCCAGCTTTGATCAAGTGGGCACAGCCAGTAGGGTTCTATTAGGGTCTTCCTGGTGGAGGACTCTGATTGTCTGTGATCTTCTTGTCTGCCTGCCAGACAAACCTGGGCATATTTGAACCGTATCAGGTAGGCTTTGTATTATGTATGTAGTGTGCACGTGTGTGTGTGAATTTCATTCTTTGGGAATATAACTTGATATAGTTACATGTAATATATAAAAATTCAATTACTTTAGGCCTGTAACTTTTAAATACATTTCCAGGAAAACAAGCACATGTAAATAGAGGACTTTCTCCACTTGAATATAACAAAATACCTTAAAGGAATATAATAAAAATGTAACAGTTTGTTTCTAAGCATTATGCATGCTTATTATTGTCTCTGTTTTGGAGTTTATACTTTTCCAAATTTTAAAAATAATCATCAAATATTACCTACATATTTCCTATCCCAATTCTGTGCCCTCCCCACTCAGTCATAGGAAACACATCATGACTAAGAAACTTTAGTCTTTCTGTGTTAGGATCAGTGGCCTCTAATCTGCAATACTTAGCAATTAATTGATAGTTTAGTGTAGGTAATTATTATTAGGATTAGATTTTTTAACCCTCACTAAGAATTGTTTTGCTGATCTTCTTTAAATGGTCAGTTTACTAAATTTTTGCAGGATTTGTTTTTTTAAAAAAGTTTATAGGCAAATGCTTTGGGTATTGCTCAATCAGAACACTTAATTCCACCAAATTCTCAAGCTGTTAACCAAAGAAGGAAATCATGATGAGATCACTCAAAAGGCAACCTGGCACTTTAGAAACCATTCCACACACTATTTAAGAAAGACTATTATCTATGCCAATGAAATTACGATGACTAATAGTTTTAACATTTATATTATTATGATGCATTAAAGTCCCTGTCTAACTATATCAGAATCTCAGCATGATATATAAATCCTATTTTGTCAGAGGAGGTATTATCTTCATTTACCAGAATGCAAAATTATAGGTAAAAGTGAAATGATTCACCGAAGGACACACACTATTTTAAACACCTGGAAATGGGACTCTAATCTCTAATATCTAATTAAGTGCTCTATTTATTAGAATATATTCCCATTAAGCTTGTGATTTTCATTAAATAATCCTTATAGAATTAATTTATGTAAAATCTGCTTGTGATGAGTAATCAAAACTTGACTTTCTTTATACCTGTTAGTTTGGATTCTGAAAATTACTCAGATCTTCATAAAGGAGAAGAGTTAGGGTGTGGAGAGATATCATATAATACTAAGGAATACATCTGAAAAGGTTTGAAATACAATTTTTGTGATAAGATTTTTTTTCTTCCAAATTTTAATTATATTTAAATTGATGACTCAAATTTTGAAGCAAGAGAGAAGTATCATGTGGAGAAGCTTATAAATGTTAAACATTTGCTTCCGATTTGAGCAACATTCTGTCAGTGTTGCAGCTTTCTTTCTTACAGTATCTTTGTTCCATTTTGTTTTAGTCCTGTTGAAGCCAGGAAAAAAAGTGAAAAAGAGAATATTTTAATATTTTTAAAATCTGGGTGAAGTTTGAGATACATGAAGGTCTTACTTTATTATTTGTTTTTAGTTGCTTTGTTCACTTTTAGTTTTAATAAAATGTGAAACAAGACAAAACTCTCTGGGGTATAAGCCTGTTTATTTTATTGTGCTCTGTTTAGTTATTCAAGGGAAAAAAGTTACAGAAGTGTAATCGTTGCCATCTGTTGTATTTGAGTAAAATCTAGCCCAAAAGTCAAAAAAGTCATGGCAACAACTTATAAAAACAACACAATAATATCAACTCACTATGGTTACTGGTGGAACTTTATTTTTCTCCCAAATGAAGTAAATTTCCTTAGAGGATTATTTTAACATTTGATTTATATCATTATTAAATTTGCCTCCAAAATCATCAAAATCTCTAATAACACTGCTATTTAACTCTCTGCCTGATAGGAGATTAGCAGATTTTCCTGTCACTTGGACTCAAACCTCATCAAAACTCCTTGTTTGGAGAGTGTTATTTTTAAGAACTTCTTAGGATATAATTTTAAGGAGAAATGTGTGTGTGGGTGTGTAGGTGTATACATTTTCCCATAGTGTTAAATGGCTACTGTTACTGGCAAATATGAAATGCATGCAAATTTGGTGAAGTATAGGGTTTTTATTGTGACTGAAAACATTGTTCATATAATGGTATTGCCTTAGGCCATATTTTTGTCATGTTTTCCTTTAGAAATTGTAAAAAATTATGTTGTCTTTAAGATAGACATGTTTTATACCAGACTACTCTCTCTAGAGAAAATAAAGGTATAATATGGCATCACTTGGCTTCTTTTGAAATGAGCAGAATATTTAAAGACACTCATTGGAATTGCCTATGTTTTTACTCATTTGGATTTGTGGAAAGTGAATTCCAGTTGCCTCTACCAAAGGAAAAATGACCTGCTATATCCATATATAAACACTTAAAAATTGCAGATTTAACCCCTTCTAAATGTTTTTTTAAAACATAGAGTTATTGTAGACATTCAAAAATATGGCATATTTTAGAGAAATTAGCATTTAACTTACCATGAAGTGGGATGTAAATTTTTTCTCTACTCTTATTTTGAGTGAAATAACTATATAAAGTGAAAAATTAAATTATTGATACTAAATTTTCATTTGAATATAAAATTATTGTGACTACTTTTACTATCTACGAAAAGCCGTGTGATTTATAATAAGAAAAAGCATTTGAAAGTAACCTGGGTGTTTTTCAGGACAATATTTTTATGTATACCTATTATTGTAAATTATACATTAGTGAAATTTGAATTAATATGATTTATAGTGTTCATTGGGTTTGTGTATGTATGTGTTTTGCAGTGAAGAAAACTATGTAGAAGAAAAGTGCACTCATTTATCTAACATATATATTGTTCACTTATGTATGAGGCAATGTGCTAGGTATTGTGTGGAATTCATAAATTAGCTTTAAGAAGTTTACAGTCCAGGTCAGATAAGGAAAATAACATATATACATATCATTGCATACCAAGAAGTAAATGTAGAATCATATTTTTAGTAACAAACATTATTTCTATTATAGTCCCCATAATGAAAACTATTTTTCAGCTATCTCTAGGAGTCCATAGATGGTGCTTATAGGTGTTTAGAGTAAAGTGATTTAGCTACAGTAGCCACATGCCATTTTTTCTTTTTCCTCTGAGACAATTTGATTGTGCATGCTCAAAAATCCTGGTAGGTAACTCACCTGGGCTACTAGTTGTTATCAAAAGCTTTAATTTTGTGCGTCCCGCTTGTTGTCTCTTTTCATTCTCATAGTCCTCATGGAAATTTTTATCTTGTGTCTCCAAACGTATAAGTAGCAAAGTGATTGATAACCACAGGGTTTATCTGAGTCTGCCAAATTTGCTGTTGGACCAACTACTGAAAATGTGGTGTCAGAGAAACATTGTAGCTGAAGCTGCTCTGTGAGCTGTATGAAGACCCTTTGTGAGCTGGGAAAGCTGGTGGTCTTCCAGCTCTATAGCTATGGTATGCAACCTCAAATACAGAAAATTGGTTCTACTTTTGTGGTGTGTACACCAATAATATTCAGAATTTTAGTGAAGCAGTCATTTATTATTGCTTGCCAATAGTAGCTCCCTCTCTCCCTGGGATTTAGACATAAATAAATCCTCAGGAATAGGAAAGGAAAACTGTATCAAAATCACCTGGACCCTCTGATAATGACGGCATTGTTATTGAACCAGTTTTGTTTTTCTATATATATTTATCTTTGATTAAATTCTTTCCAAGTGCTTATTGTCTTCTTGCAGGTATGTTACTTGTACCCACCTCACCTGTCCTGCCAACCTGATGGAACTTGTCTAAATTTTAAAGTGAGACCACTTAGTACATACCTGGGCCCCCTATAAGAATTCACAGACAAGGAGGTATAGGGCTTAAGGAAATAAAAGAAACATTTGTCTAAGAAGGTTTCATAACAACATAATATTTGAGCTGATATTTAAGAGAATTGAGGAGAGGACATGACCAGATATGCAGAAATTTAAAAAAAAAAAGTTGTAAATGGGTGCCAACGAAGCCAGTTGTGTAGCAAATTTTAAGCAGAAAAGGTTTAAATTAGAGGCTTAAAAAAATGCATGGAGGGCCAAAGGAGGGGATCCTATCCTGGCCCTCGAGGGAAAATTTCTAGAGCATGAGATAATTGATTCACCAAAATTTCCTCATACTTCTGTATGGTTGCTATGGGCACTACTAAGTTTAAGACTTGAAGGGAGCTGGTTTCCTAGGATTAGAAAGCTGAACCTTCCACTACTCAGGAACCTGAAGAGGGGACAATGGAATGATTTGCAGGAACATCTCACAGCCTCACAACTTTGCCTCCTAGCAGAGGAAGTTGACCTCAGTCTCACTTGTCCCATTGTAAATATTGTGAGATAGATCTAACTGTTGGTATTGTGTTTGTATTCAGAATTATACCTGAAAGATAGATATGGAAAAATTATACCATGAAATAAATATATTTACATATATTTTAATGATATATAACATATATAATTTAATGTTATTAATAATATATAACATATAACATTTATATATAATTTATATAATTATATAATGATATTTACACCATGAAAATTGATAAATAATACTCATCAGACTCCCCCCACCACCAAAAGCCCGCCGATTTTTAAACATTTA
This sequence comes from Macaca fascicularis, assembly GCF_037993035.2. Taxonomy (NCBI): domain Eukaryota; kingdom Metazoa; phylum Chordata; class Mammalia; order Primates; family Cercopithecidae; genus Macaca; species Macaca fascicularis. The sequence goes on from NC_088378.1 coordinate 115,810,249, forward strand.
TTAGTACATCCCTGGTACATCGACTCAATCCATATTATCTTCCATATGCTGCACAGTATATATAATATGTAAATAAAATATACAATACAATTAGAATATTATAAGATTAGAATTTTGATGAATTATTTGGTGTTGACAAATATGAAGCTATTCCTTTTGTTATTTTTTGTAAATAATCTTACGAATGAAGGCACTGGAATTCATCAAGCCCTTCTGGTGTGATATATTAAGAAACTAATATATATACATGTTTATATATAAATATACATGTTTATTTATAAATATATAAACATATAAATATATGTTCCTATTAAAAAATACCACATTTATTAACAACCTATGTCTCTGTCTTGACCCGGTTTTCCAGTTTGAAGCTGTCAAGAAATAAATATTTTATACATGGAATATGATGCAGCAACTAATTTTTTCTACCATCCAAACATCATTGATAGTATGTTCAGTTGAAATTTAAAATATCAGTAATGGTGAGGCAGTTTATTTGCATGAAAATAAACATCAGTTTACATTACAATGAAAATTCTAATATTAGCTTTAAAAGAACTTGTATGTAAGCTAGGAGAAAGGATTTCAATTAGCCTTTGACTTTTTCTTTATAATTAGTTAATAATAATTAAATGCATTTTCATTGGAGCCAAAATCATCTTTTTTTTTTCCTCTTAAATTTCAAAATGTTATTAAGTGCCATATGGAAATAAACTGAAGAAAAGTCAAAATGGCTTGGTTGTTTTCATAGAACCAAGGTTAGACCTTGTATAGAAAGGACATTCTATCCTCTCTTAAACTGTAATTAAGGGCACTGAGGAGATAAAACTTTTAAGAATGGAATTAACTGTGTCATGTAGAAATAATGACAGAAAGCATCTGTCAGCACGTGAGCTCTTGATATTTATTGAGCACTTAGAGTCTGACACTGTACTTGACCCTAGAGATGAAAAAGTCACATAATTTTGAGTAGTTTACAGTTGCCCTTTTGTATTTTTTGGGTTCTAAAATTGATTGATACAACCGATGAAATTGGAGCTTCTCTCAGGTGAGGGCAACTTCTGTGAATTTTGAGGAAAATGTTTGAATGAAAGGAATCATGGATAATTACTCAAGTAAAGAATGAGGATAGTCTCAAGTCTGCAGGAGAGAACATTGGTTGTCAGTTAGTTGTAAGGTCAGCCTACCTGACGGGACTGTAAACAACTCAAAGCTGTCTGTCCTGCAGAGTTCAGGGTGGTGAGCTGACCCTGTGAGAAGGGGCTTACCCCTGAAAACTTTGTAACAGGAAGTAAAGTGAGTCCTGTAAGAGAAGAGTCTATAGCCAAGGTCTGTACTTGACTTTGGGGAGGTTACCTCACTTGTCTCTGTGAAATCAAGGAGTCTTGCCTGTCAACTATTACTACATACTTGCTTGGCTCTTTTTTGTTAGCATCATGACAAACGGGAGAGAGTCAGCTTGTTTAGATAGGCTGATTTCCCACATTTTTTGAGAAATAACTTGAGCCAAGAGAGGGCTGATAATACTTAAAAATAACCAATTCCTAATGACATTGGCTTTTTTGGTGCTAGTATTACAAGGATGCACAAACCAATGTTAGCAACATGAACTCCCTGCAAAGTTACTTTCCTTCTTTTTATTTTTATTGATTGATTGATTGACTGAGATGGAGGTTTCGCTCTGTCACTCCAGCTGGAGTGCAGTGGTGCGATCAAGGCTCACTGTGGCCTGGACTTCCTAGGTTCAAGCGATCCTCCTGCTCAGCCTCCCGAGTACCTCTGGGATTATAGGCATGTGCCACCATGTCCAGGTTTTTTGTTGTTGTTGTTTGTTTGTTTGTTTTAGAAATAGGGTCTCACTCTGTTTCCCAGGCTGATCTGGAACCCCTGGTCTCAAGTGATCCACCTCTCAAAATGCTGGGATTATAGGTGTGAGACCCTGTGCCTGACCACTTCCCTGATTTTTTTTGTTTTTTTTTTTATTAGTATACTTTAAGTTCCAGGGTACATGTGCACAACGTGCAGGTTTGTTACGTATGTATACATGTGCCATGTTGGTGTGCTGTACCCATTAACTTGTCATTTACATTAGGTATATCTCCTAATGCTGTCCTTCTCCCTTCCCTGCACCCCACGAAGGCCCCAGCGTGTGATGTTCCCCGCCCTGTGTTCAAGTGTTCTCATTGTTCGATTCCCACCTGTGAGTGAGAACATGTGGTGTTTGGTTTTTTGTCCTTGCGATACTTTGCTGAGAATGATGGTTTCCAGCTTCATCCATGTCCCTCCAAAGGACATGAAATCATCCTTTTTTATGTCTGCATAGCATTCCATGGTGTAAATGTGCCACATTTTCTTAATCCAGTCTATCATTGATGGACATTTGGGTTGGTTCCAAGTCTTTGCTATTGTGAATAGTGCCGCAATAAACATACGTGTGCATGTGTCTTTATAGCAGCGTGATTTATAATCCTTTGGGTATATACCCAGTAACGGATGGCTGGGTCAAATGGTATTTCTAGTTCTAGATCCTTGAGGAATCGCCACACTGTCTTCCACAATGGTTGAACTAGTTTACAATCCCACCAACAGTGTAAAAGCGTTCCTATTTCTCCACATCCTCTCCAGCACCTGTTGTTTCCTGACTTTTAATGATCGCCATTCTGACTGGTGTGAGATGGTATCTCATTGTGGTTTTGATTTGCATTTCTCTGCTGGCCAGTGATGATGAGCATTTTTTCATGTGTCTGTTGGCTGCATGAATGTCGTCTTTTGAGAAGTGTCTGTTCATATACTTCACCCACTATTTGATGGGGTTGTTTTTTTTCTTGTAAATTTGTTTGAGTTCTGTGTAGATTCTGGATATTAGTCCTTGTCAGATGAGTAGATTGCATAGTTTTTCTCCCATTCTGTAGGTTGCCTGTTTACTCTGATGGTAGTTTCTTTTGCTGTGCAGAAGCTCTTTAATTTAATTAGATGCCATTTGTCAATTTTGGCTTTTGTTGCTGTTGCTTTTGGTGTTTTAGACATGAAGTCCTTGTCCATGCCTATGTCCTGAATGGTATTGCCTAGGTTTTCTTCTAGAGTTTTTATGGTTTTAGGGACCTAATAGACATCTACAGAACTCTCCACCCCAAATCAACAGAATATACATTATTCTCAGCACCACATCGCACTTATTCCAAAATTGACCACATAGTTGGAAGTAAAGCACTCCTCAGCATATGTGAAAGAACAGAAATTATAAGAAATTCTCTCAGACCACAGTGCAATCAAACTAGAACAAAGAATTAAGAAATTCACTCAAAACCATCCAACTGCATGGAAACTGAACAACCTGCTCCTGAATGACTACTGGGTACATAACGAAATGAAGGCAGAAATAAAGATGTTCTTTGAAACCAATGAGAACAAAGACATAACATACCAGAATCTGAGACACATTTAAAGCAGTGTGTAGAGGGAAATTTATTGCACTAAGTGCCCACAAGAGAAAGCAGGAAAGATCTAAAATGGACATCCTAACATCACAATTAAAAGAACTAGAGAAGCAAGAGCAAACACATTCAAAAGCTAGCAGAAGGCAAGAAATAACTAAGATCAGAGCAGAACTGAAGGAGATAGAGACACAAAAAATCCCTTCAAAAAGTTAATGAATCCAGGAGCTGGTTTTTTGAAAAGATCAACAAAATTGATAGACCACTAGCAAGACTAATAAAGAAGAAAAGAGAGAAGAATCAAATAGACACAATAAAAAATGATAAGGGGGATATCACCACCTAAGCCACAGAAATACAAACTACCATCAGAGAGTACTATAAACACCTCTACGCAAATAAACTAGAAAATGTAGAAGAAATGGATAAATTCCTGGACACATACACCCTCCCAAGACTAAACCAGGAAGAAATTGGATCCCTGAATAGACCAATAACAGGCTCTGAAATTGAGGCAATAATTAATAACCTACCAACCAAAAAAAGTCCAGGACCAGACAGATTCACAGCCAAATTCTACCAGAGGTAAAAGGAGGAGCTGGTACCATTCTTTCTGAAACTATTCCAGTCAATAGAAAAAGAGGAATCCTCCCTAACTCATTTTATGAGGCCAGCATCATCATGATACCAAAGCCTGGCAGAGACACAACAAAAAAAGAGAATTCTAGACCAATATCCCTGATGAACATCAATGCAAAAATCCTCAATAAAATACTGGCAAACCAAATCCAGCAGCACATCAAAAAGCTTATCCACCATGATCAAGTGGGTTTCATCCCTGGGATGCAAGGCTGGTTCAACATACACAAATCAGTAAGCATAATCCAGCATATAAACAGAACCAAAGACAAAAACCACATGATTATCTCAATAGATGCAGAAAAGGCCTTTGACAAAATTCAACAGCCCTTCATGCTAAAAACTCGTAATAAATTAGGTATTGATGGGACATATCTCAAAATAATAAGAGCTACTTATGACAAACCCACAGCCAATATCATACTGAATGGGCCAAGCTGGAATCATTCCCTTCGAAAACCGGCACAAGATAGGGATGACCTCTCTCACCACTCCCATTCAACATAGTGTTGGAAGTTCTGGCCAGGGCAATCAGGCAGGAGAAAGAAAGAAAGGGTTTTAGGAAAAGAGGAGGTCAAATTTTCCCGTTTGCAGATGACATGACTGTATATTTAGAAAACCCCATTGTCTCAGCCCAAAATCTCCTTAAGCTGATAAGCAACTTCAGCAAAGTTTCAGGATACAAAATCAATGTGCAAATATCATGAGCATTCTTATACGCCAATAACAGACAAACAGAGAGCCAAATCATGAGTGAACTCCCATTCACAGTTGCTTCAAAGAGAATAAAATACCTAGGAATCCAACTTGCAAGCCATGTGGAGGTCCTCTTCAAGGAGAACTACAAACCAGTGCTCAACGAAATAAGAGAGGATACAAACAAATGGAAGAACATTCCATGCTCATGGGTAGGTAGAATCAATATTGTGAAAACAGTTATACTGCCCAAAGTAATTTATAGATTCAGTGCTATCCCCATCAAGCTACCACTGACTTTCTTCACAGAATTAGGAAAAACTACTTTAAATTTCATATGGAACCAAAAAAGAGTCCGTATAGTCAAGACAATCTAAGCCAAAAGAACAAAGCTGGAGGCATCATGCTACCTGACTTCAAACTATACTACAAGGCTACAGTAACGAAAACAGCATGGTACTGGTACTAAAACAGACATATAGACCAATGGAACAGAACAGAGCCCTCAGAAATAATAGCACACATCTACAACCATCTGATCTTTGACAGACTTGACAAAAACAAGAAATGGGGAAAGAATTCCTTATTTAATAAATGGTGCTGGGAAAACTGGCTAACCATATGTAGAAAGCTGAAACTGGATCCCTTCCTTACACCTTATACAAAAATTAATTCAAGATGGATTAAAGACTTAAATGTTAGATCTAAAACTTCCCTGATTTTTAAAATGTTTACTTGAATAATCTATTTGAGGGACTGTCAGAGAAAATGATTACCTAAACACTGACTTCTAGTTCCCCCTCTTACGTTCTCATCTGTAATGACAAAAATAATAGAATGAGAGGAAAATACTGTAAATTTGCCATAACATTTCCGGAATTTGTGCTTGATGGTATAGATCGATGAGAACTCTGAGAGCCAAGTTTGAAATTTTCCCTTTTGGTGAAGTAGGTTAGCATAGAGAATTCTGGAAGACTTCCACAGAAGGCAAGAGCGCCATTGGGAGAGGAGAAACCTTCCACTTGGATTCATTTTCACTGTTTTAATTTAAGACATTTAAAAGAACATGCATCCAAGGACCCAACGGCCCCAGACACCTGTCAGTAAGGTAGGAATATTATTTGGCAGCTCCATGCTTAAAACATCATTCTAAAAGTAATGAAAGATAGAAAGTTAAGAGAACGGATAGAGAATAAATGAGAAACAGTTAAAAACACAAAAGATTCAGAAACAGTTAAAAACACAAAAGGAGTTATCTGTGTGAGCTAAGAAAATTAAGCATGCAATAACATAATTAACACCTGCATTATAAGTTATCAAGAATATAATTTGGTATCAATTGCTCTGAGGCAAGAAAGTTAAATTCTCAAACAAAGTCTAGAAGTTGAGGATTAATTTAAAAAACCATGAAAAACAGATAGCAGAACATGAATATAGATCGTTGCTCTTAAAAAAGAAACAGCAACAACAACAAAAAAAACAGCTTCTACACGGCAAAAGAAACTATCAACAGAGTAAACAGACAGCCTACAGAATGGGAGAAGATATTCAGAAACTAGGCTGGGCATGGTGGCTCACGTCTGTAATCCTAGCACTTTGGGAGGCTGAAGGGGGAGGATCCCTTGGGCTCAGGAGTTCGAGACCAGCCTGTGTAACACAGTGAAACCTGTGTCTACAAAAAATACAAAAATTAGCCGATCATGGTGGTGTGTGCCTGTAGTCCTAGCTACTAGAGAGGTTTAAGTGAGAAGATCACTGAGCTCAGAAGGTCGAGGCTGCACTGAGCCATGATAGCACCACTGCACTTTAGCCTGTGTGATGGCTTAAAAAAGAGTTTTACCGTTCTTTTATCTAATTCCTTAAGTTGCACAATTAGTACATTAGTTATCTACCTTTCTTATATAAGCATTTATACTGTACATTTCCCTTTAAATTCTCTTTTACTTATATTTAACAACTTTTGTATATAGTATGTATATGTCAATTTTAGTTGTATGTTTAGTTCCATTGTATTTTTAATTGACTTACCAGTTAACATGTGTCTTATAATTTTTAAAATAAAAATATACATTTTATCTTATCTACAATGATTTCTAATTTATTTACATTCTGATCTGAGGATGTATTCTGTATTAAATTACATATTTTTAAAATTTGTCGAGACTGGATTATATCCTATTACATCATCAATTATCTGCATTTAACTTAACGGAATGTGTATTCCTTAATCCAGTTTAAAGTTCTATATAATCCCATTAGACCAAGCTTGTTAATTGTGCTTTTTAAATGCTCCATGTCCTTTCTGGTTTGATTGACTTATCCATGGTTCAGAGATACATGTAAATGCTCCTACCATGTTGGTGGTACGATGGTAAGATGCCTACCATCTTAATAGCATAACAGATAATAAGATAGCCATCTTATTAAGTGCATAAAATTTTTAGGTATTTTATTTTTCTTGTTAATAAAAACTTTTATTAGTTTATAAATCTCTATGACAAATCATGCTTTTGTAATAGCTTTAAGGTTCATTAAATTTTAGGATATATCTTACAAATAATAAATAGCTTGATTTTTAAAGCCCAACCAATATGGCATTTTAAAAATTTGTTTCCACTGTTGAACTCAATCCATTTAAATATATTGTAATTACTGCTGTATTTGAATTTATTTCTACTGTTATATTTTGGGTTTCCGTGCTTCTTTTCTTTTTTTCTTGCTTTCTTGCAGATAAGGTTTTTCTTTAGTTCACCTTTTTCTTCTCTGGTTTAGAGATGATTTGCCCACAATTATTTTGATTGGTATTCTAGAAATTGAAACATGCAACTTTAATGAATTTAAAAATGATTCAGTCTATATTTTTACTCTCATTTGGAGACTACTTTAACTGTCTTTAGCATATTCCCAGTTCACATGCTATTAATATGTAGAATTAGTTCAATCTTTTGTATTTTTATTCCTTAAACAATAGGCTTATTTGGATAAACAGGTTGAATATCCCTTTTCCAAAATACTTGGGACCAGAAGTGTTTCAGATTAAAAATTTTTTTTTGTATTTTGAAATATTTGTATACATATTACAAGCTGTCTTAGAATAGGACTCAAGCCTAAACTTGAAAATTATTTGTTTCATATATACCTTATGCACATAGCCTGAAGATAATTTTATTCAATATTTTCAATAATTTGTGCATGAAACAAAACTTGTATACATTGAACCAACAGAAAGCAATGGGTTCACTATCTCAGCCACCCATATGGACAACCTGGTTATTTGGTATCACCATAATGCTGAGCAAATTATTGGAAGTTGGGAACCAGTCAGGTCATTATTGCAATCATCTTGGTAAGATGTAGGGTAGATGAGTACATGATAGTGACTCATTGAGACAATGTGAATTTACAGTTAACAGTGATAGGAACAAAAGGAATAAAAAATATTGTTGATCAAAGACCAAAATCTCCATAAATGGGTGAATCACTCACTGCTAGGGGAAATATAAATTAGCCAAATCTCCAGGTAGGGAATTTGGGAATGCATGCCAGAAACTATAAAAATAAAAGTATACAGTATACCTTTCACCAGCAATTCCACCTTCACAAGTAAGAAATTATTCAGGCAAACATGAATGTGTATGAACAAAACCTTTTCCTGAAGCTCTGTTTTTAAATTATTTTTATTTTTTCTTAGAGACCTGGTCTTTCTATGTCACCCAGGCTGGGGTGCAGTGACATAATCGTAGCTCACTGTACCCTCGAACTCATGGGCTTAAGCAATCCTCCTGCCTCAGCCTCTCAAGGAGCTGGGACTGCAGATACATGCCACCATGCCCAGCTAATATTTTAAATTTTTTGTAGAGGCAAGATCTGGCTTTGTTGCTCAGATTGGTTTTGACCTGTTCTTAAGTAATCCTCCTGCTTTGGCTTCCCAAAGTGCTGGGATTACAAATGTGAGCCACCACATCTGGCCTTGAATCTTTGTTTTTGACGTAGCAAATTAGAACCAATCTATATATTTGTTCAACAAAATAGAATACAGTCATCAAAAATGAAGATATAAATCTATATATTTGGTCATAAAAAATTCACAATCTATTGTTAAGTGATTAGTATATAAAGTACATCACTAAAAATAATATGCAGGCATGTATAGAAAAGGTTTGAAAGTATATTTATAGCTATAGCTATAATTCTAACAGTGCTTATATTGCTGTTTTCTATTTTTCCTTTTTTGATAATGTATGTGAATTACTGTGTTTTGGGAAAATGGTGATGCCATTAACAGGTACTTCAAAGAAGCCAGCATAGGATTTTGATTTAGTGTAAAATGTAATGAATTTAGATGTCATTTAAAGCTCTGGCCAAAAATCCAATTGGATATGTCTGATTATCAGTTTGGAAGAGACTGATTGTAAAGAATTTGAAATGAAATAGCCGATAATGGTTACCAAAGGCTGGGAAGGACAGGGGGATTGGGTATGATAAGAGGATGGTTAATGGGTACCAAAATTCAGTTAGATAGAAGAAATAAGGTTTAGTGTTTGGTAACACAATAGGGTAACTATAGTTAATAATAATTGTGTACATCAAAATATCTACAATAGTGGAATTAGAAAATTCCTAACATAAATAAATGATAAATACTTGAGGTGATGAATATCCTAATTACCTTGATTTGATCTTCATATGCTTGTATCAAAATTTCACATGCACCCCAGATATATGCACAACTGTTATGTATCCATTATAGTTAAAAATTAAAAAATGGCTAATGACAAAATTTTAGAAAATTTAAGATGAAATGACTGACGTATTTTTTTTTTTTTTTTTTGAAATGGAGTCTCTGTCACCCAGGCTACAGTGCAACTGCAGTCTCAGCTCACTGCAACCTCTGCCTCCCAGGTTCAAGCGATTCTTCCCCCTCAGCGTCTCGAGTTGCTACAATTATAGCCACCCACCATCATGCCTGGCTAATTTTTATATTTTTATTAGAGATGGGACTTCACCACGTTAGCCAGGCTGGCCTTGAACTCCTGACCTCAGGTGATCAGCCCGCCTCGGCCTCCCAGAGTGCTGGGATTACGGGCGTGAGCCACCATGCCTGGCCGCCAGAACTTTTTAATATTAAAAAAATAATAACTGGCTTCCAGGAAGTCTAGTGCTTATTTTTTAATGCTAAGTTTGAAGAATGATGTAAGCCCATATTTTGGTTGCATTTATCAGCCCCTTTCTTTTACAGAGCTTAACTCTCTTCTCCTCGCGTATTCTCAGTCCTATTATATACAATTGCCTTTATCAGTTATTTGAAATCTTTTGTAGATTGATGGTCTATATAGTTTAAAAACATATAGTGTATAATTAAATAATGATTCTAGTGGTCATTATTCAGGACAAGCCAACTGAGAGGGCACTTTAATTAATTTCTACAATTGAATAAAAATCCAGTAGCTATCACTTCTGAGCATCTGACTTTTCCAGGAAATCTTTGAATGACACATTTTTCTATGATTATTTTGTCAATTTCAAGTCTTGATCTTTTAAAATGATCAAGATTTGATCTTTTTTTTAAAAGAACAAAAAGTATTTTTATTTATTTGTTTATTTAATATAATTACAAAAGTTTTGTTTCACAAGAGGATATAATAATCCTAAATATACAGGCACCCAACCTCAGAACACCCATATTCCCAAAACAAATATTACTACACCAAGAAAGAGATAATATAAAAATACCACAATAGTGGAGGACTTTAACATCCCACTCACAGCACTAGACAGATCACAGAAACTGAAAGTTTAAACTAGACTTTAAACAAAATGGACTTAACAGACATTTACAGAACATTCTACCCAACATGTACAGAATATACATTCTTTTCATCAGCACACAGAACATTCTCCAAGATAGACTACATATTAGTCCACAAAACAAGACAACACATTATTATTATTATTATTATTATTATTATTATTATTATTATACTTTAAGTTCTAGGGTACAGGTGCACAACGTGCAGGTTTGTTACATATGTATACATGTGCCATGTTGGTGTGCTTCACCTATTAACTCATCATTTGCATTAGGTATATCTCCTAATGCTGTCCCTCCCCACTACTCCCTCCCCACAATAGGACTTGGTGTGTGATGATCCCCTTCGTGTGTCCAGGTGATCTCATTGTTCATTTCCCACGTATGAGTGAGAACATGTGGTGTTTGGTTTTCTGTTCTTGTGATAGTTTGCTGAGAATGATGGTTTCTAGCTGCATCCATGTCCCTACAAAGGACACGAACTCATCCTTTTTTATGACTGCATAGTATTCCATGGTGTATATGTGCCACATTTTCTTAATCCAATCTGTCACTGATGGACATTTGGGTTGATTCCAAGTCTTTGCTATTGTGAATAGTGCCACAATAAACATACATGTGCATGTGTCTTTATAGCAGCGTGATTTATAATCCTTTGGGTATATCCCCAGTAATGGGATGGCTGGATCAAATGGTATTTCTAGTTCTAGATCCTTGAGGAATCGCCACACTGTCTTCCACAATGGTTGAACTAGTTTACAGTCCCACCAACAGTGTAAAAGTGTTCCTATTTCTCCACATCCTCTCCAGCACCTGTTGTTTCCTGACTTTTTAATGATCGCCATTCTAACTGGTGTGAGATGGTATCTCATTGTGGTTTTGATTTGCATTTCTCTGATGGCCAGTGATGACGAGCATTTTTTCATGTGTCTGTTGGCTGTATGAATGTCTTCTTTTGAGAAGTTTCTGTTCATATCCTTTGTCCACTTTTTGATGGAGTTGTTTGTTTTTTTCTTGTAAATTTGTTTGAGTTCTTTGTAGGTTCTGGATATTAGCCCTTTGTCAGATTAGTAGATTGCAAAAATTGTCTCCCATTCTGTAGGTTGTCTGTTCACTCTGATAGTAGTTTCTTTTGCTGTGCAGAAGCTCTTTAGTTAGATCCTATTTGTCAATTTTGGCTTTTGTTGCCATTGCTTTTGGTGTTTTAGACATGATGTCCTTGTCCGTGCCTATGTCCTGAATGGTATTACCTAGGTTTTCTTCTAGGGTTTTTATCGTTTTAGGTCTAACATTTAAGTCTCTAATCCATCTTGAATTAATTTTCTTATAAGGAGTAAGGAAAGGGTCCATTTTCAGCTTTCTGCTTACGGCTAGTCAATTTTCCCAGCACCATTTATTAAATAGGGAATCCTTTCCCCATTTGTTGTTTCTCTCAGGTTTGTCAAAGATCAGATGTGTGGCATTATTTCTGAGGACTCTGTTCTGTTCCATTGGTCTATATCTCTGTTTTGGTACCAGTACCATGCTGTTTTGGTTACTGTAGCCTTGTGGTATAGTTTGAAGTCAGGTAGCGTGATTCCTCCAGCTTTGTTGTTTTGGCTTAGGAATGTCTTGGCAATGCGGGCTCTTTTTTGGTTCCATATGAACGTTAAAGCAGTTTTTTCCCAATTCTGTGAAGAAAGTCATTGGTAGCTTCATGGGGATGGCATTGAATCTATAAATTACCTTGGGCAGTATGGCCATTTTCACAATATTGATTCTTCCTCTCCATGAGCATGGTATGTTCTTCCATTTGTTTGTGTCCTCTTTTATTTCACTGAGCAGTGTTTTGTAGTTCTCCTTGAAGAAGTCCTTTACATCCCTTGTAAGTTGGATTCCTAGGTATTTTATTCTCTTTAAAGCTAATATGAATGGGAGTTCATTCATGATTTGGCTCTCTGTTTGTCTGTTACTGGTGTATAAGAATGCTTGTGGTATTTGCACATTGATTTTGTATCCTGAGACTTTGCTGAAGTTGCTTATCAGCTTAAGGAGATTTTGGGCTGAGACAATGGAGTTTTCTAAGCATACAATCATGTCATCTGCAAACAGGGACAATTTGACTTCTTCTTTTCCTAACTGAATACGCTTTATTTCTTTCTCTTGCCTTTTTTTTTTCTTGCTTCTTTTTTTTTTTTCTTCTTTTTTTTTGAGACAGAGTCTTGCTCTGTTGCCCAGGCTAGAGTGCAGTGGCACCATCTCGGCTCACTGCAAGCTCCGCCTCCCGGGTTCACGCCATTCTCCTGCCTCAGCCTCCCGAGTAGCTGGGACTACAGGTTCCCGCCACCACGCCTGGCTAATTTTTTGTATTTTTAGTAGCAACGGGGTTTCATCATGTTAGCTAGGATGGTCTCGATTTCCTGACCTCATGATCTGCCTGCCTCGGCCTCCTATAGTGCTGGGATTACAGGCATGAGCCACCACGCCCGGCCTTTTATTTATTTTGAGAAGTCATTGCATGTCTTTATGGTTCAGGTAAATCTTTATTCACCAAGGTTTTTTAATTTCACTGGATGAAAAATTATTCACAAATCCTAACTAACCAAAATGCAGATAACAAAGTAAAGTTTATTTCTAAAACTGTTTGAATCTATCTGTGTGACACAGTTGAAAATGATCCACTCTCTCCATTTCTTCTGGTTCAAATCTTTTTTGCCCCGTGCATTATTGCCTCCACTTGTTCTCCCTGCTCTTAACATCTCCTCATTTTACGTCTTCTCCACATTACCACTATGGTAGTTAATTGTGTAAAATTCCTGATTGATAAATTTTTCACTCCCCATTCCTGATAGGCTAAAAACTTTCATAAGCAATGTCTGTATTTGGGTTCTGTGCTGTTTTCCCGATTCCATTTTCCTCTACTCTTCTTCAAAATGCACTCTGCACTGTAGCTGCTCAAAGTGCCTGGGGGCATAATTTGAATTATTTTGTTTTCTGCTTTTATAAAAGTAGAGAGAACTTTTTTCCCATACCTTCTGAAAATCCTATTGATCTGTGTTTTCTTTTCAGCTACTATACATATATTTTGGTTAAAAAAATTAATTGACGTAATTGTACATATTCATGGGGCATATGTGATATGTTGATACATGTATACAAAGTGTCATTATCAAATTACAAAGTGTAATTATATACAAAGTGTCATTATCAAATTACAAAGTGTAATTATCACACTCAAACATCTATCATTTCTTTGTGTTGTTAACATTAAAAATCCTCTCTTCTAACTATTTTGAAATATATAATACATTATTAACTATAGTCATCCTGCTGTGCTATAGAACCCTAGAACTTATTCTTCCTATCTAAATGCAATTTTTTACCCATTAACCAACCTCTTCCTATTCTTCCCTCCCTACTACCCTTCCTAGACTCTGATAACCACTATTTTACTCTCTTTCTTTGAGATAAACTTTTTTTTAGCTCCCACATATGAGTGAGAACATGCTGTATTTGTCTTTCTGTGCCTGGCTTATTTCACTTAGCATACAAAAAAATTCTAAAAATAGAAATACCATATGATCCGGTAATCCCACTGCTGTTTATATATCCAAAGGAAAGAAATCAATACATTGAAGAGAGATTTGCACTTCCACGTTTATTGCAGCAGTATTCACAATAGCCAAACTATGAAATCAACCTAAGTGCTTAACAATAGATAAGTGGATAAAGAAAATATGGTATATTGATCCATTTTTGACGTGGAGGAAAATCAGTTGCAAAATCTGTTGTGGCAGCTCATTCATCTAATGACTATATAGATTTCTCTGTTTTCCTTCTTGTGCCAATAAGAAGGCATTATTTATTCTGTAATAAAGAATGGTCTTCCTTGAGGACTCTGATAAAATAGTACCATGTCTGGAATGGTCATGGGTTCATTCCTTTATCCCTTGGCCCCATGAACATTTCTGTTCTTGCCCTTGTGTATTTCCTTCCATTCATGTCAATGCCATTGTTTGTTTGTACTGTTTATAAATTTCATCCCTACTCTTTGGTCTGGATTCTTTCTGTGCATTTTAGTGCCCATTCAAGGGAGGACAATAACTTTAAAAGTGTAATTAATGAGGAAAAAATAAATGTCTTAGCTCCTTGGGGTGGTGGAGATGAAGATTTTAAGTCAAGAAATAGAAAGTATAGTGATATCTCTTATTTTTACCCCTCTGGCATCCTGAGACTAGAAAATATTCTTAATGATACAGTTGGGTTCTAACAGTTATTGGTATGTTCCATGCACTGAATGTTTGTGTACCCTCAAAATTCATATGTGGAAGCTTAAATACCCAGTGTGATGGTTTTGCGAGATGGGTCTTTGGGAGGTAATTAAGTCGTGAGAATGGAGCCCCCATTATAATAGAATTAGTGCCCTTAGATGAAACAGGAGAGAGATGATCTCTCTCTACTATATGAGTATGCAAGGGGAAGATGACCCTTTGCAAACTAGGAAGAGCACTCACCAGACACCTCATCTTTGAGTACCTCAATCTTGGACTTCTAGCTTCCAGAACTCTGAGAACTGTGAGAACTAAATTTCTGTTGTTTAAGTCATCCCATCTATGGTATTCTTTTATGGCAGCCAAAACTGACTTTGACAGTGTGTTATTGGCCTTATTAAATTAACACATGCATAAAAGAAAGTGTCACCCATCCAAATTTCACCGGCTCTCCCCACCTTGAAAAAAGTGCAGAATAGAAAAAAATTAAAGCGTGCTTAGAGAAAACTTTAAATGAACCTGCTTCCTCATATTAGCTGGCTGTAACCTTGCAGGCTTGAGCTGTACCCAAGATCATTGCCCTTCATTAGTCCATGTAATAACTGGGATTTTTTTTTTTTTAAGTGGGAAGGAAATGAATCAATTGTCTTGCCTTGGTAAGATGCTTAAATTTTTTTCAATAGATTGTTTCCAAGTCTGTCGGAAATGTTCTGTTTCAACTTTCAGTTGGAACAAGATTACACTAAATAAAAGAGCCTCTTTCTTGGGTCCCTTAATAAATTGCTTTTATTAGATGCTTTGTTACATAGTAGTTTCTTACCACTAAATGCTTTAAAATGTAATAATTTTTTGGGGGGTAGAATATTTTCACTGTTTGCATTTTTAATTTTTCTTTTGAATTAGGCATCATAGTAACTTTTCCCAAAATCAGAAGTATGGGTGTTATTTCTTCTTCATTAATTATACTTATTTTTTTCTTTCTCATTTGCTTGTTTCTCTGCTGATAGATACATAGAGAGCAGGGCCAAGCTATAGCTTTGCTTTTGTCCTTTGTTTTCAAACATCACCTGATAAAACTGCAATAATTTTTATCTTAAATGTTTAGTTTGAGCACCTCCACCTTGATATTATTTGGCAGAATATTGAATACTAAAGTTTGACTGCTATCTGGTGAGGAGGTGAGACCATACGCTTCTCTGCTTGTGTTGCTATCACCAGCTTCCTGACGAATTCTGAGTTATTTCTTGGTGTACAAGTTTTCTCTGCCCTCAAAATCTCTATTTGGCTTATTTGACCTAATAGACATGTCTCTTTAAAAAAGACCCAGCCTGGGCCTCTTCTCTGACTGCCCCAATCCTCAAGGGTGCTCCTTCCCATTATCTCTTTGGAACTCGAACTCTTTCTCTGAACAAATGAGTCACGTTTATCTAAACCTTACCTTTCAACTCTGTATTTTGTTTCCTTCTTTTGCTTATGTTTGGGGCCTCTGGAAATCTGAACCTAGCGAAAGAAAAACAAA
The DNA here is from genome assembly GCF_037993035.2 of Macaca fascicularis. Lineage (NCBI taxonomy): Eukaryota > Metazoa > Chordata > Mammalia > Primates > Cercopithecidae > Macaca > Macaca fascicularis. Next base: position 115,826,599 of record NC_088378.1, read on the forward strand.
TACTCTAAACTTTTCTTCCTAAGAATGCCTTGGCTCTTACCCTTTTCTGTGTCTCTGCAGCAGACACAAAGCCTCCATATCCATTTCACATAGATCCTTCTCCCCAGAGCTCTTTTATTCCTAAGCAAAGTGAAGAATTTATAGTCATCTGGTGATTCCGGCACAGTAATTCAATTTTTGTACTGGAAGTTTTACTGCTTAATATTTTGGCTAGACATCTTATTAACAAATAGTATTAATTATATTAGCAATAATGACTGTTATTTACTGTTTTTTATGTACCTTGTGCTGAGTTAAGTAGTTTACACAGTTATATAAGAAATCTAGATTTATTAAGTAACAATCACCTCTTTCTTCTAGTCAACATTGTATTTTATGATCCATGTTGCTGACAGTCAATAAAACATGTTTTGGAGCATGGTCAATGGATCAGAAACCTGGGTTCAATTCTGTGTCTGCCAAGTAATATGTGTATGACCTTGTATAAGTTATTAAACATTGTTTTATCTGACAAGTATTTTTGAAAAAAAATTATGCCTTTTATTTGTACATTAATATTAAAATTTAAAATTGTGTTGACTGTATACATTTTAGAACCTGGGTTGCATTATTAAAAGAAATGATATCTAACTAATGTAATTATAGTGAGGAGAAATAAAGTTATATATGCAAAACACTTAACTTAGTGCTTGGCACATAACAGGAGTCAATAAATTGTAGCTCTCCTACAGTTCTCCGCTCTCGGAATTATCAAGCTGCTGAATTCCTGGGCCAGGACCAGTATCTTATTCTTTATGTATCACAGTATTTTATAACAATTTCTAGCATTAAACTAGCTAGGACAGAACTAATGTAAGGTCATCATAAAGGAACTCCTAGTTAAAATTTTACATTTTCCCATTTTATTTTTTATGTAGGGTGAACATTTTTATTTCATCCAGGAAATAAGTGATTAACCACAAGCCTGATTCTCTCCTTTCAGATAAAAATTTAAAGGCAAAGGCACTCAAGATGTGATGTAACCATTACAAGAACTAGTTTTCTCAGAACACTACAGAATAATTTGTAAACTTAGAAAATGTTGACAAAAGTAAACAAGAAGAGTACAACACATGTTGATTCATAACAATATTAGGCAACTCTAATGAGTTGATGGGTGCTGACGAGTTAATGGGTGCAGCACACCAACGTGGCACACGTATACATATGTAACAAACCTGCACATTGTGCACATGTACCCTAGAACTTAAAGTATAATAATAATAAAAAAAAAACAATATTAGGCAGCTCTAATCTGTCAATAAAAAAAGACAAGGAAATGGTTCCATTGTTTTTGACAACTTATAAATAACTAAGTTCAGGTCCAAACACCTAAGCACTGAATTCAAGTTCCTGTCTGCTTTTCATTTTCTTCTACTTTTTTTTTAATGCAGTACACCCAGACTTGAACATTTGCTCCTCCGTGAACATATTACACAGTTGATGCTTTTGAAATTATGCTAACTATGCTCCTGTGATGCGTTGTGTCAGGATTTCCACCTCCTGGTCAGCCCGGGGCTGTTCTCTATCATCTTTCAAATCTTAACTTAGGGCCTACAACCTCTTCTTTTCTGTTTCTTTTTAGCTATCTTAATTTTTATATTTTGACAGCAATTACAACTATATCTGTAGTGTAGCATTTCTTTTAGTCTATCTTTTCTTATGACTTTTTAAAATAGAAAACTTGAGTTGTTAAATAACATTTAAAGACATTGAATCATTAATCTTTCCACAAAGAAAACATCAGATCTAGGCAATTTTATAAATGAGTTCTACACACTTTTAAAGGTATAGACGATTTTGGTCATAAAAAAATTCCTAGGCAATAGAAAACCACAGAATGTTTTATTTTGCAATACTAAAGTAACCGTCATATCAAAATTAGATGGATGCAGTAAAATAAAAACAACAGGCCCGTCTACTCATGAACATAGAGGCAAAAACACTTAAGCAAAATACTAGCAAACTGAATTTAGATAACATACCAAAAATATTAAATACTTATATTCCAGTTTCAAGTTTGGCTTGATATTAGAAAGTATATTAATAAATTTGCTACATTAACAGATTAAGGAATGAAAAAATTCAGATGTTCTCAATAGAAGTACATACATCATTTGATAATAAAAATCCATTGTTGATGAAAAAACATTACAAGTTAAGAATAAGATACAGCACATACTGACAATCTAGAGCAAATATTATACTTAATAGAAGAATGTCAGATATACTTTTTTGAATCAAGAATAAGGAGGATATTCAATATTACTCTTTATATTTGACATTATTTGGGACCTCTAGGTCCTAAAGGTAAGTTTACATGATAATTACCACTGGAAGGGCTCAGAGGGACCACATGTTCCTTCCAGAATCTGGTAACTAGGGTAGCGTAGAGTAGGCAAGGTGGACATGCCCAGCTGAACTGAGCTGAGTATCTTTTCTTTTCTCAGTCTCCACATGGATGTCAAGTATCTAGAGCTGTGCTGTACATTACGATAGTCTCTGTGTGACAAGCCTGAATTGAAATATGGCTACTCTGGATTGAAATGCACTATAAGCATAAAATACAACACTGGATTTGAAAGACAGTATAAAAATGCAAAATATATAATTTTTGATAACATGTTAACGTGCTAATATGTTGGATATATGGGCTTAAATATTACTAACATTAAAATTAATTTCACTGGTTTCGTTATACATTTAAAAAATGTGGCTACCAGAAAATTTAAAATTACATTTGTGGCTCTGATGAGTGGAATGATTATTTCTACTGAACAGCTCTGATATGTGGTAAATCTGATTTGAAGAACATTATTAGTTCAGGGTGTAAAGGGTTGAGACAGCATAAATGCTGGCAGGGTGGAGGAGAAGGAGGAGGAGGAGGAGACGACCTGGCTTTTCCTCCGCACTAGGCCGTAGCCATCATGCTTGGGAGGCTCAAGCTCCATAGGCTGAGGAGCCAGAGCTGAAGACCCTAGAGTTATCCAAGAGAAGATTTCCAACTCTGGTCTGTAGAGGCCGAGGCGGTGCAGACATGGCCCTCCGAGACAACAGTCCGTTCATGATGGCAGTGGGGCCGTGAGTGATTTCTGGTGGCTTCCCTGGACATGTTAAGCTTAGGCCTAGACCTTTGAGGCTGGGAGATAATCTCAGGCTATCATCAACTTGTCTTCCTCTCCCGTTAGACTTTATGATTCTTGAGGAGGTCCTGTGGCTTACCTTTTTCCTATCTCATACTATGTAACAACAAACTTTTGAATGGAAAAGCTCCAGACTTACTTGTTAATTCAAACTGGAATTATTTCTTAGTTCAAAAGCTTTCCATGGGACCATTATTCTTAACTTCATTCACTACTACACCCCTTCAGGATAATAAGCATGCAGGACCCATTACCTCCCTAGCACTGGCCAGAGGTAAATAATTCTGTCAAAGTGCATAGCTTCATAGTGTTTTTAATGTATGTTGGAGACTCTACTATGAGTATCATTATCATTTGTGTATAATGAATTCTTTTTTTTTTTTTTTTTTTTTGAGATGGAGTCTCACTGTCACCAGGCTGGAGTGCAGTGGCGTAGTCTCAGCTCACTGCAACCTCCGACTCCCTGGTTCAAGCGATTCTCCTGCCTCAGCCTCCCGAGTAGTTGGGACTACAGGCACGTGCCATCACGCCTGGCTAATTTTTGTATTTTTAGTAGAGATGGCGTTTCACCATGTTGGCCAGGATGGTCTCGATCTCCTGACCTCGTGATGCACCCGCCTCAGCCTCCCAAAGTGCTGGGATTACAGGCGTGAGCCACTGTGCCTGGCCATGAATTCATTTTTAAATGGATTTTTATAGCCCTGATTAAGAAGTATTAATATATGATCTGTGAATGTCTCAGTTCACTGAATAGACAGTAAAATAATTGTCTCATTCTTTTGCACCTGCTTTTTTTTTTTTTTGATCTTTCTTGCACTAACATTACTAACAAACAGATGCACATATTTACTGGTGTTGTTGAACATCTACTGTGTAAAGTTTTGTGATGGCTAAAAGATACACAAGACACATTCTCTATCTTCAAGTTGTTTACTGTCTCACGGAAGATTTAAAGACACCAGTAACTTTAACACAAACAGCATAAGAGGGTGATGGAGCTGTAAAAATTCAGGACTGTCACATTGACCAGGAAAGAGGGATCTCTGTCGCCTGAGGAGATTAAAGCAAATATCATTGTTGAGATGACTTCCAAGTGAGTCTTAGATGATGAGTGGAATTTGGATAGTGGAAAAAGTGAAGAGGGCATTATCTCTAGGCATAAGGAATGGCATGAACAATGGTAGAGTCTTCTGAAAATGAGGTTTTTGGCTGTTGAGCTGAGCAACAATTTGAGAATTTTTTGCTTTCTCTCCATAAATAAGAGTACTGTTTAGTTTATCTGATAGGAAATAGGAAAGTACCAAAAACAACGTGAAGATGTGTGACATGATCCAAGCAGTACTTTAGTAATTAAGAGTGTTGTGCAAGGTGACTTAAGGAAGTATCAAAAGACATTATATACTTCATAGGAGTCATAATAGAAGAATGAAAGAAATGTAAACTTCCATCTGGTGAAAAAATTCAAAGCATTTAGAAACTGATTTTGATATAGGTTATGTACTGAAGAGAAGCGTATAACCAAATATCTGTTTGAGACTAGCAAACTGACTAGTGAAAAAGTTATGTTTTTCAATTTTAAATGCAACCAACTATTCAAAATTTCACTCTCATTTTGTCTTTGGTAGCAAACTTATCTCTCCCTTTCCTTTTACCCTTCTAATTTTTATAAAATATTTCTTTATTATTTTCATTATTTTGCTTCCATTTCCTTTGAAATCTGGCTTCCGTCTACACCCCTCCACCAAAATTTTTTAGGCAAAGGTCTTTGATGATCTCTGTGTGGCTTAATAGGCTAGATAATTTCTATTCCTTATCTTAACTTTACCTCACTGACCATTTGATAATGGTAAGTAATTCATCCTTTTGAACTCTCTCCTGTCTTGGTTTCTATGACACCATTATCTCTTAATTTCTTTTCCTACATATTTGGTTGTTTAAAGAACAATGCTTCCTTAACCCATTTCATATATGTTGGTGTTTCCTAACTTTCTATTTTCAGCCTTTACATCTTATAATTCTGCACATGCATTCCCATAGTTTCAAACTTAATTTCTAATGTTTTTTAAACAAATATTTATTGAGTAACTGTCTTTGCCAGGCATTTTGTTGATGAATCCCCAAATCATCATCTCTAGTTCACCTTTTTCTCCTGAGCTCTAGATCCCAGATGTCCATCTGCCTACTTGAGTTAATCTCCTGACTGTAATTGAAGCCCTGTAAAGATAACATTCTCTGTCCTGACCCCTCCTCAGACTAATTCTTACTCTTCTATCTTTTTGCTTAGTGAACTGTAATAACATTTATCCCGTTGACCCAATTAGAATCCCAAGAGCTCTGCTTGACTCTGCATTTCAGTAGATGACAGCATGGACAGTTGCCAATGGCCAGAGACCAGATGTCTTTCTTTCATGAATTACCCCCTGAAGAGAAACAGGAGTAGAAGGACAGAAAATCTTACATAGAAAGCATTTGAATTTGAAATAACTGTTTTTCCATAGGATTGGCTAAAGAATTACAATGGAGATTCAAAATTGAGATTGAAGTGCATTTCAGAAAAAGTAGGTTAAATTTTTGCTCACCTGAATGCATAGCTTAAAAATATGACTTAAATTTGTTCAATTACAGTATACTTCTAAACATTTTTCAGAAGTTCCTTCTAACTTTTAGGATAAAGTCTAAAGACTATGGCATTGGATTCAAAGCTCTTTACAATCAGATTCATGCTTGCCTCTCCAGCCTAATCTCTGGCTACAACCATCCTTGCATTCTACCTTTAAATAAGCATGGTTTTTCTGACTTGTATATTTGCTCTTACATTTTCTTAGCATATTTATTAGCCAATATTCACTTGAGTAATTCTCATTAATTAGTTCATCCATAAACATTCCAGAATGTCTGACAATGTGCCTAGTATTGTCTAGTTCTGAATCCCAAAGATGAAAAAGCCAGAATCCTTGCTCTCAAGGAACTCATTATCTATTGGAAGAGGCAAACACAAGAGATAAGTTTATTGATAGGACATCGATAGAGATGTATCACAGATAGTGTTTCTGGAATTGAGGAAAAGAGCTTGAAAGACTTCACGAAAGAAGTGAACTTATGTGCTGTGGTTTGAATGTTTGTGTCCCCTCCAAAATTTGTATTGAAACGTAATCCCCAATGCTACAATATTAAAAAGTAGGGTCTTTAGGTGATAATTAGGTAATGAGGGCCTTGCCCTCATAAATGAATTAGTGCCTTCTAAAAGGGCATGAGAGGGCAAATTTGTCCCTTCTGTCCCTTTCACCATGTGAGGACACAATATTCATCCCTGTCTGATAATGCAATAAGGGGTTATGCTTGGAAACTGAAAACAGCCCTCACCAGACAGAAACTGCCAGCACCTTGATCTTGGACTTCCATCTTCCAGAACTGTGAGAAATAAATCTCTATTATTTGTCAATTACTCAGCTTCAAGTATTTTGTCATAGCAGCACAAATGGACTAAGACTATGAGAGCAACCATGTACTTTCCCAAGTTTTTAATGACTAAGGAGTGCTTTCCTATGTCTAAAAGAAATCTTTCTTTGTAGTTGATTTTAGTTCTTTCCATTAGGGGACCAATCAATGATACCCTAAATCAGTGCCAAAGTTTAAAGTGAGGAGCTTTGGAACAATAAAATGGTTTTGCTCATACCCTAACCCTGCCAAAACAGGTTTTTCAGGTGAAGTCAGGCATTTCATCTTTGAAAAACAGTTCTGGAGATCACTGCAATGCACGTGCAAGGTTGAATACTGTTGTTGTTAAATAATAGCTGGCGAGCAAACAAAGGAAAAACAAACAAGAACTCTGTTGGTGATTTACATTTGTTCAGGACTTAGCTTAGATAGCATCCTCTCAGAAATTTGTTTAGTATTGTCATAAGTCTGGGATAAACACCTGCAGAAATCTGGGTTTAGCTCTTTTAAAATACACTAAATTCTATATTTCTGTCTTCTCTATTAGACCCGAGGATAGAAACTATGTTATTTGCAAAGTATAGAAACTATATCTTTTATATTGGCATTAACAAGACATAGTGTAGTACCAGAAACATAGAAAATGCTTAATTGACATTGACTGTAATGTAGAGGATATGCATTATGGAATATAGGGAACTCAGATTTTAAAGGAGAGTGGATAAATTCTATTTTGTTCATATTGAGACTAAGGTGCCATTGGTTTATTTAGTTTTGAATACCCAGTGAGCAACTAGAAACGTGGGACTTGAAGTTCAGAAATAAGTCAGGACTAGAGATGCTGGTTTGCTAATAATCTTCAACATAGTGTTAGCTGAAGCTATGAAAAGTAGGTATCTATCCAATCATAGTAGGATAGAGAATTAATAAAAAAGACACATCAAAGTCTTTTCTAAATATACAAAGGAAATAAGGAGAATCAGTGTCACATAACTCAAGAGAAGAAAAAAATTCACAGTGAATAATGGGTCAACATTGTTAAATATTATAACTACAGTGTCAAGTGCTATGGAGGGTTGGGTGTGGTGGCTCATGCCTGTAATCCCAGTGCTTTGGGAAGGTGAGGCAGGAGGATTGCTTGAGACTAGGAATTTGAGACCAACCTGGACAACATAGTGATACCCTTTCTCTACAAAACATATTTAAAACTATGGTTGGGATATACAAGAAAAGTTAAGGATAGAGAACATCCGTTTTATATTATAACTAGGAGATGAGAGGTCACATATATGGAAATAGTTTCAGCTAAGTTGGGGGGACAATAACTTAATACTAGTAGATGACCAAATACGTTGTGATAAAATGGTGGAAATTTGGACAGGTGAGAAATTGCATGATACTTTTAAGAACTGACAGGTGAACACAAAAGTTTGCATTATATTGAAATACTGGAAAAGAAGGAGCAAATGACTGATAAAGGTGGGATGGTAGAAAATATTGAAAAAGGAATGACTGGTGAAGGATAAACTTTGGCAAGGCAGTATGGTATAGAGTTGCAACCGCAGAGGGACATCGTGACAATTCGGGAGGCACCTCTTTGCATGACATAGAAGGGAAAAAGAAAATAGATACAGAATCATTTTGAGGTTGAAAGGGAATTAATTTTAGGTTTATTAAAACTTCCCAGGGCCAGGCGCGGTGGCTCACGCCTGTAATCCCAGCACTTTGGGAGGCTGAGGCTGGCAGATCACAAGGTCAGGAGATCGAGACCATCCTGGCTAACATGGTGAAACCCCGTCTCTACTAAAAATACAAAAAAAATTAGCTGGACGTGGTGACGGGCATCTGCAGTCCCAGCTACTCAGGAGGCTGAGGCAGGAGAATGGCGTAAACCTGGGAGGCGGAGCTTGCAGTGAGCCGAGATGGCGCCACTGCACTCCAGCCTGGGCAACACAGCGAGACTCTGTCTCAAATAAAACAAACAAAATCTTCTCAAGAAATTATGGCATTAGCTGAAGATATGTAAAGTATAGAATTAGTGTCAAAGTCTGAGGCAACTAATCAAGCCTGAGGAGCTTCTGTGAATTAATACAGAATTAGTACAGATGGGGATGCTAGAAATTTAAGGAGATGAGAAATGCAGAGATCTTAAGAGGAGTGACACTGAGTTAAGTGACCATTTGGAGTTTAGTCGGTTAAGGCTATAGTGAATGAATGGATTGAGAAATATGGTGTAGAGATCCAAGGAAATAGAGGGAAAAAATGGGTTTAGAAGTTCTGAGAGTAACTGACTCAAAAACCACAGGATAACAGGCACTTATAGTTAGTGAAAGGAGAATCCTTTTTTTCAGTTGGTGGGTATTTTTTTCAAGTTTTTCCTCCTCTAGTGGCCCATGTGAAAATCTTATTATTAGAGTCTCTGTGATTCCCAAATACAATTTCAAATTTTGATGACATAAAATTGCCACCTTTAGAATATTAAAATTTATTTTTGACAATTAAGGGCAATAAAAAACTTCCATCTGCTCTATGAAAAAAAGCAAGATAGGCAATATATAAGAATTTAAAACATGGATTTTGCAAAAGAGCACATTTTACAATTATGTTAAAACCTGAGTTTAAATTTATATACTCATATATATGTATGATATAATAATACAGTAAAATGTGTGTATTTGTGTGTGTATATATATGTATACATATATGTGTGTGTGTGTGTATGTGTGTGTGTGTGTGTATATATATCCTTATTGTATCATTATTGCCATAACTTATTTTTTGGTTTATTTGGTCATGAAAGCTTTGCTATGATCTGGTAAGAGACTGATTACTAGAATTGGGGTCCTGAAGAAGTGATATTTCTTTTGAATGCTGAAGGAATAGGCATTAGGCAAGTAGGTGTTACATAGAAGAGTATTCCAGATGGAAGGAACAGCAGTGTAAAAGCCTTATAGCAAGGGAGATAGTGGCAAGTTTGAGGAACTTAAATGTGAATGTAACTGAAAGGTGGAGGATGCCATAAAATGAAGATGTATAATGTAGCTGGAAAGAGGAAGGGGTGGAGGCTGAAGGTGAAATGGTAAGTTTTTTGTTTTGTTTTGTTTTGTTTCGTTTCCCCTCACTGACTGCTCACCTCCTGCACCACTTGCTTCCTTTTCTGAGCACTTTGGGAATTTGAACTATGGGGAGGTAGGGAACTGTACTGAGTTGAATAGAGTCCTCAAAAATGCATGTCCATACAAAACCACAGTATCATTCTCATTTGGGAATGGGCTATTTGCAGATGTTATTAATTAGGATGAGGTCATACTGACGAAAGGTGAGTCCTAACTCCAGTATAACTGGTGTCATTATAAGAAGAGGAGAGATAGACACATAGGGAAGGTCATGTGAAGAGGGAGGCAGAGATTACAGTGAGGCATCTGTAAATCAAGGAACACCAAAGATTCTAGCCAGCCACCAGCAGCTAAAAGAGGCAAAGGAGGAACCCTCCCCTAGAGCCCTCAAAGAGAACACGCCTTGTTCACACCTTGTTCACGCCTTGTTCACGCCTTGTTCACACCTTGATTTTGGACTTATAGTCCCCACAACTGTGAGATAATACATTTCTGTTGTTATAAACCACTGAGTTTGTAGTAATTTGTTATGGAAGCCATAGGAAACTAAAACAGAAAGATGAAAGCAGCAGATTATTTCTTATTTGCAAAATTTCCCATGCTTGTTTTATATTCTCTGGACTTACAGGTATTCAACATTGACTCCTTTCTTTTGTAAAGTACTTATGTGAATTATTTTTTTATTTTAAAAATATTTAACAAAAATTTTATATGTTCAATGTATAGAATGTGATGATTCAGTGTATATATGTGTATAATGCATTGTATTATAATGTAATGATTATCACAAATCTTATGCTATACATTAGATCCCCAGAACTTGTCATCTTATAACTGAAAGTTTTTACTCTTTGATCAATATCTTTACCTTTCCCCCACCCCCGAGCCCTTGGCAACCACTGTTCTACTCTGATTCTGTGAGTGCAACATTTTTAGACTCCACGTATGAATGAGATTATATAATATTTGTCTTTCTGAATCTGGTTTAATTCACTCAGCATAATGTCCTCTGAGTTTATCCATGTTGTCACAATAGCAAGATTTCTTTCTTTCTTGACTGAATAATATTCCACACACATATATCATTTTCTTTATCCATTCATCCACTGATGGGCACAGGTTGTTTTCATATCTCAGTCATTATGAATAACGCACACTCAACAGGGTGGTGCAAATATGTCTTTGAGATACTGTTTTATTTTCTTTCGATATATCCTGAGAAATGGGATTGCTGGATTATATGATAGTTCTATTTTAATTTTTTGAGGAATCTCCATACTGTTTTCCATATGTCTATTTACATCCCCACCAACAGTGTACAAGGGTTCCTTTTCCTGTATATCCTCACCAACACTTAGCACCTATCTTTTTGATAATAGCCATCCTAACAGGTATGGAGTGATAGCTCATTTTGTCTTTGACCTGCATTTCTCTGATGATTAATGATGTTGGACACATTTTCATATACTTGTTGGCCATTTTTATGTCAATACAATCCACATCAAAATTCCAATGGCATTTTCACAGAAGTAGAAAAAAATGCGTAAAATTTATATGGAACCACAAAAGACCTCAAATATCCAAAGCAATCTTGAGAAAGAAACACAAAGTTGGATGCACTGTTCTCCCTTATTTCAAACAATATTTCAAAGCTGTAGTAATCAAAACAGTATAGTATTGTCACTGAAACAGACACATAGACCAATGGGGGACAGAGTAGAGTACAGAAAAAAAAAAACAACAAACTATACATATATGGTCAAGGAGTCTTTGACAAGAGCATTACAAATACACAATGAGAAAGGAAAATGTCTTCAATAAATGGTATCAGGAAAACAATATCTCATGCTTTTGTACCTTTGTCTTACACCATATTCAAAAATTAACTCAATATAGATTAAAGAAAAACATAAGACCTGAAATTGTAAAAGTTTTAGAAGAAAACCTAGGGAAAAAGCCCCTTGACATTGATCTTGGCAATTTTTTGGGGGGGAATATTACATCAAAAGCATAGGCGACAAAAGTAAAATTGAATAAGAGATACCTACATAAAACTGAAAAGCTTTTGCACAGCAAAGAAACAATCAATTACATGAAAAGGCAACCTGTGGAATAAGAGAAAATAATTGCAAACTATATATCTGATAAAGGGTTACTATAGAAAATCTATGAGGAACTTGCATAATTTAATGGCAAAAAAATCACAAATAGTAAAAAATGGTCAAAGGACCTGAATAGGCATTTTTCTAAAGAAAGCATACAAATAGCTGGTGGATTTACAAAAAGTTGCTTATGTGTTTTTGTTTGTTTGTTTGTTTGTTTTGAGATGGAGTCTCGCTCTATAGCCCAGGCTGGAGTGCAGTGGCATAATCTCGGCTCACTGCAAGCTCTGCCTCCCGGGTTCATGCCATTCTCCTACCTCACCCTCCCGAGTAGCTGGGACTACAGGCGCCCACCACCATGCCTGGCTAATTTTTTTGTATTTTTAGTAGAGACAGGGTTTTGCTGTGTTAGGCTTATGTGGATTCTTAAGACCCACTGCTGCCCTCCAGCAGGAGAGATTTCTCACTGACTATTTCTTGATGTAAGTGATGTTTTGACCTGTAGTTCTTTTTTTTTTTTTTTTTTGTAGTCTCTAGAAATCCAGGGTGGCTTTTAACTTCTCTCTGCTGTAACCAGTTCACTCTTTAGGTAGCCTTCATGGGATGGACCGTAATATAACTAAACACACTGAGTCACCCCTACCTGTGGCCCACATCTGGTCCATAGAAACCTTTAAGTTTGTTTTGCTTTATTGAATTCTGGGAATACAGGCTCATTCCAACTCAGCTCCCGCCCTTTGCTTCACTATCAGAGTGATTCGCCCATTGTTTATTGTCTGAACACTTCCCAGATGTGAGGCATGGCAACTTCCAACTTTAAGGTGCACATATCAAGTTCTCTGAGGAGACTCCTTGAAGCTTCTGTAATTAAGTTTAAAGTTAGAGGCAGATACCCATCCTCAGCTGTTTCCCCTGAAAAAGTAGAGGAATTCACAACCCACCAGTTTTCTACTTCTGACCCCTTTCTGCTCTGGAAGGGAGGAACTTACTGGTTGTTTAGCTGGTTTTTATATAAACCTCCTTTGAAAATACTTACTTTTGTCTAGCACCTCTCCTTGATTTCTGAATCTGCCATTTTAAGGTATTGGATAAAACTCCTACTTTATCGTCTTTTTGTATATAGTCAGTTGTTTATTGTTTGCTTCTTCCTTAGAAGAATAAAGGTACTTTCATGAAAGCTGAGATATTTTATTTCTAACAAATGGATTCCTGGTACCATCTTAAATGCCTAACTTATGGTAAGCCAATAAAGTATGTATTCAATAAATGTGTAAGTGAATGATAAAATTACAAAAGAAACACGTTTCCCAGGTACTAAATTTTAAAAGAAAAATTCATGTGATGCTTGCATAGGAGTTTATGTAGAGATGAACAATGTTCTCAGCATCAGTGTTATAGATGTACTAAACTAATATGGCTTATATACTTTATCCCTAAAATCAAATTTTCCCAAGGGGTGTATTAATGGCATGATCATTAAGTTATCTTTTCTAAGTAACTTGTTTTCTTAGCTCACGTTAAAGAAAGTCATAAAGCAGGTTTTTATATTTATTTTATTTGATGAATATAAACATGTTAATGTCTATAAGACTGATTTATGACAGGTTCATAATCTGTAGAAAGTGGATTATCAGGTGATATTGTTTAACATTTCATTATATATATTGAGATATTAATATTAATAATTTTTCTAAATCAAAGGATATCTTAGGTAAAGAAACTACTAGTGCTGTATAACAAATTACTCTCTGCTATGGTTTGAATGTGTTTATTGCCTCCAAAATTCATGTTGAAAACTTAATCTCCGTTGTGGTGGTATAAAGACATGGGGCCTTGGGGGAAGTAATGAGCTTATGAATGGATTAATGTCTTATAAAAGGGCCTGAGAGAACTAAGTTAGACCTTTTTTGCCCTTCTTTCTTCTGCCACGTGAGGAAATAATATGTCCCTTGTGCCATGTTAAGTACTCAGCAAGAAGGCCCTCACCAGACACAGACTGCTGGCATCTTGATCTTGAACTTCCCAGCTTCCAGAACTATAAGAAATAAATGTCTGCTCTTTATAAATGACTCAATCTCAGGTGTTTTGTTATAGCAGCAAAACAGACTAAGGCATTCCTGTACATAGAAGGTGAAAGCAATGAACATTTATCATTTTACATTTTCTGTGCATTAAGAATCTGGTGAGAACATAAATAGATACCTCTGGCTTAAGGTCTCTTTTGAGACTGTGGTTAAGTCGTTGAATGTAGCTGTGGTATCCTCTGATGGTTTCATGGGGGTGGGTGGGTGGAGGGATTTGCTTCCGAATTTATTCATGTGGCTTTTGGCAGGCCTCAGATCTGCTTCAAAGCTCATGCATGTCGTTGCTAGTAGGCCTTAGCTCCTCACCATGTGGGCCTCTTCAGAGGCTCCCTGAAAGTCTTCACCACAGGACAGCTGGTGATCCAAGAGACAGAAAACCTGAGAGTGAGAAAGAGGAGACACTCAAGTTGGAAGTTAGTCATTTTATAATCTAATAGTAGAAGTAACATTCCATTACTACTTATGTATTTTATTCATTAGAAGCAGTCAATAAGTTCAGCCCACACTTCAGGGGAGGAGTGTGTATATACTAGGGCAGGAGGACCAGGGGCCATTTTAGAGGCTGCCATTATCTGTATCAGGACCTAAACCAAAACATTTTCTTGAGGTATTCACAGTTTTACACTGAAGAACATATGAATATTCTTTAACAGTTTTGAAGACATTCTTACTATTTGGCTACTGGCACCATGGAAACTTTTTAAATGATTGTTTCAAGCAATATTTGAGAGTATTAATAGTGGTGACTATTAGGATAGTTGTTATTGAAATATCTTTGTAAATATTACATTGAGAGAAAGACACTGTTTAAGAGAAACCTGCCATGTATTGAAAAGATAGATATCCAACTCTCATTTTTATGTTTATTTCTCTATCTTTTTGCAATATATATGGGTACATTTCCCAGATCTATCTTCATTAATTTTTTTTCCCTTCAGCTGTGTGAAATCTGTTTGACCATATGTTGATTGATTTTTTAAAAAATTGGTGTTCATAATTTTATTTCTATTAGATTTTTATTAGTTTTCAAACCCTCCTGTTCTTTTCTCAATGTCCTCCTTTAAAAACTTATGATTTCTATTTCTTCTGTTGTGTCTTTACCATTCTAAGCATAGTTTTAAAAGTTTACTTTGGATGGTTTTTTTCCCTTCAACCTGGGGATGTGCAGTACTTCCTGCTGTCTTACTTGACAGCTTCTGCTCAGGTTAGATTGATTGCTTCCTTATATGGTTTGTAGTTTTTGGTTTTAAACTTTTCTTTAATAAGTATTTTCTCCCAGTGCAGAATACTGTGGAGTCTAGGTACCTAAAGTGAAGCTATTAATATGTATCATGCTATGTTTGTTCTGTTGTTTTAAAACAAGTTTTTAATATTGAGGCTTGGGAATTCTACCACTGTCCTTAAGGACAGCATAGTGCCATGAACTATTTTGTTTATTTTATTTTATTTTATTTTATTTTAATTTTTTGAGACAGAGTCTTGCTCTGTCACCCAAGCTGGAATGCAGTGGTGCAATCTCGGCTCACTGCAACCTCTGCCTCCTGGGTGCAAGCAATTCTCTGCCTCAGCCTCCTGAGTAATTGGGATTACAGGTGCCCATCATCCCGCTCAGCTAACTTTTGTACGTTTAGTAGAGATGGTTTCACCGTCTTGCCTAGGCTGGTCTTGAACTCCTGACCTCATGATTCACCTGCCTCGGCCTCCCAGAGTGCTAGGATTACAGTTGTGAGCCACCATGCCCGGCCTTGTTTTAATTTTTAAAGGAGAATTTTATTTTATTTCTTCACTTAGATCCTTAGGCCAAATCAAATATCACTTCCCTAGGGGTTATTATTTTATCGCTCTCTTCAATTGCTCAGAGGTCCCCCTTTTATTTTCCTAGCTGTCTATAAGGATCTCAGGTTCAGCATCTATCCTCATGTACGTCCAAGGTAATATTCATGTCTCTATATGGACAGTTAATCTGCATCCCCTAGAAATGTGGCTTTTCCTGAGCCTGATAACCCCTCTTAAACATCTATTGAGCCATTTTGCAAATTATCTGGTTTTACATTTCTTCTTTGTTGTTGGCGCCTAGGAATTTCTCTTATTTTCCTTTAAGCTCATCTGTATATTTCACTTCATTATTTTGATTACATGTTATTTACTGTTTACTTATGTAGCAAGAGGTGTGCTTTGTTGCTACAGTCAGGTTGTAAGAAGTGTACTGAAAAATAATAATATAATTTGTTGTTGAACCAATTCCTTTATTTTCTTTATTTATCAATGTTTATCTTCCTTCCGATTCTTGATTTCCTTTATTTTGCATTGACCCCATGTAGAGACAACCTCATAATTTCAGATCCTGTCCTAAGTGAAATCTATGTCTATGTAGAGTCTTTCATTTCTTTTCACCCACCAAATTAGTCTCCAGATGTGCCTAGGTACTTACTGTATAATTTTTTACCCTATAATTTAAAACTGTATACATAAAATACTTATGGGGTGAGAACGTATAAATTCTTCTAGCTGAAAGAAATGTAATTAGTGTTTTGGCAAATTTGAGTGTGTCATTGCAAAATTCTGTTCTGTAGGTTAGTGGTGTGGTTTGCTATAAAGAGAAGTGATAGAAATGTTCACAACAGAGACCCAGGATATAAAAGTCTCTTTGTGTTTTTCATTACAAGGTCATTACTTGCCATTCTTTACAAAATAAACATGAAGAATTGTTTCCAGGTTCTAAAGTTCAAGAGTTTTTGGACAAGCTTAGCAAAATGGTAAGTGAAATACTTAAAGAACGGTAACTGAAAAGCAAAAATTTAAAGATGTGTATTTTCATAGCAATAGAGATAGGATTATTATTTCTAAAAGCTTAAAGTGTGTCTAAACATTTCCATTCAAAAAGGCTACATTAAACTTCTGCAACTTTACAATTTATATAACCAAGAGGTGGCAGTATTCCATTTAGTTTCCTTTGGAAACTCATTCTTTAGGGGTAAAATTTTCAGATATATTCTAATTAACTTTTAAAACAAGTATTAATAAATACTACTATTATCACATGTACTTAAAATAATTATAATTGAGTAGCACTTTTTGAGAATAAGAACATGAAAGCATTACTGTATAGAATAGTTTGATCTGAACAGCCAAAAATTAGACATTTTCAACATTAGCATATGGGTGTTTTACATCTAAAATGCTTTGTTACTAGATTGTCTCTTTGGTGTTCTACTCTGTCTTAAATACTGATTAATTTATTTTATAACACTATGAAAACAGTGATTTGTCTTCAGGCCTAACTAGTTAATAAGAGGAATAGTTTGGATTGAGAGTTCATAACATCATCATTATCCTTCAACATTTTCTTTAAGAAGAAAATAATAAACGTTTATGAACATTTTCATCTATTGAAAATACATACAAATACAATCTTCAGCTATTAGTATTACAATGAAAACAGCTAACATAAATAATTTAAACAGATTTCAATCCCAAATTCTAAATATATTCCAAAAAATCTTAAATGAAAGCTTACTGGAGGCACAAATTCTCTTTTACAAGTATATCCTGGCAAGAATTGACTTAACGGTCAATTATTACAAACAAAATCCAGGTTTCTTAATTAAAATACAAAATATTGGCTCTCCTACTTAGCCTGAAATAAGTTATGGAGGAGGCTGCAATTATGCTGGCGCCTTCTAATGCCACTGATGGTCAGAGCCTCTCAGTGTTTGTATAAAAACCAGTTTCTTTAGAGCTTTGCAACAGTGCTGTGGATTGTTACTTCCTTAGCAAAAGCTTGGCATCAAAATTCTAAAACAGAAGTTTAGGGTTTTTTTTTTTTTGAGTTTGATCTGAACACCAAAAGACTTTCATTTTTACTCTCATTAACGTGGAAAAAGTAAATTCTACCATTTATTATAATTAAGTTTTTGAACTTGAGAATTTTATATTTAAATATGTATATAAAAGTTACGAATTGGGTATATTTGGCAAATACTAAATATAGATTAATGAACCACTCATAGTAATTTTGAAACAAGTTTTAAACAAAATCTTTATATATTTGAGTGATAGTTATTTTTATTTGGTAAGCCCAAGTAAGTTTTTATAATTCATTTTATCAAAATGAATAAAATGCATTTATTTTTCAGTTATCAGTGTTAGTGGCAAAGTCTTTTTAAATGACTTATTTATTCATGTAAGGCTCCTTAACCTTATTACTTAAGAAAGACTTCTAGGACAGAATAGGTTACACTAGTTGTAATTTTATCTTTCTTCTACTCACTTGCTTCTCAATTGGAAGAATGGAAATGACAGTCAAATTGTCTACGGCTGGTCAGTGAGACTTGGGAAGAGAAAGAGCAAAAACCATGAACTGATTTTTATACCTTGGATTCACACTATGTTTGCTTACTTCTATGTAGTGTTTCTCAAGGAATTTAGTGTTGTTATAGGTCTTATTGGCATAAGAAAATATCCTTTAGTAGATAATCTTTTTGACTGCTATGTATTAAACTGGAGAATGCATTTTTTTGAGCTGCATTATCATATAAACTATGTAAAAGCTTATATGGACCAGTCACAATTGTGACATACATTTCTTAAACTTTGATACAGTATTAGTAAAGTAATAAATGACATGAATAATTATTAATGTTAATTTAATAGTTGTCATTGCTTATAGATGGTTTGTAAATCTTTTTAAGCAAATTTGTAAATTTCACTCTATGGATATTCATTCTATTGTACATCTATATGTCAAACCCTGTTTCTACAACACTGAGCTACAATAATGCATAGGAAGAAATTTCCATCCTTCAAGAAGTAGTAAAATATTACAACACTTGACACTTATTATTTATTTTGTGTCAGGCCCCATGCCAAGTCTTTTTATGTTTATTAACTTATTTAAACTTCATAACACCCTAAGTGATAGCACCTGCCATTATCTCCATTTGACAGATCAGGAAACTGAGGCAGAAAGTGGTTACACAATTATGAAATGGTGGAGTCGGAATACAAATTTAGTCTAGTTCCTGAGCAGAGGCTTTTAATTGTGTTATTTTGCTTCTCCTTTTATATCAAGACAGATGTACTCTTTTCCAGATGTTCTGGTTGAAAATCAGTCTTATGATATGTTTTGCATGATGGCAATCAGCTCCTTAGATAGTCACCTACTTAGCTCCTTAGATAATGTGATTCCATAGTAAAATTTGTTTGGAAAATGCTATATACTATACCTCCCTTTCACTACCATATTTTTAAAAATCTAAATGTGCAGTAGCATGCTAAATGCTTTGGGCTATCTCTTTGTAAAGGTATGAAAATTATACACTTCTCCACTGTGATCTGAATAATACATGTGACAAATGCTATGATAATGATTACTTTACATTTATGAAAGAATATTCACATGCTGCATCCTTTGACAATTATAAAAATCTTCTGAAATATATATTATTAATATCCCTCTTTAAGGTGAAGAAACTGAGGCAGAGGTGTTAAGTGACATTTCTTACATGTAACAAAGCAGGCAGTAGCAAAACCAGTGCTTGAAGGCATATAGGCAATTATCTGTATGTTTTAGATGATTCTTATACCAAGCTATTAGTTGGTTGTGTATTGCTTACTTCAAAGATGAACAAGCTAACTTTTTCTCTTTTCACTCATCATATTCAGAAGTTGACAGCCTCCCTTAACACTAATGGAAAACCTCAGGGTAGATGTGCATTTTAATTTTATTTCCTTGTGCAGTGGAAGAACAATTAGTCAATCAAGCCTATTTTTCTCTATTGCTACTGCACTGGGATACCATAGGAAAAGATTTGAGATGTGCTGTTAAAACAATGAGGAAATGTCACTAAGGAGAGAAATGCTGTATGTCCTCCAGGATATTAGGAGATTGTACAGAACGATAACAGCATGAAATCCCTGGCTTTGTCTAACTTTGTCTATCCATAGACATAACAATTTTATTTGGGGAAATGATCTTTTCATAGTAATTCTTAAGTCTTTTTCTCTTCATCAAGTGATGAAACAGAAATACAAGCTTTGAGTCCCAGGTTGTCAGTGTGAAGTAACCAATGGAAAAGCTCACAACAATCTCAGTTTTACTGGGCGAAGTGCCTATGATAATAAGTTATGAAACATGTTGACTTTTATGAAGCATTTTCTCATACATGTTCTCATTTAATGGGTTCAACAGCCTCATGATAAGGGGCTCTTTTTTTCTCCATTTCACAGATGAAGAAACTAAGATTCAGAAATGTGACTCTTTGCTGTTACTCTGTAGTTGTGTGATTCCACTGTGACTTTTCCAAGGTCATTCAGACAGTAAGTGACAAAACCAAGATATAAATCTTGTTTCCTGGCTTTGAGCCCTATGCACTTTCCTTGGCAAGCACCATGCTCCTTAAATATCCCTGGCATCAGTCATGGAAGTGGAAAAACTATAAGCAATGGGAACTGAAAAATTTTTACAACATTCTTTGATCACATGATAAGTGATAAGGAATAGAAACTTTCTACTAAAAAGTTTCAAGCATCCAAATGACATTTGGATAATTGCAAATATATAGTATTCATATCATAGAATAATGAGTTTTAAGCTTATGCCCTGTAGTTACTGATTTTATCCTTCCAAGAGATTGTGATTTTATCATATATGGATGATTCATATTTCAATTTGGTAGGAAAATCCTGCTAGCCTGTTCTTGGACTTGTAATTGTAGGGGCAAGCGCCCATTGAAATCTGTATATTTAGATTTATAGAGAAAGCTGAGAGTATTTGAACTGCTCTAGATTTCCATGGAAATAACTGGGCATCTAGAGAGCTCTTGAAAAGCTGACTAGTTGTGAGTGTTGACACTTGTCTGACTCTGTTTAAGAGATGTTATTAGATTGATCTTTTTCTAATGTGCCTTTATCACTGATTTAAGAAGCATGCTTAAAAAATATATGTAGGTGTGTAGTATATTTACATATGTGGAGTGTCTGGATTATTGTAGAAATTGTAGACAATTTGGCTTAACTTTATTTCCCTAGAAGTGGTTGGAGGAAAACATACAAATCTTAGAAGACTTTCTAGAAGACACAGTATTAAGTGGGATTGCATATTGGATTAGAGCCTACTATTAAGAGAAAATATCTCATGCCAGAATGTAAAATTATTGGATGGTAAGAAGGTAATTTCTTAGACTCAAAGATAATTTATTCATTATAAGTGTGAACTGACAGGATATAATCTCTACAGCTACTTAGGTTATTTTCTTGTATTTTTACTATAAGGCTGCGTATCTCATTAAAATTCAGAGTTATTGCTAGATTCAGTGGCACATGCTTATAAGTGTTAGCTACTCAAGAGGAAAAGGTAGGAGCATTGCCTGAGCCTAGGAGTTATAGTTTATAGTGTGCTGTGATCACGCCTGTGAATAACTGTTGCACTCCAGGATGAGACACATAGTGAGACACGTCTCTAAAAAACAAATTTAGAGTTATTATTACTGTTATTGTTATTATTATCATGGTTTGTTTTGGCCAGAAATAGTGAAAAAGTTGTGAATATTTCAAAAGAATTTCTATCTACATCTGAAAACACTGAGCTTCTTGGGTTGGGTAAATAGGGTACAATATTTGCATCTGTTTCCACAAAAGCAGTTTAAAAGTAAAATGAAGTTGTAAGATGGGGAGAATATTACTATATTGCAGATTGATGTCATCACTGCCTTGCTGATGAATGTGCAGCTATAAAAATACAACTGTTCTAGAAGAAAGAAGAACTGGAGATTAGGAGAAGAGATGGTAGGATTAAATCCCTCTCTGTAGGAAGAAAGGGGTGGTGAAAGGTGAGAGATAAAGAAAACAGTTACACACTTGAAAGAGAGTTCTAGATAAGAAAACTAGGAGGGATAAGCCTTTTAAAAATGGAGACACAACATAAAGAGTTTCTTGTAAAATAGAGGAACAAAAGATATAAACAGAATGCAAAGTATAAGAAAATAAAATCAATACATTTTAAATGTAGGAAGTAACTGGGAAATGAAGATGGAAAGGAGATCCAGTGTAAGAGGAAACTTCAGAAACAAACATTCGCCTCTGAGGAAGATGCATGTGCATGCACACACATGCACATGGCTCTCTCTAAAAACCAAGAAAATGGGAAACTTCACAACTGAACATATCCAGTATAGATAAGAAGGCTCTTTTTATGTGAGTTCAAATAATGACTGAATTTTTTAAAAGTAGATTTTAAAGCCTTGTAGTGGAGGAGGCTTTATAATTCACATGATGCTATAATCTAAGAAAAAAACTGTAAATAAGAGCAGAGGACTATGTAACAAGTAGATACCATTTTGAAAAATATATTCTTATTCCCTCTGTGAAACAGTAGCACTTTGTGTCTAAGAAACTGCATTTTAAACTCAGTATTAGAAAGACAAACACTTAAGGAAATTGTTCTAGAAACAACTGACCTCTAATTTGGGGAAGAGTAGGAACTGTTTTAATTACTGCTATAGTAAGTACAGAATAGCCTAGTATTTAGTCTGTAAATGGATGGAAAAGGTTTTCTTGATGCAAGCAAGCATTGTGTATCTGTTTAAAGAATAATTTATTACATATCATAGAAACTTAGCAGCAATCAGGGAAAAAATAAAAAATATTTCTCTAATTTGAAGTTGTTATATTACTGAAATATATAGCTTATTATATGTGATTTGTATGTTGCCAAGATTATTTGTTAGGCGTTCTCAACTTTGGCTACATATTAATTAGTATTGAAAAATACTAATGCTTGGGATCATTCTCAAGAGTTGTGGTATAATTGGTCTTGGGTGTGGTCCCACCCTTAGTATTTCTTAAAATGTCCTCCTGTCCCCATTTGTGATTCTAATGTGCAGCCTGGTTTGAGAACCTTTGTGTTAGAGGGATATTTACACGTACAGCTTGAATATTAATAATTATTGTTATGTTCCCCACTATTATATTTCTTTAGTGTATTATATCTTAGGAAGCAGATAGTCCATATCCTCTAATATCACAGAATATTAATGGATTTTGGATGATGTACACACAAGTTCTTTATATTCCTGATGGACGATTTCTGTCATGTATCTTGGGCCAATTTGTTAGGCTGTAAATTTATCTTAAAGGTTTTGAAGAAGACCCTATAAAATATTGTCTGCTTCCTAGAAAGAAATAATGCTATGGAATAGTAGGGCCATTTAATTAAAACATTACAGATAATAGTAACTCTGCCATCAAGGCCATTTTGCGTTAGGTAATTTTTAAGTTTTCTCCAAATTGTCTCATTGTGAACATATCATGACTAGTGACATTTATAGATTTTACTCTCTACTCAGGATCAAGGTGCTGTTAATGGGAATTTTGGGGTAAATTGGCAGCTGTGTCTTTCATGAACTGTCACACTACTACAGGTTTTGAATTGGTCAACTTACTGGTAAGATACTTGTAGTTAGAGTCAGCCATCTAGAAAAGTATAAATAGTGTGGGCTTATAAGCATTTACTTTGATACTCACAGACATGCCTTTAGTGCATTCTTTCATGCTCCAGACCCCACTTCATCTCAGGTCTACTGTGTGTTTCATGTCTGCATGTACCTACTGAGCCTTAGCAGGTGTGCTCTTAATTGCTAATGTTCCTTAAACAAAAATGGTCATTTTCAGGGCTTCTTACATTGTAATATGGGTCATAAAAACAGCACCAGCAAAACAAAACAAAACACATACAATAAGCAATTACAGTGCAAAGGAATGAGGTGTTAATTGACAGGAATAGAAGTTGCTCATTTGGGTCAAGGGCTACTTCAATTCAGTAGGCTGTTCTTGTAATGATAGACCAAGGTATTTTGCAAGTTCTTATGTAATTCTTTACATAATGCTTTCACTTCTGAGTTATTACAATTGCCTAGTATTGACAGAAGTTTGTAGTTAGATTCATAACTCTGGGGTAAGATGCGTAATTGGCAAGTTTCTTTATGAAAGGAAACTTCAGAAGGTCAGGAGAGCCTATATACTAAGTGATGCAGCAATTCATCAACTGATCAGCTTAATGAATCCTTATAACTATTACTTCAGCGAGAACTGCCCTTAAAAAATTCCCTGGAATATTGTTCATCTTTGTTAAGAAAATGGACTGTTATGCAAATATTAACTGAACCACTAATATGTACTGCTTTATACCAGTGACCAAAATAAACTCAGCCCTTCTTTTCATGCAGTTTGCTTTACAGTTAAAGTCTCAAGAAAAAACTAGAAATCTCCCTTGATTAATAACTACATTGAAATAATAATTTTATGTCCTTAAATATATTCATAGGATAACATTTACTCTCGAGAAATAATATAAAAACAATCTTAGGAACATGTAATAATACAAAGCATACTGAAAAATCTTCTGTTCATTTAAAACTAGTCAGTAATGTCACCATCCATGAAAAATAATACCCAACATTTCAAAAGTTTTTGGTGACTGTATTTTATTATGCATTTTCAAGTCTTCCTTAACAACTAGTAATCAAGATGGACAAAAAGCCTATGCTGCCCATGATTACAATCCCTTTCAGGTTATAACAAGCAAATCTAAGTCAGATGGTGGTGGTGGTGTGGCACTGCTCTGCCTTCCTTTGGACCACACCATATTCTCTATTTATATGTTTTTCACTCAAAGAGAGTGAACTGAAGTAATTTAATACCATAGATGCTGCTTTGTTATGCATTTGTGCATGTAGTCACCAAAAAGAGTCTAGAAGGTGATACCTTCCCTAAATTCCCCCACTGCTTCCAGCCTCTTCAACATTCTAAGTGGCCTTTATCTCCACCCTTTCCCCTTACTCCCTCCAACACAATCTAAGATAGCTTTTGCTTAAGATTTTATAATCACATTCAAAGGATTTTGAATTTTGTTTTAATTTGAGAGACAATTTAGAAAGCAGATGCCATTTACATTGGGCATTTGTCTTTCACTGCAGTCATATCTTTGTATTAAGAGATTTTTCTCCTAATTGAGAGAAAGGAAAAATGTTTTCAAGGAGAAAACAACACAAAACAAAAAGCCAAAAGTGAAAAAGAAAGGTCCTTCTAGAGCAACACAGACTTAAATGCTTCAAATTTTTTTGGAGCAAGTTTCTTTTAAAAAGCTAAAAAAAAAAAAAAAAAATTGGTTGATTGGACATAGTTGGTTTATATATCAATGGATGAAATGTGTCAGATTTTAATGAGAGAGTGAAAAATGAATAGAAAGAATGACAGTGGAGAAATATTTCTTACATGAATTCCATTGTCTCTGTTCCTCACCAGAAATTTCCTAACATTAGGATATATCCGGGGAAATACTACATTGTGAAAAGTAGATTTTTATCCTTTTTTTTTTTTTTTTTTTTTTTTTGAAATGTGCTTATCTTTAGACACAATTATTGTGATGCCCTGGGTGTTTTTCCTGTCCCCATGTCTTCTTTCTCAGCATATGCTTATTCCGTATGTTCAATGCCTTATACAACTTTAAATACATACTCTGAAATTTGGAATGTTTATACTTTGAAATTGCAAAATACTTTATCCTTCAAATTGCTCTCACTACAAATCTACCTGAGAATTCAAATGATGGAGTAAAATACATGTACTTTTAGTTGAAAATGAATCTGACTTTTTGTTTGGTGGTTACTATTTCCTCTTTAATTCCTGGAAGGCTTTTTCTTTATTTTCTTTCCCTCACTGTACAAGTTGATCTTTTTGAAAAATAAGTGTTTGCCAAATCTAGTCTGAGTTGGAAGGGAAAGTCGGCGGGGAGGGTGATTACTTAATATTCTGACTAAGAATACTAGCAACTGATTTCCAATATAGAGGTAGGCTATATGCCTGGTGAAACAATTAAATTATAATTACACTGATTGATACTATAAATCATGCTTTGGGAAAATGAGTTTTAAGACTTGTGATGCCTAGTCTCATTTTATTTTTCACATGTATCTTAGAAAAA